>NC_136434.1:51830877-52493794 GCF_052849685.1 Lactuca virosa | reverse complement strand
ATCACTCTAATAGACTTTACCTTCACAACTGGTGAGAAGGTCTCATCATAGTCAACTCCGGGAGTTTGAGTAAAGCCCTTCGCAACCAATCGCGCTTTATACGTGTGCACTTTCCCATCCATGTCGGTCTTCTTCTTGAAGATCCACTTGAACCCGACCATCTTACGACCTGGTACATTATCAACCAAGTTCCAAACTTGATTGTCATACATGGATTATGTGACATCCCCTAATTTCTCGGCCATAAAAGACCGATTTAATTTATGCTTTTTAAAATAAAATCAGAGAAATCTTTTAAAAGATGTTGCGGAATTGGTACCCAAAACAAAACATGATAAAAGTTTATCAAAACCTTTCTTTAAGAAATGTATAGTTTCATTTCATATCAAAACCTCGGGATGTCATGTTCCGATACAGATCAAAAGCATAAACAAGACATTATAAGCCTTACAACATTTATTTACCACTACTGGCCTATAATCCAAAAATCACTCATCATCATCATCCGACTATGCTCGGGGTCCACTACCTGTAATATAAAAAGCTGAGTGGGTCAGGCTTGGAAGCCTGGTGAGCATATAGGGTTTTCAACCCACAACAAATAGATTTATTATGCTTAAACATCAACAATCAACCAAATTACCCCAACCCCATTATCTTATTTATTTCTTAAGGGTTTACCCTAAGAATTAACTATCACTCCTTCCTAAGGATTCATCCTAAGGAATAGGCACGAAGTCACATCGTCGCTAGGGTTTATACAACAGGCACTAAGTCCATAGCTGCCAAGGTTTATCCAACATGTGCTAAGTCCATAGCTCTTATTTATCGACAGTATTATTCATAGGAATCCCCCCTGCAATACATGTCAATGGGTTTTTAGAGTACAGCAAATGAACATATAGTTCACACACCTACAGGTTGCGGGCCTGCTAGTGTTCCACAGACCGTCTAGAATAGTCCATGATTGTCATTCATACTCTGCTGAATGACGGGGGCCAACGTTTGGGTAAGAGCTTTTCTCATATTTCACCACTCACCTTCAACGTTTGGGTAAGGGCTTTTCTCATATTTCACCACTCACCCTCAACTCATGATCTCATTTCACCACTCACTCTCAACTCATGATCTATATCACTGATCATCTCATCTATCTAACCCACCTTTCATCACACACCCACTATTTCATCTACCCATGTTTTACCCAACATTTTTGTAGATAAAATACATATACAGTTTAAATTATTTAAAAAATGTATAAATCATTCCTTCAACATCCATCTCAAATAGAAAAACAATATATATTCACGCAGCACGTATTTTATATAAAATACTTCATATCTATGTGTAAGGTGAAAGTAACTACACACTCACTTGATTTAATGAAAATCGGGCAGCAATTCGTTTCCTAAAACGATCGTTTCTAATAAAATCGGGAGTTTTAATGAGAAACCGGGCTCTGCAAGGGTCGGGCTTCGAAACCGAAAAGATAAATTTCTCGGGCTTCTCAGGCACTTCGTGGCGTATTCCGGGGGTTATAATCGATATCGGGGCTTCGGGGAATATTAAAATGAAAGAAATATGAAAAAGGGGCGAAAATGGACAATTTCTTAAAAGTATCCGAGAAGGCTCGCAGCCTTCTATTTATAGGGGGAGGCTTCTGATCGGACGGCTGGAAAGAAGCCACGCGGCAGCAGATCCGAAGGGGCGCAGGTGGCTCGCATGTGTGTTGCGCATGCGAGGGTCTCGCTGGCAGCTCCTGATTGGACCGAAGTCCGGGTCCGATGAGGGGGGTATTGGATTAGTGTCTAAGTCCATAACTATAATTGGTATGTACTTGACCCGACTCGGCATGGTCCATTTGGGTTGCATGGCATCGGAACATTTGGATAGACCGTTTATGAGGAAAAGACATTTTGTGACATATTAATATATTATAAGTTCTAATATATTAATATGAAATCATGTTATTTAATTAGTATTGATCAAGAATTAATTTGAACTTAATTTAGTGATCAAAAAGAGACTAATTAAATATATGGGGATTGATTGTGTAAATCATTCATTCTTATATATGTGGGCTTATGATCCAAGATTCCTTTATGTTGGGTTTAACCCATGTGGTGATCCATGGATACTCCATGGAGGTTAAAACCCATGGAGCATAACGAATGGGTAAAGTCATGAGTTACATGGTGTAACCCTAATAGCCACACTACATAAGAACCCCTTTAGTTCAAGAAATTGGCACGAGTGATACATATTTTGAGGGCTAGCCGATTTGAACATGTATGTCTTCTTCTCATGGTTATTCCAAGAGTTCATGATGTTGTGTGAACCATTTGAGGTGTCACACTTGGGGCACTAGGCTCTCAAGCTTCATGGAGTCAAGCAACAACAACAAGGTATGTATTCTATCTATTTTATTATCCTAGTATCAATGTTTTGGTATGCTAGTTAGGATAATACCTTGGATAATCATATTTGCATGTATAATAGAGAAAACATAGATCCAAGGTATTTAGGGTTGCATGTACACTTAGGAGTGTTAGAATGTTGAAAACCCAACAGTGGTATCAGAGCCTAGGCTTGTTTTCAATTATACTTGATGCAAATTGCTGAAAAATGCTGAAAAAGTCGAATTTCGGGCATTCTGGGCACTGGACTCGCCGAGTCCACTGATGAACTCGCCAAGTCCATGAAGAAAATCATCCTACTCGGCGAGTAGGTTGATACACTCGACGAGTAGGAGCCCCAGACAGCATATTTTCGAGTTTTTTGGCTAGAAATGGACTATAAACATTACCCTAAGATGTTTTTGAACTTATAAACTTGTTTTTGATGTGGTAATGTTCATACTAATCCAATTTCAAAGATAATTGTCAATAGATTCATGTTTTGTATTAGTTTAGTGATTAGGCTAATTACATGAAAAAGTTTGATTTGAATTATCTTGTTCTTATGAGTTGCTTAGATTAATAATAAAGTTAATTGATTATGTGTTTTCAATCCATTTTAATCTAAGATTTGATTCTAAAATGTGTTTTTGTAACTTGTCCTCAAGTTATATGAAAAGTCACATTTAAGTTTCATAAAACTCATAAAAGTTGGCAATGGTTACAAAAATGAAGAGTCTTGTCCTCAAGTTATGGAGGTTCAAGAGTCACTTCATTAAGTAATAAAATGTGTAACCTTAATCAATTCCATAAGTTACAAAATAAAGAAAAGTTACATTCTTTTATTAGTTTAAAGTCTTCCATAACTTGTCCTCAAGTTATGGAACTTGAAGAGTTTTTTAATTAAAACTACTTTAAACACATAAGTTATGGAATTAATTAGTTTTGAATAGTTTCAAAACTTGCCCTCAAGTTTTGGAATTTGAAAAGTTTCACTTATGAATACTTTAATTCCAAGTTATCCCTTAGAATTTTAAAAGTTAAAATTCAAACCCTTATACTATTATTATAATTTTAATTATATAGATATGTATAAGATAAAGTCAATCTTACCGTTAGTAGGCCTCATTCACGAAGCCGGTCTATAAGGGGGGTATAAGGTTACTGCCTATAAAATGGCAGTTTAATGGGTGTCCACTCTCACCCACCGCTTCCTTGACTGGTGGAGGGTCGTTAGCCGAACGGGTAGGACAAAGACTATAATTCTCCCTTCATTAAAAGTATTAATGATAAATACTAAGTAACTAAACACTTATAAATTCCCAATCTTAGTTACTTAGGAAAATGTGAATAAGGTGCTAACCCATGAAATTACACTTTGCACTTTGCTTAAGTCAGTTAGTGGAGCGCGTGTGGTTTACCGGCACACTAGCTTGATTTAACAAGGTAGGCAAAGGGTAACTTAATGTTTATCATAGTATCGATGGAGCGTGTGTGGTTAACCGGCACATCGATTGAGGGGTAAACACTTAAGGGTACCAAGTATATTTGCATGGTTATTCACACCTTGTTTTGTGATCCTCGGCATCCCAGTCACAAAACCTGAAGGGCACACTCGAGATTGAAACATGTCATTGAACAGTTCAATGAATCTCAAAAGAATCTAGGAGTTTCAAATCCAATTAAAACTTAATTATATTTCGTTTTTCATGGTGGAAATTGGTAAATCGTCATTTACCTACCTTCAACTATTTTATAACTTGGATTACGGCATCCCTCTTCCAGTTATAAATAGGTTGTTGGGTCCTAGCCTTAATATTTCATATTGGGTGTTATATTAAGGACTTTAAATCAACTCTCTTGAATATCTCCCAAAAGATGATCTTCCCAAATCTCTTAAAACAAGCTTTCCTAAATGAAGATGATGTCCCATGGAAATCATACTTCTTTCACCTCCTCCAATTATTCTCCCTAACCCACAAGTTCCTGAAAAGTTTAAGGTCACTCAAGCCCTATTGGCAAGCAAAGGTCTATGTGTGATCACATCTTGGAGATGTAGTCACATATTGACAAGCCGGGAGAGTTGGGTGTCAAAGTCTAGAGGAAGCTGATGATCAATCACTTTCTAAGTCACATAGTGAGTTCCTTTGGGACTCCTATGAAACAGACTATGACAAGACCCTTAATGATCTTATCTATTTGCTAAGATCAACTTCCTAAAACTTTATGGACATTGACAATGATGACATTGGATATCCAGTAAAGCTCTCTCTCTTCCCAATGGAAAGGGATCGGCCATAGTCAACTCGGTTGACCAAATAGTAAAGAGAACGGCTAAGTCTGAGATAGTCCCATTATCAAGGGTCTATTGCCAAAGAAAGGGGCATTGGTTGTGAAGCTGCCAAATTTACCTAAGGATATTAAAGTCAATAAGTTTGACTCTACTTCAGGTAAAATCCACTATCTAACTCTGCTAAGTTTCTATTATGAGATTCTTGATACATGATGTGACTGGGTCACATGGTGATGTTTTAAAGAAAAAGTGAAGAAACTTAAAGAAAGAATATGCTGAATCTGATCGCGTAGATGGATTTCTATCACATAGTTTGAAGATCGGATTCTTGAGCTACTTCTTAGGAGTTATGATATTTTGCTTAGGAATAGATAACAACAAGTTTTCATATGGATTGTAAGGATGAGTTTTTCCGCAAAGTTTTAAAATAAAAGGTAAATCTTTTGATTTTATTTATTTTAAAATATCCTTACAATGGCATTTGTGAAAAACTGTGTTGCTTATAAGATTCCATTAAGAGCAAAAGTGGAAATATGAATTTGATTCTTTCATTTGGGGTAGTGTCTAAATTTACCAAATAAGGAAATATTCTCATCACCCAAGTCTCAATTGGACCGAAACTTGGAATCATGCAATTTGTAGAGCATGATGAATGAGAACCTTCAAGCATTGGAAAAATTAAGACTAACTACTTGTTCACATGGATGTGTGAGTCAAGTAAAGGATTGAGTACACATTCTTGTGCACTGATCAAGCCCGCCACAAATAATTGTTAAGACTATTTGTCATTATTTACTAAAATTCAGTAAATATGGTTATACTTACAAGCTTAAGTGTAATTCTGAGACATTGGAAAAGGTTTCAATGTATGGCAGAGCGAATAAGAAGAATCAACTTAGGCAGAAAGATAAAAGTTTCTCAAATCTGAAAAGATGGGAGAGTACTTTAGTATCATGTTATATAATCATCTTAATGATTAAGAGACCTTATCACAATTCATCCTCTAAGTGCATTCTGGTAGCTAAGAAGAGGAGCTATGAATTGTTGAAGTGGTTAAATCAAGAAGATGATTTATACTTCGTTCCAAAAACAATTCTTAGAGTTATACTCTAAGATTGTAACTTGAGTGACATGTCTTAAAGAAGGTTTAAAACACTTGTCAAATGTAAGAGTAAAAGTTTTCTACTCTTGTACATTTGAAATTGGTAAGTTGTGATGTTTTGGATAAAACAAAGACCAACTAAGGCCAATTGTGTGAAGTGTTTGTCTTGATTAGAATCCACACTATCTCTTGAATATCTGACACGAAAGTCTTATATGTCAAGAGGACAGTGGGAGTCTGAAAGGTCTTGAAAGTCTCAAGAACTAATCAAGAATAAAACCTGAAGTTCTTCACTAGCACACGACTTGAGGTTTATAACCTATCGTGTCGACATGTCTGTGCCTATTTAAGTTGGCTTTGCATAGGAGTTCTGAGAGTTCTCAATTGGTTGCACAGCTACTTGGAAGCAATGGAAGGCCCTTGAGCTGCCACATGGCAAGAAATTAAGATTGAGTTCAGTCTATATGAGTTTGAATTTGTCATTATCCTTGTCTTGTGACTATGGTTTTGACAATTCACATGGATAAGAACACATACACCATTAAATCTAAGTGTCATAAGGTTTCTCTCCGATTCATGAAAATGATGGTGAGGAAACACTTTCACTAAGTAGATTTTAGCTAGATAGCAATTGTGATATTTGCATTCTCAAAGTCGTTAGTGGAGCTTGTGTGGTTAACCAGCACACTAACATGGACTTGTGAGAAGTGGTAAAGGTCTAAAAAATCGAGACTATGATTACGACATCCCTTTTCATAGTTCTTAAAATTGTTTAGACACACCTATGAGCTATCTAAGATAAGGTGTATGATATTGATAAAGTTTTATCAAAGCAATCTAGTTTCAGAAATCTGAACTTTGGTAAGAAAGTCAATAAAGTATTGATTTCTAGAAGTCCAGCTGATTTCTGATTACATGTCAAAGCTAGTGGGAGCATGAGTGTTATGCTAATAATCATCATGTTAGTGGGAGCATGATAATTATGATAAAGACTGAAAGTTAGCAATGTTAATTATAGAAAACAAAAGTTTCAATTCGTGAGGCTGCAGGGGTTGAAAAAGTTGTTTTGCTATAATTAAGGGAGAGGAAATTATACTTCATTTCAATTCTGAAAGCTTAGATTGAGGTTTTAAGTCGTATTTAGTCAAGGATATATATATATATATATATATATATATATATATATATATATATATATATATGAATTTCATGTTGGAATGACTCAACATAAGGAAATTCTATATATGGGTCCATTATTTGCGTTCTAAAATTCGATTATGATTACGGCATCCCTTTTCATAATCTGAATTATGAGAACTTGGAAAATAGAAATGGAAATGTTATAGCAAAAGAATGGTTTAGTCTTTATGTGAGACATCATGACTCGAGTCCCATATGCTTCGGATATAGGATCGATTACATGTGCTATATTTATCCTTTCTAAATTTTTCCAAATGCCTGGGGCATTAAGAAGGGAAAAGGTCTAGAACTGGATATGACTAAAAGGATTAAGCAATTGTCGAGGACAATCTAAGGTTTACCAAAGATTGGTTGCTCAAGGACAGTTGGAAGTATAGTGATAATTCTGGAAGGACCATATTGACATAATCTGTAAGGAGGCAACTCTTGTTCAGAAGTGATAATCAAAATGGAATATGGAAATGTTTCAAAGTTAGAAATTATTCAATCTGTGTAAGATTAGGAAACTTAATGCAAGAAGGATGTTTCCAAGGAGTTGATCTCCTTGGAATGCTCTGTAATGTTTGTTGTCAAGTCCTTGTGACTCTGTGCATAATCATTACAGGAGGATCAATGCATATAAGTTTAGAATCTAACAGATTTCAGTAAATGGCATGAATTTGGAATTCTTGCATTTGCAGTAAGGATTTGGGACTGTGAAAGAGGATCATTGGAGTTATGTTCAATTGATCTATTTCACAAAGTAAAGATCATAGACAAACATAGTATGCATACTTGGTGTATGGCATGACTAGTGTTTAGAAAACATAGTGTACATGCTTGGAGCATGGGACAACTATTGTTTTAAATTCAAGAATAAAGTTGATAGCTGAAACAGTATACAATGAATAATGTGTAATCATATGGTGATAAATAAAAGGTGTTTTATTTATGTTCATAGGTTTTGATACCATATTAGATTCTATTATTATTGTGTTTCATTTTGCATGTTTTGACTTCCAGAATAACTAGGTCGTTCTTCCTGATTGACTAAGTTATTCAAACTATCCATAGTCGGTCATATGTTGGAAGTAGATATGAATCAAGACTGTCATGGGTTGGCTTGTAGAGGTCTAAGATGTTGGACAAGGGGCTACAACACTCATGAGTGCTCATAAGTTCTGAGTATTGGATTCAACCCGCGCTCATTGGAATCACTTCATGGATTTTATCACGAGTGATCATGAGACGATAATATCTTATATTCTTCAAACCTAGAGATATGAGTTGTTACTATGAGTTGGTTGTACATTGATTGCACGAAAACGCATTCGGTAACTCGGTGTTATAAAACGTGCCTTTGTGTATGATTCAACAAGTAGTAGAACAAGCCATATGAGTCGAAGTTTATCCATTCCTTTTACCTTCGGGATAAAAGCGATATCTGTGGGCCCCTCGATGATTTGGTGATGACAAATGTAAGTGCTCGGCCGGGCCTGGACTGATTTGATTTGTTCAATTAGTCAATCGTCATAAATCGGAAATCGGGAAACAACAAATGGACAGAGAGAATGATTATAATCCATGTCTCAGTCCATATGATATCTAGAATGGAGGAATATATGATCCCTTATCTAATGGACAAGTCATTGACAAAGGTCAGAGTTCATCTACAAGGTCAGAGTTCGACAGCGGCTTTTGAGAGCTACGATTGCCAGTTGATTCCTGAAGTCATACGCAATAATAGTTTTAGACTTATCCAAGTGGCAGACTGTTGGATTAGTGTCTAAGTCCATAACTATAATTGGTATGTACTTGACCCGACTCGGCATGGTCCATTTGGGTTGCATGGCATCGGAACATTTGGATAGACCGTTTATGAGGAAAAGACATTTTGTGACATATTAATATATTATAAGTTCTAATATATTAATATGAAATCATGTTATTTAATTAGTATTGATCAAGAATTAATTTGAACTTAATTTAGTGATCAAAAAGAGACTAATTAAATATATGGGGATTGATTGTGTAAATCATTCATTCTTATATATGTGGGCTTATGATCCAAGATTCCTTTATGTTGGGTTTAACCCATGTGGTGATCCATGGATACTCCATGGAGGTTAAAACCCATGGAGCATAACGAATGGGTAAAGTCATGAGTTACATGGTGTAACCCTAATAGCCACACTATATAAGAACCCCTTTAGTTCAAGAAATTGGCACGAGTGATACATATTTTGAGGGCTAGCCGATTTGAACATGTATGTCTTCTTCTCATGGTTATTCCAAGAGTTCATGATGTTGTGTGAACCATTTGAGGTGTCACACTTGGGGCACTAGGCTCTCAAGCTTCATGGAGTCAAGCAACAACAACAAGGTATGTATTCTATATATTTTATTATCCTAGTATCAATGTTTTGGTATGCTAGTTAGGATAATACCTTGGATAATCATATTTGCATGTATAATAGAGAAAACATAGATCCAAGGTATTTAGGGTTGCATGTACACTTAGGAGTGTTAGAATGCTGAAAACCCAACAGGGGGGTCCGTGGCACCCTGCGAAGCTCGGATGCACGAGGAAAGGGGCACGCGTCGCATTTCTACTGAACCACTTCTGATGGCTTCTCCGGTTCGGATGAATCAACAGAATTTTGGACACGCGTCGGATGCGAGGCGAGGACACGTGGCCGAAGTCCATGTATGCGAGATTTCTCGGTTTTGGCAATATTTCTCGATTTTCGCGCCAAAACTTCTAAAATCCATAACTTTCGCATACGAGCTCCGTTTTTTACGTTCTTTATATGCACGCGTAGGTAAAATTACGCTCTACAACTTTCGTTTAGACTTCGTCGGCTAATTTTGACTTTAATTTTTATATTATTATTTTTAACAGACCGGGACAGGAAATCCGTTAAAAATTCATAATTTCTTCATCCGACGTCCGTTTTCGTCTGTCTTTTTACCGTTGTGCTACTATTGACGAGACCTTCGATTCTCGTTTAGGTCGTGTCGGCTAAAAATCACTCGATCTAAAATTCGAGTTTTTAGCTGTCTACTGCTAAGCTGAAACTTCGAAAAATCATAACTTCCTCATACAAAGTCAGATTTGGGCGTTCTTTTTATACATACTCTGGGTTTAACGAGCACTACGACTTTCGTTTAGATCACTAAGGCTAAAAAGTAGTTTATCAAAAACTGACTTTTTACGACATTCGGCACCGTGCCGGTTTTGTCGTGAAACTTCGACAGGTCATAACTTCTTCGTTATAACTCGGATTTTGGTATTCTTTATGTATCCGTAATCCTTGTCACGACCACTACAACTTTCTTAATATATATCGGCTTTATCTAATATTTATTTTTGACGCTCATTTTTATTCTTAATTAATTAAACCCTAATAATTAAGCATAAAATACATAATTCACATAATATTCACATAATTCCTTTTCATTTCTTCAAAATGAGTTACAAAGGTTAACCTAGACTATAACGTCAATATTAATGCCTAGCCTAGAAACACGGGCATTACAATTCTCTCCCCCTTAGGATGATTCCGTCCCCGAAATCACACATCAACAAACAACTGCGGGTAGCGACTTATCATGTCACTCTCCGTTTCCCAGGTGAGATTTGGCCCATTCGTATGTTTCCAGTGCACAAGCACTAAATCGACCATCTTGCGTCGCAACTTCTTAGTCTTACGGTCAACGATTTCCTCCGGTTCTTCAATCAACCTCTTGTTTTCATCCAACCTTAATTCAGAAATGGGAATTATGTCGGGCACATCTCCCGTGAACTTTCTCAAATAACACACAGGAAAGGTGTTATGAATACCCTCTAGTTCTTCCGGTAATTCTAGCTTGTAAGCTTGATTCCCGATCTTCTGAAGAACTTTAAATGGTCCAATAAACCTTGGACTCAATTTTCCTCGTTTTCCAAATCTTATAAGTCCCTTCCACGGCGAGACTTTAAGTAAAACCGAATCTCCAACTTCAAAGGATATCGGTTGTCTTTTCTTGTCAGCATAACTCTTTTGTCGATCTTGAGCAGCTAACATCCTCTCCCTAATTATTTTCAACTTTTCAGCAATCTGATGGACTATTTCGGGTCTCATAAACTGCTTTTCCCCAGCTTCCAGCCAACATGACGGCGTTCGACACTTTTCTCCATAAAAAGCGTGATAAGGTGTCATCTTGATACTTGAGTGGAAACTATTATTATAGGAAAATTCTACTAGAGGTAAGTGTTCATCCCAGTTACCTTGGAATTCTAGGGTACATGCTCTCAGCATATCCTCCAATGTTTGAATTGTTCGTTCGCTTTGACCATCAGTTTGCGGATGGTAAGCTGTACTCAAACACAACTTGGTACCTAATTCCTCTTGTAGACTCCTCCAAAACCTTGAGGTAAAACGGCTGTCACGATCGGATACAATCATTAACGGAACACCGTGAAGCCTCATAATTTCCTTCACGTAAGAATTCGCAAGTTTATCCATAGACCATTTCTCGTTGGCTGCTATGAAATGCGCACTCTTAGTGAAGCGATCAACGACCACCCAAATCATGTCGTGACCGTTCCTTGTTCTGGGCAGTTTAGTCACAAAATCCATGGTGATGTCTTCCCATTTACCCATGGGTACAGGTAAAGGTTCTAAACTCCCATACGGTTTCTGATGTTGTGCCTTAACCCTAGCACAAGTTACACACTCGGCCACATACTTAGCAACATCGAGCTTTATCGTCGGCCACCAGTAATAGGGTTTTAGATCCCTATACATTTTCGTACTGTTGGGATGAATCAAGTACATGGTCTTGTGAGCTTCTTCTATCAGAAGATCTCTTACTCCTTCCGTTTTAGGTACCCAAATCCTATCTTTGAATACCTTCAGTCCTTGACCGTTTATATCAAACACCAACGTTTTACCCAAACGTTCCTCCTTTCGGTCATTTTTTCTCTAAAGCTTCCTCTTGAGCTTTCTTTATACTTCCCATAATTGTAGAGACAACTTCAATTCTCAACGCTCTTGCCCTTTTCTTTTCAAGATTCACCTTCCGACTGAGAGCATCAGCAACAACATTAGCTTTACCAGGGTGGTAAAGTATCTCACAGTCGTAGTCCTTGAGTAACTCTAGCCAGCGTCGTTGCCTCATGTCCAATTCCTTCTGATTAAAGAGATATTGAAGACTCTTATGATCATTGAAAAGTTTGCATTTAATGCCATAAAGATAGTGCCTCCATATCTTTAAGGCAAATACTACCGCTGCCAACTCCAGATCATGAGTAGGGTAGTTCTTTTCATGCTCTTTCAATTGCCTCGATGCATACGTTATCACTTTATCCCTTTGGGTCAGAACACAACCTAACCCAACTCCAGAGGCATCGCTGTAAACTGTGAAGTCATCAACTCCTTTAGGTAACGAAAGAATCGGTGCTTCACACAACTTATTCTTTAACTTCTCAAAGCTTCCTTATGCTTCTCATTCCAAGTATAAACAGCTCCTTTGTAGGTCAAAGCTGTCAATGGAGTCGCGATCGAAGAAAAGCCTTGGATAAACCTTCGGTAATATCCACCTAATTCTAAAAAGCTTCAGATCTTCGTAGGAATTTCAATCGTAACCTTCGAGTTACAAAATAAATCTTTATTGAGGACTCCTTCTTCTTAGAATAAGTACTTTCCTTCATTTATTGTAACAGACCGATGGGTCATGTTCTAATGACCTCTCATCGTATAATGCACTACTTAGACTCAGGTCTCTTAGAGACAAATTTCGGAACAAACTATATCTTCCTTCATGTTCTAATGTGATACAATCACAGTTCAACATGTATCATTTCTAACTATCAACTTCTTTAACAACGAGCGCGATACTTCTATTGATCGCTTTGATCATCTTTCACTTCAATCTTCTGGCTTAAGTCAAATGCTACATCGTACTTGGTTCTCTGAACCACGTAACATACTCATCTTAGTCGGACTCGATTCGATATGACCTCTAAGGTCGGAATAACAATCATCTTCTTAGTCATTACCGAAACGATGGTAACGACAGACTAGAATAAGATGGAATCAATTACTAGCTCCTTGGTAACCTTGTGACTTTCCTTGATCCAAGTACGAGTCCTGTGCTTCCGATAGTATAGGCCTCTACTACCATTCACACCTACTCATACTCATCCCAAGTATTGTCTCGCAGTTCTCCAAATCACCATACAAGAATTTCACATAGTCATTCAATTCATCAGATGACAAAACCAGGGTTTATATTATTTCCTTGAAACGATTACGCAAAGGTTCAAGTTTACCCTATACTATGCCTCTAATAGGCTAAACCACTTGTTATTATTCACATTACTACTTCATAACTTGATCTTCGGGTATCAAGTCTTTACTTCTACTTCCTAGCGTTGTTATTTGCTTTGTCAAGGATATTCTGAAATTCCCTTGGCATTGGCGGTGCACTTGGCCTTGTTACTTCATTTTTCTTCGGACAGTCCTTAGAAATGTGGCCTTTTTCCTTACATACGTAACACACCCCCTTGAGAATCGTACACTGATTGGCGTAATGCCCAATTTTTCCACACCTAAAGCACTTCACCTTCCTGTCACAATTCTTAGAGTGTTTATTTTTGCACTTCCCGCACCATTTTCCTTTACCTCCTCTTTTGCCAGACTTTGAGAATATGTTGTTCTTGTTGGGCCTTGAAGACCCCTCAAATTTCCTCTTCTTGCCAACTTCAACCTTGTTGCCGGTCCTGTCATTGATCATTTCTTCAATAGACTTAGCAACCCAGATAGTTGCCTCAAGAACAGATGCCTGACGTACTGGCACAGTAAGTCCATCCTTACTTTGTTGAAGTAAACATTTTGTTTCTTCCATCTGTTGATCCAACATCGTATGCACCATTGCCTGCACCCCAGCCATCGTGACTGGCTCAGGCTGCGGATTATCGTTTCCGAATTCACTTTGCGTACTCGCCATTTCGATCTATACACCAATCATAGGTGAATTTAGATCTTTATTTTCGATATACGTTAAATCTTCGTTATTACTCCGAAACGTTTATATGTTAGTTCTAATATCGTAGTCATACGTTTAGAATCCTACACACATAAGGTTTCCAGATCCGGTCGGCAACAGACCATAGATCCGAACAAATAATGGCATATATGGCAAACATATAGCATTTAGCACATAAAATCATTTTAGGCATCTTTCCTAAAATAAACTAGTGCTTGTGTCTAAAATATGGTAGACACTCATCTCACAATCATCACTTAGCATTCTAAGTTTAAGTCTAGAAATCCTACAATTTCTTAGTTCTCTTAAACTAATGCTCTAATACCAACTGTGACATCCCCTAATTTCTCAGCCAGAAAAGACCGATTTAATTTATGCTTTTTAAAATAAAATCAGAGAAATCTTTTAAAAGATGTTGTGGAATTGGTCCCCAAAACAAAACATGATAAAAGTTTATCAAAACCTTTCTTTAAAAAATGTATAGTTTCATTTCATATTAAAACCTCGGGATGTCATGTTCCGATACAGATCAAAAGCATAAACAAGACATTATAAGCCTTACAACTGTTATTTACCACTACTGACCTATAATCCAAAAATCACTCATCATCATCATCCGACTATGCTCGGGGTCCACTACCTGTAATATAAAAAGCTGAGTGGGTCAGGCTTGGAAGCCTGGTGAGCATATAGGGTTTTCAACCCACAACAAATAGATTTATTATGCTTAAACATCAACAATCAACCAAATTACCCCAACCCCATTATCTTATTTATTTCTTAAGGGTTTACCCTAAGAATTAACTATCACTCCTTCCTAAGGATTCATCCTAAGGAATAGGCACGAAGTCACATCGTCGCTAGGGTTTATACAACATGCATTAAGTCCATAGCTGCCAAGGTTTATCCAACATGTGCTAAGTCCATAACTCTTATTTATCGACAGTATTATTCATAGGAATCCCCCCTGCAATACATGTCAATGGGTTTTTAGAGTACAGCAAATGAACATATAGTTCACACACCTACAGGTTGCGGGCCTGCTAGTGTTCCACAGACCGTCTAGAATAGTCCATGGTTGTCATCCATACTCTGCTGAATGACGGGGGCCAACGTTTGGGTAAGAGCTTTTCTTATATTTCACCACTCACCTTCAACGTTTGGGAAAGGGCTTTTCTCATATTTCACCACTCACCCTCAACTCATGATCTCATTTCACCACTCACTCTCAACTCATTTTCATTTCTTCAAAATGAGTTACAAAGGTTAACCTAGACTATAACGTCAATATTAATGCCTAGCCTAGAAACACGGGCATTACAGATTAAATCTCGCTGTCCATTGCCTCTTTCCACTTCCCAGACTCCGGGCCTGCCTTGGCTTCCTTGTAGCTGTTAGGTTCATCCAACTTCACTAGTGTACTTGTAACACCCGGTTTTAGGTACGTATTTAAATTCAAGAAGAACTTCATATTTTACATTGGGACTCAGCGAGTTGGAGGCCCAACTCGTCGAGTAGGTGCGACTTCGGATCGGGGGGATAATTGACCTACTCGACGAGTCAGGAGACCGACTAGGCGAGTAGGAGATGTCTGAGTGAAACCCTAAATTTGAGGGTTTGCACCCTATTTAAACACTTTATGAGGCTTCCACCCCAGCCTCCATCACCTCCAAACCCTGTTTACGAAACCCTAATCAACTTTTGTGTGTTCTTGAGCTATTTTGTGCCTTTCTTTGTGATTTGAAGTTTAAAGAAGGAAGGAAAGACTTGGAGTTTCAAGAGGAAGTCAGTAGATCCAAAGAGTTAGTTGCATTTCCAGCTTGTTTGAGGTAAAAAGCTCCAACCTTTACCTCCTACTTGTTAGATCTACTTTAGGGCTTGGATCTTGGCACCTGTGGGGCAATTCTAAGCCATTTTCGGGTTTTAGAGTGTAATGTAGAGTAAGGGCTTCAGATCTGGAACCTTGGAGGGTTCTCATAGCGTAAAGGTGACAACTCTATGGCCATGAGAGCCCCATGCATCTTGTAGACATCATTCTTGGGTCTTTTGAGCTTAAAGACCCATGCATGTACGTAAAGTTCGTGAGTTTACGTGTTATATCGACTGTGACAACCCGATATTTCAAGTCAATGTAATGACTTAAAAGTCAAGGATTTGTAATCTACTCTTGATATAATAAAAATAGCATCAAAAATTGAATGTTCAAAGGTCTCAATTGGGTTGCATAAAGTAATAGATATCGTAACAAGGTTTTCAGAAATGTAAAGAATACAAAAATCCGAGTTATAACGAGGAAGTTATGACCAATCTAAGATCCGCGACAAAACCGGTAAAACACTGTAAAGCATAAAAAGAGAAAGTTCAATAGAATACTTTTTAGCCCTAGGTATCTAAATGAAAATCGTAGATATCATTAAACCGTAAACGTACATAAAAAGAACGTCCAAATCTGACTTCTTATGAGGAAGTTATGATTTTTCTAAGTTTCGGATATAGCAGTAGACAGCTAAAATGTCGAAATAGAGATCGAGCGACTTTTAGCCGATACAACCTAAACGAGAATTGAAGATCTCGACAATAGTAGTACAATGGTAAAAAGACAGACGAAAACAGACGTCGGATGAAGAAGTTATGGATTTTTAACAGACTTTTCCTGTCCTGACCTATTAAAAATATATAATTAAAAATAAAGTCAAAATTTGCCGACGAAGTCTAAATGAAAGTTGTAGAGTATGTTCTCACCTACGCGTGGATACAAAGAACGTAAAAAACAGAGCTCATATGTGAAAGTTACGTATTTTTGAAGTTTGGTATATCGGAGTACGCCAAGCGTACATGGGTACGCCCAGCGTACCCGTATACATGGATCGGAATGGGCCACGTCGACCTGACCCACCACTCGAATGTCTCGGGTTCGAGACCATGATGCATCCGGTCTGATCTGAAGAGTACGCCCAGCGTACTGAGCGTACGCCCAACGTACATGTCGACGGACGCGTACGCCCAGCGTACGAAGACTTACGTCCAGCGTAAATCGACCATCCAACCCCTATAAATAAGATACGAGGCTGCCCGGGGTTTGGTTGCTTTTCACTCATTTCTTTCACCATCAAACACCTCTTTAGCCCCTCTAAACTACCTCGAAGCCCCGGTAACACCTCTAACACACGGCGCAAGTCCCGACGCCCCGAGATTTCCGAGAAATCAACTTTCTCCATTCGAAGTGCTGCCCGAATTTAGTCTCGTCTTCATCAAAACCCCACTTCTACCAAGTGAGTTCATACCCCTATATTTTCACGTCTTTTCTATGTTTTAGGGGGGGCGGGGGAATACAAGTGAAACGCAAGAAAAACTTATGTTAATATACAAACCGTTACATATAAGTTCTAATGTTTTACCTACATCTTATGTATAAATGTTAAATACGTAAAATAACGTTACTACAAACGTTATAGACTACTTTACATGAAAAGTTGGTAATACACCAAGGTTTATCATTCAAATGAAACACACTTTTCGAAAAACTATAATAGCTATAGTTTACGAGATATTCATGATAGTTTTACATATTATAAACAAAAGAGGAAATACTTATATTCACAAGAAAAATGGACTTTTCATACGTAAACCTGTTGATACTAAATTTTGTGAGATATCTGACTTCATCGAACCTTTCAGTTCGCAGATTAAGTCCTGTTTTATAAGCCATAATCTCGTGTAGGGAGAGCGTGATACTTGTGTATAGATCTATACGGGATTGATAATCCCGCACCTAAACTGTTAGCTACAGTTAGACCGGCAGGTCTGGGGTGACAAACTTCATATCATTCCAACGCCTGAAGAACGTTGTTACAAGCAGTCTGGGTCAATAGCACGGTTATAGAAACTCACATGGAGTATTAATACATCTTGGTTTATGGGGCCGTTAAATGCCTTAGTGATTATATATATATATATATATATATATATATATATATATATATGTTGGGAACTCTTTATAAAAATGATTGATTTTTATAAAGATAACATGTATGTGTATATAAACTAGCCATGAGACAACTTTTGTCTTCTTTTGGACATGCTTTTCTCGAAATCAAGGAGGAGACAAGACATGCATGCCTTGTCTATTAATGCCATGCTTGGGGACAAAGTTGTCCATCTTTTTGCTTTATTGTCTCCTGATGCGACATCGGCTCCGACCACCTGCTCTGAGAGAGTGCTTCTACGCCGGAGACGGATCTGCGAGGTCACAACAGACAAGGTCGTTAGAGCCGCCCCAGGGACTGTACCCCGGGAGCGGACTCCGACGGTCAAGTTAGATCAACTGAAAGATCTGAGATGGTCCTCCATAGCTGGAGAGAACCATCTTGGTGCTGGTGGTGGTGTATGGTAGCTGACGGCGGCGGGTGGCGGCTGAGCCACCCGGCCGGAGTATAGTGTGGTGGTTGAACCATAAGGAGAGGTCTAGTGGAAAGGTCCTGGGAAAGTCCTCCTTCATGGAGGAGGCACTATTCTATTTATAGTGGATAATTAGGTCAAGGGGAATTAGGTCAGGCCTTGGGCCAGCCCAATTCAGGCCCAACTAGCAAGGAGCTGGGCAAGGCCGCCTGGAGGCGCCGGGCGGGGCTGGCGGGCACGCCCTAGGCAGGGCCGACGGGCGCGCACCAGGAAAGACCTGCAAGGGGGCTCCAGGCAAGGGAGCGCCAGGCCGGGCCGGGAGGAGAGTCCCCAGCAAGGATGGCAAGGGAGCGCCAGGCCGGGCCGACTAGAGAGTCCCCAACAAGGCTGGCAAGGGAACGCCAGGCAGGGCTGGTAGGAGCGCGCCAGGCCAGGCTAGCGCGCTAGAGCAGTCTAGGCCATGGTAGTGGACCATATATCATCAAGTCCCCCCAATCTAATGTTATTGGTACGCGGCCAATGACATCGGACTGGACTTAGTCATATAAATTGTGCGTCGTCAAGTCCCCGTAGTCTGATGCGATTGAGTTGCTGACAATCGGATCGGACTAGATAAAGCACCAATACATTAAATAATAGAGAGAATGACCGAACCTCGCCCACGAGAGCCGTGGGGTTGTGCTATGAGCCAAACATTGCTTATGCAACTTGAGCTGACTTGATACTCCTTCATTGAGAGGAGTACGAGCCGATCGGTGTAGCGTAACTGTTGTTGGCAATGTTTTGCAGAGCGGGGATGCTAAAGAGTGTTACGCGACACTGATGTCGCGGCGTTTCTATCATCTTGGAGGGATGTCACTGATAATCGTCTTCACGGTCTGTTTTGCATAAGCATTGATAACCATTATGAAGGTGTTTCTTGCTTGAGCTATTCCTAGCTGGATTCCCCCTAGCCTGATGTGGGTAGCGTAGGTAGCCATATCAGACTATGGTGCGTAGGCAAGGTTGTTATAAGAATACACAATGAGGTTGTTTTCTTTGATAATAGACAACCAGGCTATTGCTAAGAGCCAGACAACATGGGTGTTGATGGATTATAAGTAACAACGTTGTTGTAGATAACGTTCTTCTTGAAGAGTAACCTTGTTATAGAAAGATGTATTGTAGGAAACGCCTTATTGATCGTCCGAGCATAGGAAAACCATGATGATTAGAGGCACAAAATGTGGTGCTAAGCATGTCAGAAACTTATGATGCGCGACTTACGATGCGCGACGATACGCGACTTATGTTGCGCGTCTTAGAAGAATAGTTCGGGCTTAGCACCTAGCGATCATGGGGATGTCACGCAGCAGAGCTTGGCATGAAGATCGGGCTTAGCAGCTCGAGATCGTAGATACATCACGCGATAGAGCATCGCGTGGAATTATGTAGGCAAAGGTTGCGAGCCTTTGATCCTTGTTGGCAGAGCATGCCGCTGGAGTCGAGCTGAGAAGCTAGGCGACTCAAGGCAAGGGCGTTGAACCTCACGTGCGGAGCCTGCCGCTATATTGGAGCCGGGCTGAGAAGCCATGCGACTCAAGGCGAGGGTACTGAACCTCGCATGCGGAGCGTGCCGCTATAATGGAGTCGGGCTGAGAAGCCAGGCGAATCAAGGCGAAGGTACTGAACCTCGCATGCGGAGCTTGCCGCTATAATGGAGTCGGGCTAAGAAGCCAGGCGACTCAAGGCAAGGGTACTGAACCTTGCAGGGTTGGGCATAGTGGCCGACAATCTATGTGTCCGGCCCAGACCGAAGTATGATGGCACCTGACGCTTTGCTGTACCATTAGCTTTAGTGACGATTGGTGCCTCGCTTTCTTGGCTATCTGCCAAGGGCTATGCGGCAATGCTACTTAGAGCTGGATAGTGTAACTGCTGTCAAACGGTGCATAGCGAGACTGCTGTCGAGAGCTGGTCAACAAGGCCGTTGAGAACTAAGCATCGAACTGCTAGCGATAGATGAGCAACACGACTACTGAGAGATGGGCAACAAGACTATTGAGAGATGGGCAACAAGACTACCGAGGTTTGGACCACGAGGCTGCTCTTTCGATCTGGAATATTAATGTTACCTCGGGAATGCACTATCATGCATAACATCAGCTCTTCATGTACTTTAACTTTGCCCCTTCGGAATAAAAATCGCTTATACGTAGTGTCGTACCAACCCTACTCCCCCCCTTTTTTTCTTAGAGGAGGTGAGGAATGGAAACGATGGATGCATAGCTGCAGGAAATTTTGTGACACAGCTACTGAGAAAAAGATAAGCGACCCAGTAACTAACAAAAACTGGGTAGCATGGCTGGCGAGAGCTGAGCAGCACGGCTGCTGGGAGTCAGACAACGTAACTGCTGATGATTGGGCTTTGCAGTTGCTGAGCTGGGTCGCATGGCTGGTGAGGTTCGGGCTGCCCTACTACTGGGATCTAGGTAGCGCGAGTTCTGAGAGCTGAGCAGCGAGACTAGCGGGGGCCGGTCAACACGGATGGTGAGAGCTGAGTAGCAACACTTCCTGAAGTAGGTCGACATGGCTGCTGATAGCCGAGCAACACAATTTTTGAGGGTTATTTCAGAACGCTTCAAGAGTAGTAGTAGTGTACTACTCCTCCCCTCCCTTTTTGAAAATGTCGAGAGGTCCCTGCCGCAACGCATATTCTGAAAGCGCATTCTGTTGAGCATGGCTTGCAGTGCGCGAACGTTAGGCAGCTAATTTTATTCTTTGTAAAATTAGATCGGTTTAATTGTTGTTGAATTGGTCCATAAAAAGCTTAAGAGACCCAATAGCGGCCCATGTGGAAGCCCAAGATGAATTACACAATCCATTTGTGATAGGAGGAGCCCAAAATAAATTTGAACGAGCCAAGTTGAGATAAGTTGTCCACTTGCGTGTTGTGAGCCCATTCACTAATTATTAGCCCAAGTAATTTCCTTTTTTTTTTTTGAAATCGTCGAGTCGATCCGGTCTGTGTCGTATTTTCTAAAGTTGGATTTTGTTGGACGGGATCTCAGCAAACGGATACTTTATTGACCTTTAAAATTTGTCTTGTGAGAAATATCCATTTTAATTGTTAAGCTAGCCCATCAGCTTAAAAAACTAATTTGAAAGAAAAAACCAAGCAAATTGCTGAGCCCAAAATAAAATCTCGGTCCATTCATTCATTTGTGGGCCCACTTAGAAAATCACCAACCGAAGAATCTCCTGGAGCCACTTGTGAGATATGGGCCAATGCCCTAATTTCTTTATGTTGTTTATGTGAAACGAATTGGCATATGGGGCCGGTATGCGCTTCTTGGAGACGAAAGGTCGTATCTGGAGATAGAAGCTCGAATTAGCCGGCGATGCTGGCTTGAAGGTTGCTGCCAAGGCTGGTGGCGAGTCAAGAAATCTGGAGGCGGTGGACGCTGCTGTGGCTTCGGTTGAGAGCAGCTGCAGACGGAGATGCTTCGTTGGAGGTGGGAGTTACACCGGAGTTAGGGGCGCTGCTTTGTCTACTTGGCAATTATGGCGATTGAAGCTGAGACTTTGCCGGCGACGTTGGTTTGTTGGGTCGCCGGATGGAGATGGTTGAAAGTCGATGAGCGGTTGTTTGGTTCTCGTGAGCGGTTACACTGTTACAGATCGAGAAAGACGAGGACCGACGATTTCGCCTTCGATGTGAGGCTCTTGGGTTACCGTTGATGGCATTGGCGATAGAAAGTGATCCGACAGGGATGGCGACGATCGGTAGGAGGTGGTTGTTGGTGGAGCAATTAGCAGCGACTGATGGTGGCTTAGATTGGGTTGCCGACGTCGATGTTTGAAGGGAGTCTAGCAAACGGTCTTTTGGTGACGATGGTCATTGAAGTTGGAGCTGCTATTTCCGGTCTTCAACGATTGAATGAAGGAGCAACAGTTGGCAGCGGGGTATCGGGATTGATCGACTGTCTGGTGGAGACGGGGTTAGAAGCTACCGGCAGCTGGAGATGATGGTTGCAGGCAGCGATTAATCAAACACAGGTAGCTTTAGTCGATGGGTGGTTCTGGTGATTGGCTGAATGACGCTTCAGATCAGGTTACCAGCATAGAATCGAGAGTCATGAGCCGAGCAAAGCTGCCATGTCGGAGATGACGGCTGCGTCGGGCGGTGCTCGGAAGTGGCTCGCCTTTTCTGGATGGGGAGATAGACCCGGTGGGGTCCAACTAATGGTTCTTTAATTTTATTTGACAGCTCTAAATCACGTGGGACCCGGCTCTTGTCTTGTGTTGACTTTTGATAGTTTGTATTGTGGGGTCCATAACAGCTGTAAAATTCTGTAATAGGACTGAGAAAGTGTGTAATAGGTCTAGCTACTACCTCCTCCCCTTCTTTTTTTCTTTTTATCTGTCGGCTAGAGAGGGACAAATTCTTCCCAAAAGAATATTTTAAGATACAATTTGTTGAGATAGAGAGTTGTACACTCTAAACTATGAAAATGGTAGTATTTGTGTAATTTTTTAGGCATATTGGGCTGTATTTTGGTGAAAGGGATAAACGGGTTTTGTTGTTGTGACAATGAGCTATTTGCTTTTGTATTTATCTTTTTTTAAAGTCACTTTTCTTGCAGAATTTCTCTCTACCCCTCTCTCTCTTTTTTTTTTACTAAGCAGCAAATTTTGAGAAGGGTAGGGTAAATCTTGAGGTAAAAAATGCTATATGTTGTGTTTTGGAATGTACAAACAACAGCGCTAGGTGTACAAACAATTGTTGCAGGGGTGGGATTGCATACAAAAAATCATAGCTAAAAATGATTTTTTGGTAATATATAAGCTGAAATAAAACTCTTAAAAACTTCTTTTCTTCCCACTTGCTGAACAAATCCTCATAATATAAAAAAGAAACAGATCTGAGAAGAGTTTTGTTCATAGAAATTATGAACTAAAATATTTTCTTGCTAATCATGAACTGAAAATAAAATAAAAGCTTATAGAAGCTTATTTTCCCTTCATCTTGCTCAATAAATCATCAAAATAAGCTAGAACAGAGTAAAACTATTAAAAACTTCTGTTCTTCTTCCAAACTTCTACCCAATAAACAACAAAAATCTCTTTTCTTTTCAGACTTGCTGAAAAAACACCAAAACATAAACAAAAACGAATCTGAAAATGTTTTTCTCTCAAAAACTTTCTTTTCTTCTTCAGCTTGCTCAACAAGCTATCAAGATGTGAGCAAGAGCAGATCTGGAAAAAAATTCATTTTCCTTCTTTAAGCTTTGAAGGAAACATTAAATAAACAACTTCAACATAGTTTTGCCTAGAAAATCAGAAACCAAAAACGATTTCTTTTAGAAAAACAACTGGAGATGAGGTAAAACACCATGAAAACTTCATTTCTTCTTAGATTGCTTGAAAAAACACCAAAATAAGAACGAAAAATGGGTTAAGAAGTCATAAGAAATTCTTTCTTCACTAGTTGCTGAAGAAGCCATCAAAATATAGACGAAAATTAGATCTTATGAAGTCTTTTAAAACTTGAGTGTTGCTCAAATGATTTAAAACAAAACATACGTAGATATATGAGCAAGAAATGAGGCAGATCTGAAGACCTGAGCGAGAAAATAGGCTGACCAAAAGATTTATGTGAAAAACTAAGCAGATCAATAGATCTGAATGAAAAACTCATAAAAATTTCTTTTCTCTTCATCTTACTCAAGAAACCCCAAAATATGAACCAAAAAACGATTCTAAAAAGATTTTTGCAAACTTGGGGAGTGTTTGAGTGAAGGAAATCATACATATCCATAGATCTGAACTAAAAAACGTGATGGATCTACAGATCTAAAAGATGGTGAAGCAAATTTGAACAGATCTTGGCAAAAAATAAACAGATCTAAACAAATGATACTAGAGATTAACAGATTTGAGGAAACCGGAGATGAAAACCCATCAGATCTGAACAGATGTGGGGAAGAACGAGCTTGAAACCAACTGAGGCTTTTGCTACTTGCTCGAGTCCGGGCTGGCACCAAATGATGCGACATCGGCTGTAACAACGTAAAATTTTCAAAACAATTTTTCATTTTTCGAATAACATAAATATCATTTAACATTCTCAAATCTCATGTTCAACAATTGTCATCAATAAAACATATCCCAAGATCACAAATAAAATCCTCTGTCTGTGAGTACGGATCATGCTGGCGCCTTCCCGCGATCGTCACTAGTACCTGAAACACATAACACATAACACTGTAAGCATAAATGTTTAGTGAGTTCCCCAAAATACCACATACAACACATACGCCACTCAAGGCCATAACTCTGTGGGACCTTCCGGTCCAAGTGTCTCAGGGGACTTCCGTCCCGAAATCCTGGTAGACCTTCCGGTCCTACCCGTATCGACCTTCCGGTCCGTAACGTCCTAACCTTCCGGTCCATATCATCTTGACCTTCCGGTCCTTATCATTCATAACATACATAACACATGCATATCATACAACAACATACAACACATACATCTCATAGCATATAAGACCTTCCGGTCACACATAGGTACCATTCTAGGTACAGTATAGTGAGAAGACTCACCTCGGGTAACTCGGTAAATCTCGAACTCGGTAATACTGGTCTAGCCTCCGCCTAATCACATGGAATAATTACTCTAATCAATACAACTCTCAAAGGCTAGACTAAACCTTCTCTAAGTTCTCTCAGAAGGGAAAAAGACCATTTTAACCCTCCTATGGCTCAAAGATCCAAACATTGACTAACCCTAAAAGTCAACAAAAGTCAACCCTCCGGGTTACGCTGCGCGTACCAAATCTATACGCTGGGCGTACCCGACGACTTCATAGAAACGGGGAACGCGACCCCTTACGCTGCGCGTACTGGGATTACGCCCCGCGTAACTCCCAGTTTCATACTACTTTTGAGTTTGGGTCTTAAACGGTTAAGACATATACTCCAACTTCAGATCTGACTTCTCTAGAATCCATAAAGTCGAAACCTTTAAGCCTTTGCATGGCTGTAAAGGTTCCTAATCACTCTAACACCTTTCCTCTTTCCTCATAAAGCCTAGATCTCATGCATGGCTTAATATTCACGTCCAAGATTGGATTTTTATGAACCCATAACTCATAATACTCTGAAATATAGTAGATCTAAGCTTATGGAGACCTTTTGCTCATAAAGTCTCCACCTTGGGACCAAAAACCCTAAAATTGGTCCATTAAGCACAAATCAACAATAACAAGGAAAGCTCTGAGCTTTTTACCTCCAAGTGAAGCTCCTCCCTCTGTAGAACTCAGATCCAAGCTTGCACTCCAACTTCTAGCCTCCACAAGAACCTCCTCTTCTTCTTCACTGACACAAAAAGGCACTTTTTAGCTCAAGAACACTCACACACTAGCTTGGGACGATAATATTGCTCTCCTAGGGTTTTTCTCTGAGGAATGGTGGTTGGGGACAAGACCAACGCATTCCTTTTATAGTCCACAAGCCACAATTAGCGTTTGCATCTGGGCCCGCTACGCCCAGCGTAACCCTGGGTACACCCATCGTACCTAGGCGAGTCCGCGTCCAACTTAAGCGCATGAGTACGCGCATCGTACTCTTCAGTACCCCCAGCGTACTCACTTGCCACAATTTTCTTTTAAGGGTTAAACTTGACAACTTGGAAAAGTAGAAGGGTTTAAGAGATGCACCTGAATTTTGGGATGTTACAATTCTCCCCCATTAGAATCAGACTTCGCCCTCGAAGTCTCATGCCGTAAACAACTCCGGATGCTGCTCCTGCATCTCCAACTCCGGCTCCCAAGTCAGCTCGGACCCACTCCGGTGTTGCCACTGGACCTGAACCAGGGGCACCTCCTTGTTCCTCAGAACCTTGATCCTTCGATCCATAATTGCGACTGGCCTCTCAACGTAATTCAGGTTCGCATCAATCTAGATATCCTCCAGCGGTACTACTGCCGTCTCATCGGCTATACACTTCCTTAACTGAGACACGTTGAAGGTATCATGAATCTGGCTCAGCTCCGCAGGTAGCTCCAAACGGTATGCTACCCTGCCCACCCTAGCGGTCACCCTGAAAGGACCAATATACCGGGGCCCCAGCTTGCCCCTCTTCCGGAATCGGATCACTCCTTTCCAAGGAGACACCTTCAGGAGTACGAAGTTTCCCACCTGGAACTCGAGCTCGGACCGTCGCCTATCCGCATAACTCTTCTGGCGACTCTGAGTTGTCAACAACCTCTGTCTGACCTGCTGTATCTGCTCTGTCGTCTGAAGCACTATCTCAGTGCTGCCCATCACTCGCTGTCCTACCTCTCCCCAGCAAATGGGAGTCCGACATCTCCTCCCATACAACAACTCGAAGGGAGGCATACCAATACTCGAATGGTGGCTGTTGTTATAGGAAAACTTAGCCAACGGCAAGTACGTGTCCCAACTTCCTCCGAAGTCCAACACACATTCCCGAAGCATGTCCTCGAGCGTCTGAATCGTCCGTTCACTCTGTCCATCCGCCTGTGGGTGGTAAGCGGTACTGAAATGCAGCCTCGTGCCCAACTCCTCGTGGAACTCTTCCAGAACCTGGAAGTGAAACGTACATCTCGATCTGACACAATCGAGATCGGTACTCCATGCCGCGATACCACCTCCCTCACATACAACTCTGCTAGTCTCTCTGCAGAAGAGCTCTCACTGATAGCGAGGAAGTGAGCGCTCTTCGTCATCCGGTCAACGATCACCCAAATTGCATCGACACCCCTCGCGGTCCTCGGCAATTTGGTGATAAAATCCATGGAAATCTGTTCCCACTTCCACTGGGGAACCTCAAGTGGCTGCAACTTGCCATGCGGACGCTGGTGCTCAGCCTTAACCCTGCGACAGGTCAAGCACCTTTCAACAAACCATGCAACATCCCTCTTCATACAGGGCCACCAATAATCTTTCTTCAGATCCAAATACATCTTAGTGGCCCCGGGATGGATCGAGAACCTCGATCTGTGCGCCTCCTCCATCAAGGTGGTACGTGCCCCGCCTGCATACGACACCCAAATCCGACCCTGAAAGGTCATAAGCCCTCGGCTATTAGTAACGAACTCAGGTACCTGCCCGATCACCCGCTCTCTCTTGCGGTTCTCTGGTCTCACGGCCTCTGCCTGGGCCTCTCGAATGGTATCCAATACCGGAGTCATCACCGTCAACCGCATACAAATGTCCCGAATCGGGGCACTCTCCGCCCTACTACTCAGGGCATCAGCTACAACATTAGCTTTGCCCAGGTGGTACAGGATCTCACAATCGTAATCCTTTAACACATCCAACCATCTCCTCTGGCGCATATTCAGGTTGGGCTGATCCATCAAATATTTCTATATGGTACACCGAACCCCATACATATAGTGACGCCAGATCTTGAGGGCGAACACCACTGCCCCCAACTCCAGATCGTGGGTGGGATACCTCGTATCATGAGGCTTCAGCTTCCTCGATGCATACGCTATCACATGCCCTCTCTGCATAAGCACTGCACCCAACCCCGATATCGATGCGTCACAATACACCACAAAATCCTCCATCCCTTCCGGAAGGGCTAACACCGGGGCTTCGCATAGTCTCTGGCGAAGTGTCTCAAACGAGGTCTGCTGCTCCGGACCCCACGAAAAAGCAACGCCCTTCCGGGTCAACCTGGTGAGAGGCACGACAATCTTGGAGAAATCCCTGATAAATCTCCGATAATAGCCGGCCAACCCCAGAAAACTCCTGATCTCGGTGGGGGATCTCGACACCTCCCATCTCATAACCGCCTCAATCTTAGCCGGATCGACCAATATCCCATTCTGGTTAACGAGGTGCCCCAAGAACTGGACTTCTCGTAACCAGAAATCACACTTGGAGAATTTGGCGAAAAGCCTCTTCGACCTCAATAATCCGAGAATATCTCTTAGGTGCTCCTCATGCTTCTCTCTAGATCTCGAATACACCAGAATATCATCGATGAACACGATCACCGACCGATCCAACATCGGTCTGCACACCCTGTTCATGAGATCCATGAACGTTGCCGGTGCGTTGGTGAGCCCAAAATGCATCACCACGAACTCGTAATTCCCATAACGAGTCTTGAATGCTGTCTTCTGGATATCCTCATCTCGCACTCTCATCTGATGATATCTAGACCTCAAATCTATCTTGGAGAACCAAGACGCTCCCTGCAACTGATCAAACAGATCATCGATCCTCGGTAATGGATAACGGTTCTTGACCGTCAACTTGTTCAACTCCCGGTAATCAATGCACATTCGGTGTGAACCATCCTTTTTCTTGACAAAAAGGATCGGCGCTCACCACGGTGAGCTAATCGGTCTAATAAACCCCTTCCCCAGCAGCTCCTGAAGCTGCGAGGATAACTCCTGCATCTCTGGCGGCGCAAGGCGATAAGGTGCCTTGGCGATAGGCGCTGCCCCCGGAACCAAATCGATGTGGAACTCCACCTGCCTCTCGGGAGGCACACCCGGCAACTCCTCGGGAAAAACATCCGGGAACTCGCGCACTATCGGAACGTCATCAATCGAACTCGGCCTTTTAGCGGCCACTCGTGTATCCATCACATAGGCTACAAACCCGCTGCAGCCCTGCTGTAAACTCTGCCTCGCTCTGGCAGCCGAACAAAATGCTGACCCACGTCGGGTACCCTCGCCGTACACCGTAAGTACTCCCCTACTAGGGTCTCGTATCGTCACCAACTGTCGCTCGCAGTCTATAACAGCCCCAAATCGGCTCAACCAATCCATGCCCACTATGACACACACGTCCCCCATCGCAATCGTGACCAGATCTATCGGGAACTCAACACCGAAGATCTTGAGTACACATCCTCGAATCACATCCGTAGCATACACCGCTCGCTCGTCAGCTATAGAAACCCGTAGAGGCCGACTCAACGCCTCTCGCCGGATATTGATGTGCTGACTAAACGCTAAAGACACAAATGACCGACTCGCACCCGAGTCAAATAACACCAAAGCAGGTACGGAATTCACAAGAAAAGTACCTACGCATATCATAAAATCAGCACAATATCTCAACTCAGCATAAATAAATGAAAGAATACGTACCAGCCACGACATCGGGCGCTGCGTGGACCTCCTCCGCTGTCAACTGGAAAGCTCTCCCATGAGCCTTCGGTGCCTCGGCCTTCACTGGCCGACCCTTAGTAGCTCGTGCAGTAGCAGGGGCAGACCCCTGCGTTGATCCCTGTAACAGCTGTGGGCACTCGACCTTCCGATGGCCCGTCTGGTTGCAATGAAAGCAAACCATAAATCCATTGGGGCAGTCTTTGGCTATATGCCCCTCCATGCCACATTTGTAGCAAGCACTTGACCGACAGACCCCATCATGTCCCTTGCCGCACTTCCCGTAAGTGCGGCCCTTCTGGCCTCCAGACCTCGAATCGGCAGGCTTTGCCCGCTTGGCTGCCGGCTGAGACTGTGTCGGCCGCCGATCCTTCCCCTGAGACTCGGCCTCCTCCCTGGCCTGAGTCTCCAGCTCAATCTCCCTCTTCAGGGCATTTTCCTGGAGCTCAGCAAATGTCCGGTAAGTCGAGTTCGCCAAGAACTCTCAAATGTCCCTCCTCAGTATGCTCAAATATCGACTCATGCGTGCCTGCTCAGACGACACATGCTCAGGGCAAAACATCACCCTCTCATGAAACATCCTGGTAATCGTAGTAACAGACTCAGTACCCTGCTTGAGGGTCAAGAACTCCTGGGCCAACCGTTCCCTTTCCACCGGGGGAACGTACTCATCTCGAAACATAGCGGTAAACCTCTCCCAGGTCACCGCGGTAAGCTCTGCAGAAGTGAAATTCGCCGTAACGAACTTCCACCAATCCTTCGCTCCCAAGCGAAGTTGGTTCAGCGCGAACCGTACCCTCAGATGCTCCGAACATGAACAGGTGTAGAAGCACCCCTCAATGTCAGAGATCCATCTCATCGCAGCTATCAGATCCTGACTCCGATAACATAAATATCATTTAACATTCTCAAATCTCATTTTCAACAATTTTCATCAATAAAACATATCCCAAGATCACAAATAAAATCCTCTGTCTGTGTGTACGGATCATGCCGGCGCCTTCCCGCGATCGTCACTAGTACCTGAAACACATAACACATAACACTGTAAGCATAAATGCTTAGTGAGTTCCCCAAAATACCACATACAACACATACACCACTCAAGGCCATAAGTCTGTGGGACCTTCCGGTCCAAGTGTCTCAGGGGACTTCCGTCCCGAAATCCTGGTAGACCTTCCGGTCCTACCCGTATCGACCTTCCGGTCCGTAACCTCCTGACCTTCCGGTCCATATCATCTTGACCTTCCGGTCCTTGTCATTCATAACATACATAACACATGCATACAACACATACATCTCATAGCATATAAGACCTTCCGGTCACACATAGGTACCATTCCAGGTACAGTATAGTGAGAAGACTCACCTCGGGTAACTCGGTAAATCTCGAACTCGGTAATATTGGTCTAGCCTCCGCCTAATCACATGGAATAATTACTCTAATCAATACTGTTGGGTTTTAGTATACTACAACATCCTATGGTGCACATACAACCCTAAATACCTTGGATCTATGTTTTCTCTATTATACATGCAAATATGAAGTTTCCAAGATATCACCCTATACTAGCATACAAATATCATATACTTGGGTAATAAAATAGATAGAATACATACCTTTTTTTATGTAACTTGTCTTCATGAAGCTTGAGTGCCTAGTGCCCCAAGTGTGACACCTCAAATGGTTCACACAACACCATGAACACTTGGAATAACCTTGAGAATAAGGATACTTTGGTTCTCTCTAGTGAAATCGGCCTTGCCCTTTTGTGTACACACACTAGTGCCAATTTCACCAACCAATGACATCTTTATATAGTGTCGAGATTAGGGTTAAACCCTAATACCCATGACCTTTCATTTCATATGATCCATGGGTTAAACACTCCATGGACTATCCATGAAAGCTTAGCCCAACCTAAATGAACTTGGCCCATCACACACATATATCTTAGAGTCCATATTTAATTAGTTCATTTTGATCACTTAATTAATTATAAATTAATCCTTGATCAATACTAATTAAATAATATGATTATATATTAATATATTAGAACTTATAATATATTAATATAAATCACTAATATCCTTTTTCCTCATCTTGTCTATCCAATTGTCCCGATGCCATGCAACCCAAATGGACCATGCCGGGTCGGGTCAAGTCTTACCAATTATAGTTATGGACTTAGACATTAATCCAACAAATACAACTCTCAAAGGCTAGACTAAACCTTCTCTAAGTTCTCTCAGAAGGGAAAAATACCATTTTAACCCTCCTATGGCTCAAAGATCCAAACATTGACTAACCCTAAAAGTCAACAAAAGTCAACCCTCCGGGTTACGCTGCGCGTACCAAATCTGTACGCTGGGCGTACCCGACGACTTCACAGAAACGGGGAACGCGACCCCTTACGCTGCGCGTACTGGGATTACGCCCCCGCGTAACTCCCAGTTTCATACTACTTTTGATTTTGGGTCTTAAACGGTTAAGACATATACTCCAACTTCATATCTGACTTCTCTAGAATCCATAAAGTCGAAACCTTTAAGCCTTTGCATGGCTGTAAAGGTTCCTAATCACTCTAACACCTTTCCTCTTTCCTCATAAAGCCTAGATCTCATGCATGGCTTAATATTCACGTCCAAGATTGGATTTTTATGAACCCACAACTCATCATACTCTGAAATATAGTAGATCTAAGCTTATGGAGACCTTTTTCTCATAAAGTCTCCACCTTAGGACCAAAAACCCTAAAAATTGGTCCATTAAGCACAAATCAACAATAACAAGGAAAGCTCTAAGCTTTTTACCTCCAAGTGAAGCTCCTCCCTCTGTAGAACTCAGATCCAAGCTTGCACTCCAACTTCTAGCCTCCACAAGAACCTCCTCTTCTTCTTCACTAACACACAAAGGCACTTTTTAGCTCAAGAACACTCACACACTAGCTTGGGACGATAATATTGCTCTCCTAGGGTTTTTCTCTGAGGAATGGTGGTTGGGGACAAGACCAACACATTCCTTTTATAGTCCACAAGCCATAATTAGGGTTTGCATCTGGGCCCGCTACGCCCAGCGTAACCCTGGGTACGCCCAGCGTACCTAGGCGAGTCTGCGTCCAACTTAAGCGCATGAGTACGCGTAGCATACTCTTCAGTACCCCCAGCATACTCACTTGCCACAATTTTCTTTTAAGGGTTAAACTTGACAACTTGGAAAAGAAGAAGGGTTTAAGAGATGCACCTGAATTTTGGGATGTTACATCAGCTCTGACCACCTGCTCTGAGAGAGTGCTTCTACGCCGGAGACGGATCTGTGAGGTCACAACAGACAAGGTCGTTAGAGCCGCCCCAGGGACTGTGCCCCGGGAGCGGACTCCGACGGTCAAGTTAGATCAGCTGAAAGATCTGAGATGGTCCTCTATAGCTGGAGAGAACCATCTTGGTGCTGGTGGTGGTGTATGGTGGCTGACGGCGGCGGGTGGCGGCTGAGCCACCCGGCCGGAGTATAGTGTGGTGGATGAACCATGAGGAGAGGTCTAGTGGAAAGGTCCTGGGAAAGTCCTCCTTCATGGAGGAGGGACTATTCTATATATAGTGGATAATTAGGTCAAGGGGAATTAGGTCAGGCCTTGGGCCAGCCCAATTCATGCCCAACTAGCAAGGAGCTGGGCAAGGCCGCCCGGAGGTGCCGGGCGGGGCTGGCGGGCGCGCCCTAGGTAGGGCCGACGGGCGCGCACCAGGAAAGACCTGCAAGGGGGGGGGGGGCGCCAGGCAAGGGAGCGTCAGGCCGGGCCGGGAGGAGAGTCTCCAGCAAGGTTGGCAAGGGAGCGCCAGGACGGGCCGACGAGAGAGTCCCCAGCAAGGCTGGTAAGGGAACGCCAGGCAGGGCTGGCAGGAGCGCGCCAGGCCAGGCTGGCGCGCTAGAGCAGTCTAGGCCATGGTAGTGGACCATATATCATCATCTCCCTTTGCTTTTTGGGCATTATAAAAGGGAAGGCATGGAAGTGTTTTTTGTATAAGTTCTTGCATCATTTCCTTCTTCTTTTGGCTATGAAAAACATAGAGCAAAAGCTCCCACGATGACCACCAATTTTCGGAAATTGCAAGCTCTCTTCCCTCTCCATTTTTCTTGCATTTCATGCTTAAAGAATGTCCCTTTGTTGCTTCACCTTTGAACATATATTTGGTATATATTTCAAAGGCTTATGAACAACAAATTACTAGTGAATACTAGCATGTTTTGATGGTTCTACTATTGCTTGGTGGATACTTGTAGAGAACTCTTGCTTTAGAGTTTCATGCCACACTTCATCAACTTTCAACCTCCCATGAGGATCAATGTCTTCAAAGATTGTTATACTTTCCCTTCTATGGTTGTTTTAATCTTTTTAACTCTTGCAAAATGATCATTGGTGGATAAAATAGTTTTAGTTTTATTCATCATTTTTGAATAAAAACCCAACAGTTAATGCATAATTAAACAAAACTAAACAAATTTTCATAGTTAAATAATCATAATTCTTAATCAATTATTTTCAATAAATTATGAAGTAAGATAGAAATACGGTCATTTCTAAAATGACCAAAATGAGAAATATTGTAATTTGATAGAAATCCACAAAATTACCAAACTTCACTAAATAGAATTCGCCAAACTACTTTTATGGAATAACCTACCCGATTATATAAATCCATAACATCAATTCCTCAACATAAAAACCATAAAGCGCCCCCCCCACACACACACACCCACCCACCCAAAAAAACAAAAAACAAAAAAAAGTAATGTAAAAATCTAATTGGTTTAAAAGTCTATGATTTCAAACAAAAATAACCATGAAAGAAGATTGTTCTTAAAAGTAAAGGGAAAATGACTTATATGGGTAACTATGTTTCAAAATTGTTCAAAAAATACCATTCAAGTTTGGTGTGTCCAAAAAACACCATCCAAGTAAAGCATTTGTACAAAAAACACCAACGCAGTACATTCTTTGTTCAAATTTGACATTGTGTAACCGGCAATTATCGGTAAAAAATAAGTAAAGGAAAAAAGAACAAGAGGAAATGACTCAAAGGGGTAACTATGTTTCAAAATCGTTCAAAAAACACCATCCAAGTTTGGTATGTTCAAAAAACATCATCTAAGTAAACTTTTTGTACAAAAAACACCAAACAAACTATATATTTTGTTCAAATATTACCCACCGGTAACTGGCTCTTATAGGTTAAATGATGACTTGGCTTAACTATTATGACATGGCATAATAATTATTGACAAAACAATAAATGATATATTCCTCCTTTAAAAATCGATTTAGGGTTTCTTAATAAACGAATGACTTCATCTTCTCCTATGATTGCTCTTCTTCTTCTAAAGTGATGATCTCAAACTCAAGTCCAAAACCCTAATACTTGACTTAAGGCAAAAAGGGCTCATTTACCCCTGCCTCAATGGGCCTCCCTCCGCCTAATGCCCAAATCCATAAAAAGCCCAAAAAGGCATCCAAGCCCAACTACAAGGCCTCTAAGGCCCAATATGGCCCAAGAACCCCCAACATGGCCTTAAGCCCAAAAAATGACCTGCTACAATCAGGTGGGCCCGAGGCCTAAGTTAAACAAGTCCATGCATACGCCCAACATATGTTGAAACCTCTGCGATCCGGATTTCAAGCCAGTACGCCCGACATACTCCTAGCGTACGCCCAACGTACTCGGCTAGGGTCAAGAACTGACAATCTTCTGAAGGCCATAACTTCTTCATTCTAAGTCCGATTTCGTCATTCTTTATATCCACAGGAAGGAAACAAGAAGCTCTACACTTCTATCAACTCCCCCTTGCCTTAAAAATTTTCTAACATAAACCTAAACCTCATAAAGGCTCGAACTGATACTTACTGATATGTCCTTGGGCTCCAACACAAACCGAACACTTGGTCCCCAAAACCTACATTATCCATCACCAAATGGGCGTTACAGACACCAAGACTTGTTACGAACAAATATAAATTTGAATATATCGTACACAAGTATCGGAACCATATCCCAAGAAACATGCAAAAGAAATGGTACGAAACAATAAAATAACAAGGAAGGGACAAGAGACGTGCCTATCTATAGACCGGATAATAAATGAAGGACCGGTCAAGACTATGAACTATTCTAACAACGACCAGCCTATAAATACCCCAAAGACAATATATCCGAGGCAGAGTAAGGTAAGGAAAAAAAGAGATAACATACATAGCATTAAGGTAACACTAAGAATTGCAATCTAATTTAGGCATCAGAGAGCTATGTCGGGGTCCAAATTAGATTGCGATTTCGTTTCTGAAGGCCATAACCCTCGGTTGGACCCCAGAATGACGAAATCTAATTTAACATTAAGATAACATTAAGAATCACAATCTGAATGCCATAACCCTTGGTGTGACTGTTGATGCCTAAATTAGCTCCCGTGGATATAAAGAATGATGAAATCGGACTTAGAATGAAGAAGTTATGGCCTTCGGAAGATTGGCGGTTATAGACCCTAGCCGAGTACACTGGGTGTACGCTAGGAGTATGTCAGGCGTACTGGCTTGAAATCCGGATCGCAGAGGCTTCAGCATATGTTGGGCGTATGCATGGACTTATTTAAGTTAGGCCTCGGGCCCACCTGATTGTAGCAGGTCATTTTTTATGCTTAAGGCCATGTTGGGGGTTCTTGGGCCTTAGAGGCCTTGTAGTTGGGCTTGGATGCCTTTTTGGGCTTTTTATGGATTTGGGCCTTAGGGGGGGGGGGGGAGACCCATTGAGGCAGGGGTAAAGGAGCCCTTTTTGCCTTAAGTCAAGTATTAGGGTTTTGGACTTGAGTTCAAAATCATCACTTTAGAAGAAGAAGAGCAATCATAGGAGAAGATGAAGTCATTCGTTTATTAAGAAACCCTAAATCGATTTTTAAAGGAGGAATATATCATTTATTGTTTTGTCATAATTATTAGGTCATGTCATAATAGTTAATCCAAGTCATCATTTAACATATAAGAGCCAGTTACTGGTGGGTAATATTTGAACAAAACATATAGTTTGTTTGGTGTTTTGTGTACAAAAAGTTTATTTGGATGGTGTTTTTTGAACATACCAAACTTGGATGGTGTTTTTTGAACGATTTTGAAACATAGTTACCCATTTGAATCATTTCCTATTGTTTTTTTCCTTTACTTATTTTTTACCAGTAATTGCCGGTTACACAAGGTCAAATTTGAACAAAGAATGTACTTCGTTGGTGTTTTTTGTACAAATGCTTTACTTGGATGGTGTTTTTTGGACACACCAAACTTAAATGGTATTTTTTGAACGATTTTAAAACATAATTACCCATATAAGTCATTTTCCCTAAAAGTAAAATGTCATTACTTTTCCTGTTTCACAACCAAAAGTGGTTTTGGTAGTACACAAATGGTCACTGTTAGTCGAAAGTAACAAAAATGATACGTAACATTTCAAAGTTAACATGTGCTTTTAATAGTTAACTAAAACAGGACCTGTTTGTCAAATTTTACATAAATAGTCCCTATTTTTAAAGATGCTCTAAAAAAATAAGACAAATAATATTTATGAACAAAAGATAATGTACATTGCCATTATAAACTATTTTTCTCAAAATAAAAAAAAAACACAAAAAAAACAGGTCGCTGTTTTACATTGACAAATGATGGAATCCCAACTTATAGCATTGTAATTTGATAAATTACGAAATTGGTCCCTGTTTTAAATTTTTTATAGAAAGTGTCCCTCTTTCAAAGTATATTGTTATTTCATTTAAAGGAATGATCCATGTTTTTGAACAAAAATTACATGAGTCGTCCCTTTTAAAATTTTAGACATGGGAATTGGTAATATAAAAAATAACCTATTGTTCCACCTTTATATGTAATTTTGTTATGAAATATAGAAATTGATAACATGCTTACATCCATAGGCAATGTCATTGCCTTTCTGTCAGTCTCCATATGAACCTGATACAAATACGAGAATTAAAAACCAAAGTATAATACTTGAAAGTAATTCAGTTTCATTACTTCTATTATTTGTTAAAACACCAAAATACCCCATTGGATTAAGGTACATTTTGTATATATTTTTTCTTGCGCATAAATTAGCATTATACTTATTCATTTTAATAAAAACTACTTATTTATCCGTAGTTGTAATCATCTAATTAGTTTGAGTACCAAAGGGAGAGCTTTCCGTTCCTTGCTTGACCTTTTTTTCCTCTTCTTCTCAAACTGAAGCTGTTTTGTTTTAATAATGGAATGTGAACTTCTAAATTGTTGGAATGCTGCTCTCTTGACAAACAAAAAGATTCATCTTCAACCCTTTTTATAAAATGTATATTTTGACTGTTTAGTTTTTGTTGTTGTTAATTATTACCATGTTGTAGATGAATGATATTTTAGACATCACCGTTGATACTTGGATGTTTAAAAAGTGTATATACGATACTTTGATGTTCAGAATTAAGCATCTGCTAATCAAAATTTTGGGGGCAAGTTGAAGATTTTGACCGGCAGATGATTACACATCATTCTTTTTATGTTTCTTTGATCAACATCACTAACATCTTTTTCAAAAAAAGTAAACCATGAAAAACCGTGCACTTTCATCGCTTTCTTGAGAAAAAGACAATCTAACTGAAGAAGTATTCCTTTTTCTGGAAAAAGGAAGAGGAAGACAAGTGATACTTAGTTTTTGTGTAATTAATTATACTATAGATGATGTATTTTAGACAAGTTGGGTTAAAACTTGCGTTACTTTCAGACTTATTTTTCAGTATTAGAAACTATTTTTGTTTATCTATTTCTAAACAACTTGTGTTAATAAACTTTTGTTATGTTGTACTAATAATTTTAACATTGGTTCTATTCTAACTTTAACCAAATGCAAACAGCTTGTCCAGCAAAGTTTCAAGTAAACGGGATGAGGTCATTGATGGATATTAGGGATCGGGTATTTTAGTTCTCTTTATATGTGTATTAAGTTTGCTTGATATTTTTAATCTGGTTTTTATTGTTGTAGTTAATTATTTTCATGGGCATCTGTTTTATACATTCATCAAATCAAATCACTGTTCTGTTTCAATTGCCGACTAATACTTCATTTTGGATGTTAAGGCATAACATCTGATGGGTAATAGCATAAAATTTGAATTTGTTTCTAATCATAATATTAGGATTCTACCAGCTAAATGCCTTAGGGAATCCTAATTAAGAATTAGATAATTTGAATAAGACTAAATCCCATATTAAAATTATGGGATACATGGAATGAACTCTCACAAATTCCTGATAAGTATTCTTAAATCTGCAAGTATAAGAATGGCTACACTATAAACATGAAATTCGAACTTGATAATATTTTGCTTAGCTTTATTTGAAAGTTTCTATGTCTTGCTACTAGCAACCATTCTTTTCTTAAAACCAAAAGAGCTTCAAGGTTGCTGAGTAATTGTAATAGTATGGGTTAGTATTTGAAGTGTTGAGGCCTGACTATAATGTAACCACCTGCTGTTATGATATTAAGTGAGTAGGTTGTTTTTCTAGATATCTATAATTATTGTTGGTCAGCTTGTTAGGATTTCTCTTGTTGATGCCATGCGACAAAAAACATGGGATGTGTAAGAATCAATTTTTCTGATTTTTCTCATCAAGATCAGGGATATGTAAAGTTAGAAAAGCTAATATTTCATTCTTATTGAATTTGATGGATTATATATGTTGGAGGATGTATTATTTACTAGTCTTATTGTCTTCTCTGCTGATCAAGTCGATGTAGCTTTGAATATTTTGTTTTAGTATTCTTTATATCTATCTGATTATTTTTTGCTTATCTAGATCAATGAAAGAGTTGTGACGGTGAATGAGACAATCAAGAAATTTGATGAAAAAATTGCTCAATATAAGACGCAATTAGAAGGAGCAGGTTTTCCTGTGGAAACCTTTGCTATTAAAGGTCGGCAAATTAAGTTAATAAAAGAGAAAAAATGGTATGTTTCTTCATGAACATATATATATGTATATATATATATATATATATATATATATATATATATATATATATATATATATATATATATATATATATATATATATATATATATATATATATATATATATATATATATATATATATATGATCATTTCATCATTAACAAATGTTATATGGTGGTTTCATCTTCATGCATAAAACTTTCTGTTGCAAAGATACTTGTTAGGCTTGATTTATGTTGTTAGACATTAATTAACAACCTTCACTTGCTCTTGTCAGGTATCAAAAAGAGTGTGACAAGCTAAACAGCCAAGTTCTTGATCTAAACCGCCTCATATTTGCTTCAGAGGCTTTCCAGCATGCTCAACAAATGGCATGTTTCACAAATTTAAAATAATTATGTTTATTGCACTTGGATTTTAATTCTGCATGAAATAGTGGTTTCTAGTACTTTCTAGGGACAGATTTTTCATAAACTTGTTTTTAGTCAAATGCCCTTGTTTTTTTATTAAAAGACAACATCTTTCTGCTGTCAAATATCCTTGTTTTTTTTGTTTTCCAGGTATCAGATCTGGAAGCTGCACGTACAGAGTTGAATGCAATGACAAACAATTTGCCACATAACATGAAGGGATTGGTTGATGCTAGCAATGTGATAATAGAGTCTCTTATTCAAGGCCACACCGTGCCTGATGCTAGCAATGAGATATTGGAGTCTTTAATTCAAGGCCACGGCCACCCCCCCCCCCCCCCCCACCCTGCCTGATGACTGTATGGGCTGGCTTGGCACCTTCAAATCTCTAACCAAAAAATGAAACCTGATTTCATTTGAATGAGCTATATTATCCTACATTCTACATGTTTCATTAAATGGCATGCTACACTCTAAGTATGAATATCTTATCTCCGATGATGATGATGATGATGATGTTGTTGTTTTTTTTTTTTTTTTTTTTTTTTTTTGATGCTTTACAACAAGGGCTCAAAAACTTTCATTAAATGTTGCTTTATATTTCTAACTAGGTGTAAAACTCGTGTATTACACTGGTTGATTAAAAAAATTAAATATTAAAATTAAACATTAAGTATTTTTTTTAAATAAAATTTTGAAATAAAAAAAGAAAAAACGAATTAATTACAATTATTATTATATTTATTACATTTATTACTTTGCATATATAAGTATTATGTGATTTTTTAATTTTAAAAATTAGAAAAACCTAGAAATTGACATGTGGATATTATTTAATTTCAAAAATATGATAAAATGACAAGTGTCAAAACTTATGAGAGATTGACATGTGGCAAAATGATCTTCATTTATTATAGTTGATTATTATCGTTATGCTATGTCGATAACAGAATCCTTATATTGCTTATGAAAATAAAGGAACAAAATACCAATCTTTTTGAAGGGACATTTTCGCTTTATCCTTTTCTATTTCTAGTGTTTGAACCCTCAAATATGAGAAAAAAAATATTGTTAAATTAAATTCTACACACCATTTCATTCATAATGCCTTTATGAACAACATAAAGACACAATTATTTGTGAAGAAGATTGCAGGAAAATGATCCATGAACACACAATCATTTCGATTATCAACCAATAACCGATTTTGGATAAGTAGTAAGTGAATAATACTAGTTGAGTCACCATACTAGCTTTTTGTGACAATATCCAACGAGTTGAGAGAATGAGTGTCGTAAACCATATAATGGGGTATTTGGTGGTAAAATATTTTGAGTAAATGTAATATAAATATATTATAACTATATATTGTAAAGAGTTGAATATAGATCTTGTATATATTGAAAATAAAGAGCTGAGATTGTGTGTAATGGTGTAGAGCTATTATATAAAATGTATCCCATGTCGAGTTCTTGTGATATCGAGTAACAAGAGAACTGAGGTCACATAATGAGTATCTTGTGAAAATTATAATGGTAGCTAGGATGGCTGTAACTCCATTTTTTAGAACTGTTAACTAAAATGATAGCTTGAGTAGCCAAAAAAAAAACTATTATCATTATAAATGTGGTTTCGGCATCATAGAGTTATTGCTTATAATTATGTGAACTTTATGTGTTAGTGATGTTGAGAGATTAGTATGACTAAAAAGGTGATTTAGTCATTCCCGTGAATATGTGAGTAAATTTCGATATCTTTAAAGATAGCATTAGTGAGAATATGTTGTAGATATCTAGAGTTGTTTGAATAACGGGATTAAATTGTAAAGAGTACAACTGTAATAGTAGAGTTAAAGGTAGCAATGTACTTTAGTATATCGCAACGTGAATAAAGTTGGCATGCGACACGTTTAAAGTAGAATGCTTTAAAAGAATAAATTTGAGTGTAGTGCATATGGAGAGCGTATACGACATGTCCGATATGTGTGAAATAACTTATTGTTTTTAATAATTCTATGTGTTGCATAATTACGACATCTACGAGTTGTATATGAGACAACCTGTTTAGAGTTGGTGTAATTGATAAATGATGGTGTTTAATATATGTTAAGGTGCTTTAAGTGGATGTGAGATGAAATTTTTTTGGTTCTTATAATTAAAGCTACCTAGAGAAGAAATGAACATGATTGAGTTAGAGTTATCGGATGAGTAGAGATGTTAGACTAGAGTTGTCGAAAAGCATATTGAGAATGATGTGGTTGATTAAGATTGTTGGGATCATTTCCCTATCGGTTAAAGTCACCCATCGCCAAGGGATCAAAATAATATTTTAAGAAAATGATGATAATGTACTGTGGGTTCGCGACGCGATTGAGAAGAGACCGCAACACGTTTAAGAAGTAGGTTGTTATATTCAGAAGACTAATTAGAACTCACGATGTGCTTTTGAGAGGCTGCGCTGCAGTTTGTGAAAACATGAGCTAGAGTCATTAATAAACATAAGCGTTGAGTTAGAGCAACCTAGAAGTAAGTATGGAACAATGTAGTTGAGAAAATAGTTCCATTAAACCAATTGAGTGGGAATATTATGATAGAAAAAATTTTGAGACATCATTTGTAACATCCCAAAAATACTAATAAAAATTTTCATTTTCAAACCATCAAATCCATACAATATTTCTTCAAAATCAATCATGGTATAATATATCTCAAACATCATAGTAAAATGATAGCTAGTAATTCCCTTTGGCACTGGAAGTGCCTAAAAATATTTAAACCACAAAACCGTAAGCAAAAAACTTAGTGAATTCCCAAAAATACCACATATCATACATATCAGTGAGCCCAACCTTGGGGGTGTATTTCAACCCTTTCCGAGCACTATGATCCAACCACAGTCTTACAGTCACTCCCAGATTACAGCCTGAATGTAACCTTTATGCCATGATCCAACCATGGTCTTCCCTGCAAGTCACAAAGACAAGCAAGTCTTGTGATCCAACCACAGTTTGTCATACAAGTGATGTGATCCAACCACAATCTTTCATTCAAGAGTCATAGAGACAATATAACAACCTCCATAGTATACCGAGAAGAGTCACCTCGCAGACGTAGTCAACAACTAACAACTCTCATAGTCAATGAATTGGGTGCTATACACCTCCTAATAAACCATAAAAGGTAAACCCTTGGTCTACCTTCAAAAACTAGCCAATTAGCCAAAAGTCAACAATGTCAAAAAGTCAACAGTCAAAGTCAACTTTAGCGAGTCTCCACGTCGTGGCCTCCTATTAGCCACGTCGTGGCCTCCTATTGGCCACGTCGTGGCAGAATAACTACAAAATAGTCGGGCATCCTGTAATACCAGTTTCCAGGTATTTACATTTTTGGCTTTGTTTATTAATAATTTTGCATATTGGTCCCAAACGCCAGACGTTAGAATGGGAACGTTGGGCGTTGGAACGTCATGTGTAACACCCGATCCCTGGTACGTATTTTAATTTAAATGAACTCATGTTTGCTCTGGGACTCGGCGCGTTGGAGGCTCAACGCATTGAGTAGACTCGACATTCTTCGGGGATTTAAGTGACTTACTCGACGAGTCGGGGGAACCGACTCGACGAGTAGGAGCTGTCTGGATGAAACCCTAAAATTGAGGGTTTGCACCATATTTAAACAACTTATCTTCTCCCAAACCAGCCTCCATCATCCCTCACACTCCCAGAAGATCTTAAACCAAAACCCTAGCCTTGTTTGAGTGCTCTTAAGCCATTTTTGTGCATTTTTGGTGGTTGTGAAGCTTGAGAAGAAGGAAGGAGCTTGGGAGTTCAAGTTGAAGCTAGTAGATCCAGAGATTGTGTTCCATTTCCAGCTCATTTAAGGTAAAAAGCTTCAACCTTTACTTTCCATTAGGGCTTGAATCTTGTCATTTTTGGGGTAATTTGAGGACACCTTCGGGTTTGGGGCATTATGTAAAGGAATAACTTCAGATCTGGAACATAGGAGGGTTCTCATGGCATAAAGATGCCAACTTTACTGCCATAAGAGTCCCATGTATCTTGAAGAATCCATTTTAGGGCCTTTTGTAACACCCAGAATCAGAAAGGCTAAGAAAGGAAAGGAACCCTAAGTCAAAAGGGGGTCAACTCGTCGAGTCCAAGGAATGACTCGGCGAGTCGAAGCGGACTCCGTGTCGCAGAATAAGTGACCGACTCGGCGAGTCGGCGAGGGGACTCAACGAGTCTGGTCTGGGTTGGGAAGCCCTAATTCCGAGACTTGGTACCCTATTTAAGCATCTTATTCTCTTCCCTAGGGTTCATTATAGCCTCTCTCGTCCAAAACCCCAAAACCCTAGCCACCCAACTTCATTTTTGGAGCTTTTGGTGAAGATTAAGGTCCATTGGAGTGGATTTTGAAGGCTTGGAAGAAATGAGCAAGGAAGGAAGTGTAGATCCAGCCTTCACATCGATTTGGCAACTGTTAGAAGGTAAAAAGTCTGGACCTTGAGCTTTCAATTGATAGATCCCTTTTCTAGCTTGCTTTTGGTCATATTTGGATCATTTCCAAGGTCAATCCGAGTATTAAGCCTTTGAGGATGGATTGGACACAGATATGGACACTCTTGAGCTTTAGAAGCTCAAAGTTGTTGGCTTTATCCAACTAAGGTCCCATTTCATGACCTAGGCCTTATTTGAAGCTTGGATTAAGTGTTTTAGCCTCATGACACCTTGCATGCACGTAAAGTTAGCAACTTTACATGCAATGCTAGCATAAGGAGTCCAGATCTATGAGTTTGAGGTGTTGGAATGGACTGGAATCGGCAGAATAGAGTTGTCATAAGATGGACTCGGCGAGTCAGTTCATGGACTTGACGAGTCGGGTTGCAACCCCAAACCCTTCTGTTTATGAGTCGGATCAGTGTGTGGGGTTAGTGAAGGACTCAGCCAGTCTGCGTCCGTAATAGACATGAAGATCATGGTACTCGACGAGTTCAAGGAGGAACTCGGCGAGTCCAAGGCAATCTCCTTAGCTTATGAAGATGGACTCGACGAGTTGTAGAACAACTCAGCGAGTCGGTTGAAGATGGTCCCGAATGTTTAGTCGAAGGAGAACCCGTCGATTTGTTGCTAGACTCGACGAGTAGAGTCAAGGTTGTTTTGGGATTTGAGGAGCATGTACTCGACGAGTTGGTAGAACAACTCGGCGAGTCAAGTCAACTGGAAGTTGACTCTGACCGTTGACTTTGACCTTGAGAAGGACTTTGACCAGAGTCGACTTAGTTGACTTCTTGAGGACAGTTAGGCTAAGTGTTGCTATTATTTGGTATTGGTAGCTCGGGGAGCTAGAGGAGCAGCGGTTCAGAGAGTTGTTGGATAGCAGCCAGAGGGTTATCAGCAGTTTCAGCAGTACGAGGTGAGTTTTCCCTGTGTGTGGATGGGTCTACGGCCACAATGTCGGCCCATGTATTTACGAGTAGGAAGACCCGGGGGTTAGCCCTAGGCACTATATGCTAGTATAATATTCAGGACCGAGGTCCAATGTTAGCAGGCGGGTGCCCAAGGAACGGTTTACATGATAGTTTATACTTGTTGTCTGTGTGATACATGTATGTGCCTGGTAGGGAGGTGAGTGTGGGCGAGGTCCCGTATCTCACCAATAGCAGAGGGTGGACGCTGTTCCATTTCTCATTGGCAGCAGAGTAGGGGTGAGGCCCAAGGTAGGAAGGGAGTGAGTGTGGGCTGGGCCCGTATCTCACCATCAGTAGGGGCATGGACGGGGCTCCATGACCCATCAGTAGCAGGGCAGGGGTGGGGCCCAAGATAGGCGAGGCCTTATAACAGGAAACCATTAGTATATGTCTAGTTGATGTGTGAGGATATGATTGTATGTTAGTACATGTTAGCGGGCGGGGCCTAAGAGAAACAGATCTGTACAACGAGCGGGGCTCGAAGCCAGGTGGGGCCTGGAGCAGGCAGGGCCTGTTGTAGCGGGCGGGGCCCAAGGTAGAGGGTGAGGCCCAGTATTTGCAGTATACGATTATGTGCATGGTATGTGGTAGGTTGGGGAACTCACTAAGCTTCGTGCTTATGGTTTTTAGTTTTGGTTTCAGGTACTTCCGGTAGCGGAGGGAAGAGCTCAGGGTGATCGCGTGGCACACACCATTGTTTAGTCAGCCTGGGATGTTTTACTCTGATATTAAGAATATGTTTTGATTTAACACTCTGATTTTATGTTATAAATTATGTCATGGATTGATAAGTGTGGTTTAAGTAATGTTTAAAAAATGAAATTTTTAGTCATGATTTTTGGGTCGTTACAAGTTGGTATCAGAGCCTTGGTTTGAGGGATTTGGACACGCTTTCGGGTGTGTCTGAACTCAAACCGAGGAATTGGTATAGAAATTTTCAAAAGGAAAGCAATTTTCGTAAAAATGGATTTTTAGAAAAGAAAAATAGTTTTAGAAAAAGCGAAAAGAATTTCGAGAAAAGGAAAGAACTTTGAAAAGAGAAAAGGGTGTGGTGCATGCAATCAGCCGAGCTCAAGTAAGTTCTCGTAAAATACCCATACAAGTTTATGTTATGCCTATCAGTTTAGTAGAACAGCATGCTAGATTAGGACTAAGGATCTAGGAAGGATGCCTTATGTGCCTGTTATATGTGTATGAGCTTTATGGATTGCATGCTAGTACAGATTCTTGTTATGTGGATAGAATTGCTTGAATATGTTCTGGTTAGATTTCCCTTTTCGTCTGAATGTTACTTGCTTTTTGCTTTGTGGGACTCTGAGTGATGGGAGTTAGGCATTAGGTGAATGCGTTAAGTCACCTGTGACCAGGGTTGAATAATCTCAGAGTGCTGGATTTGACCCTATTGCGCAACTCTTGTTTGAGTCTAACCGTTGTAGCGACGAGTCCTTTACTCGAAGGATTATCTGAGCCTCGTCACATGTGATGGTATTCAGGTAGTGGCTAATTGGCATTATAAAGGTACCTTCAGTAGCTGAGGACTGGGTGCGGGTTGGAGGTTACCCTAGTGCAAGCGTAGGATGAGGTTAGTGCTAAGAGCAGTTATTAGTAGAAGGGACTTGGTGGAGTTGAGGCAATTCTTGAGAAAAGTATGGATAGATGTGGAAGGTAGTATGGGCCCGTACTACTGAAAGCAGAGGATCTGTACTCGATTCGAGAAGGGCCGAGATAAGACCGGGAAACTTGTAGTGCGTGTATGATCCCTCATCAGTGATTTGTATTTGATAGTTATTGTAATATGTTTCCAGCATGGTGACGTTGCGCGAGAGACCAGTGGGCGGATCAGGCGCTGGAGAGGGATCAGACTCGGGTTCAGGGACCGAGCAGCTCGAGGAGCGAATGAGAGAGTTTTTATCAGCTGAGATCACATGCAGTATCTTGGACCAGACTCCTGTGATCTTTGGCACGGTGAAGGAGGGTATACTAGAGATTTTGGACGAGAGTCTGGGAGCCTTTCGCGCAGAGATGATGGCTTTGATGGGAGTGCGTACCTTGACATTCCGAGAGTTCAGAGCCTGTGGGGCTCCAGATTATCATGGGGCTAGGGACCCCATTGCCAGCAGCAGATGGTTGGCCGATGTTGCCAATGCTTTTCGTACAAGCCGGTGTCCCGAGGGGGACAAGGTCAGACTCGCCTCCTGTCTTCTAAAGGACAAAGTGCGGGATTGGTGGGAGGAGGTTGGACATGCCATTGGTGATGATGCCGCGTTGGACGCGATGACATGGAGTGATTTCTCGGCCAGGTTCAGGGCTGAGTTTGCACCAATTATTAAGGTGCAACAGTTGGCACGGGAGTTTCAGGACCTTCAGCAGACGACTGAGACTGTGGCGGAAATCACCGCCAAGTTCAGAGAGAGGGCTCTTCTTGTTCCACAGTATGTCGCGAATGAGGAGATGAAGAAGGCCCGATATCATGAGATGCTGAGGAGTGACATCAGAGAGTTTGTGAACAGGTCCAGCTGCAAGATGCTGGAGGACATGATTTCTCAGGCCAGAGAGAGGGAGATTGATCTGGAGCAGATCAGGAAGAGGAAGCCGGTTGAGATTCAGGTAGCCACGGGTTCGGGCAAGAGACCCAAGGGGTCAGATTCGAGATCGAGGGATTATCAGAGCCGCAGCCGATGCGGGAAGTGTGGCAGGACGCACGAGGGTGCGTGTAGGAGTGGTAGTGGTGGTGATTCTGGCTGCTTCAAGTGCGGCCAGACTGGTCATTTCAGTAGGGATTGTACTGCTACCACCACTCAGGGATCAGACTTGATATGTTTTCATTGTAGTCAACGGGGCCACAAGAAGGCCCAGTGTCCGAGTTTGTTTTCAGCAGGACAGGTGATAGCACCTGCCCCTGTGACCTTGAGGATCACCGACAGCCGTCAGGGCCGAGCAGAGGCGCCTGTGGAGGGAGGCAGGACTTTTCATCTGTCTACCGTGGAGGCGTGAGCAGCACCGGACGTTGCAGGTGTGTATCTTCTATTTCCCTGTTAACTTTTGCTCATGATTATATTGTTATGGTTCTGTATCAGTAAGGATAATGATATTTCGGAATTTTGTGGCCTGCTTGTGATTGAGTTATATGCCATCTGCATACCTTGGATTTAGAATGATAGTTGAGGGCGTCCCCTATAGAGCAGGTTACTTCGGATGTAGTAGCTGTAGCATGTATGCGCGAGACTCGGTAGTGTCTCACTAGTTTCAGGAAGGTGTCGTTTGGGGATAGATCGGTTAGATCCCTAGCTGTGGTAAGCTTGGGGTGTTCAGCAGATCGGTCAGTGGATGATAGGAAGGATTGGGAATCCTTTTCAAGCACTGAGCCGTAAGGTATTAGCAGGATCAAAGTAGGGGAGAACCCTTCAAGTATTCATGGTCGATAGCATGCTAGACTTAGAAGGATTAGTGACCTCCGAGAAGGAAGCGAAAGCAGTCCGAGGGGTGAGTGGGTTCAGGAGTTGGAAACTTTGGAATAACTTCCCAACGTCGGGTTCATGTATTTGGGATTAGTAGACGATTGGTTTGGAGAAACCAAGCTGAAGATTTTCTCGACAGGACACGTGTATAGCAAGGATGTAAAACTACAAGGCGGTTATAGCATTTGATGACTGAGGGCCGGTTTTGGAAATCAGGTTGGAGGATCGCTAGCAGGACTCGGGTGAGTCAGGATGCCCTCGGAATAGTAGTCAGTGGTAGAGACAGCATGAAGAGTGTAGTTGGACTGCGAGATAGCCGCAACTTTCCCCAGCAGCAAGTTAGTGAGGGAAGTGATGTAAGACTACGGGTAAGCCGTAGCATTCATTAGCAGTTTAGTTAGCGGAGTGTGGGCGGAGGCCCGTATCTCCTAGTTAGCAAGGTAAGGATCAGGAAAATTAAGTCATTGAGGTTTAGTATGGAGTTGGCTTGCATAGCCCTAGATAGGTGAGACCTTGGGAGAGACCACTCCAGGATACAGTTGGGTGAGACCCGTGGGCGAGGCCCGTATGTTAGTAGCAGTATAGGTGAGACCTGGGAGCAGGATCGCTCAGTAGTATGGTTTGGGTGAGACCCGTGGGCTAGGCCCGTGCGACAGTAGCTAGGCAGGTGAGACTAAAGGGGGGACCGCTCTAGGATATAGTCGGGTGAGACCCGTGGGCGAGGCCCGTAAGATCATAGCAGCGCAGGTGGGACCTGGTAGGGACCTTAGAGTCAAGATAGGGGATCGAGGATCCCAAGGCTTGTAGCGCCAGAGTGGCAGGATAGATAGAGCAGTTTAGATAGTCGAAGTTTCTTCGGAAGTCGCTGGGAGCGACTAAGAGATTGTGCTAGTTGTAGTGACCGATGGGTATCCGGTAACCCAGTTATCGGCATAATTAGTAGGGACCAGGGTGGTCTCGGTTCATTCGGAAGGCTGATGAGAAATAGCAGGACTTTAAGGCAGGGAAGTGATGATAAAGAAGTATGGTATGAGAAAGCTAGTTGACCGAGGAGTACTACACCTATCACAGCAGGGTGAGATAATCTCAGAGGGAAGGGTTTGACCCTGTTGCGCAGCTCTCGTTGGAGTCTAACCATTACAGGGATGAATCTTTTACTCGAAGGATTATCTGATCCATACACTGGGTTGGGTGCTCAGCACTAAGTTATAGTAGCAAGAAGTATTCGGTGTGTATCGGCAGTAGTGACCAGCACTGGGAGTGGCTGGATTAATGGATACCGTGAAGGATATGTCCTTCACAGTGGTAGAAGAGGTGGTTAGTTGTGGAACGTTTCCTTGGGAAGGCCAGAAAACAAGCAAGGAAAAGGGGGAGGACCCTTAGGATGTCCAGCATAAGTACTCGGGGAGTACCGGAAGGATTGTCAGTTGAGTAAGTTGCGTTCTCAGGATTGGCGGGATTAGAATTTTGAGGGACCGGGCGGAAGGTCAATGGAAGTGGTCGGCCAGAGTTATATTCAGCAGGCAAGGGTGATGCAAGTGGATTGCATGATAGTTGGCCGTAGCGGACTTCGAGGATGAAGTCTAGTTTAAGTGGGGGAGAGTTGTAACACCCAGAATCAGAAAGTCTAAGAAAGGAAAGGAACCCTAAGTCAAAAGGGGGTCAACTCGTCGAGTCCAAGGAATGACTCGGCGAGTCGAAGCGGACTCCGTGTCGCAGAATAAGTGACCGACTCGGCGAGTCTGGTCTGGGTTGGGAAAGCCCTAATTTCGGGACTTGGTACCCTATTTAAGCATCTTATTCTCTTCCCTAGGGTTCATTATAGCCTCTCTCGTCCAGAACCCCAAAACCCTAGCCACCCAACTTCATTTTTGGAGCTTTTGGTGAAGATTAAGGTCCATTGGAGTGGATTTTGAAGGCTTGGAATAAATAAGCAAGGAAGGAAGTGTAGATCCAGCCTTCACATCAATTTGGAAACTGTTAGAAGGTAAAAAGTCTGGACCATGAGCTTTCAATTGATAGATCCCTTTTCTAGTTTGCTTTTGGTCACATTTTGATCATTTCCAAGGTCAATCCGAGTATTAAGCCTTTGAGGATGGATTGGACACAGATCTGGACACTCTTGAGCTTTAGAAGCTCAAAGTTGTTGACTTTATCTAGCTAAGGTCCCATTTCATGACCTAGGCCTTCTTTGAAGCTTGGATTAAGTGTTTTAGCATCATGACACCTTGAATGCACGTAAAGTTAGCAACTTTACGTGCAATGCTAGCATAAGGAGTCCAGATCTATGAGTTTGAGGTGTTGGAATGGACTGGAATCGGCAGAATAGAGTTGTCATAAGATGGACTCGGCGAGTCAGTTCATGGACTTGATGAGTCGGGTTACAACCCTAAACCCTTCTGTTTATGACTCGGATCAGTGTGTGGGGTTAGTGAAGGACTCAGCCAGTCTGCGTCCGTAATGGACATGAAGATCATGGCACTCGACGAGTTCAAGGAGGAACTCAGCGAGTCCAAGGGAATCTCCTTAGCTTATAAAGATGGACTCGGCGGCTTGTAGAACAACTCGGTGAGTCGGTTGAAGATGGTCCCAAATGTTTAGTCGAAGGAGAACTCGTCGAGTTGTTGCTAGACTCGACGAGTAGAGTCGAGGTTGTTTTGGGATTTGAGGAGCATGGACTCGACGAGTAGTTAAAACAACTGGGCGAGTCGAGTCAACTGGAAGTTGACTCTGACCGTTGACTTTGACCTTGAGAAGGACTTTGACCAGTGTCGACTTAGTTGACTTCTTGAGGACAGTTAGGCTAAGTGTTGCTATTATTTGGTATTGGTAGCTCGGGGAGCTAGAGGAGCAGCGGTTCGGAGAGTTGTTGGATAGCAGCCAGAGGGTTATCAGCAGTTTCAGCAGTACGAGGTGAGTTTTCCCTATGTGTGGATGGGTTTACGGCCACAATGCTGGCCCATGTAGTTACGAGTAGGAAGACCCGGGGGTTAGCCCTAGGCACTGTATGCTAGTATAATATTCAGGACCGAGGTCCAATGTTAGCGGGCGGGTGCCCAAGGAACGGTTTACATGATAGTTTATACTTGTTGTCTGTGTGATACATGTATGTGCCTGGTAGGGAGGTGAGTGTGGGCGAGGTCCCGTATCTCACCAACAGCAGAGGGTGGACGGTGTTCCATATCTCATTAGCAGCAGAGCAGGGATGAGGCCCAAGGTAGGAAGGGAGTGAGTGTGGGCTGGGCCCGTATCTCACCATCAGTAGGGGCGTGGACGGGGCTCCATGACCCATCAGTAGCAGGGCAGGGGCGGGGCCCAAGATAGGCGAGGCCTTAGAACAGGAAACCAGTAGTATATGTCCAGTTGATGTGTCAGGATATGATTGTATGTTAGTACATGTTCGCGGGCGAGGCCCAGAGACAGGCGGGGCCTAAGAGAAACAGATCTGTACACCGAGCGGGGCTCGAAGCCAGGCGGGGCCTGTTGTAGAGGGTGGGGCCCGAGGTAGAGGGCGAGGCCCAATATTTGCAGTATGCGATTATGTGCATGGTATGTGTAACACTCGTGTTTCTAGCCTAGGCATTAATATTAAGGTGATAGTCTAGGTTAACCTTTGTAACTCATTTTGAAGAAATGGAAAAGGAATTATGTGAATTCTATGTGTTTTATGTGTTTTATGCTTAATTACTAGGAGTTAATTAATTAAGAATAAAAATGAGCGTCGAAAATAAATTTTAGATAAAGCCGATATCTATTAATAAAGTTGTAGTGGTTGTGACATGGATTACGGATATATAAAGAATGCCGAAATCCGAGTTATAACGAAGAAGTTATGACCTGTCGAAGTTTCACGACAAAACCGACTCGGTGCTGAATGTCGTAAAAAGTGAGTTTTCGATAAACTACTTTTTAGCCTTAGTGATCTAAACGAAACTCTTAGTGTTCGTTAAACCGAGAGTAGGTATAAAAAGAACACCCAAATCTGACTTCGTATGAGGAAGTTATGATTTTTCGAAGTTTAAGCTTAGCAGTAGACAACTAAAAACTCGAATTTTAGATCGAGTGATTTTTAGCCGACACGACCTAAACGACAATCGAAGGTCTCGTAAATAGTAGCACAACGGTAAAAAGTCTGACGAAAACGAACGTCGGATGAAGAAGTTATGAATTTTTAACGGATTTCCTGTCTCGGTCTGTTAAAAATAATAATATAAAAATTAAAGTCAAAATTAGCCGACGAAGTCTAAACGAAAGTTGTAGAGCGTAAATTTACCTACGCGTGCATATAAAGAACGTCAAAAATGGAGCTCGTATGCGAATGTTATGGATTTTAGAAGTTTTTGCACAAAAATCGAGAAAATTGGCATAGTCACGTTTTTGCCACGTCACCCTCGCTTAGAACGAGCCACGTGTCCGAGCTGCTGAGTCATCCGAGCTCCTGACCTGATCCGAAGTGGTCCACTGAGAAGGCGACACGTACCCTCTTCCCTCGTGTCCGAACCCTCGCAAGACTGCCACGGAACCCCTACTTCGGACCTAGACCTCGGTCCAATCACAAGAGGTCAGCAACCCTTCGCATGTGCGAGCCCTCCCTACGAGCCCTCGGATCAGCACCACCTGGAGGCTTCTCAGCCGTCCGATCAGAAGCTCCTCCCTATAAATAGAAGGTTGCGAGCCTTCCCGGGTAACTTTGGAAATTTGCCACCTTTCACCCTAAATTTCATATTTCTTTCATTCTAACTTCCCCCAAAGCCCCGGTATCGATTATAACCCCCGGAATACGCCACGACGTGCCCGTGAAGCCCGGAAAATTTATCTTTTCGGTTTCGAAGCCCGACCTTTGCAGAGCCCGGTTTCTCAATAAAACTCCCGGTTTTATTAGAAACGAACGTTTTAGGAAACGAATTGCTGCCCGATTATCATCAAATCATGTGAGTGTGTAGTTACTTTCACTTTACACATAGATATGAAGTATTTAGCTTAAAATACGTGCTATGTGTAAATATGTTAATTGTTTATTTGAGGTGACTGTTGAATAGATGTTTTATACAAGTTTTAAACTGTATATGTATTTTATCTACAAATATGTTGGGTAGAACATGGGTAGACAAAATAGTCGGTGGGTGTTAAAATGATGAGAGGCCTCGGTGTCAGTGTTGTTGTTGGTGTTATTGGTGAAGTCGTCTAACGGAGTATAGATGACGACCACAGACTTTCTAGACAGTCCAGTGGCACACTAGCAGGTTCGCAACTTGTAGGTGTTGATGAACTAAATGTTCATTGGTGTACTCCAATCCCCCTCATGGTTGCCTTTAGGACATGTATGGCTGAGGAGTCCCCTTAGCAGTAGTGTCCAACCCGATGATATTCCTTAGGTTAAGTCCCTTGTGTTAGGTGTTTAGGGACGTAAAGTGAGGACAACGGGAATGGGTAATCAGGGTTATTGTTGATTGGTGAACTTAATAAGTTATTATTATTGTGGGTTGAAAACCCTATATGCTCACCAGGCTCCCAAGCCTGACCTACTCAGCTTTTTATGATTACAGGTAGTGGACCCCGAGCATAGTCGGAGGACGATGAGAGATTTTTGGATTATAGGCCAGTAGTTGTAAATAACTGTTGAAAGGCTTATAATGTCTTGTTTATGCTTTTGATCTGTATCGGAACATGACATCCCGAGGTTTTAATATATGTGGAAAATATATACCTTATTAAAGAAGGGTTTTGATAAACTTTTATCATGTTTTATTTTGGGGACCTATTCTGCAACGTCTTTTGAAAAGATTTCTCTGATTTTATTTTAAAAAGCATAAATTAAATCGGTCTTTTCTGGCCGAGAAATTAGGGGATGTCACAGTTGGTATCAGAGCATTAGTTTAAGCGAACTAAGAAATTATAGAATTTCTAGACTTAAACTTAGAATGCTAAGTGATGATTGTGAGATGAGTGTCTACCATATTTTTGACACGAGCACTAGTTTATTTTAGGAAAGGTGCCTAAAATGCCTTTATGTGCTAAATGTTATATGTTGCCATATATGCCATTATTTGTTCGGATCTATGGTCTGTTGCCGACCGGATCTGGACACCTTATGTGTGTAGAATTCTAAGTGTATGATTACGAGATTAGAACTAACATGTAACGTTTTGGAGTGATAAGGGAATTGACATGTCTAACAAGGATAAAGACCTAAGTTCGCCTTATTCGGTATAGATTGTAATGGCAAAAACTAGAAGTGGAGCGGGAAATGCAAACAGAAACCAACAACCTCAACCCCAAGTGGTGGAACAGGTGCCTATAGTAGGAGCTGCACCCGAACCCATCACCATGGCTGGAGTACGAGCTGTGATTCAGACCATGATGGCTGAACAGAGGGAGGAGTTGAGGCAAATGTTGCTGAACAACAGGGATGAACCTTCAGTTCCTGTTGAACGACGTGAACTAAATGACGATCGATCTGAAGAAGGGAACAACAGCAGATCGGTTGGTCATAGTAAACCGCTTGTGGTTGGGAGGAATAACCACGAGGGTAGAGTGGAGGGAAATGGGTGCAAGTATAAGGACTTTATGACTTGCAAGCCATCGACCTTCACTGAAAAAGAAGATCCTATTGGAGTAATGGACTGGATCTCGGAAATGGAGTTGGCTTTCATGACTTGTGATTGCCAAGGCAAGTTACAAACTACCTTTGCAGTACGTCAGTTCAGGGGTAGTGCTGCTCGTTGGTGGAATACATTGGGGAAAACCCATGCCCTAATGAGCCACTGCAAATGACTTGGGCAGAGTTCTTGGTGCACTTTAAGCGCAAGTACTGCTCGGCCCAAAATGTACTTGAGTTAGAAAACCAATTTCTAACGTCGCAGAAGGGGAGTATGACCGTTGATGAGTATACGAATAACTTCACAGACAAAATGGAGTTTGCTTTGCGTATTGTCGCAGATGAGCTGGCAAAAATTGACAGGTACGCAAAGGGACTTCCATGGGAGTATGGGGTGCCAGTACGTCAGGCACTTACTTTGGAGGCAGCTATCTGGGCTGCCAAGTCTGTTGAAGATATGATCAAGGGGAGAGCCGCCAGCAAGGTTGAAGTTGGCGAAAAGAGAAAGTTTGAAGGAACGTCAGGTTCCAATAAAAAGAACAAATTCTCGAAGTCTGGTTTGAGAAAATTCGGAGGTGAAGCCGAAGCCAAGTGGTGTGACAGGTGCAAGAAGAAACATGCTGGGAAATGTAGCGTGGAACTCACTTGTTACAAGTGTGGAAAGCCAGGGCATTATACCAATAAATGCACCTTCACTAATAGCGTCTGTCATGGGTGCCATGAAGAAGGGCATATTTTGAGGGATTGCCCGAAGAAGAAGGACGCAGTGAAACCCAATCTTCCACCAAAGCCGAAAGCGAGAGCCTTTCAGATGACACTTAAAGTTGCGAAAGAAGAAGCTGATGTCGCTTCAGGTACCTTTCTCGTAAACGAATTGCCTGCCCAAATTTTGTTTGATTCTGGAGCCAATTACTCCTTTATATCGCATGACTTTGGTAGAAAACTAGCTTTGCCTGTTGATAGACTGGTTAATGCTTTATTAGTCGAAATTGCTAGTGGCAAGTTTGTACCTGTTAGCCATCGTATGAAAAACATCCTCATTGACTTGGATGGGAATAAGTTCCACGAGGAATTATTGCTTATCGAGTTAAATGGATTCGACGTAGTTTTAGGAATGGATTGGCTTAGTGCCAATGATGCCGAAATACTGTGTAGGAAGAAGATAGTAAAAGTAAACCCGCCGGGGAAAGAGTCATTTATTGTGTACGGAGACAAACGCAGAGTAAATTCTGGAATCATTTCCATAATGAAAGCCAGAAAGTGTTTGGCCAAGGGATGTACATCATATCTAGCGTTCGTGATCAATGCTAAGAAGGAGAAGAAGGAGGTGCAGAATATTCTGGTGGTGTGTGATTATCCGGAAGTCCTTCCCGAAGATCTTCCCGGATTGCCCCCTGATCGACAAGTAGAATTTCGTATCGACTTGTTACCAGGAACGACGTTGATAGCAAAAGCACCATATCGATTAGCACCAACAGAGATGAAAGAACTTATGACACAACTTCAGGAGTTGTTGGACAAAGGTTTCATTCGACCTAGTTCATCACCCTGGGGAGCCCCTGTGTTATTTGTAAAGAAGAAAGATGGGAGCATGAGAATGTGCATCGATTACAGAGAGCTGAATAAAGCGACGATAAAGAACAAGTACCCGTTGCTGAGGATCGATGACTTGTTCGATCAGTTGCAAGGATCGAGCTATTTTTCGAAGATCGATCTTAGGTCGGGGTACCATCAACTAAAGGTGAGGGAGCAGGATATCGAGAAGACTGCGTTCAGAACAAGATATGGACACTATGAATTTTTGGTTATGTCGTTCGGATTAACCAATGCCCCAGCAGCTTTCATGGATTTGATGAACAGGGTTTGTAAACCATACCTTGATAAATCCGTGATAGTATTCATAGACGATATCTTGATCTATTCGAAAAGCAAGCAGGAGCATGAGAAGCATCTGCGCGAAGTGCTAGAAGTCCTGAAAAAGGAGAAGCTGTATGCAAAGTTCTCCAAATGTGAATTTTGGATTCAAGAAGTCCAATTTTTAGGTCATGTGGTTAACCAAGAAGGAATAATGGTTGACCCAGCAAAGATTGAAGCTGTGATGAAGTGGGAACAACCAAAAAGTCCTACGGAGATTCGAAGCTTTTTAGGATTAGCCGGATATTATCGCCGATTTATCCAAGGCTTTTCTTCGATCGCTACTCCATTAACAACTTTGACCCACAAAGGAGCTAATTATGCTTGGAATGAGAAGCATAAGGAAGCCTTTGAAAAGTTAAAGAAGAGACTGTGTGAAGCACCGATTCTTTCGTTACCTGAAGGAGTTGAGGACTTCGCAGTCTATAGTGATGCCTCTGGAGTTGGGTTAGGATGTGTTCTGACCCAAAGGGATAAAGTGATAGCGTATGCATCGAGGCAGTTGAAAGAGCATGAAAAGAACTACCCAACTCATGATCTGGAGTTGGCAGCGGTAATATTCGCCTTAAAGATATGGAGGCATTATCTTTACGGTACTAAGTGTAAACTTTTCACTGATCATAAGAGTCTCTAATATCTCTTTAATCAGAAAGAATTGAACATGAGGCAACGGCGCTGGATGGAATTACTCAAGGACTACGACTGTGAGATACTTTACCACCCTGGTAAAGCAAATGTTGTTGCTGATGCTCTCAGTCGGAAGGTGAATCTTGAAAAGAGAAGGCCAAGAGCGTTGAGAATTGAAGTTGTCTCTAAAATTGTGGAAAGTATAAAGAAAGCTCAAGAGGAAGCTTTGGAGAAAAATGACCGGAAGGAGGAACGTTTGGTAAACACGTTGGTGTTTGATACAAACGGTCAAGGATTGAAGATATTCAAAGATAGGATTTGGGTACCTAAGACGGGAGAAGTAAGAGGTCTTCTGATGGAAGAAGCTCACAAAACCATGTACTCGATTCATCCTGGCAGTACGAAAATGTATAGGGATCTAAAACCCTATTACTGGTGGCCGACGATGAAGCTCGATGTTGCTAAGTATGTGGCTGAGTGTGTAACTTGTGCTAGGGTTAAGGCACAACATCAGAAACCATATGGGAGTTTAGAACCTTTACCTGTACCCATGGGTAAATGGGAGGACATTACCATGGATTTTGTGACTAAAATGCCCAGAACAAGGAACGGTCACGACATGATTTGGGTGGTCGTTGATCGATTCACTAAGAGTGCGCATTTCATAACAGCCAAAGAGAAATGGTCTATGGATAAACTTGCGAATTCTTACGTGAAGGAAATCGTGAGGCTACACGGTGTTCCGTTAACGATTGTATCCGATCGTGACAGCCGTTTTACCTCAAGGTTTTGGAGGAGTCTACAAGAGGAATTGGGTACCAAGTTGTGTTTGAGTACAGCTTACCATCCGCAAACTGATGGTCAAAGCGAACGAACGATTCAAACATTGGAGGATATGCTGAGAGCATGTACCCTAGAATTCCAAGGTAACTGGGATGAACACTTACCTCTAGTAGAATTTTCCTATAATAATAGTTTCCACTCAAGCATTAAGATGGCACCTTATCATGCTTTGTATGGAGAAAAGTGTCGAACGCCATCATGTTGGCTGGAAGCTGGGGAAAAGCAGTTTATGGGACCTGAGATAGTCCATCAAACTGCTGAAAAGTTGAAGGTGATAAGAGAAAGGATGTTAGCTGCTCAAGATCGACAAAAGAGCTATGCTGACAAGAAAAGACAACCGATATCCTTCGAAGTTGGAGATTCGGTTTTACTTAAAGTCTCGCCGTGGAAGGGACTTATAAGATTTGGTAAAAGGGGAAAGTTGAGTCCAAGGTTTATTGGACCATTTAAAGTTCTTCAGAGGATCGGGAATCAAGCTTACAAGCTAGAATTACCGGAAGAACTGGAGGGTATTCATAACATATTTCATGTGTGTTATTTGAGGAAGTTCACGGGAGATGTGCCCGACATAATTCCGATTTCTGAGTTAAAGGTGGATGAAAACAAGAGGTTGATTGAAGAACCTGAGGCGATCGTTGACCGTAAGACTATGAAGTTGCGACGCAAGATGGTTGATTTAGTGCTTGTGCGCTGGAAACATACGAATGGACCAAATCTCACCTGGGAAACGGAGAGTGACATGATGAGTCACTACCCGCAGTTGTTTGGTGATATGTGATTCCGGGGACGGAATCATCCTAAGGGGGAGAGAATTGTAACACTCGTGTTTCTAGCCTAGGCATTAATATTAAGGTGATAGTCTAGGTTAACCTTTATAACTCATTTTGAAGAAATAAAAAAGGAATTATGTGAATTCTATGTGTTTTATGCTTAATTACTAGGAGTAAATTAATTAAGAATAAAAATGAGCGTCGAAAATAAATTTTAGATAAAGCCGATATCTATTAAGAAATTTGTAGTGGTCGTGACAAGGATTACGGATATATAAAGAATGCCGAAATCCGAGTTATAACGAAGAAGTTATGACCTGTCGAAGTTTCACGACAAAATCGGCTCGGTGTTGAATGTCATAAAAAGTGAGTTTTTGATAAACTACTTTTTAGCCTTAGTGATCTAAACGAAACTCTTAGTGTTCGTTAAACCGAGAGTAGGTATAAAAAGAACACCCAAATCTGACTTCGTATGAGGAAGTTATGATTTTTCGAAGTTTCAGCTTAGCAGTAGACAGCTAAAAACTCGAATTTTAGATCGAGTGATTTTTAGCCGACACGACCTAAACAAGAATCGAATTTCTCGTAAAAAGTAGCACAACGGTAAAAAGTCTGACGAAAACGGACGTCGGATGAAGAAGTTATGATTTTTTAACGGATTTCCTGTCCCGGTCTGTTAAAAATAATAATATAAAAATTAAAGTCAAAATTAGCCGACGAAGTCTAAACGAAAGTTGTAGAGCGTAAATTTACCTACGCGTGCACATAGAGAACGTCAAAAACGGAGCTCGTATACGAAAGTTATGGATTTTAGAAGTTTTTGCACAAAAATCGAGAAAATTCGCATAGTCACGTTTTTGCCACGTCACCCTCGCTTCGAACGAGCCACGTGTCCGAGCTGCTGAGTTATCTGAGCTCCTGACCTGATCTGAAGTGGTCCACTGAGAAGGCGACACGTACCCTCTTCCCTCGTGTCCAAACCCTCGCAAGACTGCCACGGAACCCCTACTTCGGACCTAGACCTCGGTCCAATCACAAGAGGCCAGCAACCTTTCGCATGTGCGAGCCATGTGCGAGCCCTCCCTGCGAGCCCTCGGATCAGCACCACCTGGAGGCTTCTCAGCCGTCCGATCAGAAGCTCCTCCCTATAAATAGAAGGTTGCGAGCCTTCCCGGGTAACTTTGGAAATTTGCCACATTTCACCCTAAATTTCATATTTCTTTCATTCTAACTTCCCCCAAAGCCCCGATATCGATTATAACCCCCGGAATACGCCACGAAGTGGCCGTGAAGCCCAGAAAATTTATCTTTTCGGTTTCGAAGCCCGACCTTTGTAGAGCCCGGTTTCTCAATAAAACTCCCGGTTTTATTAGAAACGAACGTTTTAGGAAACGAATTGCTGCCCGATTATCATCAAATCATGTGAGTGTGTAGTTACTTTCACTTTACACATAGATATGAAGTATTTAGCTTAAAATATGTGCTATGTGTAAATATGTTAATTGTTTATTTGAGGTGACTGTTGAATAGATGTTTTATACAAGTTTTAAACTGTATATGTATTTTATCTACAAATATGTTGGGTAGAACATGGGTAGACAAAATAGTCGGTGGGTGTTAAAATGATGAGAGGCCTCGGTGTCGGTGTTGTTGTTGGTGTTATTGGTGAAGTCGTCTAACGGAGTATAGATGACGACCACGGACTTTCTAGACAGTCTAGTGGCACACTAGCATGTTCGCAACTTGTAGGTGTTGATGAACTAAATGTTTATTGGTGTACTCCAATCCCCCTCATGGTTTCCTTTAGGACATGTATGGCTGAGGAGTCCCCTTAGCAGTAGTGTCCAACCCGATGATATTCCTTAGGTTAAGTCCCTTGTGTTAGGTGTTTAAGGACGTAAAGTGAGGACAACGGGAATGGGTAATCAGGGTTATTGTTGATTGGTGAACTTAATAAGTTATTATTATTATGGGTTGAAAACCCTATATGCTCACCAGGCTCCCAAGCCTGACCCACTCAACTTTTTATGATTACAGGTAGTGGACCCCGAGCATAGTCGGAGGACGATGAGAGATTTTTGGATTATAGGCCAGTAGTTGTAAATAACTGTTGAAAGGCTTATAATGTCTTGTTTATGCTTTTGATCTGTATCGGAACATGACATCCCGAGGTTTTGATATATATGGAAAATATATACCTTCTTAAAGAAGGGTTTTGATAAACTTTCATCATGTTTTATTTTGGGGACCTATTCCGCAACATCTTTTGAAAAGATTTCTCTGATTTTATTTTAAAAAGCATAAATTAAATCAGTCTTTTCTGGCCGAGAAATTAGGGGATGTCACAGTATGTGGTAGGTTGGGGAACTCACTAAGCTTCGTGCTTATGGTTTTCAGTTTTGGTTTCAGGTACTTCCGGTAGCGGAGGGAAGAGCTCGGGGAGATCGCGTGACACACACCATTGTTTAGTCAGCCTGGGATATTTTACTATGATATTAAGAATATGTTTTGATTTAACACTCTGATTTTATGTTATGAATTATGTCATGGATTGATAAGTGTGGTTTAAGTAATGTTTAAAAAATGAAATTTTTAGTCATGATTTTTGGGTCGTTACACCTTTTGAGCTAAATGGCCAATGCATGAACGTAAAGTTTGTAACTTTACGTGTAATATGGACCCTATGAGCTCAGATCTATGATCTAGATGTGTTAAGACCCTCTGAAATCGACTGTATAGTTTTGGACAAAGAGGGATTCGCCGATTCGTTCTTGGGACTCGGCGAGTCGGGTCGTGTTTCCCCGTCAAATCCTTTTGGTTGGTGGACCAGATGCTAAGATAGAAGAACACTCAGTAGTCTAGGCTCATTAGGGGCTTGGAAATCATAGGACTCGACGAGTGGATGAACACATTCGGCGAGTTCAAGGCAATGTCCCAACCACATGAAGACGGACTCGGCAAGTTCGAGGACGAACTCGGCGAGTCACAGACTGAACACCTTCATACGGATGAAGATGAACTCGACGAGTTCAAGGACGAACTCGGTGAGTCGGTTGAAGATAGGCTGAAGTGTTGTTGAAGGTGAACTCGTCGAGCTCTTTCTAGACTCGACGAGTAGGGACGGGTTTGTAGTATTTTGTGGACGTGGGGACTCGACGAGTTGGTAGACCAACTCGGCGAATTTGGTCAACCAAAGAGTTGACTTGACCAGGGTTTGACTTTGACTTTGACCTGGACTTGAGTGACCCTTGTGAGGGTTATGAGTACGAATTGATAACTTAGAAGAGTTGTCGTGTAGGGATTGAGGAGTCGAGGAGAGTCGATTGTCACACCGAGGACACTGCAAACACTACGCGACATTGAGGTGAGTTACCTTCCAGTAGAAGTGGGTCTAAGGCACCAAGGTCGGCCCACTAGTAGTTGTTTTAGTTGAAACAATTGTCTTTGTGATAATTGTCTGGTTTGCTACTGCCTGGTATGTTTATATGCTAGCATGATGTGTTATTTGTGATAGTAGTAGTAGGATGGGACTAGTCCCTCGATTCGGTCGCTAGGACCGAAGGGTAGGTCGGACACCCCAAATATGTCTGATAGCATGATTATGATATGATATTATATGCTAGTGGTAGGGGTGAAATAATCTCCCGTGGCCGGTTGAGATAGGCCGGAGGGTAGGTCGGCACCCCAGAATGGCCTGACATGGGTAAGTCAGCACCCCAGAACGGCTTGACATGGGTAGGTCAGCACCCCAAAATGGCTTGACATGGGTAGGCCGGGCACCCAAGAACTGCCCGACAATATGTATGTTGTTTGGTATGTGGTATGATGGGGGAACTCACTAAGCTTTGTGCTTACAGTTTCAGTTTTGGTTTCAGGTACCTCTTCATCCAAGGGGAAGGAGTCTGTGGTGTAGCAGCACATCACACACACATATGATTTCTGCATTGAGATTTCTGGGATTGTACTATGATATTTTACCACTTAACTTTATGGTGTTCGAGACTTGAAATCTGTGAATTGGTGTTGAAACAATTTTACTTATGTTTTCTGTGAACTATTTCTGAAGTAATATAATTAAACAAAAAATTTTTGGGTCTCGATTTTGGGATGTTACAAGTTGGTATCAGAGCCTTGGTTTGAGGGATTCAGACACACCCTCAGGGGTGTTTGGACTCAAATCCAGGGCTTGAAAGATTTTTACAAGAAAATAGTTTTCTAAAATCTAAAATGAGGAGTTTTGAGAAAGAACAAGGTGAGTGATGCGTGCGACTGACCGAGCTTGTAACATCCTGGTTATAAAATAAATAAATAGATAAAAAATTGATGAACGAATAGTCGCCCTAAATCCATATTATTTAGTGGAGTGTTGGTTTTGGGGAACCGAATGTCATAAATTGGATTATTCAGGGGATAAAGGTATTTCTGGGATTTAGTGTGTGAAGATTTTCAGAAGTCAGGGGTTGTTTGGTAAGATTGGGACTTAAATTGAAAAGGTACTGAAGTGCTGAGGGCTGCTTGGTAATTATTATGATTATTTATGTAAGGAATTCTCGAAGTTAGGGTAGAAATGGTAACTACTGGACTTTATTTGAAAAAGAATTGATGGGGAGGGACCAGAATTGGAGTATGGAGCATAAGTTTGATTTGGAGTCACGGGGTTAAACCCGGTACCTCCCTACCAGTTGAAGATACGTCTCAAGGGCACCCTAACCCTAATTTGTCATTAGCCGCCACCATGAGGAGAGACCTTACAGTCGCCGTCGATTTCCTTGCCGGAAAAGCCAAGGGATTGCGAGCCCGAGCCGATTACCACACTTCCATCTGCCATGTCGCCACCGAAACTGATGGGTTTTGAGCATTCTAACACCCTTAAGTGTACATGCAACCCTAGAAAACCTTGGATCTATGTTTGTCTAAAATACATGCAAAATGTGATTTCCAAGGTTCATAATCCTATCTAGCATACATGGGGAAATTTTAATCTAATAGATGGCTAGAATTACATACCTTGTAGTTGCACCCCCTCGAGTAAAAGCTTCTACAGCTGGTGATTTGATTCCTTGAAAACCTTGAGAGCCTAGCACCCCAAGTGTGATGCCTCAAATGCTTCACACAACACCAAATGCTTTGGAATAACTTAAGAGAATGTATAACACTTGTAAAAATCTGCTTGCCCTTTCTTATCCTTAGTGTAGCCGATTTTGGTGAGTATCATGTTCCTTATATAGTGTGTCACATCTAGGGTTACACCATGTAAACCCTAATGTGACATGACTCTTCATTTCCATGATCCATGGGTTTGTAACTCCCATGGAGCATCCATGGAGCATCCTATGGGTTTAACCTAACTTGACAATCCATGGAGCCTTTAGCCCACTATACAAGTTATGGATGATTTACATAATCAACCCATATATTTAATTAGTTATCTTTTTGATCACTTAATTAATTCCAAATTAATTCTTGATCAATACTAATTAAATAATACTATTAATATATTAGAACTTATAATATATTAATAAACCACAAGTGTTATTTCTCTCATTTAGTCTATCCAAATGCATGATGCCATGCAACCCAAATGGACCATGCCGGGTCGGGTCAAGTACATACCAAATATAGATATGGACTTAGACACCTTATCCAACAGTCTCCTACTTGGATAAGTCTAATAACTATATCTGCAAGTATGACTTCAGGAACCGATCAGCAATCGTAGCTCTTTCAAGGTCTCTCGGAACTAAGAAGATGATGATACGCCGTTTAAGATAAGTGATCATATAATCCTCTGTTCTAGATATCAGCCGGACAAATACATGGAACAATGTCTTACTTATTGTCCAGCAGTTTGTTTTCCCGATTTCCGATTTGTTTGACAAAGAACTTAATTGAACACATCAACTTAGTTCTGACCGGGCCCGGAACATAGGTCAAAACAAAATCATCGAGGGGCCCAGATATCGCTTCTAATCCAAGAAGGAACAGATAAACTTCGACTCATATGCTTGTTCTACTACTTGTTAAATCACACACAAAAGTACGTTTTATAACATCGAGTTACCAATGCGTTTTTGCACGATCAATGCATGACCAACTCATAGGCAACAAGTCATATCTCTAAGTTTGAAGACTTATATGATATTACCGTCCCACGATCACTCGAGATAAATTCCATGAAGTGATACCAGTGAGCATGGGTTGAGTCTAATGCTCAGAACTTATGAGCACTCATGAATGTTGTAGCCATGTCCAACAACTTAGACCTCTACAATCAACTCATGACAGTCTTGATTCATACCTACTTCCAACATATGACCGACTGTGGAGAATTTAAATAATATGATATACCAAACATAATTATTCTGGAAGTCAAAACATGCAAAAGAAATATAGTAAACGATTGACAAGAGATAGCAACACTTTACTCATAAATAAACACAACTTTTATTCATCATCAAATGTCAATTACACTTTACAAATTTCAAAATTATCTAACTACTAAAACTAATATCATCCTTCAGCCCTATGCTCCGAGCATGCTGGAGATGCTTAACCCGACTCAGTCCCTTCGTGAGGGGATCTGCTGGGTTCTCATCCGATGATACCCTCTTTGCCACGAGGAGTCCTTTTTCTATTCGATGTCTGATGAAATGGTATTTTCTGTCGATGTGTCTGGATCGCCCGTGATCCCTTGGTTCCTTGGCTAAGGCAACTGCACTTTCACTATCACAGAAAATTTCCATTGGCTCCTTTATAGCTGGTACAACTCCAAGGTCTCCAATGAAGTTCTTCAGCCATATAGCCTCTTTTGCTGCCTCGCTTGCTGCTATATACTCTGATTCGCAAGTTGAATCAACCACTGTCTCCTGCTTGGAACTCTTCCATGTAATTGCTCCTCCGTTTAAGGTAAAGACCTAGCCTGACTGAGAGTGGAAATTATCCCTATCAGTCTGAAAGCTAGCATTACTATACCCTATAACTCTCAAGTCATCACTCCCACCAAGGGTAAGGACCCAGTCCTTAGTCCTCCGCAGGTACTTGAGGATATTCTTTACCGCAGTCCAGTGAGCCTTTTCAGGGTTCCCCTGATATCTGCTAACCATGCTCAAGGTAAAGGCTACATCAGGACGAGTACAAGTCATAGCATTCATGATCGAACCTACTGTAGAAGCATAAGGTACTCGACTCATTTCTGCTATCTCAGCCTTAGTACTCGGGCTCTAAGTTTTACTCAGTCTGGCGTTACTCTAGATGGGTAACTCTCCTTTCTTGGAGTCCTGCATGCCGAACCTCTTCAGCACCTTATCCAAGTAGGTACTCTGACTAAGTCCAATTAGTCTTTTACTCCGGTCCCTCAGAATACTTATCCCTAGAATATAGGCAGCTTCTCCTAGGTATTTCATAGAGAAACACTTCCCAAGCCAGGACTTCACTTCCTGCAAGGTTGGGATGTCATTCCCTATGAGTAGTATGTCATTCACATATACTACCAAAAAGATGACTATACTCCCACTAGCCTTGACATAGACACAAGATTCATCTTGTCTCCTCGAAAATCCAAATTCTTTGACTTTCTCATCAAAGCAAAGATTCTATATGCGAGGTGACTGTTTCAATCCATAGATGGTTTTCTCGAGCTTACACACTCTATTAGGGTATTCTGTACTGACAAAACCCTCTGGCTCAATCATGTAAACATCTTCAGCCAAACTTCCATTAAGGAAGGCGGTTTTGACATCCATTTGCCATATTTCATAATCATGAAATGCAGCGATGGCTAACAGGACCCTAATGGACTTAATCTTTGCTACTGGTGAAAAGGTCTCATCATAATCAACTCCCGGAGTTTGAGAAAAGCCCTTTTCAACCAGTCGCTCTTATAAGTGTGTACATTACCATCCATGTCGGTCTTCTTCTTGAAGATCCACTTACACCCAACTGTCTTATGACCTGGTACATTGTCAACCAAGTTCCAAACTTGATTGTCATACATGGACTGTATCTCGCTGTCCATTGCCTCTTTCCATTTAGTAGACTCGGGGCCTGCCATGGCTTCCGCGTAGCTGTTAGGTTCATCCAGACTTACCAATGTCTCATCACTGATAAGTGTCTCACCTTCCGCAGTAATATGGAAACCATAGTAGTGCTCAGGTGCATTCCTAACCCTTGTGGAACGCCTCAGAGGTACAGACTCGTCAATTGGCTCAACAGGAGTTTCCTCCTCAGGTTGAGTGCTAGGATTTGAAGTTCCTTCACCACTTGACTCTTAAATTTCTTCAAGGTCAATTTGCCTCCCACTGTTTCCTTGGCTTATGAACTCTCTCTCTCGAAAGACACCCCTCCTTGCTACAAAGACCACATTGTCACTAGGTCTGTAGAAGAGGTAACCAAAGGATTTCTGTGGGTAGCCGATGAAAATACACCTCTCACTTCGAGGTTCGAGCTTATCATGAGTCTTGTGTCTCACGAAAGCCTCGCAACCCCAAATCTTGATGTGGTCTAGTTTGGGAACTTTACCAGTCCACATCTCATGAGGAGTTTTGGCAACTTTCTTTGTAGGGACCAAATTAAGGATATGAACGGCAGTCTCTAAGGCATACCCCCAAAATGAGATTGGTAGCGAAGCTCGACTCGTCATTGAATGAACTATATACAATAAGGTTCGATTACGCCTCTCATCCACACCTTTAAGCTGTGGTGTCCTGGGAGGTGTCAATTCTGAGATAATCCCACATTCCTTAAGATAGTCGAGGAACTCTGTACTAAGATACTCACCACCACGATCGGATCGAAGCATCTTAATGTTTCTGCCCAATTGATTCTCGACTTCCTGTTTAAACTCTTTAAACCTTTCAAAAGTCTCAGACTTATGCTTGATTAAATAGAGATATCCATATCTACTATAATCATCAATAAAAGTCAAATAATAACGATTAGCATCCCTTGTGGCAGATTTGAAGGATCCACACACTTCCGTGTGCACTAAATCCAACAAACCTTCACCCCTAGCACAAGAACCAGTGAAGGGTGACTTTGTCATTTTTCCAAGTAAGCATGGTTCACAACTATCATCTGACTTTAGGTCAAATGACTCCAAGACTCCATCCTTTTGGAGTTGTCCTATGCGTTTCTTACTCACATGTCCAAGACGACAATGCCATAATGATGCTTTTGTTGGATAAGGTGTCTAAGTCCATAACTATTTCTGGTATGTACTTGACCCGACCTGGCATGGTCCATTTGGGTTGCATGGCACCATGCAATTGGATAAACTAAAATGAGAGAAATAACACTTATGGTTTATTATTATATTATAAGTTCTAATATATTAATAATATTATTTAATTAGTTTGATCAACAATTAATTTAGAATTAATTAAGTGATCAAAAGATAACTAATTAAATATATGGGTAGATTAGGTAAATCTTCCATATCTTATATAGTGGGCTAAGAGGCTCCATGGATTATCAAGTTGGGTTCCACCCATAGGATGCTCCATGGGAGTTACAAACCCATGGGTCATGGAAATGAAGAGTCATGACACATTAGGGTTTACATGGTGTAACCCTAGATGTGTCAACACTATATAAGAAACCCATTCTCCACCAAAATCGGCTACACATAAGAAACCAGAGGGCTAGGCCGATTTTAGAAGTGTGTATTCTCTCTAAAGTCATTCCAAAAGCATTTGGTGTTGTGTGAAGCATTTGAGGCATCACACTTGGGGTGCTAGGCTCACAAGGTTTCAAGGATCATAAGCAACAACAAGGTAAGTTATTCTATCTTTCATGCAAGTTAAAATTTGTTCCCCATGTATGCTAGATAGGAATATAACCTTGGAATTCAACTTTGCATGATAATTAGACAAACATAGATCCAAGGTTATTAGGGTTTCATGTACACTTAGGAAGTGTTAGAATGCTCAAAACCCATCAGTGGTATCAGAGCCAGGTTCGTTTGTTGTTTTTTTTTTTCTTTTTGTGTGCAAACAGCTTGAAAAAAAATCGTTTTTCTGTTTTCTGCTCGTATGAAAGTTTGCACATTTGTTGCTGAAAATGGACTAGAAACATTACCATAAACTGTTTTGATGTTTTAAAGCTTGTTTTAGATGGTGTAATGTTTATGCTAATCCATTTACAATGGCAGTTATTAAAATTACAATTTTTTTTTAAGTGTAATTTTTGATTCTTGAAAGTGTTCATATTCATGTTCTTGAACTTATGAAGATTAGATGATCATAGGAATTGTTTGTAACCTTCATGGTAGTTTAATTCATGATCATAATGTGTTTTAATGGAGTCCATAACTTGTCCTCAAGTTATGGAAAACCAAAAGTCTCACTTTATTAAAGCCATTAAAAGAACACAAGAGTTATAAAAATGAAGAGTCTTCATTTTTATTACTCAATTAATTCATAAGTTATAAGAAATGAAAAGTTTTGGAAGTTTACAAAACTTGCCCTCAAGTTTTGGAACATGTAAAGTCTTGATTAAAACTTTAGTTCCAACCCTTAGAATTTTAAAAGTTAAAATTCAACCCTTATACTTTATAATATTATAAGTTACTAATATATATATGTATAACGTCAAGTCGTCTTACCGCTAGTACGCCTCATTCACGAAGTCGGTCTATAAGGGGGGTATAAGGTTGTTTCCTATAAAATGGCAACTTAATGGGTGTCCACTCTCACCCACCGCTTCCTTGATCGGTGGAGGGTCGTTAGCCGAACGGGTAAGACAAGGACTTATAAATTCTCATTAAAAGTATGATGAATATTATAAAGTAACTAGATGCTTTTATTAAATTCCCAATCTTAGTTACTTTAGGAAAATGTGAATAAGGTGCTAATCCATGAAATTACACTTTACACTTTGTTTAAGTCGTTGGTGGAGCGTGTGTGGTTAACCGGCACACTAACTTGGACTTAACAAGGTAGGTAAAGGGTGACTTAAGGTTTACCATAGCATCGGTGGAGCGTGTGTGGTTTACCGGCACATCGATTGAGTGATAAACCTTGAGGGTACCAAGTGATTTGCATGGTTACTTCACACCTCGTTTTGTGATCCTCGGTATCGCAGTCACAAAACTTGGAGGGTACACTCGAGATTGAAACATTCCTTTGAAAAGTTCATTGAATCTCAAAAGAATCTAGGAATTTCTAAGAACCAATTAAAAACCTAATATTTATATTTCGTTTTTCATGGTGGAAATTAGTGAATCGTCATTCACCTACCTTTGAAATATGTTATAGCTTGGATTACGGCATACCTCTTCTAAGTTATAATATATTGTGATTGGATCCTAGCCTTAATATTACATTTGGGTGTTTTATTAAGGACTCTCTTAATATCTAAACTAATCTTGTTCTCTTCATTCAGATGTCTTCAAACAATGCTGCTTCTGGCTCTAATCCTAATGGCTCCTTTACCCTTATGAACTTGTGTGGGAAAGTCACTTTTGATGGATCCAACTTCAATGAATGGATTAGAAACATCGGGATGATTACCCGCTACGAGGACAAAGAATATGTCCTTGACAAGGAGCTTAAGGAGATTGATGAGACCACTGCAACTCCCCAGGAGATCGCTGACTTTCGGGCACATGAAAGGGATGCTACAAAAGTGGCATGCATCATGTTGGCCACCATGACAGCGGAACTCCAAAAGTCCTATGAGGACTTCTACCCTTTTGAAATGCACCAAGATCTGATGGAAAGATACCATCAAAGTGCACGACAAGAGAGGTATGAAATCATATGCTCTATCATAACAACCATGATGAAGGACGGGGAATCCGTCACGAGCCACATGCAGAAAATGCAAAGGTATGTGGATCGGTTGCTGAAGCTTAATGTGAACTTCCCTGAGGAGCTTGCAATAGATATCATTTTGCACTCCTTACCATCGTGCTATGATCAATTCCGCATGACATATCACATGAATAAGGAAGAGGTCACACTCAGCAAACTTCAGGGACTCCTCAAGACCGCAGAAACAGGTCTTAAGGGTAAGTCGGTTGTTAACACTCCTACTCCAAACTCCGCCCCGGTTTTGGCAATCGGGAAAGGTAGAGGGAAGAAGAGGAAGAGCTCTTCGAAGGGTACCAAGGCTAGGAACCTTGATGGCTCTTCTTCAAGTGGAACCAAGAAAGGTTTTGTCACTCCTTCTTCTGACCCTAAAGAGGCTGAATGCTTCTATTGCCATGAAAAGTCACATTGGAAGCGGAACTGCCCAAAGTACCAGCAAGATGTGAAGGATGGGAAAGTTAAACCCAACCATGCAGGTATTTACACTATCTTATCTAATAACTCACCCCATTCTAACTCTTGGGTCCTTGATACCGGTTGTGGTATTCATATCTGTTCTGATTTGCAGGGACTAAGAAGAAGTGAGAATGTGGAGCATGGAAGAATAAACTTAATCATGGGGAATAGGAAAGCTTTACCTGTCACCAAGATTGGAGTTTATACTTTATCGCTAAGTAGTGGGTTTAGTTTAGATTTGAATAAATGTTGTTATTCGCCAGAAATGGCAAGAAATATTATTTCCTTTCATGCATTGTATAAACAAGGTTTCACCTTTTCATTTGATAATGAAGTTGGTTCGATTAATGCTTTCTTTAATAATGTTCTTTATTTTAAAGCATTACCTTGTGATGGTGTGTATGAGACTGTATCTGTGGTTGATAACTTAGGAAATAATGTATTCTGTATTGATTCTGTTAATGATAATAACTTGGATAAAGCATCATTATGGCATTGTCGTCTTGGACATATAAGCAAGAAACACATAGGCCAACTCCAAAAGGATGGAGTATTGGAGTCATTTGACCTAAAGTCAGATGATAGTTGCGAATCATGCTTACTTGGAAAAATCACAAAGTCACCCTTCACAGGTTCTTGTGAGAGGGGTGAAGGTTTGTTGGATCTTATACACACGGATGTGTGTGGGCCCTTCAAACATGCTAGAAGGGATGCTAATCGTTATTATTTGACTTTTACTGATGATTACAGTAGATATGGATATGTCTACTTAATCAAACATAAGTCAGAGACTTTTGAGAGGTTTAAAGAGTTTAAACAGGAAGTCGAGAATCAATTGGGCAGGAACATTAAGATGCTTCGATCCGATCGAGGTGGTGAGTATCTTAGTTCAGAGTTCCTCGACTATCTTAGGGAATGTGGGATTGTCTCACAATTGACACCTCCCAGGACACCGCAGTTGAATGGTGTAGCTGAGAGGCGTAATCAAACCTTGTTGGATATGGTTCGTTCCATGATGAGTCGAGCTTCGCTACCAATCTCATTTTGGGGGTATGCCTTAGAGACTGCCGCCCATATCCTTAATCTAGTTCCCACAAAGAAAGTTGCCAAAACTCCTCATGAGATGTGGACTGGTAAAGTACCCAAACTAGACCACATTAAGATTTGGGGTTGCGAGGATTTCGTGAGACGCGAGACTCATGATAAGCTCGAACCTCGAAGTGAGAGGTGTATTTTCATCGGCTACCCACAGAAATCCTTTGGTTACCTCTTCTACAGACCTAGTGAGAATGTGGTCTTTGTAGCTAGGAGGACTTTCTTTCAAGAGAGAGAGTTCATTAGCCAAGGAGACAGTGGGAGGCAAGTTGACCTTGAAGAAATTCAAGAGTCAAGTGGTGAAGGAACTTCAAACCCTAGCACTCAACTTGAGGAGGAAACTTCTGTTGAGCCAATTGACAAGTCTGTACCTCTGAGGCGTTCCACAAGGGTTAGGAATGCACCTGAGCATTACTATGGATTCCATATTACTGCGGAAGGTGATACACTTATCAGTGATGAGACACTGATAGGTCTGGATGAACCTAACAGTTACGCGGAAGCCATGGCAGGCCCTGAGTCAGCCAAGTGGAAAGAGGCAATGGACAGCGAGATACAGTCCATGTATGACAATCAAGTTTGGAACTTGGTTGAGAATGTACCAGGTCGTAAGACTGTAGGGTGCAAATGGATCTTCAAGAAGAAGACCGACATGGATGGTAATGTACACACTTATAAGGCACGACTGGTTGCAAAGGGATTCTCACAAACTCCGGGAGTTGATTATGATGAGACCTTTTCTCCAGTGGCCAAGATTAAGTCTATTAGGGTTCTGTTAGCCATAGCCGCATTTCATGACTATGAAATATGGCAAATGGATGTCAAAACCGCTTTCCTTAATGGAAAGTTGGATGAGGATGTTTACATGAGTCATCCAGAGGGTTTTGTCAACACAGAGTACCCTAATAGAGTGTGTAAGCTTGAGAAATCCATTTATGGGTTAAAGTAAGCACCTCGCAGATGGAATCTTTGCTTTGATGAGACAGTCAAGGAATTTGGCTTTTCTAGGAGTGAAGATGAATCTTGTGTATATGTCAAGGCTGGTGGGAGTATAGTTAGCTTTTTGGTATTGTATGTGGATGACATACTACTCATAGGAAATGACATCCCAACTCTGCAGGAAGTTAAGACCTGGCTTGGGAAGTGTTTCTCTATGAAGGACCTAGGAGAAGCTGCCTATATTCTAGGGATAAGGATCTTGAGAGACCGAAGTAAAAGACTAATTGGACTTAGTCAGAGTACTTACTTGGATAAGGTGTTGAAGAGATTCGGCATGCAGGACTCCAAGAAAGGAGAGTTACCCATCCAGAGTAATGCCAGATTGAGTAAGACACAAAGCCCTAGTACTGAGGCTGAGATAGCAGAAATGAGTCGAATAGCTTATGCTTCGGCTGTAGGATCGATCATGTATGCTATGACGTGTACTCGACCTGATGTAGCCTTTTCTTTGAGCATGGTTAGCAGGTATCAGGGGAACCCTGGCAAGGCACACTGGACTGCGGTAAAGAATATCCTCAAGTACCTACGGAGGACTAAGGACTGGGTCCTTACCCTCGGTGGGAGTGAAGACTTGAGAGTTGTAGGGTATAGTGATGCTAGCTTTCAGACTGATAGGGATAATTTCCGCTCTCAGTCAGGCTGGGTCTTTACCTTAAATGGAGGAGCAATTTCTTGGAAGAGTTCCAAGCAACAGACAGTGGCTGATTCAACTTGCGAATCAGAGTATATAGCAGCTAGCGAGGCAGCAAAGGAGGCGATATGGCTGAAGAACTTCATTGGAGACCTTGGAGTTGTACCAGCTATTAAAGAGCCAATGGAAATTTTCTGTGATAGTGAAAGTGCAGTTGCCTTAGCCAAGGAACCAAGGGATCACGGGAGATCCAGACACATCGACAGAAAATACCATTTCATCAAACATCGAATAGAAGAAGGACTCCTCGTGGCAAAGAGGGTATCATCGGATGAGAATCCAGCAGATCCCCTCACGAAGGGACTGACTCGGGTTAAGCATCTCCAGCATGCTCGGAGCATAGGGCTGAAGGATGATATTAGATTTAGTAGTTAGATAACCTTGAAATTTGTAAAGTGTAATTGACATTAGATGATGAATAAAAGGTGTTTTATTTATGAGTAAAGTGTTGCTATCTCTTGTCGATCGTTTACTATATTTCTTTTGCATGTTTTGACTTCCAGAATAATTATGTTTGGTATATCATATTATTCGAACCTCCACAGTCGGTCATATGTCAGAAGTAGGTATGAATCAAGACTGTCATGATTGGTTGCAGAGGTCTAAGTTGTTGGACATGGCTACAACACTCATGAGTGCTCATAAGTTCTGAGCATTGGACTCAACCCACGCTCACTGGAATCACTTCATGGAATTTATCTCGAGTGATCGTGAGACGGTAATATCATATAAGTCTTCAAACCTAGAGATATGATTTGTTACTTATGAGTTGGTTATGCATTGATTGTACGTTAACGTATTGGTAACTCGATGTTATAAAACGTGCTTTTGTGTATAATTCAATGAGTGGTAGAACAAACATATGAGTCGAAGTTTATCTGTTCCTTCTTGGATTAGAAGCTGATATTTGGGCCCCTCGATGATTTTTTTTGACCTATGTACCCGGCCCGGTCAGAACTAAGTTGATGTGTTCAATAAAGTTCTTTGTCAAACAAATCGGAAATCGGGAAATAAACTGTTGGACAATAAGTAAGACATTGTTCCATGTATTTGTCCGGCTGATATCTAGAACAGAGGATTATATGATCACTTATCTTAAATGGCGTATCATCATCTTCTCAGTTCCGAGAGACCTTGAAAGAGCTACGATTGCCGATCGGTTCCTGAAGTATTGCAGTTATATTTATTAGACTTATCCGAGTGGGAGACTGTTGGATAAGGTGTCTAAGTCCATAACTATTTATGGTATGTACTTGACCCGACCCGGCATGGTCCATTTGGGTTGCATGGCACCATGCAATTGGATAAACTAAAATGAGAGAAATAACACTTATGGTTTATTAATATATTATAAGTTCTAATATATTAATAATCTTATTTAATTAGTTTGATCAAGAATTAATTTAGAATTAATTAAGTGATCAAAAGATAACTAATTAAATATATGGGTAGATTATGTAAATCTTCCATATCTTATATAGTGGGCTAAGAGGCTCCATGGATTATCAAGTTGGGTTCCACCCATAGGATGCTCCATGGGAGTTACAAACCCATGGGTCATGGAAATGAAGAGTCATGACACATTAGGGTTTACATGGTGTAACCCTAGATGTGTCAACACTATATAAGAAACTCATTCTCCACCAAAATCGGCTACACATAAGAAACAAGAGGGCTAGGCCGATTTTAGAAGTGTGTATTCTCTCTAAAGTCATTCCAAAAGCATTTGGTGTTGTGTGAAGCATTTGAGGCATCACACTTGGGGTGCTAGGCTCACAAGGTTTTAAGGATCATAAGCAACAACAAGGTAAGTTATTCTATCTTTCATGCAAGTTAAAATTTGTTCCCCATGTATGCTAGATAGGAATATAACCTTGGAATTCAACTTTGCATGATAATTAGACAAACATAGATCCAAGGTTATTAGGGTTGCATGTACACTTAGGAAGTGTTAGAATGCTCAAAACCCATCAGCTTTATCCAAGTTATTATTATTATCAGAAGAATCAATACACAACACATTATTTCCTTGATTATCTACAACAGATACAGCTTCATACACACCATCACAAGGTAAGGCTTTAAAATAAAGAACATTATTAAAGAAAGCATTTATTCCACCAATTTTATTATCAAAAGAAAAGGTAAACCCTTGTTTGTACAAAGCATGAAAGGAAATAATATTTCTTGCCATTTCTAGCGAATAACAACATTTATTCAAATCTAAAGTAAACCCACTACTTAGCAACAAAGAATAAACTCCAATCTTGGTGACAGGTGAAGCTTTCCTATTCCCCATGTTCAAGTTTATCTTTCCATGCTCCACATTCTCACTTCTTCTTAGTCCATGCAAATCAGAACAGATATGAATACCACAACCTGTATCAAGGACCCAAGAGTTAGAATAGGGTGAGTTGTTAGATAGAATAGTGTAAATACCTACATGGTTGGGTTTAACTTTCCCATCCTTCACATCTTGCTGGTACTTTGGGCAGTTTCGCTTCCAATGCAACTTTTCATGGCAATAGAAGTATTCAGCCTATTTTGGGTCAGAAGAAGGAGTGACAAAACCTTTCTTGGTTCCACTTGAAGAAGAGCCATCAAGGGTCCTAGCCTTGGTACCCTTCGAAGCGCTCTTCCTCTTCTTCCCTCTACCTTTCCCGATTGCCAAGACAGGGGCGGAGTTTGGAGTAGGTGTAGGAGTGTTAACAACCGACTTACCTTTAAGACCTGTGTCTGCGGTCTTCAGGAGTCCTTGAAGTTTGCTGAGTGTGACTTCTTCCTTATTCATGTGGTATGTCATGCGGAATTTATGATAACACGAGGGTAAGGAGTGCAAAATGATATCTATTGCTAGCTCCTCGGGGAAGTTCACATTAAGCTTCAGCAAACGGTCCACATACCTTTGCATTTTCTGCATGTGGCCCGTGACGGATTCTCCGCCCTTCATCCTGGTTGTTATCATGGAGGAGATTATTTCATACCGCTCTTGACGAGCACTCTGATGGTATCTTTGATGGGTTTTATGCATAAGAACAATCCTATGTGCTCATACAAACCCTAATGCTTGGATATAGGTTTCTCTATTGTACATGCAATGAATCCAAGACTTACAAACCCTAGATCTATCAAATAAGAACTGAAATAAGGGTTTAGTAATTACCTTTGATTGTTATATAGCAATAACAATTAATCCTTGCTTTGATTGGCTTCAGAAAGCTTAGTGCCTCAAGTGTTGCACCTCTAATGGAGTCACAAACACCACTAAGCAACTTGGATGAAGAGGGAGGAGAGAGGAGGCACCAAAAATGGCTGGAAACCCTAAAGGATTACTTGTCCATGTTTTTGGGGCTTAAGGGTCCTTTATATACATGTAGGCTATTAGGGTTTGCAACTAGGAAACCCTAATCTGACTACTTAAGCCCTAAGCAATCCAATGGACCATTCCAGAAGGCCCTTGGACGATTTCTTTATGGTACTCCATATAGAACTCGTCCATTGCCATCTAATGGATCCTAAGCCCAACTTTGTAACTATCTTATAATTACAATATCAGTCCCCTTAATTTAATTAATCTCTTTTAGTCACAAAATTAATTCTTAATTAATTCTTGACTAATATTAATTAAACAATATGATTTCTCCTTTAATATATTATTCTTATAATATATTAATAAATCATAATTAAACCTTTCTCTCCTTAATTCATCCTACATATTGCTATGGTGAAGGCAACCCAAAAGGACCATGCTCATAAACGGGTCAAGTACATACCAAAATAGTTATGGACTTGGACACTAATCCAACAGTCTCCCACTTGGATAAGTCTAATAACTATTCTGCGTATGACTTCAGAACCTGATCAGCAATCGTAGCTTCTAAAAGCCGCTGTCAACTCTGATCTTATCAGATACGCGTGTCCTTTAGATAAGGGATTATATATTCCTCCATTCTACAAGATATCGTATAAACATGAGACATGGATTGAAATCATTCTCTCAGTCTATGTGTCGTTTCCCGATTTCCGATTTATGACGACTGACTAACTGAACAAATCAAATCAGTCATGTCCCGGCCGAGCACTTTCCTTTGTCATCACTAAATCATCGAGGGGCCCACATATATCGCTTTTATCCCACCTTGGGTAAAAGGAATGGATAAACTTTGACTTAAATGCTTGCTTGCACCTACTAATCGAATCACACACAACAATGAGTTTTATAACACCAAGTTACTGGTGCGTTTACTTATCATCAATGTGCAACTGACCAGCAAATAACAACTCACACGTCTCGGTTTCAAGAATATACAATGTTATCGTCTCACCAATCACTCGTGATAAAACCATGAAGTGATTCAAGTGAGCGTGGGTTTAATCCAATACTTTAATCTTATCAAAGCACTCATGAACTCTGCAGCAAACTTGTGCTATGTCTAAACACTTTAGACAATCTACAGACAGATTCATGACAGTCTTCCTTCATACCTACTTCCAACGTATGACCGACTGTGGAGGTTCGAATAACCTAGTTATTCTGGAAGTCAAAACATGCAAAGTGAAACGCAATAATAATATTAATCCTATGTGGTCCCAAAACTTTTGAGCGTAAATAAAAACACTTTTATTTAAACACCATATTGATTACTCATTATTCATTGCTTACTGTTTCAGAAAATCAACTTATTACTCGAATTATAACCACAATTGTCCCATGCTCCAAGCATACACACTTTGGTTTCCTATGGTCCATACTTTGTGAAATAGATTAATTGAAAAACTTTTCCAATGAAACTCATTTCACAATCCCTAATCCTTATCATTAGTGTAAGAATACAAGGTTCTTGCCACTATTAGAATATGTTAGATTCTAACATTTTATGCAACGACCCTTTCGTAAAGTCATATAGCACTAAAGTCACCAGGACTTGGCTAATGAAATTACTAAGTTCTCTATCAGAAATTGTTACAGAACAATTTTATAGATGTGATGTCTCTCACTCAAAGTACATTCCTTTGAACATCGTTTTACATAAAAGTTTCTAATCTACATAGATTCTTAATTTCCAACTCCCATTTATGGAAACATTTCCATATTTGCCATATGACAACTCATTCTTAATAGAATCTTATCTATTCATAATAATGTCAATATAGTCCATCCAGTACTATACTTCCAACTACTCACAAGCGACAAATCCTCAGTGAACCTCAGATCGTCCTTTGATAGTTGTTTAATTATTTTAGTCAAAACCGATTCTAGTCCTTTTTCCCTCTTAATGCCCTAGGCATTTGGAAAATTTAGAATGGTCAAATATTATAGCATATGCAATCGATCCTATACCCGAAGTGTATTGGACACGATGCATAATGTCTCACATAAGGACGTGATACTTTATCAGCCTTCTGCCATAATATTTTATGTGCCCTGTTCCCACAATTCGAACTATGAAGAGGGATGCCGTAATCATAATCAAATTTTGAGAATGCACTATGTATCCTTGACTCAATTTATTAACATTTCTCGATCTAAGCTTTAGAATTTTGAAACGAAGTATAATATTCTCTCCCTTAATTATAGCAAAACAACTTTTCAACCCTTGCAACTTTGCAAAATGAATCTTTGTTTTTCTATAATTAATATTGCTAACTTGCAATACTTACCATAATAATCATGCTCCCACTAACATGATGATTATTTTCTTACCAGGATAACACTTATGCTCCCACTAGCTTTGACATGTATTTAGAAAACAATTTAACTTCTAGAAAACAATGCTTATTGATTTCCTTAAGTTCATATTTCTAATACCTAATGCTTTGATAAGCCTTTATCTAAGTTTTATTTTTATTTTTATTTTTTTTAAGCTCATACACCTTAGATAGCTCACATGTGTGTCTAAACAATTCAGAATTTATGTTACTAAGTCCCAAATGTTCAGATCAATTGCCAAATCTCACAATTCGAACTATGAAAAGGGATGTCGTAATCATAATCGAATTTGAGAATACAATTTTCACAATTGCTATCTTCTTAAAATCTCTCTTAGTGAAAGCATTTCCTCACAATCATTTTCATGAAGGAGGGAAACCTTATGTCACTTAGATTTTAAAGCGTATGTGTTCCTATCCATGTGAATTTGTCAAAACGAAAGTTTGCGACGAATCCAAACTCATATGGACCGAACGTGCTCAATCTCGATTTCTTGCCTCATGGTAACATGAATGCCCACCATGTCTTCCAAGCAACTCACCCTTTCGTATCAATGTACTTTCCATTGATCAAGGTGCTTTGTCTTTATGCATTCAGATGAGAACTCATAGAACTCACATGCATAATTAACTTAATTGAAATGGCACAGAAAAGAGTATGTCATCCACGATAGGCTTTAAACCTCAAGTCGTGTGCTAGTGATGATCAACTAGGTTTACTCTTGATTTGTTCTTGAACCTTTTCAAGACCATTAAGACTCCCACTGACTCCTTGACATATAAGATTCTCTTGTCAAGAAACATTTCTTGACAAACAAATATTTAAGAGTTAGTGTAGCCTTTTTGTCAAGTTTAACACTTCACACAATTGGTCCTGGTTGGTCTTTGTCTTATCCAAGACATCACAACTTACCAATTTCAAATGTGCAAGAATAAGAAAACTTTTCCAAATTCCACATTTGTCGAGTGTTATAAACCTACTTAAGACTTGTCACTCATGTCAGAATCTTGACTCTAAGACTTGATATTGGAGCGAAGTATGATTGACTTCTTGATTTAACCATTTCTACAATTCTCGATTCCTCTTCTTAGACATACAATTGCACTAAGACTCACTTAGAGGATCAATTGAGATATGGTTCTTGATGATTAAGACTTATCATAAAACACAATAAAAGGTACTCTCCCTTCTTCTTAGAATAGAGAAACTTTCATCTTTCTGCCTACTTGATTCTTCTTATTCGTTCTGTTATTGATTGAAACTCTTTCAATCAACTCAGAATTATACTTAATCTTATAAGTATAACCATATTTACTAAACTTTGGTAAATCATGATGAATATCTTTATCACTCTTGTGGTGGACTTGATCAACGCACAACCCAGTATACTCGATCTCCTAGTCCTTCTCTTGACACTTTGTCAAAGAATTAGTCTAATTTCCAAATATGAAGTTTCTCATTCATCACGCAACCAAGTTCCATGATTCCAAGTTTCTGTCCAACTGAAACTTGGGCGATGAGAATCTTCCTTTATTTGGCAAATCCTCGACATTTCACAAATAACATAATCAAGAATCACATCCAATTCAAAATTGCTAAAATTAGAAATACATAAACATCCATTTTCACATATGCCATTGCAAGGATAAATAAATAGGATGAAATCAAAATTCATTTTATTGCGGAATCAGTTTGATGTCCGTTCTTTCGAGGGATTATCTGTGCTTCGGTCAGATATAGGTGTACTGCAGGGGAATTTGGTCTGTGACTCTATCTTCTAGTGGGAACCTCAGGTTATCAGAAGTTATGTAGTCAGTTGGGACATTTATGGGATGGATTCAGCTTGGGTTCAGGATGGGCGTCTGTCAGGGAGACAGACCATCTCGAGACTTCAAGTTTTAGATTGAGTAAATGCGATCAGGTTGCAAGAAATTTGTTCATCTTCGGGTTTTGAACCCTTCAAAGGGATGGTTTGGTTGCCCTGGGAAGGCTGGGGTAAGCTTGTGGTTGTGACCATGTCGTTTAAGTTGTTGGGCGTGTAAGGGATGGTAAGGGATGATTTCAAGGAAGAAATCTAATTTAAGTGGGGGAGAGTTGTAACATCTTGTTTATAAAATAAATAAATAGATAAAAAATTTATGAACGAATAGTCACCCTAAATCCATATTATTTAGTGGAGTGTTGGTTTTGGGGAACCGAATGTCATAAATTGGATTATTCGGGGGCTAAAGGTATTTCTGGGATTTAGTGTGTGAAGATTTTCAGAAGTCAGGGGTTGTTTGGTAAGATTGGGACTTAAATTGAAAAGGTATTGAAGTGCTTACGGCTGTTTGGTAATTATTAGGATTATTTATGTATGGAATTTTCGACGTTAGGGTAGAAATGGTAACTATTGGACTTCATTTGAAAAAGAATTGATGGGGAGGGACCAAAATTGGAGTATGGAGCATAAGTTTGATTTGTAGTCACGGGGTTAAACCCGGTACCTCCCTACCAGTTGAAGATACGTCTCAAGGGCACCCTAACCCTAATTTGTCACTAGCCCCACCATGAGGAGACCTTACAGCCGCCGTCGATTTCCTTGCCGGCGAAGCCAAGGGATTGCGAGCCCATGACGACCACCACACTTCCATCTGCCATGTCGCCACTGAAACATCACCACCAAGCTGCTATCGGACATCGTGGGTCGTCGGGAGAGCCACCAAGACCGGTGACATTGGTCGTTTTCGTCACTGATACGTGACCTGAAGAGTCTCGGTAAGATTGACCAACCCCCACTTCTTCCTTCCTCCCAATTGCTCGATGTTAGGTACATTGTAATTGCCACCAGTGGCCTTCGGCCACTGTTCTTGTCATTTCTTGTGACGTCCAGCGCCTAGAAGGTGGCCGGACGTTTGTATTCTTGAGTTTTTATGCTGAATAATATAACCACGAGGTTGGATGAGCAATATTTTGGCCGAAAAGCAACCGCCACCACCGTGAGGTGGTGGCTGCCATTTCTTTTATCGCAACCAGCCACCATGGGAGGGTGACTGTGTGCGTGATGTAGTGTGTTTGGGCCTAGTTCACGAGATTAATGTTGTATGGATGTTCATGGACAGGAGAAAACGGAGATAACTCGCCACCACCACTTGTTGTCGCCGTTTCGCCGCCTGCTGCCGCCGCTCCGCCACTGTTGGCCACCATCTCGGGTGGCTGTGGGCTTTCGGGTGCGTTTGGATTGATGTTTGGAGTGCTTTTGGTGTTGTGTTAGCCCAAGAACATAACCACCACCACCGTGAGGTGGTGGCTGCCGCCATGTACCACCGTCGGCCACCACTAGGGTGGCTTTGTGTGTGTGTGTGTTTGTATTAGTGTGTGTGTGGGTCAATTGGGTTTTTTGCTTTGTAATATTGTAACTGATGCGAAAATAATAAAAGAAATTCGTAACCACCACCATGAGGTGGTGGCCGCTGCCGTGAGCCGCCATTGACCACCACTACCCGAGGTGGTTGTGGGTGGTGCCCGCCTTATGAGACCCTAATGGGCCTATTGAATCCTAATTGATCAAAAGACATAGCTATTGGGCCTATTGGGCTAAGATGGGATTAGAAAACCTTAATATTGGATTTATGGACTCTGACTTATCGTGACCCATATTTGGGCCATTGGAATGGAATTTTGTATTAAGCCCAATCGCACTATATGATTTATCTAGTAGAGTGGTGGACTTAATGGATTAAGTCCTTAATGAGTTAAGTGAGAAACACTTAACCCTAATTGTCATTTTATGTGAAACCCTAAATTCACTTGGGCTTTGAGTTAGACCTTTCTTTTGGGTATTGGTGATTGGGATATTGATGGGCCATCCAAGAACAATCATACGGACTATAATAATTTATTGGGCTTTAGGGTGAGGCCCATGTGAAGGTTTGGGCCCAATCGATGGGCCATAATTGGGCCTTTATGATTATGAGATATTGGGCCATTAGAAATGCAAAATGTTTGGACTGGACTAAATGGTGGGGCCTTTGAATGAGACCATGTAAAGGTTGGGCCTAATTTGGAAAATTGGGCCATATGTTGGGCTTTGGTCCATGGCTTGACTTTTAGGTCTTTGGAGTGGGCCTTGGACTGAGTAAAGCTGAGTTAGGATAAAGTAGTCTTTTACCCCAAGTATGGGGTTGTGGTTATGCATTGGAACCCAATTATTAATTGAGTATTGTTTGATGTTGGCAGTTCAGGAACCTGTCAACCAGCAGCTGGAAGTTCATCCGCAGGACTTCAGCAGTGCGAGCTGACTCTTCTCACCATAGCCATGGGTCTAAGGCACCAAGGCCGGCCCATTATGTGATTATGGTATATGTGTTAGTCATTATGTGATTTGATATGCTATGTGATTGTGTGTTATTGCATGGAAGACCCCGGGGGGAGCCTGTGGCATTGGATGTAAGACCATGTGGGGTAGCCCATGGCATTCCTAGGTGAAGACCATGTGGGGTAACCCATGGCATTCCTAGGTGAAGACCATGTGGGGTAACCAATGACATTGGATGTAAGACCATGTGGGGTAGCCCATGGCATTCCTAGGTAAAGACCATGTGGGGTAGCCCATGGCATAATGGTGTAAGACCCTGGGGGAAGCCCACGACATCCTTACAGGTTTTTGTATGCATGGCTTATCTGTTATATGTATCTTCTATAGCTAGCAGGATATGTGACACAGGTAGCTTTTATAGCTAACAGGATATGTGATATGTGGATTGTGTGTATGGTATGCTCTGGGAAACTCACTAAGCTTCGTGCTTACAGGTTTTGTTTATGGTTTCAGGTATCCTCGTTTTGGAAAGGAAGAGCTTGGATTGATCGCAGTGCACACACCTATGATTTCCGCAATGAATGATCTTGGGATAAACTCTGATAAAAAGATTTACTTATCTATGAATTGAAATGTTTGAATTAAATGGTATCAATGTTTTAGTTATATTAAAAATGGAATTTTTACCCTTGATTTTTGGGTCGTTACAGAGCTCAAGTAAGTTTTCCCCAAGATACCCATACTTGTTATGTTATGTTATATGATACGATTATGAGAACTGCATGCTAGAATAGGGCTAAGGGTCTAGGAAGGATGCCTTGTATGCCTGTTATGTGCTTATGAGAGATGCATGCTAGATCAGCGCTAAGGATCTAGGAAGGATGTCTTATATGCCTATTGTAGGAGCTTATTGAGCTGTATGTTAGAGCTGTTTAGTCAGTAGTAAGATAGTCTGATTAGGTTATGCTTGATTTGGTTACTCAATGCACGAATGATGTTTGCTCTGTACTGTAGGGGTTCTAGCTAGCCTTAACTAACTAGTAAGCGAATATGTAAAAGTATTCGAAAGCTAGTTAGAGTAGGATGGTAGGGACTCCTTGTGCAGCTGATGGTGGAGAGTAGGTCGGTGAGTGCCCTAGGAAAAGCCTAGGATGAGATTAGTGGTGTTAGTAAAGGGGACTCGGTGAAGTTGAAGCAATCCTTGAGGAAAGTACGGATAGATGTGGAAGGTAGTATGGGCCCGTACTACTGGAAGCAGAGGATCCGTACTCGAGTCAAGGAGGGCCAAGATGGAACCAGGAAACTTGGAGAGTGTACGAGACCTCTCGAGAGTATGTATGACCCTGACGTTTATGTGTTTATTTTCAGTATGGCGATTACGCGACATGGAGAAGGAGGTTCAGGATCAGGATCAGGCTCGGGTGCGGGATCCGAGCAGGTTGATGACGGGCTACGCGAGTTCATCGCGTCTGAGATCATGAGAGGTATCCTTGAGACGACCCCGGTCATTTTCGGGTCGATCAAGGAGGGGATTATTGAGCTGATGGAGGATCGCATCCGGACATTCAGGAGTGATTTGGCATCTAGCCAGTAGGGTACGCGCACACTATCCTTCAAGGACTTCAGGGGGAGTGGTGCGCCAGACTTTCACGGGGTGAAGGACCCCATTGCTGCCAGGAGATGGATCACAGACATCGGGTCTGCGCAGTTGACGAGCTTCTGCCCGGAGGGGTCGAAGGTCTGATTTGTTGCGGGTTGTTTGAGGGATAGAGATAGGGATTGGTAGGAGTCATTCGGTGACTCACTGGGAGCCCCAACCATCGAGGCTATGACTTGGTCAGATTTCGTGACCAGGTTCAGGGCTGAGTTTGCGCCAGCTGTGGAGCTTCAGCAGCTGGCCAGGGAGTTTCTTGACATGAGGCAGACTACCGAGACAGTGGCGGAGATCACCGCCAAGTTCAGGGAGAGGGCCTTGTTGGTACCTCAGTATGCGGGGGATGAGGAGATGTGGAAGACTCGCTACCATGATATGTTGAGGGCTGATATACGGGAGCATGTCAGTTGTTCAGCTTGCGCAACCCTGGAGTCCATGATTGCCAGGGCGCGGGAGAGGGAGATTGATTTGGAGCACCTCAGGAAGAGGAAGGCAGAGACTGAGCAGGTTACGGGGGTTTCGGGGAAGAAACCCAAGGGATCCGACACTAGGTCGAAGGGCCAGCTGGGCTAAAGCCGCTGCAGGAAATGCGGAATACCGCATGAGGGAGCTTGTAGAGCGGGATCGTCGGGCTGCTACAAGTGCGGCAAGACGGGGCACTTTGGCAGGGATTGTACTGCCCCCGCCCCCACAGTTCAAACATCAAACCTGATTTGCTTCCATTGCAATCAAAGGGGCCATAAAAAGGCCAACTGCCCAAGGTTGTCAGCAGCATCAGCAGCAGCGCCGGTGGTGGCGCCGACTCCAGCGACAGCACGAGTTACGGATGGCCGGAAGGTCAAGACAGAGGCTCCAGTGGTGCGGAGCCAAACGTTTCAATTGACAGCGAGGAGGCACGCGCCGCACCCGATAATCTTTTATTATATGTCGCTGTGATTTTGATATGTTATATTATGTGCTCTAATTAGGATCGTTCCATGTGAACGGTATTCCAGTTCAGGTGCTACCTGATCGTTTGTCTCCCTTGCGCTTAGCAAGAGGTTTTCCCGAGTCGTCGGACATGTTGGATTGCCCTCTAGAGGTCGAGATTGCGGATGACCGGTCAGCGCGAGCATCATAGGTTTTCAGGGATTGTGTTTTGAGATTGTTCGAGGAGCGCTACCTGGTAGACTTGGTTCCCATACCTTTGCGGGGGAACAAGGTTATTATAGGCATGGATTGGCTAAGCCCCAATGGGGCGGTGATCGACTGCGCGCAGCAGTTCGTGCGGATCAGGACCCCAAGTGGGGGAGAGCTGGTGATTCAGGGCGAGAGGCCACAACGCGGACCGACTCTATGTTCAGCGGTAAGGGCTAGGCGCTACCTCCAGCAGGGTTGCGCAGGGTATGTCGCTTATGTTATGGATACTCGGAAGGCGGGTAGGGCGACGGTGGGTGATGTGCCAATGGTACGAGCGTACGCGGATGTATTCCCGGAGGAGCTGCCTGGGATACCTCGGGAGAGACAGGTAGAGTTCAGGATCGACCTAGTCCCTGGTACGGCTCCGATAGCCTAAGCACCATATCGGTTGGCTCCTCCTGAGATGTAGGAGTTGTCTACATAGCTACAAGAGCTGTTAGACAAGGGATTTATCAGACCGAGCAGTTCACCTTGGGGAGCCCCGATTTTATTTGTGAAGAAGAAGGACGGGTTGCATCGGATGTGTATAGATTACCGAGAGCTGAACAAGGTAACGGTGAAGAACCGTTGCCCACTTCCGAGGATTGATGATCTATTTGACCAGCTTCAGGGAGTATCTTGGTTCTCCAAGACTGATTTACGCTCAGGTTATCATCAGATGAGGGTCAGGGAGGAGGATATGCAGAAGACTGCTTTTCGGACGCGATATGGTCACTATGAGTTTGTGGTGATGCCTTTCAGACTCACCAATGCTCCTTCCGCATTCATGGATCTCATGAACCACGTGTGCCGACCAATGTTGGATCGGTCTGTGATAGTTTTCATTGACGACATCTTTGTTTATTCCAAGACACAGGAGCAGCATGCGGAGCACTTGCGAGAGGTTTTGGATACTTTGAGGAGGGAGAGCTTGTATGCTAAGTTCTCCAAATGTGAGTTACGGTTGCACGAGGTGCAGTTTCTTGGGCACCTTGTCAACCAGAACATGATTTCGGTCGACCCGGCCAAGGTGGATGTCGTGATGAGATGGGAGGTTCTGTCCATCTGAGATCCGGAGCTTTCTGGGACTGGCAGGCTATTATCAGAGATTCATTCAGGACTTCTCCAAGATAGTCGGGCCCTTGACCCGGTTGACAAGGAAAGCTGTGGTCTTTCGCTGGGGGCCTGAGCAGCAGGACGCAATGGAGACTTTGAGGCAGAGATTGTGCGAGGCACCAATCTTAGCCCTGCCAGAGGGCATAGAGGATTTTGTAGTGTATTGCGATGCGTCCATCTCGGGTTTGGGCGCGATATTGATGCATAGGGGGCATGTTATCGCCTATGCGTCGAGGCAGCTGAATCCTCATGAGGTGAACTATCCGACGCATGATTTGGAGTTGGGGCGGTTGTTTTCGCCCTCAAGATTTGGCGTCATTACCTCTATGGGGTCCATTGTACCATTTACACGGACCACAAGAGTTTGAGGTATCTTATGGATCAGCCAAATCTGAATATGAGACAGCGTCGGTGGCTTGATGTGGTAAAGGATTATGATTGTGAGATCCTCCACCACCCGGGGAAGGCTAATGTCATGGCCGATGCGCTTAGCCGCAAGGCAGCGCAGATCAAGGATATTTGTATGAGGATGACCATAGTGACTCCGCTGTTAGAGTAGATCCGAGAGGCCCAGCAGGAGGCCATGAAGGAGGAAAATCGTAAGAGTGAGCGTATTGTGGGATAGGTTTCCTCCTTCGACTATGACAGCCGTGGATTGTTAACTCTTCACCGTAGGGTGTGGGTCCCATATCATGGAGGTGTGCGCCAAGTATTGATGGAAGAGGCGCACAAATCCAGGTTTTCTATCCATCCTGGGGCGACAAAGATGTACAGGGATCTTCGTCTTGATTATTGGTGGCCCTGTATGAAGAGGGACGTAGCTTGGTTTGTGGAGAGATGCCTGATCTACAGGAAGGTCAAGGCCGAGCACCAGAGGCCTCACGGCAAGATCCAACCGTTGGATGTCCCGCTGTGGAAATGGGATGATATCACTATGGATTTCATCACGAAGCTTCTGAGGACCGCGCGGGGAGTGGATTCGATTTGGGTCTTCGTGGATTGATTGACCAAGAGCACCCATTTCATTCCGATTCAGGAGAGCATTTCGGCTAAAAAATTGGCCGACATCTACATTAGGGAGGTAGTGGCTCGGCACGGGGTGCCATTCTCGGTGATTTCCGACAGGGATGTGCGGTTCACTTCCAGGTTCTGGAAGAAGTTTCATGACGAGCTGAGTACTCGTCTGCACTTTAGCACCGCCTTTCACCCGCAGACAGATGGTCAGAGCAAGCGAACCATCCATAATCTGGAGGATATGTTGCGGGTGTGTCTTTTAGACTTTAGAGGTAGTTGGGATACTTACCTTCCTCTGGCGGAGTTCTCCTATAATAACAGCTATCATGCGAGTATCGACCGCCCCCTATTTGAGATGTTGTATGGGAGGAAGTGCAGGACCCCGATATGCTGGAGTGAGGTTGGTCAGAGGGTCATGGGGAGTACCGAAGTGGTACTCAAGACTACAGAGAGGATTCAGCAGGTTCGGAGCAGGCTTCAGACTGCTCAGAGTCGGCAGAAAAGTTATGCCGACAAGCGCCGATCGCACCTGGAGTTCCAGGTCGGGGATATGGTACTCCTGAAAATGTAACCTTGGAAGGGCGTAATTCGATTCAAAAAGCGGGGCAAGCTGGGCCCCAGGTACATTGGACCATTCAGAGTTGTAGCCTGAGTGGGCAAGGTGGCATATAGGCTGGACCTGCCATCCGAACTCAGTTAGATTCATAGCACTTTTCACGTCTCCTAGTTACGGAAGTGTCTGGTGGACGATTTGACAGTAGTGCCTTTGGAGGATATTCAGGTGGATGACAGCCTGAACTACATCGAGCGACCAGTGGCGATCCTCGACAGGAAGTCGAAGAATATGAGGAACAAGAGGGTGGAGCTGGTGAAGGTGCAGTGGCATCACCGCAAGGGCTCGGAATGGACCTGGGAGCCGGAGGACGAGATGGGGGAGCACTACCCCGAGCTCTTCCAGGACTCAGCAACAGACTTCGAGGACGAAGTCTAAAATAAGTGGGGGAGATTTGTAACACCCGATCCCTGGTACATATTTTAATTTAAATAAACTCATGTTTGCTCTGGGACTCGGCGAGTTGGAGGCTCAACTCGTCGAGTAGACTCGACATTCTTCAGGGATTTAAGTGACCTACTCGACGAGTCGGGGGAACCGACTCGACGAGTAGGAGATGTCTGGATTAAACCCTAAAATTGAGGGTTTGCACCCTATTTAAACAACTTATCTTCTCCCAAACCAACCTCCATCGTCCCTCACACTTCCCGAAGATCTTAAACCGAAACCCTAGCCTTGTTTGAGTGCTCTTAAGCCATTTTTTTGCATTTTTGGTGGTTGTGAAGCTTGAGAAGAAGGAAGGAGCTTGGGAGTTCAAGTTGAAGCTAGTAGATCCAGAGACTGTGTTCCATTTCCAGCTCATTTAAGGTAAAAAGCTTCAACCTTTACTTTCCATTTGTTTGATCCTCCTTAGGGCTTGAATCTTGTCATTTTTGGGGTAATTTGAGGACACCTTCGGGTTTGGGGCATTATGTAAAGGAATAACTTCAGATCTGGAACATAGGAGGGTTCTCATGGCATAAAGATGCCAACTTTACTGCCATAAGAGCCCCATGCATCTTGAAGACTCCATTTTAGGGCCTTTTGAGCTAAATGGCCCATACATGAATGTAAAGTTTGTAACTTTACGTGTAATATGGACCCTAGGAGGTCAGATTTATGATCCAGATGTGTTAAGACCCGCTAAAATCGACTGTATAGTTTTGGACAAAGAGGGACTCGTCGAGCCGTTCTTGGGACTCGGCGAGTCGCATCGTGTTTCCCCGTCAAATCCTTTTGGTTGGTGGACCAGATGCTAAGATAGAAGAACACTCAGTAGTCTAGGCTCACTAGGTGCCTGGAAATCATAGGACTCGGCGAGTGGATGAACAGACTCGGTGAGTTCAAGGCAATGTCCCAACCACATGAAGACGGACTCGGCGAGTTTGAGGACGAACTCGGCGAGTCACAGACTGAACACCTTCATACGGATGAAGATGAACTCGACGAGTTCAAGGACGAACTCGACGACTCGGTTGAAGATAGGCTGAAGTGTTGTTGAAGGTGAACTCATCGAGTTCTTGCTAAACTCGACGAGTAGGGACGGGTTTGTAGTATTCTGTGGACGTGGGGACTCGGCGAGTCTGGTCAACCAAAGAGTTGACTTGACGGGGTTTGACTTTGACTTTGACCTGGACTTGAGTGACCCTTGTGAGGGTTATGAGTATGAATTGATAACTTAGAAGAGTTGTCGTGTAGGGATTGAGGAGTCGAGGAGAGTCGATTTTCACACCGAGGACAGTGCAGACACTACGCGACATTGAGGTGAGTTACCTTCCAGTAGAAGTGGGTCTAAGGCACCAAGGTCTACCCACTAGTAGTTGTTTTAGTTGAAACAATTGTCTTTGTGATAATTGTCTGGTTTGCTACTGCCTGGTATGTTTATATGCTAGCGTGATGTGTTATATCTAATAGTAGTAGTAGGAGGGGACTAGTCCCCCGATTCGGTCGCTAGGACCGAAGGGTCGATCGGACACCCCAGATATGTCTGACAGCATGATTATGATATGATATTATATGCTAGTGGTAGGGGTGAAATAGTCCCTGTGTTCGGTTAAGATAGGCCGGAGGGTAGGTCGGCACCCCATAATGGCCTGACATGGGTAGGTCAGCACCCCAGAACGGCTTGACATGGGTAGGTCAGCACCCCAGAATGGCTTGACATGGGTAGGTCGGGCACCCTAGAACTGCCCGAAAATATGTATGTTGTTTGGCATGTGGTATGATGGGGGAACTCACTAAGCTTTGTACTTACAGTTTCAGTTTTGGTTTCAAGTACCTCTTCATCCAAGGGGAAGGAGCCGGCGGTGTAGCAGCGCATCACACACACACACATGATTTCCGCATTGAGATTTCTGGGATTGTACTCTAATATTTTACCACTTAATTTTATGGTGTTCGAGACTTGAAATCTATGAATTGGTGTTGAAACAATTTTACTTATGTTTTTTGTGAACTATTTCTGAAGTAATATAATTAAAAAAAAATTGGGTCTTGATTTTGGGATGTTACATCATGTGTTGGTTTGTGGACGCCAGGTGTCTGCAAACAGAGGACAAACCCTAATTTTAGGGTTTTCACCCTATTTAAAGATCCTTATGGCCACAAAACCTTTCTTAACTCCAACCTCCATATCCTCGAAACCCTAAAATCGAACCCTAGCTTGTGTATGAGAGTTTTGAAGCTTGAAAAGTGATTCTTGAGTGTTTATTGTTAAGAGGAAGATCATTCAAGTGGTGGTGGTGCATTCTAGCTTGTAGATCCAGAAACTTCGTCTCTTTGTGTACCCTTTTAAGGTATAAAGTTCAAATCTTGGAGCTTATTTAGTTAGATCTTGCTTAGCCTTGCATTTTGGTTCTTTTTGTCCTAATTCTTTGATATTTGTGAGTTTGGAGTACTTCAGAGCTATTAAGCCGTCCTTTCATATATTCTAAGATGTATAAATTCATAAAAATGTTAGCTTGGCCACTTCCTTTCTCCCATGCAAAAGATATGGGGCTTTAATGAAGTAGAAAGTTGGGGCGTTTTGGGTTTTAGCTCCTTGTAGCCATGCAAAGGCTTAAAGTCGGAGAATTTATGGCTTTAGGCATTCTTTTAGTCTTGGATCTGAAGTTTGGATGTTAGGTCTTAATCCATTAAGACCTTAGTTTAGAAATTGGAATTAAGGGGATTACGTCAGGCGTAACCCTAAGAATGTTAGGTGTTGGAACGTCGGACATCGTATTGTGGACTCTGTACGTTCTATCAGCAACCCATTGGATTGATTTTTAGGCCTTGGGCCATTAGGAGTTTTGGGCTTTCGTTAGTTGAGTTATGTATAGAAATGGCAAAATGGTCTTTTTCCTTTAATATTATGAATGATGAATTGGACCATTGTTTATGGGTTAAAACCCTAATTTTTGATTGGGGTTGTTGGATTAGGTTTAGTGTGAGGAGTCATGTTCGCAGTAGCTCAAATGTTTGATTCAGTTATCTTCAGTTATAGTTGAGTCTTCTTACCACCTTAGTGGGTCGAAGGCACCAAGTTCGGCCCACTGTATTGTATGAATAGAATGTATGTTATCATATGATTTTACTGATGTGATTGCATGATTTATGTATGGAGCCAATCCGGGCTCGAAGTCATTAAGGACTCGGAGTTGATGCGGAGTCGGGGGTTGATACAGACCGACACGACTATTTGTTGTTACATGGGGTTAATACGGACCTACGGGTTGATATGGACCTGACGCAACCACGAGTTGTTATATTTATGTGTTTGATGCATGTGGTATTTTGGGGAAGCTCATTAAGCTTTGTGCTTACAATTATGTTTGTAGTTTTAGGTACTTCCAGTACAAAAGGGAATGGTCCGTCATGATCGCAACGCATCCACCCATGTTCTGCATTTTCTTTATGATTTGGATTTGTACTCTGATGATTACTCTCTTTTGACATACTTTGATTGGTTTGTTATGAATACTTGATGGTTTTTGACTAAATTAAAAATGAAAATTTTATCCATGTTTTTAGGACGTTACAAGTTGGTATCAGAGCCTTGGTTTGAGGGATTCGGGCATACTCTCGGGTGTGTCAGAACTCAAACGAAGGAAATGTTAATCTTTTCAAAATAAAAAGAAATTAAATTTCTAAAAATATTTCTACTAAGTAAAAAGGAGGTGTGATGCATGCAATCAGCCGAGCTCAAATAAGTGATTCCCAAAATACACATACCTATGTGTTATGATTAGTATGCCTGATGTGTGAACTGCATTTTAGATTAGGGATAAGAATACCTTTAGGAATCATATGATAGAATTGTCTAATTTGTGTAATGCCCTATATCTTAGGAGGATTGGGCACTATGTATTACCTAGAATTGATATAAACTCACTTAATTGCTAAGTGTATGCTTTCAAAGTTGTATACGATTAGGATCAAATATCCATAGAATGATCGGTTTAGCCTCATTTCATGTTCCTTGTTTGGTTGCGAACTTAGGGTAGAATAATTATTTGACACTCTTTGTGATCCCATTTTGTGTATAACTTGCATGCATAAGGAAACCAACAGTGTTGATTGAGGTTCTCGATATTATGAACGGTGGGAGTTGAAGATTCCTAGGGGAATCTAGGATATATATATATATATATATATATATATGTTGAGTTTTGATGTAACGACCCAAATTTTACAAAGAAATTTTTCATTTTTAATTAGTCAACCATTTTTCATAAAACATAAAGATTCCAATAATCGTTTTCAAAACCATCAAAATTACAACATTATTATTTTCAAACATCAGAGTGTCCCCCAAACCAGATCGGAAAAGAGAGATAGAGTGCACGCCGCATCATCACGCCTTGCCTTTGCCCTTGGGCTCTGAAGTACCTGAAACAAATTCACAGACGGTAAGCTGAAAGCTTAGTGAGTCCCCCAGAGCATACCCCACACAAACCACATATCAGATTAGCTATAAGCTACCTCTACCACATATCACATGTCAATTAGCCATAAAGCTATCTCTACCATTAGCCACAAAGGCTATCTCTACCATCAGCCATAAAGGTTGTCTCTACCATTAGCCCTAAGGCCATCTCTACCATTAGCCATAAGGCTATCTCTACCATTAGCCACAAAGGCTATCTCTACCACGTATCATACACACATACATATCACACCTCTACATAACAAGTAAACCAACTATCGCAAGATGGGCCGGCCTTGGTGCCTTAGACCTATTGGTATGGTGAGAAAACTCACCTCTCAAAGGCTGAACTGGCAAAATGGATTCAAGTATGCCTTGTGCTGCTCTTCCCAAACTGTTTATAATCAATGAGTAAATATCTCAGCATAGTCCCATAAATACCCCCAGGGTCAACCCTGGTCAAAGTCAAATTCTATAGTCAAGGTCAACAGTCCATATTGACCTTGACTCGCCGAGTACAATCATTCACTCGTCGGGTTCCCTGCTTAACTCGCCGAGTCACCCGAGGGACTCGTTGAGTTCCTTGGTGTTTACAGCCGTAAACCACCAACCGTACACCTTTGACCGTAAACCCTTAGCCGTACACCCTTGACCGTAAACCCTTGGCCGTATACCCTTGGCCGTAAACGAGAAAACCCTCTCGACTCGCCGAGTCATTTGCACGACTCGTCGAGTCCCCCAAAGTTCATCATGATTACGGTCCTTTCCAGTGGGACTTAAGGTCCCAAACTTTAGATCCACCATCTCCTATTGTAGATTTCACGTAAAGTTACAAACTTTACGTGCATGCAGGGCCTTTCATAACCGTAAACACCAAAACTAATCCTCCAACAAGGTTTTCATTCATGGGGAGGGAATGAGCTTATAAAGCATGCAACTTTATGATATTTGGGACCTAGTGAGGTTCAGATCTGGACCAATACCCTTGTGATAGGTCCAGATCTAGGCTTGCTTCCATTTCCCCAATGTTTGGTCATAAACTCCAAATATAAATATAAGCTTAAGGTAACAGATTCATACCTCAATTTGATGTCCAAGACGAACTAGATGCTAGATCCAGTGTTTTCCCCTTGATTCTTCTTCTCCAAGCTTGGATTCCTTCCCAAATTCCCAAAGTCAAGCTCTCAAATGCACACACTTCACACACTAGGGAGTTTGCGGCCATACACAGTCTCTTATGATGTTAAGGGAGGCTACAAAAGCGTTTAATGAGGCTTATATAGGGGCAAACCCCAAAATTAGGTTTTTTCATTAATCAGCCCTGACTCGTCGAGTCGGCCTTCTGACTCGCCGAGTCACTTCCGATTTGTGCCCCTGAAATACGACCCTACTCGACGAGTTGAGCTCCCAACTCGCCGCGTCCATGCATGAAACTTCTCCATTGGCAAGTTTCCAACCAATACCCAAACCAGGTGTTACATTTGATACGAAATAAGAGTTTGTTTTTCATAAAAAAACCGGCAACAGAAGACTTTAAAAATAACAAGTTTATTTTTAGTTCATAACAAAACTACACCATCATGGATCCATTTATAGAGGTTATAATGAAATAAAAATAACCATAGGATGTTTTAGAGATAACCTTTGAAGCCTTTGAACCCACTTGGTTTTGGGGTGTTGATGAATATAGCAAAAATCAAAGTGTATGATTTCTCTACAAGTATCCACCATCAAGAGTAAGGCACATGGAATGCTAGTTCCTTATTGTATTCTTGAGTGTCTAAAGCCTTTAAGTGCTTAAATCAACTAAGCACCAAAGGGAACAACTCAAGAGATCTTCTGAACACCAAACTAACTTCAAAAGAGAGAGAGGAAGAAGAGAAGAAGAACCCACGGTTCTAGAGAGAAAAGAGAGGAAGAAGAAGAGTTTCACCCTTACAAAAATGCAAGCCTCATGCATTTCTTATATAGCCCATGAAAAGTAAGGTCTAACCATTAAAATAATCTAAAGTAATGGTAGCCTTTAGAAGCATGGGAGATAAAAGGTGGAAGGTTGAAAAAGCAACCTCCCACACTATCATTATGCCTTTAAAAAGTAAGATTCTTTATTTTTATAAACTCCAAGTTTATAAAATATAAACATTGTCTTTAGGTAAAAGATAAAATAATCCAACTATTCCAAAATGTTGTGCATGACTTATTAATTTATACCATATGAAATATTAACCAGTAATACTCTCTTATAATTATTATTTTCACAAAACAAGAATTATTCCCTAATCAAAATACAAGAATCGATATTATTTATTAATAATCACATTAATAATAAATATACAAAATGTGCCAACTTGATAAAGGTGTGACCCTATAGGATCATATATTATTAGCAATATCAATCAATAATGATTCTTGGGCATGTAGATCCAATAATATATGAGTTGTTTAACATATGATTGGTGTATAGATCTAGTGGGTGACTCAGAGGAATCAGGACGATTCTTGAGGAAGGTACAGATAGGTATGGAAGGTAGTATTAGGCCTGTACTACTGGAAGCACATGATCTGTACTTGAGATAAGGATAGACCTGGGGACTCTAAGGAGACCTGTTTAGTGGGAATTCCCTTGAGTTTTACGCTGTTTGTTTCTCTAACATACACGTTTTGAAATCGTGTATTGTAAATTATAAAAGAGAATAATATTGTGAAATACTATGTGAATTTGAGTATTAAATTCTAACAGATAGTTTTTACTAGAAATGAAGTAAAACTATGTTTAGAATCACTCAGAAAATATTGGAAGTCTTATGAGATTCCAATTAAAAGTCAAATAGTGAAATTTAGCGAAAATATAAAATTTGAAATAAGTAAAATTTTATTATTGAAAGTTGTAGATAATCTCGTTAGAAACATGTAGGCGAAAACCTCATCGAAATCCGAGTTATAACGATTAAGTTATGACCAATCGAAGATCCGCGACAAAACTGGCACGGCGCCGAATGACGTAAAAAGTGAGTTTTTGATAAAATAATTTTTAGCCTTAGTGATCTAAATGAAAATCGTAGTATTCGTTAAACCGAGAAGTTCGATAAAAAGAACGCCAAAATCTGACTTCGTATGAGGAAGTTATGATTTTTCTAAGTTTCAGCTTAGCAGTAGACAGCTAAAAACTCAAATTTTAAATCGAGTGATTTTTAGCCGATACAACCTAAACGATAATTGAAGATCTCGTCAATAGTAGTACAACGGTAAAAAGTCTGACGAAAACGGATGTCGGATGAAGAAGTTATGAATTTTTAACGGATTTATCAGTCCCAGTCTGTTAAAAATAATAATATTAAAAATAAAATCAAAATTAGCCGACGAAGTCTAAACGAAAGTTGTAGAGCATAATTTTACCTACGCGTGCATATAAAGAACATAAAAAACGGAGCACGTATGCGAAAGTTATGAATTTTAGAAGTTTTGGGCTCAATTTCCGAGAAATTTCGCATGGATAAGGTCGAATCTCGCATGGATGATCCAGAATTGGCCACGTCACCTCGTCTGAAGCAGCTGCGTCACCGAGTCGTGTCGCGTCCGAGGTGCGACGCGTGTCGCCTTCCGAGCCTCGCTGGCCCCTCGCATGCGAAGCCACCTGGAGACCCTCACGCGCGCGCCACCTGCTTCGCTCCGCTGCTGCCGCGTGTCTTCGCTGCTGACTCCTTCCTTCTCGGCCGACCTTCGGACCTCGCCTACAAATAGGGAGGTTGCGAACCAGCCCGGGTAATTTTAAGAAATTGCCATTTTTGGCCCCTTTTTCCATATTTTTAGTATCTCCACTTTCCCCGAAGCCCCGGTAACATTTCTAACACCCGAAACACGCCCCGAAGTGCCCGTGAAGCCCGAGAAATTTATCTTTTCGGTTTGAAGCTCTACCCTCGTGATGATATATGGTCCACTACCATGGCCTAGACTGCTCTACCGCGCCAGCCTGGCCTGGCGCGCTCCTGTCAGCCCTACCTGTCGTTCCCTTGTCAGCCTTGTTGGGGACTCTCCCGCCACCCCGTCCTGGCGCTCCCTTGCCAGCCTTGCTGGGGACTCTCCTCCCGGCCCGGCCTGGCGCTCCCTTGCCTGGCACCCCCTTGCCGGTCTTTCCTGGTGCGTGCCCATCGGCCCTGCCTGGGGGGCGCCCGCCAGCCTAGCCTGGCGCCTCCCGGCGGCCTTGCCCAGCTCCTTGCTAGTTGGACCTGAATTGGGCTGGCCCAAGGCCTGACCTAATTCCCTTTGACCTAATTGTCCCCTATATAATGAACAGTACCTCCTCCATGGAGGAGGGGGCTTCCCCTTGGTTCAGCCGCCACACTATAATCCGGCCGGGTGGCTCAGCCGCCACCCGCCGCCGTCAGCCACGATACACCACCACCAGCACCAAGATGGTTCTCTCCAGCCATGGAGAACCATCTCAGATCTACTAGATGATCTAACTTGATCGTCGGAGTCCGCTCCCGGGGCACAGTCCCTGGGACGGCTCTAACGCATCTCTCTGATTGTGACTAGCAGATCTCCGCCGCAGCAGCAGACCAGAAGACTCGCCGGAGGTCCATGTCGCATCATCTGGGGCCATCCCAGACACGAACGAGCAGCCATCACCTTGTTCTTGCCTAGATCTGTTTAGATCTGTTGCATTTTAGCTCAAGTTTGCTCAGATCTGTTCATATTTAGCACCACTTGTTCAGATTCGTTTGGCCCTTGCCAAGATCTGTAGATTTACTTCGTTATTTTGCTCAGATCTTCCGATTTGCTCCATTTTTCGTTCAAATCTTTAGATCTTTAGATTTGTTTTCGTTTTTAAGCTCAGATCTCAAGATTTGTTCAAGTTTTTAGCTTATCTGAGCATTCATGGAGTTTGTAAAGATGTTTTATATCCATTTTCGCTTACAATTTGGTGGTTTTTCAGAATTTGATGGAGGAGAAAAGAAATTTTTGCAAGTTTTTATCCTTCTATCAAGTTTATATCACCAGAAACTCATTTTTCAGTTAAGATTTTTGTGTACAACCCCATTCACTGCAACATTCGTTTGTAAACAAAGCTTTAATACTTGTACATTTCTCAAAACCTCCAACAAGAAAAAAAAATCGTTTATGCACTTATCAAAATCTATCAGATCTATAGATCTACTTCACCTTTTTTTTATTCATTCAAATTTGTTTTAAGTTTACAAAATTTTTTCAGATCTATTTTCTTGTTCACGTTTGAATGGATTGTTGAACAAGCTGAAAAAAAAATAGAGTTTTATGAGAAGAAAACTTCTCAAATCCGTTTTTGTTAGTATTTTGGAGTTTTGTCCAGTAAGTTTAAGAAGAAAAGAAATTTTTATTGTTTATTGAGTGCTTTCTGTAGAAATTTGAAAAAAAGAAGAAGAAGAAGAAGAAGAAAGAGGGAAGTTTCTATTAGTTTTTAACTCATATTCAGTCCATATATTTTCAGAAAATCGTGTTTAGTTAAGATTTTTGGTGAATAACTTCACTCTCTGCAACATATGTTTGTAAACCCAGCTACGCATCTTGTACACTTTTCATACCCATAAAAATCGTTTATCCCTTCTCACCAAACCCATCAAATCATATTTTGTCATTTTTACCTCAAAAATGTATCCTGCCTTCTCATAGTTTACTGCCAATAAAAAAAATATAGAAGAGGGGGTAGGAAAATGGTGAGATATGTTTCTATTGAGCCGCCCAAAAAAAAAGGAGTAATGGGTATTACAAAGAAAACCCTATTTGTTGAGTAATTCCAAATGCTTTTCATCCATTATTTATTCATTTTTAACCAACCTCAAAAGTTACCCCTGCACTTGTTACCACCTCAGTAAATAGTCTTCAAAAAAATCTCATAAGTATGTCACGGTTGCAAGAATGGTGATTTGTATTTCACACCAGCTGTCAAAAAAAAAGGGGAGTATAGGCGTATACAGTGTACATCATAAACCAAAAGAAAAGGCATTCTCAGGTGGGACCCGTTTGGTCCAATCCTCTATATACACAGAAGTCAAAAGCAAAACCATAGCCCACTTGGTCAACACTCCTTGGGAAATACGCCAATAACCCAGATCATCCCTTCCAATGGACCAACAACAATCTCGGAAATAAAACCCACCGGCGGTCAAAACCAGACCACCATTGGTTGCTCCAAATAGTCAAGGACGTCTCCGGCAGCGACCTTCACCCCCACTGTCGGTTGTTTTCCAGTTTTCTTGACCCAAATCAACACCCAAGTGATCTCCTATAGCCGACAACCAGATACATAGCTCCACCGGCTAACCGATTCCCCGATGAAGCATCTCCGAGACACCCCAACCCCGACAAAGCGGTGGTTACAGGACCCGCTTTTCTCGATCCATTGCCGGCAAGCCTCCATTTACAACCCATCGCTGTCAACTGCAACCAAATCATCTCCAGCCGGCAACCCAACAAAGCAGTGCCGCCCGGGAAATACTTCTGCTTCGATCTCATCTACAACCAACGACCAACTCCAAAAAAAAAGTATCATCGTAAGCTGGTAGCCCTTGTGTACAGGTCACACACGAAAAAAGAAGAAGAAGAAATTTCATCACCATAAATCTTCAGATTTCGAGTCGTTATTTCATTTCCTTTTTGTGTGTTTCAAAGTAGCTCCAAAAAATAAAAAGCATGGTGGGACAGCAGGGAAAGTATATGAGGCTCTAGCACCATTCAAAAAAAAAAAAGCAACTTGCGTATAAATCAACAAAAAGAAGAAAGGAAGCCACATCCCCTTTTTGTGTTCAAGATGATTCGTATAAAAAAAGGGGAAGGAATATGGGCTCCAACTTGCATATGGGCTACTTTTTCCTGATCATGGACTCCTTTCTAATGGGCTATTACCATTTCGTATTGGGTTTGACTTATGTTGGAATCTCTTTCAAAATGGGCTTTCTTATTTTGGGCTTCTACATTATACTGGGCTACATCAACATTAATTAAAATGGGCTATCCGTTTAATCAAATTTAAACAGCCACTCAAGGTTCACTTGCTACAATCCCAAAACAAAACTCGAATTTAGAAGATATTATGTGACCTGCACTGCTCGACGTTCTAAAAAAAAAAACACATTTTCAGAACACGCGTTGAGACCCGGATCACTCGGCACGTCCAAAAAGGGGGGAAGAGAAGAGTAGTACATTGCTACTACTACTATTATTAGAGCATTTCGAAATAACCCCCAACAACCGCGCTGCTCGGCCATCAGAAAGTCGCATTGACCAGCGCCATGCAGTCTCGCTGCTCAGCTCTCATCAGTCGTGTTGGCCAACATCTCGCAGTTGCGCTACCCGACCCTCAGCAGCCATGCAACCCAACTCAGCAGCCGCAAAGCCCAGTCATCAACATTTACGTTGCCTGACTCTCAACAGTCGTGCCAGCCGTGCACCCCAGTTTTTGTTAGTACTTGGGTCGCCTAGCTCTTACCAGCAGCTATACATCTCAGCTTTCAGCGACTATACATCCGCCTTTCCCTTTCTTTGCCTCCTCAAATAGAAAGGAGGGGGAAAGGGTTGGTACGACACTATACAGAAGTGGTTTCAATTCCGAAGGGGCGGAATTGAAGTACATGAATAGCTGATGCTATGCATGATAGTGCACTCCCGAGGTGACATTAATATTCCGAGTCGAAAGATCAGCCCCGTCGTTCAACCCTCAGTACTCTCGTTGCCCAGCTCTCAGTGGTCGTGTTGCTCATCTATTGCTAGCAGCTCGATGCTCAGTTCTCAGCGGCCCTGATGACCAGCTCTCGACGGCGGTCTCATTACGCACCTCTTAACAGTAGCTACACTATCAAGCTCTAAGTAGCACTGCCACAGAGCTCTCCGCAAACAGCCAAGACACCGAGGCCTCAATTATTAGTACGACTAGCGAGACAGCAAAGCATCAGGTACCAGTCCGCTTTAACCCAGACTGGTCACACGAGCTAGACACATAGATTGTAGGGTGCTACGCCTAGTCGTGCGAGGTTCAGTACCCTCGCCTCGAGTCGCTTGGCTTCTGAGCCCGACTCCATTATAGCGGCAAGCTCCGCATGCGAGGTTCAGCACCCTCGCATGCGAGGTTGAGTACCCTCGTCTCGAGTCGCCTGGCTTCTCAGCCCGACTCCATTATAGCGGCAAGCCCCGCATGCGAGGTTCAGTACCCTCGCCTCGAGTCGCCTGGCTTCTCAGCCCGACTCCATTATATCGGCAAGCTCCACATGCGAGGATCAGTACCCTCGCCTCGAGTCGCCTGGCTTCTCAGCCCGACTTCATTATAGCGGCAAGCCCCGCATGCGAGGTTCAGTACCCTCGCCTCGAGTCGCCTGGCTTCTCAGCCCGACTCCATTATAGTGGCAAGCTCCGCATGCGAGGTTTAGCATCCTCGCCTCGAGTCGCCTGGCTTCTCAGCCCGACTCCATTATAGTGGCAAGCTCCACATGCGAGGTTCAGTACCCTCGCCTCGAGTCGCCTGGTTTCTCAGCCCGACTCCATTATAGCGGCAAGCTCCGCATGCGAGGTTCAGTACCTTTGCCTCGAGTCGCCTGGCTCCTCAGCCCGACTCCATTATAGCAACATGCTCTGACCATTCCACGCGATGCCCTTCCGCGTGATTTACCTACGATCGCTGGCAGCCAAGCCCGATCCATTCCACGCGATGCTCTCTCGCGTGATCTATCTACGATCGTTAGCAGCCAAACCCGATCTGTTACACACGATGCTTTCCCGCATGACATCTCCATGTTCGCTGACTGCTAAGCCCGAGCTATTCTCCTAAGTCGCGCATCGTCGCACACCATAAGTCGCACATAATAAGCTTATTCCGCGACTAACACCATGATCTCGATGCTTCCTCTCGCACAGTCATCATGGTTCTCTTCTGCTCGGACGACCGATGAAGTGTTATCCACATTACAACTTGCTATAATAAGGTTACTCTCCAGCTAGAAGGTCATCCCGACAGCGGCCCTGCTACCTACTACCTTTCAGCATCTCTGTTTCCTGGGTCTCGGAAACGGTCTTGCTATGCAACCTTACCTGTAGCCTCGCCGCGTATCCCACATCATCTCTGTTTCCTGGTTCTCGAAAATGGTCTTGCTATGCAACCTTACCTATAGCCTCGCCACGTACCCCACAACATCTCTGTTTCCTGGCCCTCGGAAATGATCTTGCTACGTAACCCCACATGTAGCCTCGTTGCGTATCTCTCAGCATCACTGTTGCCTGGCCATCGGAAACGGTCTTGCTGCGCAACCCATACCTCTAGCATCACCGCTCATCCCTTAGCACCTCTGCTGCCTGGCTCTCGGCAACAGTCTTACTGTATATTTCCTACCTATAGCCTCACTGCCTGTTCCTCAAGAATTTTGTTGTTTGGCTATCGACAATAGTCTCACTACGTGACCCTCGCTAGCAACCTAATCGCCCAGCTCTCAGAATCTCTGCCACTTATATTATGGTCAGCAACCTTACGGTTTATTGGTTCGACGACATTGTCTGACGCGGCTACCTACGCTACCCACATCAGACTGGGGGGAATCCAGCTAGGTGTAGCCCAAGCAAGAAATACCTCCAAGACGGTTATTAATGCAGACTATGTAGATGGTTATCGATGATATTCTATTTGCGTGTAACTATAATAACATATGTGCCGAATAACAGTCTCAGAGACTGTATGGAGAGGTTACGCTTCTTAGCTACCCCGGTCCGACATTCTATCGACATCAGTGCCGCATAACACTCTTTAGCAGCCTCGGTCCGCATGATCGCAACAATAGTTATGCCGCATCTCACCGACGGATCACACTCCTCTCAATGAAGGAGTACCAAGCCAGCTCAAGCTGCATAAGCAATTTTTGGCTCATCACACAACCCCACGACTCTCGTGGGCGAGGTTCGGTCATTCTCTCTATTATTTAATGTATTGGTGCTTTATCTAGTCTGATCCGATTGTGAGCAACCCAATCGCATCAGACTAGGGGGACTTGACGACGCACAGTTTATATGACTAAGTCCAGTCCGATGTCATTGGCCGCGTACCAATAACACCAGACTGGGGGGACTTGATGATATATGGTCCATTAGCATGGCCTAGACCGCTTTGGCGCGCCAGCCCCGCCTGGCGCTCCCTTGCCAGTCTTGTTGGGGACTCCCCTGCTAGTTTATATGACTAAGTCCAGTCCGATGTCATTGGTCGCGTACCAATAACACCAGACTGGGGGGACTTGATGATATATGGTCCACTACCATGGCCTAGACTGCTCTACCGCGCCAGCCTGGCCTGGCGTGCTCCTGTCAGCCCTGCCTGTCGTTCCCTTGCCAGCCTTGTTGGGGACTCTCCCGCCACCCCGGCCTGGCGCTCCCTTGCCAGCCTTGCTAGGGACTCTCCTCCCGGCCCGGCCTGGCGCTCCATTGCCTGGCGCCCCCTTGTCGGTCTTTCCTAGTGCGCGTCCGTCGGCCCTGCCTGGTGCGCGCCCGCCAGCCCCGCCCGACGCCTCCGAGCGGCCTTGCCCAGCTCCTTGCTAGTTGGGCCTGAATTGGGCTGGCCCAAGGCCTGACCTAATTCCCTTTGACCTAATTGTCCCCTATATAATGAACAGTACCTCCTCCATGGAGGAGGGGGCTTCCCCTTGGCTCGGCCGCCACACTATAATCCGGCCGGTTGGCTCAGCCGCCACCCGCCGCCGTTAGCCACCATACACCACCACCAGCACCAAGATGGTTCTCTCCAGCCATGAAGAACCATCTCAGATCTACCAGATGATCTAACTTGACCGTCGGAGTCCGCTCCCGGGGCACAGTCCCTGGGGCGGCTCTAACGTATCTCTCTGATTGTGACTAGCAGATCTCCGCCGCAGCAGCAGACCAGAAGAATCGCTGGAGGTCAATGTCGCATCACCTCGCAAGGCCTATTTTTCAATATATCTCCCGGTTTTCAACGACGAAAGCTATTTATAGAGCCGAAGTGCTGCACAAATTACTATTTTAACCCCCGGTTATTTTAAGGTGAGTTTAATATATAGGAACAATTGTATGTTATGTGTTATATGTGCTATGTGCTTTTCAGTGTTATTATTCCGGGTTATTTTCCCGTGTTATTTTTATTCGCTATTTTTAATAGCAAAGAAATACCTTTAACCATGTGATCAGTGAAAGGACTTAGATTCACATTGGTACTGGTATGTAGCCTCTGACCATGTAGAACATGTCTCCATAAGAGAACGATTTCTATTCTATGGTATTGGCAGAAGGTTAGACAGGGCTGAAAGCCTAAAATCTACCAAAATGTTTAATCAGAAAGTGTATGTCTTCTGTGCGATTTGGGCCGAAGCTTTATTGATGTATATCAAATATGAAAATTGTTATGTCTCATTGATTGTATATCTTTGAATCAAATCCTCGATTGATATGAAAAGTTTGTCACATGATTCACATATGCCCTTTTTGTTCATTGTTCCTCTTTGCTTCTGCCATATTGAAGTATATATATATATATATATATATATATATATATATATATATATATATATATATATGGCATAACGTTATATTGTATCTATTATTGAACTTACTAAGCGTCACCGCTTACCCTCTCAATGTTTAACAAATTTGCAGGAGATAAGTAACCATATACTGTCGGAAGGTTTAGAATAGTTGTAATATTACTTTTGTATCTAGGGATCATGTATGTATAAATGTATAGTATCCTGGGTACTTGTGTAATATATAACACTTTGTAATAGTCAGTTTGTATCCAGTCAATGTAAACTTTTTTATCAATGTAAATTTTTTTTTATGAATATGCAAGTAGCATGTTTTGAAGTAACTATATTGTCAAGTATGAAAGTTTGGGTCTTTCAGAAATACAAAAGTGAGGGTCTTTCAGTTTCTCTGTTGTATTTCTGTTTGAGGATGGTGGTTACCCGAGGAGGAGGTTATGGATCCAGTTCTGGTTCAGGTTCTGGCTCGGGCACAAAACCGTTTGATGAGAGGCTTCGTGAGATTATTGTGGCCGAGGTTACACATAGCATTTTGGATGGTACCCATGTGATGTTTGGTACCATCAAGGAGGGGATTATGGAGCTCATGGATGAGCGGCTCAGAGCCTTTCGAGCCGAGATTGTTGTAGGCCAAAAAGGGGCACGAACCCCTCATTTTGAGAGTTCAAGGCTTGTGGAGCTCTTGAGTTCCTTGGGGCCAAGGACCCCATTGCTAGTCGATGTTGGATCGCTGACATGGAGAATGCTCAACATTTGAGTTTTTTCCCTAAGGGGGCAAAGTTAGGGTTTGGATCATGGTTATTGAGGGACCGAGCATGTGACTGATGGGATGAGGTCAGCCGCGATGTGGGATTTATGGTTGTGGCAGCCATGACTTGGGAGGAGTTTTTTTGAGATTCCAGAGGGAGTTTGCACCAGCGATTGAGTTACACCAGTTGGAGAGGGAGTTTTAGGACCTTCGTCAGACTACTGAGATTGTGGCGGAGATCACCACCAAGTTTCAGGAGAGGGCTCTTTTGGTTTCGCAGTATGCTGCAGATGAGGAGATGAAGAAGACGAGATATCATGACATGTTAAGGGATGACATCAGGGAGCCCGTGAGCTTTTTAGGGTGTAAGACCCTGAATGATATGATTAAGAGGGCCCGGGAGCGGGAAATTGAGCTGGAGCTTTAGAAAAAGCGCAAGACGGAACAGTTACAGACTGCCGTAAGCCAGGAAAAGAGGCCCAAGGTTTTCAATTCACATTCTAAGGGCCAGTAGGGCCGAGGTCGCTGCAGCAAGTGCGACAATCAGCATAGTGGGGCTTTTCCATCGGCGGGTTCACGTTGTTAGAGATGTGGGCAGACTGGTCTTATGTGTAGGGATTGCCCCCGGAGTGCATTGATATGTTTTCACTGCAACCAGACAGGCCATAAAAATGCCAATTATTCAAGGTTCCCGGGAGGGGCAGTGACGGCGCCTGCACCAGCCATCTTGAGGATTACAAATGGCCACCGGGGCAAGGCGGAGGCACATGTGGTAAAGAGCAGGGCATTTCAGCTGACCACCGATGAGGCCTGCGCAACACTAGATATGGTTACTGGTACATGACTTATTCATATCTTTTATTGCTTTCATTATTTATGCTCATGTATAGGGACCTTTTTGGTCAATGGTATGACCGCTCATGTATTGTTTGATTCAGGAGCTACCCGATCCTTTGTATCTCTTGCGCTTAGCAAGAAGTTTAGTGATGCTCCCGAGATTTTGGATTACCAGTTGGAGATCGAGATTGTTGATGATCATTTGGTGAGTGATTCGAGGGTTCATCGTGGGTGTGTCTTGAACCTGTTCAGTGAGAGGTACTCTATTGATTTAGTGCTGATTCCTCTGCGAGGATCGAAGGTTATTATTAGGATGAACTGGTTAGGTCCCAATGGGGCCATGATTGAATGTGAGTGCCAGCTGGTGAGAGTTTGAACCAAAGTGGGGGAGAACTAGTTATTCCTGGCGAGAAAGCTACGTATGGGCTGGCTCTCTGTTCAGCTGCGAGAGCTAGGAGGTATCTTCAACAGGGTTGTTCAGGGTTTCTAGCATATGTGGCGGATACCTAGGTCGAGGGAACGACAGTGTTGAGTGAGGTGCGTATTGTTCAGGATTTCCCTGATGTGTTTCCTGAGGATTTTTCAGGAGTGCCTACCGAGAAGCAGGTCGAGTTTTGGATTGATCTAGTTCCTGGTGTGGCCCTAATAGCCAAGGCATCGTATCGCTTGGCGCCATCAGAGATGCAGGAGTTGTCTATGTAGCTTCAAGAACTGCTAGACAAGGGACTCATTCGACCGAGTAGCTCACCTTGGGGAGCACTGATCCTGCTCATGAAAAAGAAGGACGGTTCGCATAGGATGTCCATCGATTATCGGGAGTTGAATAAGCTAACGGTGATGAACCGTTACCCACTTCCGAGGATCGATGATTTATTTGATCAGCTTCAGGGTGCATCTTGGTTTTTTAATATTGATTTGCATTCAGGTTACCACTAGATGAGGGTCAGAGATGATGATGTGCAGAAGACGGTCGTTACGAGTTCGTGGTGATGCCATTCGAGCTCACCAATGCACCAACAACATTCATGGATCTCATGAATCAGGTTTGCATGCCTATGTTGGATCTATCGGTGATAGTGTTTACTGATGATATTCTGGTCTACTCCAAGACCAAGGAACAACACGAGAATCACTTACGAGAGGTATTGGAGACCCTGAGGAGAGAGAGGTTGTATGCAAATTCTCTAAATGTGAGTTCTGGTTGCGTAAGGTGTGAGTTTTTAGGGCACATCGTCAACCATAAGGGTATATTGGTCGATCTGGCCAAGATTGAGGCCGTGATGCGATGGGAGTTCACAAGGACTTCATTTGAGATTCAGAGTTTCCTAGTCTCTCGGGGTATTATCGGAGATTTATCTGAGACTTCTTCAAGATTGCAGTGCCTTTGACCCACCTAATAAAGAAGAGTGTTACTTTTCGGTGGAGGCCTGATCAGCAATTTGCTTTTGAGACGCTGAAGTAGAGATTGTGCAAGGCGCCGATTCTCATGCTTCCCGAGGGTACGGATGACTTTGTGGTTTATTGTGATGCCTCTATTTCAAGATTAGGAGTTGTTCTTATGCAAAGGGGTCACATGTGTGACAACCCGAAACTTTTTCCGTTTCCGTTACGCGATTTCCGTTAATAAAATTTCGAATTCGCTAACTTTTCCGTCAAATTCCTTGGTTTTGAAAATAATCTAGTTATTTATATAATTAAATTATTTACGAGTCGGAACCAAAAATCGTGCGGAAACCCGAATATCTCGAAAAATCAAGCATTTGCGGTCTAAATGAGATTACAACCGTAAACGTGTTTACGGCCGTAAACTCGTTTACGACCATAAACCTGTTTACGGTCAGTGAAGAGTGGACCCCCACAACACCCCTATAAATACGATGCCTCCACCTTCATTTGAACATTTCTAGCCAAAAACTCTCTCCTTCTCTCTCTAAGAATCTTAACCGTAAACACTCAAAACGCCTTCAAGCTTCGGAAAACATCGAGAAACCACGTTTGGAGTCACTTGGGAACGCCTGGAAACGATTATCTCTTCGAAATCAGCAAGCAGAACCATTTTTCTTGAGTTTACGGTCAACCTTCAAGAACCGTAAACCATGTTCTTGAGTTTACGGTCTAACCTTCAAGAACCGTAAACCCCGTTCTTGAGTTTACGGTCCAACCTTCAGAAACCGTAAACTCTGTTCTTGAGTTTACGGTCCAAGCCTTCTGAAACCGTAAACTCTGTTCTTGAGTTTACGGTCCAAGCCTTCAAGAACCGTAAACTCCTCTTCGATCGTAAACACCTTTTAAGTGGTGTTTTTGGCTGAAAACTCACTTTCATCGATTCGATCAAGTCCCGGTAACATTCCTCAACCGAATACAAGTGTTCTTGTAACACTTTATCTATCGAAATCGCTAATTTAGATACATATATGTATTTATTTGATAATAGGATTCCGTTAAGTGTCACGTGCAACTACTCGAGGACTTTCATTTCAGTCAACGCTTTCACACAACAACTGTGAGTTCATACCCCTACATTTTCCATATTTTCAATGTCTTCAGGGGGGGAATACAAGCTAAACATAAATGTTTTCAAAAAGACTTATGCAAATCTTATACATTAAATCCCTTTTGTACTATGCTGAGCATAAGGGACGTTTTCACTAAAATTTGCTTAGTTTTCCGGACACGCTATTCACTATACATGCAAACTATAATCGGTATAGTTTGGGATTTTCTAAACATAACAAGTACAGAAACTTTCACTACTAAACATATGCTATAAGACAGAAACAGTTTACAGTTTACATCACTACTTTATCACGGTGTTCATAACTATAATTATCACTATATACGGTATTCATACGGATTTTCACTATGGTAAAACGCCACTACACTACATGTAAACTAGATTGTACGATACTGTGAGGCGCTACTTCACTACTGTACCCTTAGGTGTACAGGGATAAATCCTACCACTGTATAACCAGAGTCTCCTGGAGGGAGAGCGTGAGATTTGTGAATAGATCTATTCGGGACTGACAATCCCACATCTGGACTGCTAGCTACAGTTAGGCGGGCACGCCTGAGATGTACAAATGTCATTTCACTCAACGCCTGAAGAACGTTGGAAAGGTCACTAGTCATATCAAGCATGGTTATACGACTCACATTATGTATAAATCACCTTTAGTTTACAACCCGACACTCTTCAACAGTTTTATTTATATTAAATAGAACTAAAACACACTACTGGCCGAGCCAGGGTTTTCAAACAGAACCAATTATGCTACGGTTTTGCATACGAAATAGTTATACTTCATGATTAGCTTTAGCTGGTCACATGAGGTAGTATTTTCGCATACCACTACGGTTTTCAGTACGAACATTCAGGGTTTATACGAAATCGATAATGCTACATTTTCACTAAAGAAAATATCGGATTTTCTTGGAAGCACACAGATATTCATGGTTTATTACAGAACTGATAACACTACATTTTCACTAAAGAAAATATCGGATTTTCTTGGAGCTATACAAAACACTTTTACGAACTCATCAACGATTTGTATTACAAACTATCGCTTTTGAACTCACCAGCTTTATGCTGATATTTTCAAACTGCTTGTATTCTCAGGAAATCAGTAGACATGTACTTGCTGGATTTTCGAGGAACTGGAGCAATAAGAGTTTTAAGTTTTTACTACACAAAACTATTGGATGTAATTCAAACTAAGTTTCAGACTGATGTAAACATTTTTATTTAAGTATTCACTATAATGGTTGTGTTGCTATGATTGCTGTTATTCATTGGTTGTGATACTATACATGACGTCCTCCGCCCCGGAACGTTTCCGCCATCGGTTTCGGGGTGTGACAGATTGGTATCAGAGCCCATGTTTATAGCGAACTAGTATACCGAACCTTACGTGGTATACAACTATAAACACTAAGGGGCCTAAGTGCTCTACGCTAAAAGTATACTTTCAAAATATAAAGTATTTTTATAAAAGTTAATGAGCATGCATACCTAACCAAAATTCGTGTTGCTAGTAGTACAGAATAAAAGTATTTGGATGTTGGAACGCTGCGGTTAAACCTGGACAGTTATGTAATCATGTCTAGGGTGAATATAGCCTGATCAACTATATTCAGTCGAGACATGACCAACATGTGCTTGGGAGTGACTGTGGTGTTACAGCAGACCTAAAACTTACCAAAAATCATCTCACATAAAATACTATAGGAGTATTTTCGCTAGAGCCAAACTCAGTATAGAGATTCACTCTAAGTGTTGCTACCTCGTCTTCCTTAAGCGATAACTTACTTGTGATAGTAACTTCTCTGCGTTTATCGCTCGGTAGAATACTTTTATTTTCAGGATGAGATATATCTTGTTTTATATATCTCGAGGACTTACCATCCTCTTCTTCCTGATTGTTTCTAGAACAAGATGCCTCCCCGACCAAGACCCATCAGAAGGAACAACGACACTCCGCCACCACCACCACCCCCTCAGTTCGACCTCGTCATGTTCCAGGCAGCAGTTACCGCCGCCATGACTGTAGCAATGGCACAAGTGAATGCTGGTGGGGCTGGAGGTGGAACCGACCCTCAGAGACAAGATGGAAGTCAGGGACATCAAAAAGAGTGTTCCTACAAGGACTTCATGACTGCGAAACCCAAGTCCTTCGACGGAAATGGAGGTGTCATCGCCCTGACTCGATGGTTCGAGAAGATCGAATCCATCTTCGAAATTTGCGTCTGTTCTAAAGCAAATAAGGTGAAGTTTGCCACCTGCACCTTCACCGACAGAGCTTTGACCTGGTGGAATGGTCGAGTCAAAACCCTAACCCTGCCAGTGGCCAATGCCATGGGTTGGGAAAGGCTGAAGGAGCTCATGCTGGCAGAGTACTGCCCAAGGGGCGAAGTGCAGAAGTTGGAGCACGAACTCTGGAACTTGAAGATGAAGGGTTCCGACATCGCTGCTTACACTGCTAGATTTTGTGATCTGGCGCTTCTCTGTCCGGGAATGGTCACCCCGGAAAGCAAGAAAGTCGAAAGGTACATTTGGGGATTGACGCAACCCACAAAAGGAAATGTCTTGGTTGCGAGGCCAACCACATTTGAAAGCGCCAAGGATCTGGCACAGACTCTGATCGATCATGGAATCGATCTGGATGAAGTGGCAGCTGTCTCCGAACCACAAAAGGAAAGCGGTGGGAAGAAGAAGAAGTATCTACGGAAGGAGTGCCATGCATTCCTAGCTCATGTTGTTGATGAGACGCAAAAAGTTAAAGACCTCGAGAGTCTCCCCGAAGTCTGTAACTTCCCTGATGTCTTCCCTGAAGATCTCCCAGGAATCCCTCTCGAGCGCCAAGTCGAGTTTCGTATCGACTTGATCCCCGGAGCTACTCCTGTAGCTAAGTCTCCTTACCGTTTAGCGCCAACGAAAATGCAAGAATTATCCAGTCAGCTCAATGAGCTGACTAGCAAAGGATTCATAAGGCCGAGTTCCTCACCCTGGGGAGCTCCGATCTTATTTGTGAAGAAGAAAGATGGATCATTCCGGATGTGCATCGACTACCGAGAGCTGAATAAGCTTACCATCAAGAACCGATATCCCTTACCCAGAATCGACGATCTCTTCGACCAACTTCAGGGAGCCAATTATTTCTCAAAGATAGATCTAAGATCAGGGTACCACCAGTTGCGAGTTCATGAGAATGATGTTCCCAAAACAGCATTCCGAACTCGCTATGGACACTACGAGTTTGTAGTAATGCCCTTTGGTCTAACCAACGCACCGGCAGTATTCATGGACTTGATGAATCGGGTGTGCCGCCCTTTCTTAGACAAGTTCGTGATCGTGTTCATCGACGATATACTTGTCTATTCGCGGTGTGAAGATGATCATAAACAGCACTTGAGACAGGTGTTGGAAACATTAAGGGCAGAAAAGCTATATGTGAAATTCTTGAAGTGCGAATTCTGGATCAGGAAGGAAAATTTCCTTGGACACGTGATTAGCAAGGAAGGCATACACGTGGACCCTTCCAAGATCAAAGCGATTAAGAATTGGTCTGCACCAAAGACACCCACAGAAATCCGGCAATTCTTAGGTCTCGCGGGCTATTATCGCAGGTTCATCCAGAACTTCTCGAGAATCGCTAAGCCTTTAACTACCCTGAAGCAAAAAGGGGTAACCTTTAGTTGGGGAGTCAAGCAAGACACTGCGTTTCAAACATTGAAGCAAGCCCTGTGCAGTGCACCTATCTTGTCCCTGCCCGAAGGGACGGAAGACTTCGTAGTCTATTGTGATGCATCCAATCAGGGCCTAGGGTGTGTACTCATGCAGAGAGGTAAGGTCATCGCCTATGCCTCAAGGCAGTTGAAAACACACGAAGTAAATTACACAACTCACGATTTGGAGTTGGGAGTAGTGGTCTTTGTGGTTAAATATCTGGAGACACTACCTCTATGGAACCAAGTGCACTATCTTCACCGACCATAAGAGCTTGCAGCACATCTTTGATCAGAAGGAGTTAAACATGAGACAGCGACGATGGGTCGAGCTACTTAGTGACTACGAGTGCGAAATTCGCTATCATCCCAGCAAGGCCAATGTGGTAGCAGACGCCCTCAGTCGAAAGGAGTATTCAGGGCGTAAGGTGAAGGCACTAACAATGACCATCCATTCCCATCTATCCACGCAAATCAAGGAGGCTCAGCTGGAAGCCTTAAAACCAGAGAACATGCCGGGTGAAGCCTTGAGAGGAATGGAAAAGAACTTGGAGGTCAAAGGAGACGGAGTGTACTATTTCATGAACCGGATCTGGACCCTAAAGTTCGGCGGGTACAGAGAGGTTGTCATGAATGAGGCTCACAAGACGAAATACTCCGTTCACCCAGGTTCGGACAAGATGTATCTAGATCTCAAACAACTCTATTGGTGGCCAAACATGAAAGCAGAAATTGCTACTTTCGTGGGCAAGTGTCTGACTTGTGCCAAGGTAAAAGTAGAATATCAAAAGCCCTCAGGTTTACTTCAGCAGCCGTAAATACCTGAGTGGAAGTGGGAAAGGATAACTATGGATTTTATCACCAAGTTACCCAGATCTCCGAGTGGGCACGATGCCATCTGGGTAATTGTCGATCGATTGACGAAGTCCGCCCACTTCCTGCCAATTAAAGAGAACTTCAAAATGGAGAGACTCACACGGATCTACATTCAAGAGATAGTTCGCCTTCATGGTGTACCTGCATCCATTATCTCTGATCGAGATAGCAGGTTTACATCGAGGTTTTGGCAGTCTTTACAGAAGGCTCTTGGAACTAAGTTGGATATGAGCACGGCTTACCATCCGCAGACTGATGGACAGAGTGAGAGAACAATTCAAACCTTGGAAGATATGTTGAGAGCCTGCATCATCGATTTCGGCGCGTCTTGGGACACTCATCTTCCTTTGATCGAATTTTCCTACAACAACAGCTACCATACCAGCATCAAGGCTGCGCCGTTTGAAGCCCTCTACGGCCGTAAGTGCAGATCCCCTCTGTGCTGGGCTGAAGTGGGTGACATGCAGCTAGCCAGGGGTCAAGTCCCCGACAGTACTCTCACTGGTCCTGAAATTATCCGAGAGACAACTGAGAAGATTGTACAAATCCGGGAATGACTGAAAGCCTCGCGAGATAGACAAAAGAGCTACGCTGATAAGAGACGAAAACCCTTGGAGTTCCAGGTTGGCGACCGCGTCCTTCTGAAGGTCTCACCCTGGAAAGGCATGATACGCTTTGGGAAGCGTGGAAAGCTAAACCCAAGGTACATTGGTCCCATAGCATACAAACTCCAGTTACCACGGGAGCTCAGCAACATCCACCCTGTTTTCCACGTATCAAACCTAAAGAAGTGTCTGTCCGACGAGACACTTGTAATTCCTCTCGACGATATTGAAATCAACGAGAAGCTCAACTTCGTGGAAGAACCGGTCGAAATCATGGACAGAGAGATCAAACGAACGAAACAAAGTCGCATCCCGATAGTGAAGGTTCGCTAGAATGCCAAGCGGGGACCTGAATTCACTTGGGAGCGCGAAGATCAGACGAAACAGAAGTATCCGCATCTCTTTCCTAATCCATCATTTGTATTCTAGGTTTGAATTTCGGGACGAAATTCCCTCTAACGGGGGGGATGATGTGACAACCCGAAACTTTTTCCGTTTCCGTTAATAAAATTTCGAATTCGCTAACTTTTCCGTCAAATTCCTTGGTTTTGAAAATAATCTAGTTATTTATATAATTAAATTATTTACGAGTCGGAACCAAAAATCGCGCGGAAACCCGAATATCTCGAAAAATCAAGCATTTGCGGTCTAAATGAGATTACGACCGTAAACGTGTTTACGGCCGTAAACTCGTTTACGACCGTAAACTCGTTTACGGTCAGTGAAGAGTGGACCCCCACAACACCCCTATAAATACGATGCCTCCACCTTCATTTGAACATTTCTGGCCAAAAACTCTCTCCTTCTCTCTCTAAAAATCTTAACCGTAAACACTCAAAATGCCTTCAAGCTTCGGAAAACATCGAGAAACCACGTTTGGAGTCACTTGGGAACGTCTGGAAACGATTATCTCTTCGAAATCAGCAAGCAGAACCACTTTTCTTGAGTTTACGGTCAACCTTCAAGAACCGTAAACCATGTTCTTGAGTTTACGGTCCAACCTTCAAGAACCGTAAACCCTGTTCTTGAGTTTACGGTCCAACCTTCAGAAACCGTAAACTCTGTTCTTGAGTTTACGGTCCAAGCCTTCTGAAACCGTAAACTCTGTTCTTGAGTTTACGGTCCAAGCCTTCAAGAACCATAAACTCATCTTCAACCGTAAACACCTTTTAAGTGGTGTTTTTGGCTGAAAACTCACTTTCATCGATTCGATCAAGTCCTGGTAACATTCCTCAACCGAATACAAGTGTTCTTGTAACACTTTATCTATCGAAATCGCTAATTTAGATACATATATGTATTTATTTGATAATAGGATTCCGTTAAGTGTCACATGCAACTACTCGAGGACCTTCATTTCAGTCAACGCTTTCACACAACAACTGTGAGTTCATACCCCTACATTTTCCATATTTTCAATGTTTTCAGGGGGGAATACAAGCTAAACATAAATGTTTTCAAAAAGACTTATGCAAATCTTATACATTAAATCCCTTTTGTACTATGCTGAGCATAAGGGACGTTTTCACTAAAATTTGCTTAGTTTTCCGGACACGCTATTCACTATACATGCAAACTATAATCGGTATAGTTTGGGATTTTCTAAACATAACAAGTACATAAACTTTCACTACTAAACATATGCTCTAAGACAGAAACAGTTTACAGTTTACAGTTTACATCACTACTTTATCACGGTGTTCATAACTATAATTATCACTATATACGGTATTCATACAGATTTTCACTATGGTAAAACGCCACTACACTACATGTAAACTAGATTGTACGATACTGTGAGGCGCTACTTCACTACTGTACCCTTTGGTGTACAGGGATAAATCCTACCACTGTATAACCAGAGTCTCCTGGAGGGAGAGCGTGAGATTTGTGAATAGATCTATTCGGGACTGACAATCCCACATCTGGACTGCTAGCTACAGTTAGGCGGGCACGCCTGAGATGTACAAATGTCATTTCACTCAACGCCTGAAGAACGTTGGAAAGGTCACTAGTCATATCAAGCATGGTTATACGACTCACATTATGTATAAATCACCTTTAGTTTACAACCCGACACTCTTCAACGGTTTTATTTATATTAAATAGAACTAAAACACACTACTAGCCGAGCCAGGGTTTTCAAACAGAACCAATTATGCTACGGTTTTGCATACGAAATAGTTATACTTCATGATTAGCTTTAGCTGGTCACATGAGGTAGTATTTTCGCATACCACTACGGTTTTCAGTACGAACATTCAGGGTTTATACGAAATCGATAATGCTACATTTTCACTAAATAAAATATCGGATTTTCTTGGAAGCACACAGATATTCATGGTTTATTACAGAACTGATAACACTACATTTTCACTAAAGAAAATATCGGATTTTCTTGGAGTTATACAAAACACTTTTACGAACTCATCAACGATTTGTATTACAAACTATCGCTTATGAACTCACCAGCTTTATGCTGATATTTTCAAACGGCTTGTATTCTCAGGAAATCAGTAGACATGTACTTGCTGGATTTTCGAGGAACTGGAGCAATAAGAGTTTTAAGTTTTTACTATACAAAACTATTGGATGTAATTCAAACTAAGTTTCAGACTGATGTAAACATTTTTATTTAAGTATTCACTGTAATGGTTGTGTTGCTATGATTGCTGTTATTCATTGGTTGTGATGCTATACATGACGTCCTCCGCCCCGGAACGTTTCCGCCATCGGTTTCGGGGTGTGACAACATGATTGCTTATGCTTCAAGGCAACCGAAGCCTCATAAAGCGAATTATCCTACACATGATTTAGAGTTGGGGGCTATGATTTTTTCCCTCAAGATTTGGAGGCATTATCTATATGGGGTCAGATGTACTATATACAATAAGCACAAGAGTTTGAGGTATCTGATGGATCAGTCGAACTTAAATATGAGACAGCGAAGATGGCTGGATGTGGTGAAGGATTATGATTGAGAGATTCTGTACCATCATGGGAAGGCCAATATGGTGGTCGATGCTTTGAGCCGTAAGGCAGTGAGTACTCCTATTAGGGATGTTTTCTTGAGGATGGTTATTATTTTCCCTTGTTGGATACAATCAAGAAGGCTCAGGTAAAGCGATTTAAAAATGATAATTGGAAGGCAGATCGAATCAGGGGCAAATTCCTTTATTTGTCAGAGACAGTAGGGGGTTGTTGACTCAATGTAGTAGAGTTTGGGTTCCGCCTACTGGTGAGGTGAGACAGACAGTGCTAGAGGAGGCTCATAAGTCGAAGTTTTAATTCATCCAGGGTCCACGAAGATGTATCAGGAAGCGGGGCAAGCTAGGCCCCCAATTTATTGGTTCATTCAGGAATTCCGCCCAGGTGGGCAAGGTTGCATATGTATGGGAGGAGGTGTAGAACCTCGGTGCAAGCTAGGACCCCCGTTTTAGTGGTTTTGGACTGGGATGTTCGTTTCACCTCTAGGTTTTGGAGAAAGTTTCATGAGGAGTTGGGTACTCCATTGCACTTTAGTACATATACCACCCAGACCAACAGTCAGAGCGAGCAGACGATTCAAATGCTTGAGGATATGCTCCGTGAATATGTATTGGATTTTGGGGGGAGTTAGGATACTTACCTTCCACAGACCAAGTTCTCCTATAACAATAGTTATCATGTCAGTATTGACCGACCACCGTTTGAGATGTTGTATGGGAGGAGGTGTAGAACCCCGCTTTTCTGGGGAAGGGGGTCGGACATCGGGTCATGGGGAGTACTAAAGTGGTACTCAATACCACTAAGTTGATTCAGCAGATGCACGACAGGTTGCAAGTTGCGCAGAGCGGGCAGAAGAGTTACGCAGGCCAACAATGTTCGGACCTCAAATTTCAGGTGGGGGACTTGGTGCCTCTGAAGGTGTCACCTTGGAAAGGTGTCATTCGGTTTCGGAAGCGAGGCAAGCTAGGCCCCCAGTTTATTGGTTCATTTAGGAATTCTGCTCGTGTGGTCAAGGTTGCATATCGGCTGGATTTGCCCGATGACCTTAGTCAAATCCACAACACCTTCCATGTCTCTTAGTTACAAAATTGTGTAGTCGATGATTCGGCAGTGATTTCCTTGGATGATATTCAGGTTGATGAGAGCCTGAACGACGTGGTGAGGCCAATCGCGATCCTTGACAGGAAGACCAAGACTATACGAAATAAGGTGGTGAACCTAGTAAAGGTGCAATGGCAGCATCGAAAGGGCTCTGAGCAGACGTGGGAGCCGGAGGATGAGATAAGGGAGCACTCCCCGACTTGTTTGCAGTAGTGTACTTCAAGGACGAAGTCTGTTTCAAGTGGGGGATATTTGTAAAGCCAGTTTCCAGGTATTTACATTTTTGGCTTTGTTTATTAATAATTTTGCATTTTGGTCCCAAACGTCAAGCGTCAGAGTGGGAACGTTGGGTGTTGGAATGTCATGCATTGGTTTGTGGACGTCAGGCGTCTACACATAGAGGACAAACCCTAATTTTAGTTTCTGCACCCTATTTAAAGATCCTTATGGCCACAAAACCTTTCTTAACTCCAGCCTCCATATCCTCGAAACCCTAAAACCGAACCCTAGCTTGTGTATGAGAGTTTTGAAGCTTGAAAAGTGATGCTTCAATGTTTTGTGTTAGAAGGAAGATTATTCAAGTGGTGGTGGTGCATTCTTTCTTGTAGATCCAGAAACTTCATCTCATTGTGCACCCTTTCAAGGTATAAAGTTCAAATCTTGGAGCTTATTTAGTTAGATCTTGCTTAGCCTTGCATTTTGGTTCTTTTTGTCCCATAGCTTTGATCTTTGTTAGTATGGAGTACTCCAAAGCTATTAATCCGTCCTTTCAGACATTCTAAGATGTCTAAAGTCATAAAAATGTTAGCTTGGCCATTTCCTTTCTCCCATGCAAGAGATATGGGGCTTTAATTGTCACACCCCCAAACCTGAACGACGGAATCGTTCGAGGGCGGATAACTTCATGTGAGTTTTATAACCGTACTATTGACCCAGACTGCCTGTAACAACGTTCTTCAGGCGTTGGAATGATATGACATTTGTCACTCCAGACCTGCCGGTCTAACTGTAGCTAACAATTTAGGTGCGGGATTGTCAATCCCGTATAGATCTATACACAAGTATCACGCTCTCCCTACAAGAGATTATGGTTTTTGCCACGTCACCCTCGCTTAGAACGAGCCACGTGTCCAAGCTGCTGAGTCATCCGAGCTCCTGACCTGATCCGAAGTGGTCCACTGAGAAGGCGACACGTACCCTCTTCCCTCGTGTCCGAACCCTCGCAAGACTGCCACGGAACCCCTACTTCGGACCTAGACCTCGGTCCAATCACAAGAGGTCAGCAACCCTTCGCATGTGCGAGCCCTCCCTACGAGCCCTCGGATCAGCACCACCTGGAGGCTTCTCAGCCGTCCGATCAGAAGCTCCTCCCTATAAATAGAAGGTTGCGAGCCTTCCCGGGTAACTTTGGAAATTTGCCACCTTTCACCCTAAATTTCATATTTCTTTCATTCTAACTTCCCCCAAAGCCCCGGTATCGATTATAACCCCCGGAATACGCCACGAAGTGCCCGTGAAGCCCGGAAAATTTAACTTTTCGGTTTCGAAGCCCGACCTTTGCAGAGCCCGGTTTCTCAATAAAACTCCCGGTTTTAATAGAAACGAACGTTTTAGGAAACGAATTGCTGCCCGATTATCATCAAATCATGTGAGTGTGTAGTTACTTTCACTTTACACATAGATATGAAGTATTTAGCTTAAAATACGTGCTATGTGTAAATATGTTAATTGTTTATTTGAGGTGACTGTTGAATAGATGTTTTATACAAGTTTTAAACTGTATATGTATTTTATCTACAAATATGTTGGGTAGAACATGGGTAGACAAAATAGTCGGTGGGTGTTAAAATGATGAGAGGCCTCGGTGTCAGTGTTGTTGTTGGTGTTATTGGTGAAGTCGTCTAACGGAGTATAGATGACGACCACAGACTTTCTAGACAGTCCAGTGGCACACTAGCAGGTTCGCAACTTGTAGGTGTTGATGAACTAAATGTTCATTGGTGTACTCCAATCCCCCTCATGGTTGCCTTTAGGACATGTATGGCTGAGGAGTCCCCTTAGCAGTAGTGTCCAACCCGATGATATTCCTTAGGTTAAGTCCCTTGTGTTAGGTGTTTAGGGACGTAAAGTGAGGACAACGGGAATGGGTAATCAGGGTTATTGTTGATTGGTGAACTTAATAAGTTATTATTATTGTGGGTTGAAAACCCCATATGCTCACCAGGCTCCCAAGCCTGACCCACTCAGCTTTTTATGATTACAGGTAGTGGACCCCGAGCATAGTCGGAGGACGATGAGAGATTTTTGGATTATAGGCCAGTAGTTGTAAATAACTGTTGAAAGGCTTATAATGTCTTGTTTATGCTTTTGATCTGTATCGGAACATGACATCCCGAGGTTTTGATATATGTGGAAAATATATACCTTATTAAAGAAGGGTTTTGATAAACTTTTATCATGTTTTATTTTGGGGACCTATTCTGCAACATCTTTTGAAAAGATTTCTCTGATTTTATTTTAAAAAGCATAAATTAAATCGGTCTTTTCTGGCTGAGAAATTAGGGGATGTCACAGTTGGTATCAGAGCATTAGTTTAAGCGAACTAAGAAATTATAGAATTTCTAGACTTAAACTTAGAATGCTAAGTGATGATTGTGAGATGAGTGTCTACCATATTTTTGACACGAGCACTAGTTTATTTTAGGAAAGGTGCCTAAAATGCCTTTATGTGCTAAATGTTATATGTTGCCATATATGCCATTATTTGTTCGGGTCTATGGTCTGTTGCCGACCGGATCTGGACACCTTATGTGTGTAGAATTCTAAGTGTATGATTACGAGATTAGAACTAACATGTAAACGTTTTGGAGTGATAAGGGAATTGACATGTCTAACAAGGATAAAGACCTAAGTTCGCCTTATTCGGTATAGATTGTAATGGCAAAAACTAGAAGTGGAGCGGGAAATGCAAACAGAAACCAACAACCTCAACCCCAAGTGGTGGAACAGGTGCCTATAGTAGGAGCTGCACCCGAACCCATCACCATGGCTGGAGTACGAGCTGTGATTCAGACCATGATGGCTGAACAGAGGGAGGAGTTGAGGCAAATGTTGCTGAACAACAGGGATGAACCTTCAGTTCCTGTTGAACGACGTGAACTAAATGACGATCGATCTAAAGAAGGGAACAACAGCAGATCGGTTGGTCATAGTAAACCGCTTGTGGTTGGGAGGAATAACCACGAGGGTAGAGTGGAGGGAAATGGGTGCAAGTATAAGGACTTTATGACTTGCAAGCCATCGACCTTCACTGAAAAAGAAGATCCTATTGGAGTAATGGACTAGATCTCGGAAATGGAGTTGGCTTTCATGACTTGTGATTGCCAAGGCAAGTTACAAACTACCTTTGCAGTACGTCAGTTCAGGAGTAGTGCTGCTCGTTGGTGGAATACATTGGGGAAAACCCATGCCCTAATGAGCCACTGCAAATGACTTGGGCAGAGTTCTTGGTGCACTTTAAGCGCAAGTACTGCTCGGCCCAAAATGTACTTGAGTTAGAAAACCAATTTCTAACGTCGCAGAAGGGGAGTATGACCGTTGATGAGTATACGAATAACTTCACAGACAAAATGGAGTTTGCTTTGCGTATTGTCCCAGATGAGCTGGCAAAAATTGACAGGTACGCAAAGGGACTTCCATGGGAGTATGGGGTGCCAGTACGTCAGGCACTTACTTTGGAGGCAGCTATCTGGGCTGCCAAGTCTGTTGAAGATATGATCAAGGGGAGAGCCGCCAGCAAGGTTGAAGTTGGCGAAAAGAGAAAGTTTGAAGGAACGTCAGGTTCCAATAAAAAGAACAAATTCTCGAAGTCTGGTTCGAGAAAATTCGGAGGTGAAGCCGAAGCCAAGTGGTGTGACAGGTGCAAGAAGAAACATGCTGGGAAATGTAGCGTGGAACTCACTTGTTACAAGTGTGGAAAGCCAGGGCATTATACCAATAAATGCACCTTCACTAATAGCGTCTGTCATGGGTGCCATGAAGAAGGGCATATTTTGAGGGATTGCCCGAAGAAGAAGGACACAGTGAAACCCAATCTTCCACCAAAGCCGAAAGCGAGAGCCTTTCAGATGACACTTAAAGTTGCGAAAGAAGAAGCTGATGTCGCTTCAGGTACCTTTCTCGTAAACGAATTGCCTGCCCAAATTTTGTTTGATTCTGGAGCCAATTACTCCTTTATATCGCATGAATTTGGTAGAAAACTAGCTTTGCCTGTTGATAGACTGGTTAATGCTTTATTAGTCGAAATTGCTAGTGGCAAGTTTGTACATGTTAGCCATCGTATGAAAAACATCCTCATTGACTTGGATGGGAATAAGTTCCACGAGGAATTATTGCTTATCGAGTTAAATGGATTCGACGTAGTTTTAGGAATGGATTGGCTTAGTGCCAATGATGCCGAAATATTGTGTAGGAAGAAGATAGTAAAAGTAAACCCGCCGGGGAAAGAGTCATTTATTGTGTACGGAGACAAACGCAGAGTAAATTCTGGAATCATTTCCCTAATGAAAGCCAGAAAGTGTTTGGCCAAGGGATGTACATCATATCTAGCGTTCGTGATCAATGCTAAGAAGGAGAAGAAGGAGGTGCAGAATATTCCGGTGGTGTGTGATTATCCGGAAGTCCTTCCCGAAGATCTTCCCGGATTGCCCCCTGATCGACAAGTAGAATTTCGTATCGACTTGTTACCAGGAATGACGTTGATAGCAAAAGCACCATATCGATTAGCACCAACAGAGATGAAAGAACTTATGACACAACTTCAGGAGTTGTTGGACAAAGGTTTCATTCGACCTAGTTCATCACCCTGGGGAGCCCCTGTGTTATTTGTAAAGAAGAAAGATGGGAGCATGAGAATGTGCATCGATTACAGAGAGCTGAATAAAGCGACGATAAAGAACAAGTACCCGTTGCTGAGGATCGATGACTTGTTCGATCAGTTGCAAGGATCGAGCTATTTTTCGAAGATCGATCTTAGGTCGGGGTACCATCAACTAAAGGTGAGGGAGCAGGATATCGAGAAGACTGCGTTCAGAACAAGATATGGACACTATGAATTTTTGGTTATGTCGTTCGGATTAACCAATGCCCCAGCAGCTTTCATGGATTTGATGAACAGGGTTTGTAAACCATACCTTGATAAATCCGTGATAGTATTCATAGACGATATCTTGATCTATTCGAAAAGCAAGCAGGAGCATGAGAAGCATCTGCGCGAAGTGCTAGAAGTCCTGAAAAAGGAGAAGCTGTATGCAAAGTTCTCCAAATGTGAATTTTGGATTCAAGAAGTCCAATTTTTAGGTCATGTGGTTAACCAAGAAGGAATAATGGTTGACCCAGCAAATATTGAAGCTGTGATGAAGTGGGAACAACCAAAAAGTCCTACGGAGATTCGAAGCTTTTTAGGATTAGCCGGATATTATCGCCGATTTATCCAAGGCTTTTCTTCGATCGCTACTCCATTAACAACTTTGACCCACAAAGGAGCTAATTATGCTTGGAATGAGAAGCATAAGGAAGCCTTTGAAAAGTTAAAGAAGAGACTGTGTGAAGCACCGATTCTTTCGTTACCTGAAGGAGTTGAGGACTTCGCAGTCTATAGTGATGCCTCTGGAGTTGGGTTAGGATGTGTTCTGACCTAAAGGGATAAAGTGATAGCGTATGCATCGAGGCAGTTGAAAGAGCATGAAAAGAACTACCCAACTCATGATCTGGAGTTGGCAGCGGTAATATTCGCCTTAAAGATATGGAGGCATTATCTTTACGGTACTAAGTGTAAACTTTTCACTGATCATAAGAGTCTCTAATATCTCTTTAATCAGAAAGAATTGAACATGAGGCAACGGCGCTGGATGGAATTACTCAAGGACTACGACTGTGAGATACTTTACCACCCTGGTAAAGCAAATGTTGTTGCTGATGCTCTCAGTCGGAATGTGAATCTTGAAAAGAGAAGGCCAAGAGCGTTGAGAATTGAAGTTGTCTCTAAAATTGTGGAAAGTATAAAGAAAGCTCAAGAGGAAGCTTTGGAGAAAAATGACCGGAAGGAGGAACGTTTGGTAAACACGTTGGTGTTTGATACAAACGGTCAAGGATTGAAGATATTCAAAGATAGGATTTGGGTACCTAAGACGGGAGAAGTAAGAGGTCTTCTGATGGAAGAAGCTCACAAAACCATGTACTTGATTCATCCTGGCAGTACGAAAATGTATAGGGATCTAAAACCCTATTACTGGTGGCCGACGATGAAGCTCGATGTTGCTAAGTATGTGGCTGAGTGTGTAACTTGTGCTAGGGTTAAGGCACAACATCAGAAACCATATGGGAGTTTAGAACCTTTACCTGTACCCATGGGTAAATGGGAGGACATTACCATGGATTTTGAGACTAAACTGCCCAGAACAAGGAACGGTCACGACATGATTTGGGTGGTCGTTGATCGATTCACTAAGAGTGCGCATTTCATAACAGCCAAAGAGAAATGGTCTATGGATAAACTTGCGAATTCTTACGTGAAGGAAATCGTGAGGCTACACGGTGTTCCGTTAACGATTGTATCCGATCGTGACAGCCGTTTTACCTCAAGGTTTTGGAGGAGTCTACAAGAGGAATTGGGTACCAAGTTGTGTTTGAGTACAGCTTACCATCCGCAAACTGATGGTCAAAGCGAACGAACGATTCAAACATTGGAGGATATGCTGAGAGCATGTACCCTAGAATTCCAAGGTAACTGGGATGAACACTTACCTCTAGTAGAATTTTCCTATAATAATAGTTTCCACTCAAGCATTAAGATGGCACCTTATCATGCTTTGTATGGAGAAAAGTGTCGAACGCCATCATGTTGGCTGGAAGCTGGGGAAAAACAGTTTATGGGACCTGAGATAGTCCATCAAACTGCTGAAAAGTTGAAGGTGATAAGAGAAAGGATGTTAGCTGCTCAAGATCGACAAAAGAGCTATGCTGACAAGAAAAGACAACCGATATCCTTCGAAGTTGGAGATTCGGTTTTACTTAAAGTCTCGCCGTGGAAGGGACTTATAAGATTTGGTAAAAGGGGAAAGTTGAGTCCAAGGTTTATTGGACCATTTAAAGTTCTTCAGAGGATCGGGAATCAAGCTTACAAGCTAGAATTACCGGAAGAACTGGAGGGTATTCATAACATATTTCATGTGTGTTATTTGAGGAAGTTCACGGGAGATGTGCCCGACATAATTCCGATTTCTGAGTTAAAGGTGGATGAAAACAAGAGGTTGATTGAAGAACCTGAGGCGATCGTTGACCGTAAGACTATGAAGTTGCGACGCAAGATGGTTGATTTAGTGCTTGTGCGCTGGAAACATACGAATGGACCAAATCTCACCTGGGAAACGGAGAGTGACATGATGAGTCACTACCCGCAGTTGTTTGGTGATATGTGATTCCGGGGACGGAATCATCCTAAGGGGGAGAGAATTGTAACACTCGTGTTTCTAGCCTAGGCATTAATATTAAGGTGATAGTCTAGGTTAACCTTTATAACTCATTTTGAAGAAATAAAAAAGGAATTATGTGAATTCTATGTGTTTTATGCTTAATTACTAGGAGTAAATTAATTAAGAATAAAAATGAGCGTCGAAAATAAATTTTAGATAAAGCCGATATCTATTAAGAAATTTGTAGTGGTCGTGACAAGGATTACGGATATATAAAGAATGCCGAAATCCGAGTTATAACGAAGAAGTTATGACCTGTCGAAGTTTCACGACAAAACCGGCTCGGTGTTGAATGTCGTAAAAAGTGAGTTTTTGATAAACTACTTTTTAGCCTTAGTGATCTAAACGAAACTCTTAGTGTTCGTTAAACCGAGAGTAGGTATAAAAAGAACACCCAAATCTAACTTCGTATGAGGAAGTTATGATTTTTCGAAGTTTCAGCTTAGCAGTAGACAGCTAAAAACTCGAATTTTAGATCGAGTGATTTTTAGCAGACACGACCTAAACAAGAATCGAATTTCTCGTAAAACGTAGCACAACGGTAAAAAGTCTGACGAAAACGGACGTCGGATGAAGAAGTTATGATTTTTTAACGGATTTCCTGTCCCGGTCTGTTAAAAATAATAATATAAAAATTAAAGTCAAAATTAGCCAACGAAGTCTAAACGAAAGTTGTAGAGCGTAAATTTACCTACGCGTGCACATAGAGAACGTCAAAAACGGAGCTCGTATACGAAAGTTATGGATTTTAGAAGTTTTTGCACAAAAATCGAGAAAATTCGCATAGTCACGTTTTTGCCACGTCACCCTCGCTTCGAACGAGCCACGTGTCCGAGCTGCTGAGTTATCTGAGCTCCTGACCTGATCTGAAGTGGTCCACTGAGAAGGCGACACGTACCCTCTTCCCTCGTGTCCAAACCCTCGCAAGACTGCCACGGAACCCCTACTTCGGACCTAGACCTCGGTCCAATCACAAGAGGCCAGCAACCCTTCGCATGTGCGAGCCATGTGCGAGCCCTCCCTGCGAGCCCTCGGATCAGCACCACCTGGAGGCTTCTCAGCCGTCCGATCAGAAGCTCCTCCCTATAAATAGAAGGCTGCGAGCCTTCCCGGGTAACTTTGGAAATTTGCCACCTTTCACCCTAAATTTCATATTTCTTTCATTCTAACTTCCCCCAAAGTCCCGATATCGATTATGACCCCCGGAATACGCCACGAAGTGCCCGTGAAGCCCAGAAAATTTATCTTTTCGGTTTCGAAGCCCGACCTTTGTAGAGCCCGGTTTCTCAATAAAACTCCCGGTTTTATTAGAAACGAACGTTTTAGGAAACAAATTGCTGCCCGATTATCATCAAATCATGTGAGTGTGTAGTTACTTTCACTTTACACATAGATATGAAGTATTTAGCTTAAAATATGTGCTATGTGTAAATATGTTAATTGTTTATTTGAGGTGACTGTTGAATAGATGTTTTATACAAGTTTTAAACTGTATATGTATTTTATCTACAAATATGTTGGGTAGAACATGGGTAGACAAAATAGTCGGTGGGTGTTAAAATGATGAGAGGCCTCGGTGTCGGTGTTGTTGTTGGTGTTATTGGTGAAGTCGTCTAACGGAGTATAGATGACGACCACGGACTTTCTAGACAGTCTAGTGGCACACTAGCATGTTCGCAACTTGTAGGTGTTGATGAACTAAATGTTTATTGGTGTACTCCAATCCCCCTCATGGTTTCCTTTAGGACATGTATGGCTGAGGAGTCCCCTTAGCAGTAGTGTCCAACCCGATGATATTCCTTAGGTTAAGTCCCTTGTGTTAGGTGTTTAGGGACGTAAAGTGAGGACAACGGGAATGGGTAATTAGGGTTATTGTTGATTGGTGAACTTAATAAGTTATTATTATTATGGGTTGAAAACCCTATATGCTCACCAGGCTCCCAAGCCTGACCCACTCAGCTTTTTATGATTACAGGTAGTGGACCCCGAGCATAGTCGGAGGACGATGAGAGATTTTTGGATTACAGGCCAGTAGTTGTAAATAACTGTTGAAAGGCTTATAATGTCTTGTTTATGCTTTTGATCTGTATCGGAACATGACATCCCGAGGTTTTGATATATATGGAAAATATATACCTTCTTAAAGAAGGGTTTTGATAAACTTTCATCATGTTTTATTTTGGGGACCTATTCCGCAACATCTTTTGAAAAGATTTCTCTGATTTTATTTTAAAAAGCATAAATTAAATCAGTCTTTTCTGGCCGAGAAATTAGGGGATGTCACAGTATGTGGTAGGTTGGGGAACTCACTAAGCTTCGTGCTTATGGTTTTCAGTTTTGGTTTCAGGTACTTTCGGTAGCGGAGGGAAGAGCTCGGGGAGATCGCGTGACACACACCATTGTTTAGTCAGCCTGGGATATTTTACTATGATATTAAGAATATGTTTTGATTTAACACTCTGATTTTATGTTATGAATTATGTCATGGATTGATAAGTGTGGTTTAAGTAATGTTTAAAAAATGAAATTTTTAGTCATGATTTTTGGGTCGTTACACCTTTTGAGCTAAATGGCCAATGCATGAACGTAAAGTTTGTAACTTTACGTGTAATATGGACCCTAGGAGCTCAGATCTATGATCTAGATGTGTTAAGACCCGCTGAAATCGACTGTATAGTTTTGGACAAAGAGGGATTCGCCGATTCGTTCTTGGGACTTGGTGAGTCGGGTCGTGTTTCCCCGTCAAATCCTTTTGGTTGGTGGACCAGATGCTAAGATAGAAGAACACTCAGTAGTCTAGGCTCATTAGGGGCTTGGAAATCATAGGACTCGACGAGTGGATGAACACATTCGGCGAGTTCAAGGCAATGTCTCAACCACATGAAGACGGACTCGGCAAGTTCGAGGACGAACTCGGCGAGTCACAGACTGAACACCTTCATACGGATGAAGATGAACTCGACGAGTTCAAGGACGAACTCGGTGAGTCGGTTGAAGATAGGCTGAAGTGTTGTTGAAGGTGAACTCGTCGAGCTCTTTCTAGACTCGACGAGTAGGGACGGGTTTGTAGTATTTTGTGGACGTGGGGACTCGACGAGTTGGTAGACCAACTCGGCGAATTTGGTCAACCAAAGAGTTGACTTGACCAGGGTTTGACTTTGACTTTGACCTGGACTTGAGTGACCCTTGTGAGGGTTATGAGTACGAATTGATAACTTAGAAGAGTTGTCGTGTAGGGATTGAGGAGTCGAGGAGAGTCGATTGTCACACCGAGGACACTGCAAACACTACGCGACATTGAGGTGAGTTACCTTCCAGTAGAAGTGGGTCTAAGGCACCAAGGTCGGCCCACTAGTAGTTGTTTTAGTTGAAACAATTGTCTTTGTGATAATTGTCTGGTTTGCTACTGCCTGGTATGTTTATATGCTAGCATGATGTGTTATTTGTGATAGTAGTAGTAGGATGGGACTAGTCCCTCGATTCGGTCGCTAGGACCGAAGGGTAGGTCGGACACCCCAAATATGTCTAATAGCATGATTATGATATGATATTATATGCTAGTGGTAGGGGGTGAAATAATCTCCCGTGGCCGGTTGAGATAGGCCGGAGGGTAGGTCGGCACCCCAGAATGGCCTGACATGGGTAAGTCAGCACCCCAGAACGACTTGACATGGGTAGGTCAGCACCCCAAAATGGCTTGACATGGGTAGGCCGGGCACCCAAGAACTGCCCGACAATATGTATGTTGTTTGGTATGTGGTATGATGGGGGAACTCACTAAGCTTTGTGCTTACAGTTTCAGTTTTGGTTTCAGGTACCTCTTCATCCAAGGGGAAGGAGTCTGTGGTGTAGCAGCACATCACACAGACATATGATTTCTGCATTGAGATTTCTGGGATTGTACTATGATATTTTACCACTTAACTTTATGGTGTTCGAGACTTGAAATCTGTGAATTGGTGTTGAAACAATTTTACTTATGTTTTCTGTGAACTATTTCTGAAGTAATATAATTAAACAAAAAATTTTTGGGTCTCGATTTTGGGATGTTACAATTTGGTATCAGAGCCTTGGTTTGAGGGATTCAGACACACCCTCAGGGGTGTTTGGACTCAAATCCAGGGCTTGAAAGATTTTTACAAGAAAATAGTTTTCTAAAATCTAAAATGAGGAGTTTTGAGAAAGAACAAGGTGAGTGATGCGTGCGACTGACCGAGCTTGTAACATCCTGGTTATAAAATAAATAAATAGATAAAAAATTGATGAACGAATAGTCGCCCTAAATCCATATTATTTAGTGGAGTGTTGGTTTTGGGGAACCGAATGTCATAAATTGGATTATTCAGGGGATAAAGGTATTTCTGGGATTTAGTGTGTGAAGATTTTCAGAAGTCAGGGGTTGTTTGGTAAGATTGGGACTTAAATTGAAAAGGTACTGAAGTGCTGAGGGCTGCTTGGTAATTATTATGATTATTTATGTAAGGAATTCTCGAAGTTAGGGTAGAAATGGTAACTACTGGACTTTATTTGAAAAAGAATTGATGGGGAGGGACCAGAATTGGAGTATGGAGCATAAGTTTGATTTGGAGTCACGGGGTTAAACCCGGTACCTCCCTACCAGTTGAAGATACGTCTCAAGGGCACCCTAACCCTAATTTGTCATTAGCCGCCACCATGAGGAGAGACCTTACAGTCGCCGTCGATTTCCTTGCCGGAAAAGCCAAGGGATTGCGAGCCCGAGCCGATTACCACACTTCCATCTGCCATGTCGCCACCGAAACTGATGGGTTTTGAGCATTCTAACACCCTTAAGTGTACATGCAACCCTAGAAAACCTTGGATCTATGTTTGTCTAAAATACATGCAAAATGTGATTTCCAAGGTTCATAATCCTATCTAGCATACATGGGGAAATTTTAATCTAATAGATGGCTAGAATTACATACCTTGTAGTTGCACCCCCTCGAGTAAAAGCTTCTACAGCTGGTGATTTGATTCCTTGAAAACCTTGAGAGCCTAGCACCCCAAGTGTGATGCCTCAAATGCTTCACACAACACCAAATGCTTTGGAATAACTTAAGAGAATGTATAACACTTGTAAAAATCTGCTTGCCCTTTCTTATCCTTAGTGTAGCCGATTTTGGTGAGTATCATGTTCCTTATATAGTGTGTCACATCTAGGGTTACACCATGTAAACCCTAATGTGACATGACTCTTCATTTCCATGATCCATGGGTTTGTAACTCCCATGGAGCATCCATGGAGCATCCTATGGGTTTAACCCAACTTGACAATCCATGGAGCCTTTAGCCCACTATACAAGTTATGGATGATTTACATAATCAACCCATATATTTAATTAGTTATCTTTTTGATCACTTAATTAATTCCAAATTAATTCTTGATCAATACTAATTAAATAATACTATTAATATATTAGAACTTATAATATATTAATAAACCACAAGTGTTATTTCTCTCATTTAGTCTATCCAAATGCATGATGCCATGCAACCCAAATGGACCATGCCGGGTCGGGTCAAGTACATACCAAATATAGATATGGACTTAGACACCTTATCCAACAGTCTCCCACTTGGATAAGTCTAATAACTATATCTGCAAGTATGACTTCAGGAACCGATCAGCAATCGTAGCTCTTTCAAGGTCTCTCGGAACTAAGAAGATGATGATACGCCGTTTAAGATAAGTGATCATATAATCCTCTGTTCTAGATATCAGCCGGACAAATACATGGAACAATGTCTTACTTATTGTCCAGCAGTTTGTTTTCCCGATTTCCGATTTGTTTGACAAAGAACTTAATTGAACACATCAACTTAGTTCTGACCGGGCCCGGTACATAGGTCAAAACAAAATCATCGAGGGGCCCAGATATCGCTTCTAATCCAAGAAGGAACAGATAAACTTCGACTCATATGCTTGTTCTACTACTTGTTGAATCACACACAAAAGTACGTTTTATAACATCGAGTTACCAATGCGTTTTTGCACGATCAATGCATAACCAACTCATAGGCAACAAGTCATATCTCTAAGTTTGAAGACTTATATGATATTCCCGTCCCACGATCACTCGAGATAAATTCCATGAAGTGATACCAGTGAGCATGGGTTGAGTCCAATGCTCAGAACTTATGAGCACTCATGAATGTTGTAGCCATGTCCAACAACTTAGACCTCTACAATCAACTCATGACAGTCTTGATTCATACCTACTTCCAACATATGACCGACTGTGGAGAATTTAAATAATATGATATACCAAACATAATTATTCTGGAAGTCAAAACATGCAAAAGAAATATAGTAAACGATTGACAAGAGATAGCAACACTTTACTCATAAATAAACACAACTTTTATTCATCATCAAATGTCAATTACACTTTACAAGTTTCAAAATTATCTAACTACTAAAACTAATATCATCCTTCAGCCCTATGCTCCGAGCATGCTGGAGATGCTTAACCCGACTCAGTCCCTTCGTGAGGGGATCTGCTGGGTTCTCATCCGATGATACCCTCTTTGCCACGAGGAGTCCTTTTTCTATTCGATGTCTGATGAAATGGTATTTTATGTCGATGTGTCTGGATCTCCCGTGATCCCTTGGTTCCTTGGCTAAGGCAACTGCACTTTCACTATCACAGAAAATTTCCATTGGCTCCTTTATAGCTGGTACAACTCCAAGGTCTCCAATGAAGTTCTTCAGCCATATAGCCTCTTTTGCTGCCTCGCTTGCTGCTATATACTCTAATTCGCAAGTTGAATCAACCACTGTCTCCTGCTTGGAACTCTTCCATGTAATTGCTCCTCCGTTTAAGGTAAAGACCTAGCCTGACTGAGAGTGGAAATTATCCCTATCAATCTGAAAGCTAGCATTACTATACCCTATAACTCTCAAGTCATCACTCCCACCAAGGGTAAGGACCCAGTCCTTAGTCCTCCGCAGGTACTGGAGGATATTCTTTACCGCAGTCCAGTGAGCCTTGCCAGGGTTCCCCTGATATCTGCTAACCATGCTCAAGGTAAAGGCTACATCAGGATGAGTACAAGTCATAGCATTCATGATCGAACCTACTGTAGAAGCATAAGGTACTCGACTCATTTCTGCTATCTCAGCCTTAGTACTCGGGCTCTGAGTTTTACTCAGTCTGGCGTTACTCTAGATGGGTAACTCTCCTTTCTTGGAGTCCTGCATGCCGAACCTCTTCAGCACCTTATCCAAGTAGGTACTCTGACTAAGTCTAATTAGTCTTTTACTCCGGTCCCTCAGAATACTTATCCCTAGAATATAGGCAGCTTCTCCTAGGTATTTCATAGAGAAACACTTCCCAAGCCAGGACTTCACTTCCTGCAAGGTTGGGATGTCATTCCCTATGAGTAGTATGTCATTCACATATACTACCAAAAAGATGACTATACTCCCACTAGCCTTGACATAGACACAAGATTCATCTTGTCTCCTCGAAAATCCAAATTCTTTGACTTTCTCATCAAAGCAAAGATTCTATCTGCGAGGTGACTGTTTCAATCCATAGATGGTTTTCTTGAGCTTACACACTCTATTAGGGTATTCTGTACTGACAAAACCCTCTGGCTCAATCATGTAAACATCTTCAGCCAAACTTCCATTAAGGAAGGCGGTTTTGACATCCATTTGCCATATTTCATAATCATGAAATGCAGCGATGGCTAACAGGACCCTAATGGACTTAATCTTTGCTACTGGTGAAAAGGTCTCATCATAATCAACTCCCAGAGTTTGAGAAAAGCCCTTTTCAACCAGTCGCTCTTATAAGTGTGTACATTACCATCCATGTCGGTCTTCTTCTTGAAGATCCACTTACACCCAACTGTCTTATGACCTGGTACATTGTCAACCAAGTTCCAAACTTGATTGTCATACATGGACTGTATCTCGCTGTCCATTGTCTCTTTCCATTTAGCAGACTCAGGGCCTGCCATGGCTTCCACGTAGCTGTTAGGTTCATCCAGACTTACCAATGTCTCATCACTGATAAGTGTCTCACCTTCCGCAGTAATATGGAAACCATAGTAGTGCTCAGGTGCATTCCTAACCCTTGTGGAACGCCTCAGAGGTACAGACTCGTCAATTGGCTCAACAGGAGTTTCCTCCTCAGGTTGAGTGCTAGGATTTGAAGTTCCTTCACCACTTGACTCTTAAATTTCTTCAAGGTCAATTTGCCTCCCACTGTTTCCTTGGCTTATGAACTCTCTCTCTCGAAAGACACCCCTCCTTGCTACAAAGACCACATTGTCACTAGGTCTGTAGAAGAGGTAACCAAAGGATTTCTGTGGGTAGCCGATGAAAATACACCTCTCACTTCGAGGTTCGAGCTTATCATGAGTCTTGTGTCTCACGAAAGCCTCGCAACCCCAAATCTTGATGTGGTCTAGTTTGGGAACTTTACCAGTCCACATCTCATGAGGAGTTTTGGCAACTTTCTTTGTAGGGACCAAATTAAGGATATGAACGGCAGTCTCTAAGGCATACCCCCAAAATGAGATTGGTAGCGAAGCTCGACTCGTCATTAAATGAACTATATACAATAAGGTTCGATTACGCCTCTCATCCACACCTTTAAGCTGTGGTGTCCTGGGAGGTGTCAATTCTGAGATAATCCCACATTCCTTAAGATAGTCGAGGAACTCTGTACTAAGATACTCACCACCACGATCGGATCGAAGCATCTTAATGTTTCTGCCCAATTGATTCTCGACTTCCTGTTTAAACTCTTTAAACCTTTCAAAAGTCTCAGACTTATGCTTGATTAAATAGAGATATCCATATCTACTATAATCATCAATAAAAGTCAAATAATAACGATTAGCATCCCTTGTGGTGGATTTGAAGGATCCACACACTTTCGTGTGCACTAAATCCAACAAACCTTCACCCCTAGCACAAGAACCAGTGAAGGGTGACTTTGTCATTTTTCCAAGTAAGCATGGTTCACAACTATCATCTGACTTTAGGTCAAATGACTCCAAGACTCCATCCTTTTGGAGTTGTCCTATGCGTTTCTTACTCACATGTCCAAGACGACAATGCCATAATGATGCTTTTGTTGGATAAGGTGTCTAAGTCCATAACTATTTCTGGTATGTACTTGACCCGACCTGGCATGGTCCATTTGGGTTGCATGGCACCATGCAATTGGATAAACTAAAATGAGAGAAATAACACTTATGGTTTATTATTATATTATAAGTTCTAATATATTAATAATATTATTTAATTAGTTTGATCAACAATTAATTTAGAATTAATTAAGTGATCAAAAGATAACTAATTAAATATATGGGTAGATTAGGTAAATCTTCCATATCTTATATAGTGGGCTAAGAGGCTCCATGGATTATCAAGTTGGGTTCCACTCATAGGATGCTCCATGGGAGTTACAAAACCATGGGTCATGGAAATGAAGAGTCATGACACATTAGGGTTTACATGGTGTAACCCTAGATGTGTCAACACTATATAAGAAACCCATTCTCCACCAAAATCGGCTACACATAAGAAACCAGAGGGCTAGGCCGATTTTAGAAGTGTGTATTCTCTCTAAAGTCATTCCAAAAGCATTTGGTGTTGTGTGAAGCATTTGAGGCATCACACTTGGGGTGCTAGGCTCACAAGGTTTCAAGGATCATAAGCAACAACAAGGTAAGTTATTCTATCTTTCATGCAAGTTAAAATTTGTTCCCCATGTATGCTAGATAGGAATATAACCTTGGAATTCAACTTTGCATGATAATTAGACAAACATAGATCCAAGGTTATTAGGGTTGCATGTACACTTAGGAAGTGTTAGAATGCTCAAAACCCATCAGTGGTATCAGAGCCAGGTTCGTTTGTTGTTTTTTTTTTCTTTTTGTGTGCAAACAGCTTGAAAAAAATCGTTTTTCTGTTTTCTGCTCGTATGAAAGTTTGCACATTTGTTGCTGAAAATGGACTAGAAACATTACCCTAAACTGTTTTGATGTTTTAAAGCTTGTTTTAGATGGTGTAATGTTTATGCTAATCCATTTACAATGGCAGTTATTAAAATTACAAATTTTTTTTAAGTGTAATTTTTGATTCTTGAAAGTGTTCATATTCATGTTCTTGAACTTATGAAGATTAGATGATCATAGGAATTGTTTGTAACCTTCATGGTAGTTTAATTCATGATCATAATGTGTTTTAATGGAGTCCATAACTTGTCCTCAAGTTATGGAAAACCAAAAGTCTCACTTTATTAAAGCCATTAAAAGAACACAAGAGTTATAAAAATGAAGAGTCTTCATTTTTATTACTCAATTAATTCATAAGTTATAAGAAATGAAAAGTTTTGGAAGTTTACAAAACTTGCCCTCAAGTTTTGGAACATGTAAAGTCTTGACTAAAACTTTAGTTCCAACCCTTAGAATTTTAAAAGTTAAAATTCAACCCTTATACATTATAATATTATAAGTTACTAATATATATATGTATAACGTCAAGTCGTCTTACCGCTAGTACGCCTCATTCACGAAGTCGGTCTATAAGGGGGGTATAAGGTTGTTTCCTATAAAATGGCAACTTAATGGGTGTCCACTCTCACCCACCGCTTCCTTGATCGGTGGAGGGTCGTTAGCCGAACGGGTAAGACAAGGACTTATAAATTCTCATTAAAAGTATGATGAATATTATAAAGTAACTAGATGCTTTTATTAAATTCCCAATCTTAGTTACTTTAGGAAAATGTGAATAAGGTGCTAATCCATGAAATTACACTTTACACTTTGTTTAAGTCGTTGGTGGAGCGTGTGTGGTTAACCGGCACACTAACTTGGACTTAACAAGGTAGGTAAAGGGTGACTTAAGGTTTACCATAGCATCGGTGGAGCGTGTGTGGTTTACCGGCACATCGATTGAGTGATAAACCTTGAGGGTACCAAGTGATTTGCATGGTTACTTCACACCTCGTTTTGTGATCCTCGGTATCCCAGTCACAAAACTTGGAGGGTACACTCGAGATTGAAACATTCCTTTGAAAAGTTCATTGAATCTCAAAAGAATCTAGGAATTTCTAAGAACCAATTAAAAACCTAATATTTATATTTCGTTTTTCATGGTGGAAATTGGTGAATCGTCATTCACCTACCTTTGAAATATGTTATAGCTTGGATTACGGCATACCTCTTCTAAGTTATAATATATTGTGATTGGATCCTAGCCTTAATATTACATTTGGGTGTTTTATTAAGGACTCTCTTAATATCTAAACTAATCTTGTTCTCTTCTTTCAGATGTCTTCAAACAATGCTGCTTCTGGCTCTAATCCTAATGGCTCCTTTACCCTTATGAACTTGTGTGGGAAAGTCACTTTTGATGGATCCAACTTCAATGAATGGATTAGAAACATCGGGATGATTACCCGCTACGAGGACAAAGAATATGTCCTTGACAAGGAGCTTAAGGAGATTGATGAGACCACTGCAACTCCCCAGGAGATTGCTGACTTTCGGGCACATGAAAGGGATGCTACAAAAGTGGCATGCATCATGTTGGCCACCATGACAGCGGAACTCCAAAAGTCCTATGAGGACTTCTACCCTTTTGAAATGCACCAAGATCTGATGGAAAGATACCATCAAAGTGCATGACAAGAGAGGTATGAAATCATATGCTCTATCATAACAACCATGATGAAGGACGGGGAATCCGTCACGAGCCACATGCAGAAAATGCAAAGGTATGTGGATCGGTTGCTGAAGCTTAATGTGAACTTCCCTGAGGAGCTTGCAATAGATATCATTTTGCACTCCTTACCATCGTGCTATGATCAATTCCGCATGACATATCACATGAATAAGGAAGAGGTCACACTCAGCAAACTTCAGGGACTCCTCAAGACCGCAGAAACAGGTCTTAAGGGTAAGTCGGTTGTTAACACTCCTACTCCAAACTCCGCCCCGGTTTTGGCAATCGGGAAAGGTAGAGGGAAGAAGAGGAAGAGCTCTTCGAAGGGTACCAAGGCTAGGAACCTTGATGGCTCTTCTTCAAGTGGAACCAAGAAAGGTTTTGTCACTCCTTCTTCTGACCCTAAAGAGGCTGAATGCTTCTATTGCCATGAAAAGTCACATTGGAAGCGGAACTGCCCAAAGTACCAGCAAGATGTGAAGGATGGGAAAGTTAAACCCAACCATGCAGGTATTTACACTATCTTATCTAATAACTCACCCCATTCTAACTCTTGGGTCCTTGATACCGGTTGTGGTATTCATATCTGTTCTGATTTGCAGGGACTAAGAAGAAGTGAGAATGTGGAGCATGGAAGAATAAACTTAATCATGGGGAATAGGAAAGCTTTACCTGTCACCAAGATTGGAGTTTATACTTTATCGCTAAGTAGTGGGTTTAGTTTAGATTTGAATAAATGTTGTTATTCGCCAGAAATGGCAAGAAATATTATTTCCTTTCATGCATTGTATAAACAAGGTTTCACCTTTTCATTTGATAATGAAGTTGGTTCGATTAATGCTTTCTTTAATAATGTTCTTTATTTTAAAGCATTACCTTGTGATGGTGTGTATGAAACTGTATCTGTGGTTGATAACTTAGGAAATAATGTATTCTGTATTGATTCTGTTAATGATAATAACTTGGATAAAGCATCATTATGGCATTGTCGTCTTGGACATATAAGCAAGAAACACATAGGCCAACTCCAAAAGGATGGAGTATTGGAGTCATTTGACCTAAAGTCAGATGATAGTTGCGAATCATGCTTACTTGGAAAAATCACAAAGTCACCCTTCACAGGTTCTTGTGAGAGGGGTGAAGGTTTGTTGGATCTTATACACACGGATGTGTGTGGGCCCTTCAAACATGCTACAAGGGATGCTAATCGTTATTATTTGACTTTTACTGATGATTACAGTAGATATGGATATGTCTACTTAATCAAACATAAGTCAGAGACTTTTGAGAGGTTTAAAGAGTTTAAACAGGAAGTCGAGAATCAATTGGGCAGGAACATTAAGATGCTTCGACCCGATCGAGGTGGTGAGTATCTTAGTTCAGAGTTCCTCGACTATCTTAGGGAATGTGGGATTGTCTCACAATTGACACCTCCCAGGACACCGCAGTTGAATGGTGTAGCTGAGAGGCGTAATCGAACCTTGTTGGATATGGTTCGTTCCATGATGAGTCGAGCTTCGCTACCAATCTCATTTTGGGGGTATGCCTTAGAGACTGCCGCCCATATCCTTAATCTAGTTCCCACAAAGAAAGTTGCCAAAACTCCTCATGAGATGTGGACTGGTAAAGTACCCAAACTAGACCACATTAAGATTTGGGGTTGCGAGGATTTCGTGAGACTCGAGACTCATGATAAGCTCGAACCTCGAAGTGAGAGGTGTATTTTCATCGGCTACCCACAGAAATCCTTTGGTTACCTCTTCTACAGACCTAGTGAGAATGTGGTCTTTGTAGCTAGGAGGACTTTCTTTCAAGAGAGAGAGTTCATTAGCCAAGGAGACAGTGGGAGGCAAGTTGACCTTGAATAAATTCAAGAGTCAAGTGGTGAAGGAACTTCAAACCCTAGCACTCAACTTGAGGAGGAAACTTCTGTTGAGCCAATTGACAAGTCTGTACCTCTGAGGCGTTCCACAAGGGTTAGGAATGCACCTGAGCATTACTATGGATTCCATATTACTGCGGAAGGTGATACACTTATCAGTGATGAGACACTGATAGGTCTGGATGAACCTAACAGTTACGCGGAAGCCATGGCAGGCCCTGAGTCAGACAAGTGGAAAGAGGCAATGGACAGCGAGATACAGTCCATGTATGACAATCAAGTTTGGAACTTGGTTGAGAATGTACCAGGTCGTAAGACTGTAGGGTGCAAATGGATCTTCAAGAAGAAGACCGACATGGATGGTAATGTACTCACTTATAAGGCACGACTGGTTGCAAAGGGATTCTCACAAACTCCGGGAGTTGATTATGATGAGACCTTTTCTCCAGTGGCCAAGATTAAGTCTATTAGGGTTCTGTTAGCCATAGCCGCATTTCATGACTATGAAATATGGCAAATGGATGTCAAAACCGCTTTCCTTAATGGAAAGTTGGATGAGGATGTTTACATGAGTCATCCAGAGGGTTTTGTCAACACAGAGTACCCTAATAGAGTGTGTAAGCTTGAGAAATCCATTTATGGGTTAAAGTAAGCACCTCGCAGATGGAATCTTTGCTTTGATGAGACAGTCAAGGAATTTGGCTTTTCTAGGAGTGAAGATGAATCTTGTGTATATGTCAAGGCTGGTGGGAGTATAGTTAGCTTTTTGGTATTGTATGTGGATGACATACTACTCATAGGAAATGACATCCCAACTCTGCAGGAAGTTAAGACCTGGCTTGGGAAGTGTTTCTCTATGAAGGACCTAGGAGAAGCTGCCTATATTCTAGGGATAAGGATCTTGAGAGACCGAAGTAAAAGACTAATTGGACTTAGTCAGAGTACTTACTTGGATAAGGTGTTGAAGAGATTCGGCATGCAGGACTCCAAGAAAGGAGAGTTACCCATCCAGAGTAATGCCAGATTGAGTAAGACACAAAGCCCTAGTACTGAGGCTGAGATAGCAGAAATGAGTCGAATAGCTTATGCTTCGGCTGTAGGATCGATCATGTATGCTATGACGTGTACTCGACCTGATGTAGCCTTTTCTTTGAGCATGGTTAGCAGGTATCAGGGGAACCCTGGCAAGGCACACTGGACTGCGGTAAAGAATATCCTCAAGTACCTACGGAGGACTAAGGACTGGGTCCTTACCCTCGATGGGAGTGAAGACTTGAGAGTTGTAGGGTATAGTGATGCTAGCTTTCAGACTGATAGGGATAATTTCCGCTCTCAGTCAGGCTGGGTCTTTACCTTAAATGGAGGAGCAATTTCTTGGAAGAGTTCCAAGCAACAGACAGTGGCTGATTCAACTTGCGAATCAGAGTATATAGCAGCTAGTGAGGCAGCAAAGGAGGCGATATGGCTGAAGAACTTCATTGGAGACCTTGGAGTTGTACCAGCTATTAAAGAGCCAATGGAAATTTTCTGTGATAGTGAAAGTGCAGTTGCCTTAGCCAAGGAACCAAGGGATCACGGGAGATCCAGACACATCGACAGAAAATACCATTTCATCAAACATCGAATAGAAGAAGGACTCCTCGTGGCAAAGAGGGTATCATCGGATGAGAATCCAGCAGATCCCCTCACGAAGGGACTGACTCGGGTTAAGCATCTCCAGCATGCTCGGAGCATAGGGCTGAAGGATGATATTAGATTTAGTAGTTAGATAACCTTGAAATTTGTAAAGTGTAATTGACATTAGATGATGAATAAAAGGTGTTTTATTTATGAGTAAAGTGTTGCTATCTCTTGTCGATCGTTTACTATATTTCTTTTGCATGTTTTGACTTCCAGAATAATTATGTTTGGTATATCATATTATTCGAACCTCCACAGTCGGTCATATGTCAGAAGTAGGTATGAATCAAGACTGTCATGATTGGTTGCAGAGGTCTAAGTTGTTGGACATGGCTACAACACTCATGAGTGCTCATAAGTTCTGAGCATTGGACTCAACCCACGCTCACTGGAATCACTTCATGGAATTTATCTCGAGTGATCGTGAGACGGTAATATCATATAAGTCTTCAAACCTAGAGATATGATTTGTTACTTATGAGTTGGTTATGCATTGATTGTACGTTAACGTATTGGTAACTCGATGTTATAAAACGTGCTTTTGTGTATAATTCAATGAGTGGTAGAACAAACATATGAGTCGAAGTTTATCTGTTCCTTCTTGGATTAGAAGCTGATATTTGGGCCCCTCGATGATTTTTTTTTTGACCTATGTACCCGGCCCGGTCAGAACTAAGTTGATGTGTTCAATAAAGTTCTTTGTCAAACAAATCGGAAATCGGGAAATAAACTGCTGGACAATAAGTAAGACATTGTTCCATGTATTTGTCCGGCTGATATCTAGAACAGAGGATTATATGATCACTTATCTTAAATGGCGTATCATCATCTTCTCAGTTCCGAGAGACCTTGAAAGAGCTACGATTGCCGATCGGTTCCTGAAGTATTGCAGTTATAGTTATTAGACTTATCCGAGTGGGAGACTGTTGGATAAGGTGTCTAAGTCCATAACTATTTATGGTATGTACTTGACCCGACCCGGCATGGTCCATTTGGGTTGGATGGCACCATGCAATTGGATAAACTAAAATGAGAGAAATAACACTTATGGTTTATTAATATATTATAAGTTCTAATATATTAATAATCTTATTTAATTAGTTTGATCAAGAATTAATTTAGAATTAATTAAGTGATCAAAAGATAACTAATTAAATATATGGGTAGATTATGTAAATCTTCCATATCTTATATAGTGGGCTAAGAGGCTCCATGGATTATCAAGTTGGGTTCCACCCATAGGATGCTCCATGGGAGTTACAAACCCATGGGTCATGGAAATGAAGAGTCATGACACATTAGGGTTTACATGGTGTAACCCTAGATGTGTCAACACTATATAAGAAACCCATTCTCCACCAAAATCGGCTACACATAAGAAACAAGAGGGCTAGGCCGATTTTAGAAGTGTGTATTCTCTCTAAAGTCATTCCAAAAGCATTTGGTGTTGTGTGAAGCATTTGAGGCATCACACTTGGGGTGCTAGGCTCACAAGGTTTTAAGGATCATAAGCAACAACAAGGTAAGTTATTCTATCTTTCATGCAAGTTAAAATTTGTTCCCCATGTATGCTAGATAGGAATATAACCTTGGAATTCAACTTTGCATGATAATTAGACAAACATAGATCCAAGGTTATTAGGGTTGCATGTACACTTAGGAAGTGTTAGAATGCTCAAAACCCATCAGCTTTATCCAAGTTATTATTATTATCAGAAGAATCAATACACAACACATTATTTCCTTGATTATCTACAACAGATACAGCTTCATACACACCATCACAAGGTAATGCTTTAAAATAAAGAACATTATTAAAGAAAGCATTTATTCCACCAATTTTATTATCAAAAGAAAAGGTAAACCCTTGTTTGTACAAAGCATGAAAGGAAATAATATTTCTTGCCATTTCTAGCAAATAACAACATTTATTCAAATCTAAAGTAAACCCACTACTTAGCAACAAAGAATAAACTCCAATCTTGGTGACAGGTGAAGCTTTCCTATTCCCCATGTTCAAGTTTATCTTTCCATGCTCCACATTCTCACTTCTTCTTAGTCCATGCAAATCAGAAGAACAGATATGAATACCACAACCTGTATCAAGGACCCAAGAGTTAGAATAGGGTGAGTTGTTAGATAGAATAGTGTAAATACCTATATGGTTGGGTTTAACTTTCCCATCCTTCACATCTTGCTGGTACTTTGGGCAGTTTCGCTTCCAATGCAACTTTTCATGGCAATAGAAGTATTCAGCCTATTTTGGGTCAGAAGAAGGAGTGACAAAATCTTTCTTGGTTCCACTTGAAGAAGAGCCATCAAGGGTCCTAGCCTTGGTACCCTTCGAAGCGCTCTTCCTCTTCTTCCCTCTACCTTTCCCGATTGCCAAGACAGGGGCGGAGTTTGGAGTAGGTGTAGGAGTGTTAACAACCGACTTACCTTTAAGACCTGTGTCTGCGGTCTTCAGGAGTCCTTGAAGTTTGCTGAGTGTGACTTCTTCCTTATTCATGTGGTATGTCATGCGGAATTTATGATAACACGAGGGTAAGGAGTGCAAAATGATATCTATTGCTAGCTCCTCGGGGAAGTTCACATTAAGCTTCAGCAAACGGTCCACATACCTTTGCATTTTCTGCATGTGGCCCGTGACGGATTCTCCGCCCTTCATCCTGGTTGTTATCATGGAGGAGATTATTTCATACCGCTCTTGACGAGCACTCTGATGGTATCTTTGATGGGTTTTATGCATAAGAACAATCCTATGTGCTCATACAAACCCTAATGCTTGGATATAGGTTTCTCTATTGTACATGCAATGAATCCAAGACTTACAAACCCTAGATCTATCAAATAAGAACTGAAATAAGGGTTTAGTAATTACCTTTGATTGTTATATAGCAATAACAATCAATCCTTGCTTTGATTGGCTTCAGAAAGCTTAGTGCCTTAAGTGTTGCACCTCTAATGGAGCCACAAACACCACTAAGCAACTTGGATGAAGAGGGAGGAGAGAGGAGGCACCAAAAATGGCTGGAAACCCTAAAGGATTACTTGTCCACGTTTTTGGGGCTTAAGGGTCCTTTATATACATGTAGGCTATTAGGGTTTGCAACTAGGAAACCCTAATCTGACTACTTAAGCCCTAAGCAATCCAATGGACCATTCCAGAAGGCCCTTGGACGATTTCTTTATGGTCCTCCATATAGAACTCGTCCATTGCCATCTAATGGATCCTAAGCCCAACTTTGTAACTATCTTATAATTACAATATCAGTCCCCTTAATTTAATTAATCTCTTTTAGTCACAAAATTAATTCTTAATTAATTCTTGACTAATATTAATTAAACAATATGATTTCTCCTTTAATATATTATTCTTATAATATATTAATAAATCATAATTAAACCTTTCTCTCCTTAATTCATCCTACATATTGCTATGGTGAAGGCAACCCAAAAGGACCATGCTCATAAACGGGTCAAGTACATACCAAAATAGTTATGGACTTGGACACTAATCCAACAGTCTCCCACTTGGATAAGTCTAATAACTATTCTGCGTATGACTTCAGAACCTGATCAGCAATCGTAGCTTCTAAAAGCCGCTGTCAACTCTGATCTTATCAGATACGCGTGTCCTTTAGATAAGGGATTATATATTCCTCCATTCTACAAGATATCGTATAAACATGAGACATGGATTGAAATCATTCTCTCAGTCTATGTGTCGTTTCCCGATTTCCGATTTATGACGACTGACTAACTGAACAAATCAAATCAGTCATGTCCCGGCCGAGCACTTTCCTTTGTCATCACTAAATCATCGAGGGGCCCACATATATCGCTTTTATCCCACCTTGGGTAAAAGGAATGGATAAACTTTGACTTAAATGCTTGCTTGCACCTACTAATCGAATCACACACAACAATGAGTTTTATAACACCAAGTTACTGGTGCGTTTACTTATCATCAATGTGCAACTGACCAGCAAATAACAACTCACACGTCTCGGTTTCAAGAATATACAATGTTATCGTCTCACCAATCACTCGTGATAAAACCATGAAGTGATTCAAGTGAGCGTGGGTTTAATCCAATACTTTAATCTTATCAAAGCACTCATGAACTCTGCAGCAAACTTGTGCTATGTCTAAACACTTTAGACAATCTACAGACAGATTCATGACAGTCTTCCTTCATACCTACTTCCAACGTATGACCGACTGTGGAGGTTCGAATAACCTAGTTATTCTGGAAGTCAAAACATGCAAAGTGAAACGCAATAATAATATTAATCCTATGTGGTCCCAAAACTTTTGAGCGTAAATAAAAACACTTTTATTTAAACACCATATTGATTACTCATTATTCATTGCTTACTGTTTCAGAAAATCAACTTATTACTCGAATTATAACCACAATTGTCCCATGCTCCAAGCATACACACTTTGGTTTCCTATGGTCCATACTTTGTGAAATAGATTAATTGAAAAACTTTTCCAATGAAACTCATTTCACAATCCCTAATCCTTATCATTAGTGTAAGAATACAAGGTTCTTGCCACTATTAGAATATGTTAGATTCTAACATTTTATGCAACGACCCTTTCGTAAAGTCATATAGCACTAAAGTCACCAGGACTTGGCTAATGAAATTACTAAGTTCTCTATCAGAAATTGTTACAGAACAATTTTATAGATGTGATGTCTCTCACTCAAAGTACATTCCTTTGAACATCGTTTTACATAAAAGTTTCTAATCTACATAGATTCTTAATTTCCAACTCCCATTTATGGAAACATTTCCATATTTGCCATATGACAACTCATTCTTAATAGAATCTTATCTATTCATAATAATGTCAATATAGTCCATCCAGTACTATACTTCCAACTACTCACAAGCGACAAATCCTCAGTGAACCTCAGATCGTCCTTTGATAGTTGTTTAATTATTTTAGTCAAAACCGATTCTAGTCCTTTTTCCCTCTTAATGCCCTAGGCATTTGGAAAATTTAGAATGGTCAAATATTATAGCATATGCAATCGATCCTATACCCGAAGTGTATTGGACACGATGCATAATGTCTCACATAAGGACGTGATACTTTATCAGCCTTCTGCCATAATATTTTATGTGCCCTGTTCCCACAATTCGAACTATGAAGAAGGATGCCGTAATCATAATCAAATTTTGAGAATGCACTATGTATCCTTGACTCAATTTATTAACATTTCTCGATCTAAGCTTTAGAATTTTGAAACGAAGTATAATATTCTCTCCCTTAATTATAGCAAAACAACTTTTCAACCCTTGCAACTTTGCAAAATGAATCTTTGTTTTTGTATAATTAATATTGCTAACTTGCAATACTTACCATAATAATCATGCTCCCACTAACATGATGATTATTTTCTTACCAGGATAACACTTATGCTCCCACTAGCTTTGACATGTATTTAGAAAACAATTTAACTTCTAGAAAACAATGCTTATTGATTTCCTTAAGTTCATATTTCTAATACATAATGCTTTGATAAGCCTTTATCTAAGTTTTATTTTTATTTTTATTTTTTTTAAGCTCATACACCTTAGATAGCTCACATGTGTGTCTAAACAATTCAGAATTTATGTTACTAAGTCCCAAATGTTCAGATCAATTGCCAAATCTCACAATTCGAACTATGAAAAGGGATGTCGTAATCATAATCGAATTTGAGAATACAATTTTCACAATTGCTATCTTCTTAAAATCTCTCTTAGTGAAAGCATTTCCTCACAATCATTTTCATGAAGGAGGGAAACCTTATGTCACTTAGATTTTAAAGCGTATGTGTTCCTATCCATGTGAATTTGTCAAAACGAAAGTTTGCGACGAATCCAAACTCATATGGACCGAACGTGCTCAATCTCGATTTCTTGCCTCATGGTAACATGAATGCCCACCATGTCTTCCAAGCAACTCACCCTTTCGTATCAATGTACTTTCCATTGATCAAGGTGCTTTGTCTTTATGCATTCAGATGAGAACTCATAGAACTCACATGCATAATTAACTTAATTGAAATGGCACAGAAAAGAGTATGTCATCCACGATAGGCTTTAAACCTCAAGTCGTGTGCTAGTGATGATCAACTAGGTTTACTCTTGATTTGTTCTTGAACCTTTTCAAGACCATTAAGACTCCCACTGACTCCTTGACATATAAGATTCTCTTGTCAAGAAACATTTCTTGACAAACAAATATTTAAGAGTTAGTGTAGCCTTTTTGTCAAGTTTAACACTTCACACAATTGGTCCTGGTTGGTCTTTGTCTTATCCAAGACATCACAACTTACCAATTTCAAATGTGCAAGAATAAGAAAACTTTTCCAAATTCCACATTTGTCGAGTGTTATAAACCTACTTAAGACTTGTCACTCATGTCAGAATCTTGACTCTAAGACTTGATATTGGAGCGAAGTATGATTGACTTCTTGATTTAACCATTTCTACAATTCTCGATTCCTCTTCTTAGACATACAATTGCACTAAGACTCACTTAGAGGATCAATTGAGATATGGTTCTTGATGATTAAGACTTATCATAAAACACAATAAAAGGTACTCTCCCTTCTTCTTAGAATAGAGAAACTTTCATCTTTCTGCCTACTTGATTCTTCTTATTCGTTCTGTTATTGATTGAAACTCTTTCAATCAACTCAGAATTATACTTAATCTTATAAGTATAACCATATTTACTAAACTTTGGTAAATCATGATGAATATCTTTATCACTCTTGTGGTGGACTTGATCAACGCACAACCCAGTATACTCGATCTCCTAGTCCTTCTCTTGACACTTTGTCAAAGAATTAGTCTAATTTCCAAATATGAAGTTTCTCATTCATCACGCAACCAAGTTCCATGATTCCAAGTTTCTGTCCAACTGAAACTTGGGCGATGAGAATCTTCCTTTATTTGGCAAATCCTCGACATTTCACAAATAACATAATCAAGAATCACATCCAATTCAAAAATGCTAAAATTAGAAATACATAAACATCCATTTTCACATATGCCATTGCAAGGATAAATAAATAGGATGAAATCAAAATTCATTTTATTGCGGAATCAGTTTGATGTCCGTTCTTTCGAGGGATTATCTGTGCTTCGGTCAGATATAGGTGTACTGCAGGGGAATTTGGTCTGTGACTCTATCTTCTAGTGGGAACCTCAGGTTATCAGAAGTTATGTAGTCAGTTGGGACATTTATGGGATGGATTCAGCTTGGGTTCAGGATGGGCGTCTGTCAGGGAGACAGACCATCTCGAGACTTCAAGTTTTAGATTGAGTAAATGCGATCAGGTTGCAAGAAATTTGTTCATCTTCGGGTTTTGAACCCTTCAAAGGGATGGTTTGGTTGCCCTGGGAAGGCTGGGGTAAGCTTGTGGTTGTGACCATGTCGTTTAAGTTGTTGGGCGTGTAAGGGATGGTAAGGGATGATTTCAAGGAAGAAATCTAATTTAAGTGGGGGAGAGTTGTAACATCTTGTTTATAAAATAAATAAATAGATAAAAAATTTATGAACGAATAGTCACCCTAAATCCATATTATTTAGTGGAGTGTTGGTTTTGGGGAACCGAATGTCATAAATTGGATTATTCGGGGGCTAAAGGTATTTCTGGGATTTAGTGTGTGAAGATTTTCAGAAGTCAGGGGTTGTTTGGTAAGATTGGGACTTAAATTGAAAAGGTATTGAAGTGCTTACGGCTGTTTGGTAATTATTAGGATTATTTATGTAAGGAATTTTCGACGTTAGGGTAGAAATGGTAACTATTGGACTTCATTTGAAAAAGAATTGATGGGGAGGGACCAAAATTGGAGTATGGAGCATAAGTTTGATTTGTAGTCACGGGGTTAAACCCGGTACCTCCCTACCAGTTGAAGATACGTCTCAAGGGCACCCTAACCCTAATTTGTCACTAGCCCCACCATGAGGAGACCTTACAGCCGCCGTCGATTTCCTTGCCGGCGAAGCCAAGGGATTGCGAGCCCATGACGACCACCACACTTCCATCTGCCATGTCGCCACCGAAACATCACCACCAAGCTGCTGTCGGACATCGTGGGTCGTCGGGAGAGCCACCAAGACCGGTGACATTGGTCGTTTTCGTCACTGATGCGTGACCTGAAGAGTCTCGGTAAGATTCACCAACCCCCACTTCTTCCTTCCTCCCAATTGCTCGATGTTAGGTACATTGTAATTGCCACCAGTGGCCTTCGGCCACTGTTCTTGTCATTTCTGGTGACGTCCAGCGCCTAGAAGGTGGTCGGACGTTTGTATTCTTGAGTTTTTATGCTGAATAATATAACCACGAGGTTGGATGAGCAATATTTTGGCCGGAAAGCAACCGCCACCACCGTGAGGTGGTGGCTGCCATTTCTTTTATCGCCACCAGCCACCATGGGAGGGTGACTGTGTGCGTGATGTAGTGTGTTTGGGCCTAGTTCACGAGATTAATGTTGTATGGATGTTCATGGACAGGAGAAAACGGAGATAACTCGCCACCACCACTTGTTGTCGCCGTTTCGCCGCCTGCTGCCGCCGCTCCGCCACTGTTGGCCACCATCTCGGGTGGCTGTGGGCTTTCGGGTGCGTTTGGATTGATGTTTGGAGTGCTTTTGGTGTTGTGTTGGCCCAAGAACATAACCACCACCACCGTGAGGTGGTGGCTGCCGCCATGTACCACCGTCGGCCACCACTAGGGTGGCTTTGTGTGTGTGTGTGTGTGTTTGTATTAGTGTGTGTGTGGGTCAATTGGGTTTTTTGCTTTGTAATATTGTAACTGATGCGAAAATAATAAAAGAAATTCGTAACCACCACCATGAGGTGGTGGCCGCTGCCGTGAGCCGCCATTGACCACCACTACCCGAGGTGGTTGTGGGTGGTGCCCGCCTTATGAGACCCTAATAGGCCTATTGAATCCTAATTGATCAAAAGACATAGCTATTGGGCCTATTGGGCTAAGATGGGATTAGAAAACCTTAATATTGGATTTATGGACTCTGACTTATCGTGACCCATATTTGGGCCATTGGAATGGAATTTTGTATTAAGCCCAATCGCACTATATGATTTATCTAGTAGAGTGGTGGACTTAATGGATTAAGTCCTTAATGAGTTAAGTGAGAAACACTTAACCCTAATTGTCATTTTATGTGAAACCCTAAATTCACTTGGGCTTTGAGTTAGACCTTTCTTTTGGGTATTGGTGATTGGGATATTGATGGGCCATCCAAGAACAATCATACGGACTATAATAATTTATTGGGCTTTAGGGTGAGGCCCATGTGAAGGTTTGGGCCCAATCGATGGGCCATAATTGGGCCTTTATGATTATGAGATATTGGGCCATTAGAAATGCAAAATGTTTGGACTGGACTAAATGGTGGGGCCTTTGAATGAGACCATGTAAAGGTTGGGCCTAATTTGGAAAATTGGGCCATATGTTGGGCTTTGGTCCATGGCTTGACTTTTAGGTCTTTGGAGTGGGCCTTGGACTGAGTAAAGCTGAGTTAGGATAAAGTAGTCTTTTACCCCAAGTATGGGGTTGTGGTTATGCATTGGAACCCAATTATTAATTGAGTATTGTTTGATGTTGGCAGTTCAGGAACCTGTCAACCAGCAGCTGGAAGTTCATCCGCAGGACTTCAGCAGTGCGAGCTGACTCTTCTCACCATAGCCATGGGTCTAAGGCACCAAGGCCGGCCCATTATGTGATTATGGTATATGTGTTAGTCATTATGTGATTTGATATGCTATGTGATTGTGTGTTATTGCATGGAAGACCCCGGGGGGAGCCTGTGGCATTGGATGTAAGACCATGTGGGGTAGCCCATGGCATTCCTAGGTGAAGACCATGTGGGGTAACCCATGGCATTCCTAGGTGAAGACCATGTGGGGTAACCAATGACATTGGATGTAAGACCATGTGGGGTAGCCCATGGCATTCCTAGGTAAAGACCATGTGGGGTAGCCCATGGCATAATGGTGTAAGACCCTGGGGGAAGCCCACGACATCCTTACAGGTTTTTATATGCATGGCTTATCTGTTATATGTATCTTCTATAGCTAGCAGGATATGTGACACAGGTAGCTTTTATAGCTAACAGGATATGTGATATGTGGATTGTGTGTATGGTATGCTCTGGGAAACTCACTAAGCTTCGTGCTTACAGGTTTTGTTTATGGTTTCAGGTATCCTCGTTTTGGAAAGGAAGAGCTTGGATTGATCGCAGTGCACACACCTATGATTTCCGCAATGAATGATCTTGGGATAAACTCTGATAAAAGGATTTACTTATCTATGAATTGAAATGTTTGAATTAAATGGTATCAATGTTTTAGTTATATTAAAAATGGAATTTTTACCCTTGATTTTTGGGTCGTTACAGAGGTCAAGTAAGTTTTCCCCAAGATACCCATACTTGTTATGTTATGTTATATGATACGATTATGAGAACTGCATGCTAGAATAGGGCTAAGGGTCTAGGAAGGATGCCTTGTATGCCTGTTATGTGCTTATGAGAGATGCATGCTAGATCAGCGCTAAGGATCTAGGAAGGATGTCTTATATGCCTATTGTAGGAGCTTATTGAGCTGTATGTTAGAGCTGTTTAGTCAGTAGTAAGATAGTCTGATTAGGTTATGCTTGATTTGGTTACTCAATGCACGAATGATGTTTGCTCTGTACTGTAGGGGTTCTAGCTAGCCTTAACTAACTAGTAAGCGAATATGTAAAAGTATTCGAAAGCTAGTTAGAGTAGGATGGTAGGGACTCCTTGTGCAGCTGATGGTGGAGAGTAGGTCGGTGAGTGCCCTAGGAAAAGCCTAGGATGAGATTAGTGGTGTTAGTAAAGGGGACTCGGTGAAGTTGAAGCAATCCTTGAGGAAAGTACGGATAGATGTGGAAGGTAGTATGGGCCCGTACTACTGGAAGCAGAGGATCCGTACTCGAGTCAAGGAGGGCCAAGATGGAACCAGGAAACTTGGAGAGTGTACGAGACCTCTCGAGAGTATGTATGACCCTGACGTTTATGTGTTTATTTTCAGTATGGCGATTACGCGACATGGAGAAGGAGGTTCAGGATCAGGATCAGGCTCGGGTGCGGGATCCGAGCAGGTTGATGACGGGCTACGCGAGTTCATCGCGTCTGAGATCATGAGAGGTATCCTTGAGACGACCCCGGTCATTTTCGGGTCGATCAAGGAGGGGATTATTGAGCTGATGGAGGATCGCATCCGGACATTCAGGAGTGATTTGGCATCTAGCCAGTAGGGTACGCGCACACTATCCTTCAAGGACTTCAGGGGGAGTGGTGCGCCAGACTTTCACGGGGTGAAGGACCCCATTGCTGCCAGGAGATGGATCACAGACATCGGGTCTGCGCAGTTGACGAGCTTCTGCCCGGAGGGGTCGAAGGTCTGATTTGTTGCGGGTTGTTTGAGGGATAGAGATAGGGATTGGTAGGAGTCATTCAGTGACTCACTGGGAGCCCCAACCATCGAGGCTATGACTTGGTCAGATTTCGTGACCAGGTTCAGGGCTGAGTTTGCGCCAGCTGTGGAGCTTCAGCAGCTGGCCAGGGAGTTTCTTGACATGAGGCAGACTACCGAGACAGTGGCGGAGATCACCGCCAAGTTCAGGGAGAGGGCCTTGTTGGTACCTCAGTATGCGGGGGATGAGGAGATGTGGAAGACTCGCTACCATGATATGTTGAGGGCTGATATACGGGAGCATGTCAGTTGTTCAGCTTGCCCAACCCTGGAGTCCATGATTGCCAGGGCGCGGGAGAGGGAGATTGATTTGGAGCACCTCAGGAAGAGGAAGGCAGAGACTGAGCAGGTTACGGGGGTTTCGGGGAAGAAACCCAAGGGATCCGACACTAGGTCGAAGGGCCAGCTGGGCTAAAGCCGCTGCAGGAAATGCGGAATACCGCATGAGGGAGCTTGTAGAGCGGGATCGTCGGGCTGCTACAAGTGCGGCAAGACGGGGCACTTTGGCAGGGATTGTACTGCCCCCGCCCCCACAGTTCAAACATCAAACCTGATTTGCTTCCATTGCAATCAAAGGGGCCATAAAAAGGCCAACTGCCCAAGGTTGTCAGCAGCATCAGCAGCAGCGCCGGTGGTGGCGCCGACTCCAGCGACAGCACGGGTTACGGATGGTCGGAAGGTCAAGACAGAGGCTCCAGTGGTGCGGAGCCAAACGTTTCAATTGACAGCGAGGAGGCACGCGCCGCACCCGATAATCTTTTATTATATGTCGCTGTGATTTTGATATGTTATATTATGTGCTCTAATTAGGATCGTTCCATGTGAACGGTATTCCAGTTCAGGTGCTACCTGATCGTTTGTCTCCCTTGCGCTTAGCAAGAGGTTTTCCCGAGTCGTCGGACATGTTGGATTGCCCTCTAGAGGTCGAGATTGCGGATGACCGGTCAGCGCGAGCATCATAGGTTTTCAGGGATTGTGTTTTGAGATTGTTCGAGGAGCGCTACCTGGTAGACTTGGTTCCCATACCTTTGCGGGGGAACAAGGTTATTATAGGCATGGATTGGCTAAGCCCCAATGGGGCGGTGATCGACTGCGCGCAGCAGTTGGTGCGGATCAGGACCCCAAGTGGGGGAGAGCTGGTGATTCAGGGCGAGAGGCCACAACGCGGACCGACTCTATGTTCAGCGGTAAGGGCTAGGCGCTACCTCCAGCAGGGTTGCGCAGGGTATGTCGCTTATGTTATGGATACTCGGGAGGCGGGTAGGGCGACGGTGGGTGATGTGCCAATGGTACGAGCGTACGCGGATGTATTCCCGGAGGAGCTGCCTGGGATACCTCGGGAGAGACAGGTAGAGTTCAGGATCGACCTAGTCCCTGGTACGGCTCCGATAGCCTAAGCACCATATCGGTTGGCTCCTCCTGAGATGTAGGAGTTGTCTACATAGCTACAAGAGCTGTTAGACAAGGGATTTATCAGACCGAGCAGTTCACCTTGGGGAGCCCCGATTTTATTTGTGAAGAAGAAGGACGGGTTGCATCGGATGTGTATAGATTACCGAGAGCTGAACAAGGTAACGGTGAAGAACCGTTGCCCACTTCCGAGGATTGATGATCTCTTTGACCAGCTTCAGAGAGTATCTTGGTTCTCCAAGACTGATTTACGTTCAGGTTATCATCAGATGAGGGTCAGGGAGGAGGATATGCAGAAGACTGCTTTTCGGACGCGATATGGTCACTATGAGTTCGTGGTGATGCCTTTCAGACTCACCAATGCTCCTTCCGCATTCATGGATCTCATGAACCACGTGTGCCGACCAATGTTGGATCGGTCTGTGATAGTTTTCATTGACGACATCTTTGTTTATTCCAAGACACAGGAGCAGCATGCGGAGCACTTGCGAGAGGTTTTGGATACTTTGAGGAGGGAGAGCTTGTATGCTAAGTTCTCCAAATGTGAGTTACGGTTGCACGAGGTGCAGTTTCTTGGGCACCTTGTCAACCAGAACATGATTTCGGTCGACCCGGCCAAGGTGGATGTCGTGATGACATGGGAGGTTCTGTCCATCTGAGATCCGGAGCTTTCTGGGACTGGCAGGCTATTATCAGAGATTCATTCAGGACTTCTCCAAGATAGTCGGGCCCTTGACCCGGTTGACAAGGAAAGCTGTGGTCTTTCGCTGGGGGCCTGAGCAGCAGGACGCAATGGAGACTTTGAGGCAGAGATTGTGCGAGGCACCAATCTTAGCCCTGCCAGAGGGCGTAGAGGATTTTGTAGTGTATTGCGATGCGTCCATCTCGGGTTTGGGCGCGATATTGATGCATAGGGGGCATGTTATCGCCTATGCGTCGAGGCAGCTGAATCCTCATGAGGTGAACTATCTGACGCATGATTTGGAGTTGGGGCGGTTGTTTTCGCCCTCAAGATTTGGCGTCATTACCTCTATGGGGTCCATTGTACCATTTACACGGACCACAAGAGTTTGAGGTATCTTATGGATCAGCCAAATCTGAATATGAGACAGCGTCGGTGGCTTGATGTGGTAAAGGATTATGATTGTGAGATCCTCCACCACCCGGGGAAGGCTAATGTCATGGCCGATGCGCTTAGCCGCAAGGCAGCGCAGATCAAGGATATTTATATGAGGATGACCATAGTGACTCCGCTGTTAGAGCAGATCCGAGAGGCCCAGCAGGAGGCCATGAAGGAGGAAAATCGTAAGAGTGAGCGTATTGTGGGATAGGTTTCCTCCTTCGACTATGACAGCCGTGGATTGTTAACTCTTCACCGTAGGGTGTGGGTCCCATATCATGGAGGTGTGCGCCAAGTATTGATGGAAGAGGCGCACAAATCCAGGTTTTCTATCCATCCTGGGGCGACAAAGATGTACAGGGATCTTCGTCTTGATTATTGGTGGCCCTGTATGAAGAGGGACGTAGCTTGGTTTGTGGAGAGATGCCTCATCTACAGGAAGGTCAAGGCCGAGCACCAGAGGCCTCACGGCAAGATCCAACCGTTGGATGTCCCGCTGTGGAAATGGGATGATATCACTATGGATTTCATCACGAAGCTTCTGAGGACCGCGCGGGGAGTGGATTTGATTTGGGTCTTCGTGGATTGATTGACCAAGAGCACCCATTTCATTCCGATTCAGGAGAGCATTTCGGCTAAAAAATTGGCCGACATCTACATCAGGGAGGTAGCGGCTCGGCACGGGGTGCCATTCTCGGTGATTTCCGACAGGGATGTGCGGTTCACTTCCAGGTTCTGGAAGAAGTTTCATGACGAGCTGAGTACTCGTCTGCACTTTAGCACCGCCTTTCACCCGCAGACAGATGGTCAGAGCAAGCGAACCATCCATAATCTGGAGGATATGTTGCGGGTGTGTCTTTTAGACTTTAGAGGTAGTTGGGATACTTACCTTCCTCTGGCGGAGTTCTCCTATAATAACAGCTATCATGCGAGTATCGACCGCCCCCTATTTGAGATGTTGTATGGGAGGAAGTGCAGGACCCCGATATGCTGGAGTGAGGTTGGTCAGAGGGTCATGGGGAGTACCGAAGTGGTACTCAAGACTACAGAGAGGATTCAGCAGGTTCGGAGCAGGCTTCAGACTGCTCAGAGTCGGCAGAAAAGTTATGCCGACAAGCGCCGATCGCACCTGGAGTTCCAGGTCGGGGATATGGTACTCCTGAAAATGTAACCTTGGAAGGGCGTAATTCGATTCAAAAAGCGGGGCAAGCTGGGCCCCAGGTACATTGGACCATTCAGAGTTGTAGCCTGAGTGGGCAAGGTGGCATATAGGCTAGACCTGCCATCCGAACTCAGTTAGATTCATAGCACTTTTCACGTCTCCTAGTTACGGAAGTGTCTGGTGGGCGATTTGACAGTAGTGCCTTTGGAGGATATTCAGGTGGATGACAGCCTGAACTACATCGAGCGACCAGTGGCGATCCTCGACAGGAAGTCGAAGAATATGAGGAACAAGAGGGTGGAGCTGGTGAAGGTGCAGTGGCATCACCGCAAGGGCTCGGAATGGACCTGGGAGCCGGAGGACGAGATGGGGGAGCACTACCCCGAGCTCTTCCAGGACTCAGCAATAGACTTCGAGGACGAAGTCTAAAATAAGTGGGGGAGATTTGTAACACCCGATCCCTGGTACATATTTTAATTTAAATAAACTCATGTTTGCTCTGGGACTCGGCGAGTTGGAGGCTCAACTCGTCGAGTAGACTCGACATTCTTCAGGGATTTAAGTGACCTACTCGACGAGTCGGGGGAACCGACTCGACGAGTAGGAGATGTCTGGATTAAACCCTAAAATTGAGGGTTTGCACCCTATTTAAACAACTTATCTTCTCCCAAACCAACCTCCATCGTCCCTCACACTTCCCGAAGATCTTAAACCGAAACCCTAGCCTTGTTTGAGTGCTCTTAAGCCATTTTTTTGCATTTTTGGTGGTTGTGAAGCTTGAGAAGAAGGAAGGAGCTTGGGAGTTCAAGTTTAAGCTAGTAGATCCAGAGACTGTGTTCCATTTCCAGCTCATTTAAGGTAAAAAGCTTCAACCTTTACTTTCCATTTGTTTGATCCTCCTTAGGGCTTGAATCTTGTCATTTTTGGGGTAATTTGAGGACACCTTCGGGTTTGGGGCATTATGTAAAGGAATAACTTCAGATCTGGAACATAGGAGGGTTCTCATGGCATAAAGATGCCAACTTTACTGCCATAAGAGCCCCATGCATCTTGAAGACTCCATTTTAGGGCCTTTTGAGCTAAATGGCCCATACATGAATGTAAAGTTTGTAACTTTACGTGTAATATGGACCCTAGGAGGTTAGATTTATGATCCAGATGTGTTAAGACCCGCTAAAATCGACTGTATAGTTTTGGACAAAGAGGGACTCGTCGAGCCGTTCTTGGGACTCGGCGAGTCGCATCGTGTTTCCCCGTCAAATCCTTTTGGTTGGTGGACCAGATGCTAAGATAGAAGAACACTCAGTAGTCTAGGCTCACTAGGTGCCTGGAAATCATAGGACTCGGCGAGTGGATGAACAGACTCGGTGAGTTCAAGGCAATGTCCCAACCACATGAAGACGGACTCGGCGAGTTTGAGGACGAACTCGGCGAGTCACAGACTGAACACCTTCATACGGATGAAGATGAACTCGACGAGTTCAAGGACGAACTCGACGACTCGGTTGAAGATAGGCTGAAGTGTTGTTGAAGGTGAACTCATCGAGTTCTTGCTAAACTCGACGAGTAGGGACGGGTTTGTAGTATTCTGTGGACGTGGGGACTCGGCGAGTCTAGTCAACCAAAGAGTTGACTTGACGGGGTTTGACTTTGACTTTGACCTGGACTTGAGTGACCCTTGTGAGGGTTATGAGTATGAATTGATAACTTAGAAGAGTTGTCGTGTAGGGATTGAGGAGTCGAGGAGAGTCGATTTTCACACCGAGGACAGTGCAGACACTACGCGACATTGAGGTGAGTTACCTTCCAGTAGAAGTGGGTCTAAGGCACCAAGGTCTACCCACTAGTAGTTGTTTTAGTTGAAACAATTGTCTTTGTGATAATTGTCTGGTTTGCTACTGCCTGGTATGTTTATATGCTAGCGTGATGTGTTATATCTAATAGTAGTAGTAGGAGGGGACTAGTCCCCCGATTCGGTCGCTAGGACCGAAGGGTCGATCGGACACCCCAGATATGTCTGACTGCATGATTATGATATGATATTATATGCTAGTGGTAGGGGTGAAATAGTCCCCGTGTTCGGTTAAGATAGGCCGGAGGGTAGGTCGGCACCCCATAATGGCCTGACATGGGTAGGTCAGCACCCCAGAACGGCTTGACATGGGTAGGTCAGCACCCCAGAATGGCTTGACATGGGTAGGTCGGGCACCCTAGAACTGCCCGAAAATATGTATGTTGTTTGGCATGTGGTATGATGGGGGAACTTACTAAGCTTTGTACTTACAGTTTCAGTTTTGGTTTCAAGTACCTCTTCATCCAAGGGGAAGGAGCCGGCGGTGTAGCAGCGCATCACACACACACACACATGATTTCCGCATTGAGATTTCTGGGATTGTACTCTAATATTTTACCACTTAATTTTAGGGTGTTCGAGACTTGAAATCTATGAATTGGTGTTGAAACAATTTTACTTATGTTTTCTGTGAACTATTTCTGAAGTAATATAATTAAAAAAAAATTGGGTCTTGATTTTGGGATGTTACATCATGTGTTGGTTTGTGGACGCCAGGTGTCTGCAAACAGAGGACAAACCCTAATTTTAGGGTTTTCACCCTATTTAAAGATCCTTATGGCCACAAAACCTTTCTTAACTCCAACCTCCATATCCTCGAAACCCTAAAATCGAACCCTAGCTTGTGTATGAGAGTTTTGAAGCTTGAAAAGTGATTCTTGAGTGTTTATTGTTAGGAGGAAGATCATTCAAGTGGTGGTGGTGCATTCTAGCTTGTAGATCCAGAAACTTCGTCTCTTTGTGTACCCTTTTAAGGTATAAAGTTCAAATCTTGGAGCTTATTTAGTTAGATCTTGCTTAGCCTTGCATTTTGGTTCTTTTTGTCCTAATTCTTTGATATTTGTGAGTTTGGAGTACTTCAGAGCTATTAAGCCGTCCTTTCATATATTCTAAGATGTATAAATTCATAAAAATGTTAGCTTGGCCACTTCCTTTCTCTCATGCAAAAGATATGGGGCTTTAATGAAGTAGAAAGTTGGGGCGTTTTGGGTTTTAGCTCCTTGTAGCCATGCAAAGGCTTAAAGTCGGAGAATTTATGGCTTTAGGCATTCTTTTAGTCTTGGATCTGAAGTTTGGATGTTAGGTCTTAATCCATTAAGACCTTAGTTTAGAAATTGGAATTAAGGGGATTACGTCAGGCGTAACCCTAAGAATGTTAGGTGTTGGAACGTCGGACATCGTATTGTGGACTCTGTACGTTCTATCAGCAACCCATTGGATTGATTTTTAGGCCTTGGGCCATTAGGAGTTTTGGGCTTTCGTTAGTTGAGTTATGTATAGAAATGGCAAAATGGTCTTTTTCCTTTAATATTATGAATGATGAATTGGACCATTGTTTATGGGTTAAAACCCTAATTTTTGATTGGGGTTGTTGGATTAGGTTTAGTGTGAGGAGTCATGTTCGCAGTAGCTCAAATGTTTGATTCAGTTATCTTCAGTTATAGTTGAGTCTTCTTACCACCTTAGTGGGTCGAAGGCACCAAGTTCGGCCCACTGTATTGTATGAATAGAATGTATGTTATCATATGATTTTACTGATGTGATTGCATGATTTATGTATGGAGCCAATCCGGGCTCGAAGTCATTAAGGACTCGGAGTTGATGCGGAGTCGGGGGTTGATACAGACCGACACGACTATTTGTTGTTACATGGGGTTAATACGGACCTACGGGTTGATATGGACCTGACGCAACCACGAGTTGTTATATTTATGTGTTTGATGCATGTGGTATTTTGGGGAAGCTCATTAAGCTTTGTGCTTACAATTATGTTTGTAGTTTTAGGTACTTCCAGTACAAAAGGGAATGGTCCGTCATGATCGCAACGCATCCACCCATGTTCTGCATTTTCTTTATGATTTGGATTTGTACTCTGATGATTACTCTCTTTTGACATACTTTGATTGGTTTGTTATGAATACTTGATGGTTTTTGACTAAATTAAAAATGAAAATTTTATCCATGTTTTTAGGACGTTACAAGTTGGTATCAGAGCCTTGGTTTGAGGGATTCGGGCATACTCTCGGGTGTGTCAGAACTCAAACGAAGGAAATGTTAATCTTTTCAAAATAAAAAGAAATTAAATTTCTAAAAATATTTCTACTAAGTAAAAAGGAGGTGTGATGCATGCAATCAGCCGAGCTCAAATAAGTGATTCCCAAAATACACATACCTATGTGTTATGATTAGTATGCCTGATGTGTGAACTGCATTTTAGATTAGGGATAAGAATACCTTTAGGAATCATATGATAGAATTGTCTAATTTGTGTAATGCCCTATATCTTAGGAGGATTGGGCACTATGTATTACCTAGAATTGATATAAACTCACTTAATTGCTAAGTGTATGCTTTCAAAGTTGTATACGATTAGGATCAAATATCCATAGAATGATCGGTTTAGCCTCATTTCATGTTCCTTGTTTGGTTGCGAACTTAGGGTAGAATAATTATTTGACACTCTTTGTGATCCCATTTTGTGTATAACTTGCATGCATAAGGAAACCAACAGTGTTGATTGAGGTTCTCGATATTATGAACGGTGGGAGTTGAAGATTCCTAGGGGAATCTAGGATATATATATATATATATATATATATATATATATATATATATATATATATATATATATATATATATATATATGTTGAGTTTTGATGTAACGACCCAAATTTTACAAAGAAATTTTTCATTTTTAATTAGTCAACCATTTTTCATAAAACATAAAGATTCCAATAATCGTTTTCAAAACCATCAAAATTACAACATTATTATTTTCAAACATCAGAGTGTCCCCCAAACCAGATCGGAAAAGAGAGATATAGTGCACGCCGCATCATCACGCCTTGCCTTTGCCCTTGGGCTCTGAAGTACCTGAAACAAATTCACAGACGGTAAGCTGAAAGCTTAGTGAGTCCCCCAGAGCATACCCCACACAAACCACATATCAGATTAGCTATAAGCTACCTCTACCACATATCACATGTCAATTAGCCATAAAGCTATCTCTACCATTAGCCACAAAGGCTATCTCTACCATCAGCCATAAAGGTTGTCTCTACCATTAGCCCTAAGGCCATCTCTACCATTAGCCATAAGGCTATCTCTACCATTAGCCACAAAGGCTATCTCTACCACGTATCATACACACATACATATCACACCTCTACATAACAAGTAAACCAACTATCACAAGATGGGCCGGCCTTGGTGCCTTAGACCTATTGGTATGGTGAGAAAACTCACCTCTCAAAGGCTGAACTGGCAAAATGGATTCAAGTATGCCTTGTGCTGCTCTTCCCAAACTGTTTATAATCAATGAGTAAATATCTCAGCATAGTCCCATAAATACCCCCAGGGTCAACCCTGGTCAAAGTCAAATTCTATAGTCAAGGTCAACAGTCCATATTGACCTTGACTCGCCGAGTACAATCATTCACTCGTCGGGTTCCCTGCTTAACTCGCCGAGTCACCCGAGGGACTCGTTGAGTTCCTTGGTGTTTACAGCCGTAAACCACCAACCGTACACCTTTGACCGTAAACCCTTAGCCGTACACCCTTGACCGTAAACCCTTGGCCGTATACCCTTGGCCGTAAACGAGAAAACCCTCTCGACTCGCCGAGTCATTTGCACGACTCGTCGAGTCCCCCAAAGTTCATCATGATTACGGTCCTTTCCAGTGGAACTTAAGGTCCCAAACTTTAGATCCACCATCTCCTATTGTAGATTTCACGTAAAGTTACAAACTTTACGTGCATGCAGGGCCTTTCATAACCGTAAACACCAAAACTAATCCTCCAACAAGGTTTTCATTCATGGGGAGGGAATAAGCTTATAAAGCATGCAACTTTATGATATTTGGAACCTAGTGAGGTTCAGATCTGGACCAATACCCTTGTGATAGGTCCAGATCTAGGCTTGCTTCCATTTCCCCAATGTTTGGTCATAAACTCCAAATATAAATATAAGCTTAAGGTAACAGATTCATACCTCAATTTGATGTCCAAGACGAACTAGATGCTAGATCCAGTGTTTTCCCCTTGATTCTTCTTCTCCAAGCTTGGATTCCTTCCCAAATTCCCAAAGTCAAGCTCTCAAATGCACACACTTCACACACTAGGGAGTTTGCGGCCATACACAGTCTCTTATGATGTTAAGGGAGGCTATAAAAGCGTTTAATGAGGCTTATATAGGGGCAAACCCCAAAATTAGGTTTTTTCATTAATCAGCCCTGACTCGTCGAGTCGGCCTTCTGACTCGCCGAGTCACTTCCGATTTGTGCCCCTGAAATACGACCCTACTCGACGAGTTGAGCTCCCAACTCGCCGCGTCCATGCATGAAACTTCTCCATTGGCAAGTTTCCAACCAATACCCAAACCAGGTGTTACATTTTATACGAAATAAGAGTTTGTTTTTCATAAAAAAAACCGGCAACGGAAGACTTTAAAAATAACAAGTTTATTTTTAGTTCATAACAAAACTACACCATCATGGATCCATTTATAGAGGTTATAATGAAATAAAAATAACCATAGGATGTTTTAGAGATAACCTTTGAAGCCTTTGAACCCACTTGGTTTTGGGGTGTTGATGAATATAGCAAAAATCAAAGTGTATGATTTCTCTACAAGTATCCACCATCAAGAGTAAGGCACATGGAATGCTAGTTCCTTATTGTATTCTTGAGTGTCTAAAGCCTTTAAGTGCTTAAATCAACTAAGCACCAAAGGGAACAACTCAAGAGATCTTCTGAACACCAAACTAACTTCAAAAGAGAGAGAGGAAGAAGAGAAGAAGAACCCACGGTTCTAGAGAGAAAAGAGAGGAAGAAGAAGAGTTTCACCCTTACAAAAATGCAAGCCTCATGCATTTCTTATATAGCCCATGAAAAGTAAGGTCTAACCATTAAAATAATCTAAAGTAATGGTAGCCTTTAGAAGCATGGGAGATAAAAGGTGGAAGGTTGAAAAAGCAACCTCCCACACTATCATTATGCCTTTAAAAAGTAAGATTCTTTATTTTTATAAACTCCAAGTTTATAAAATATAAACATTGTCTTTAGGTAAAAGATAAAATAATCCAACTATTCCAAAATGTTGTGCATGACTTATTAATTTATACCATATGAAATATTAACCAGTAATACTCTCTTATAATTATTATTTTCACAAAACAAGAATTATTCCCTAATCAAAATACAAGAATCGATATTATTTATTAATAATCACATTAATAATAAATATACAAAATGTGCCAACTTGATAAAGGTGTGACCCTATAGGATCATATATTATTAGCAATATCAATCAATAATGATTCTTGGGCATGTAGATCCAATAATATATGAGTTGTTTAACATATGATTGGTGTATAGATCTAGTGGGTGACTCAGAGGAATCAGGACGATTCTTGAGGAAGGTACAGATAGGTATGGAAGGTAGTATTAGGCCTGTACTACTGGAAGCACATGATCTGTACTTGAGATAAGGATAGACCTGGGGACTCTAAGGAGACCTGTTTAGTGGGAATTCCCTTGAGTTTTACGCTGTTTGTTTCTCTAACATACACGTTTTGAAATCGTGTATTGTAAATTATAAAAGAGAATAATATTGTGAAATACTATGTGAATTTGAGTATTAAATTCTAACAGATAGTTTTTACTAGAAATGAAGTAAAACTATGTTTAGAATCACTCAGAAAATATTGGAAGTCTTATGAGATTCCAATTAAAAGTCAAATAGTGAAATTTAGCGAAAATATAAAATTTGAAATAAGTAAAATTTTATTATTGAAAGTTGTAGATAATCTCGTTAGAAACATGTAGGCGAAAACCTCATCGAAATCCGAGTTATAACGATTAAGTTATGACCAATCGAAGATCCGCGACAAAACTGGCACGGCGCCGAATGACGTAAAAAGTGAGTTTTTGATAAAATAATTTTTAGCCTTAGTGATCTAAATGAAAATCGTAGTATTCGTTAAACCGAGAAGTTCGATAAAAAGAACGCCAAAATCTGACTTCGTATGAGGAAGTTATGATTTTTCTAAGTTTCAGCTTAGCAGTAGACAGCTAAAAACTCAAATTTTAAATCGAGTGATTTTTAGCCGATACAACCTAAACGATAATTGAAGATCTCGTCAATAGTAGTACAACGGTAAAAAGTCTGACGAAAACGGATGTCGGATGAAGAAGTTATGAATTTTTAACGGATTTATCAGTCCCAGTCTGTTAAAAATAATAATATTAAAAATAAAATCAAAATTAGCCGACGAAGTCTAAACGAAAGTTGTAGAGCATAATTTTACCTACGCGTGCATATAAAGAACATAAAAAACGGAGCACGTATGCGAAAGTTATGAATTTTAGAAGTTTTGGGCTCAATTTCCGAGAAATTTCGCATGGATAAGGTCGAATCTCGCATGGATGATCCAGAATTGGCCACGTCACCTCGTCTGAAGCAGCTGCGTCACCGAGTCGTGTCGCGTCCGAGGTGCGACGCGTGTCGCCTTTCGAGCCTCGCTGGCCCCTCGCATGCGAAGCCACCTGGAGACCCTCACGCGCGCGCCACCTGCTTCGCTCCGCTGCTGCCGCGTGTCTTCGCTGCTGACTCCTTCCTTCTCGGCCGACCTTCGGACCTCGCCTACAAATAGGGAGGTTGCGAACCAGCCCGGGTAATTTTATTTTGGGCTTCTACATTATACTGGGCTACATCAACATTAATTAAAATGGGCTATCCGTTTAATCAAATTTAAACAGCCACTCAAGGTTCACTTGCTACAATCCCGAAACAAAACTCGAATTTAGAAGATATTATGTGACCTGCACTGCTCGACGTTCTAAAAAAAAAACACATTTTCAGAACACGCGTTGAGACCCGGATCACTCGGCACGTCCAAAAAGGGGGGAGGAGAAGAGTAGTACATTGCTACTACTACTATTATTAGAGCATTTCGAAATAACCCCCAACAACCGCGCTGCTCGGCCATCAGAAAGTCGCATTGACCAGCGCCATGCAGTCTCGCTGCTCAGCTCTCATCAGTCGTGTTGGCCAACATCTCGCAGTTGCGCTACCCGACCCTCAGCAGCCATGCAACCCAACTCAGCAGCCGCAAAGCCCAGTCATCAGCATTTACGTTGCCTGACTCTCAACAGTCGTGCCAGCCGTGCACCCCAGTTTTTGTTAGTACTTGGGTCGCCTAGCTCTTACCAGCAGCTATACATCTTAGCTTTCAGCGACTATACATCCGCCTTTCCCTTTCTTTGCCTCCTCAAATAGAAAGGAGGGGGAAAGGGTTGGTACGACACTATACAGAAGTGGTTTCAATTCCGAAGGGGCGGAATTGAAGTACATGAATAGCTGATGCTATGCATGATAGTGCACTCCCGAGGTGACATTAATATTCCGAGTCGAAAGATCAGCCCCGTCGTTCAACCCTCAGTACTCTCGTTGCCCAGCTCTCAGTGGTCGTGTTGCTCATCTATTGCTAGCAGCTCGATGCTCAGTTCTCAGCGGCCCTGATGACCAGCTCTCGACGGCGGTCTCATTACGCACCTCTTAACAGTAGCTACACTATCAAGCTCTAAGTAGCACTGCCACAGAGCTCTCCGCAAACAGCCAAGACACCGAGGCCTCAATTATTAGTACGACTAGCGAGACAGCAAAGCATCAGGTACCAGTCCACTTTAACCCAGACTGGTCACACGAGCTAGACACATAGATTGTAGGGTGCTACGCCTAGTCGTGCGAGGTTCAGTACCCTCGCCTCGAGTCGCTTGGCTTCTCAGCCCGACTCCATTATAGCGGCAAGCTCCGCATGCGAGGTTCAGCACCCTCGCATGCGAGGTTGAGTACCCTCGTCTCGAGTCGCCTGGCTTCTCAGCCCGACTCCATTATAGCGGCAAGCCCCGCATGCGAGGTTCAGTACCCTCGCCTCGAGTCGCCTGGCTTCTCAGCCCGACTCCATTATATCGGCAAGCTCCACATGCGAGGATCAGTACCCTCGCCTCGAGTCGCCTGGCTTCTCAGCCCGACTTCATTATAGCGGCAAGCCCCGCATGCGAGGTTCAGTACCCTCGCCTCGAGTCGCCTGGCTTCTCAGCCCGACTCCATTATAGTGGCAAGCTCCGCATGTGAGGTTCAGCATCCTCGCCTCGAGTCGCCTGGCTTCTCAGCCCGACTCCATTATAGTGGCAAGCTCCACATGCGAGGTTCAGTACCCTCGCCTCGAGTCGCCTGGTTTCTCAGCCCGACTCCATTATAGCGGCAAGCTCCGCATGCGAGGTTCAGTACCTTTGCCTCGAGTCGCCTGGCTCCTCAGCCCGACTCCATTATAGCAACATGCTCTGACCATTCCACGCGATGCCCTTCCGCTTGATTTACCTACGATCGCTGGCAGCCAAGCCCGATCCATTCCACGCGATGCTCTCTCGCGTGATCTATCTACGATCGTTAGCAGCCAAACCCGATCTGTTACACACGATGCTTTCCCGCATGACATCTCCATGTTCGCTGACTGCTAAGCCCGAGCTATTCTCCTAAGTCGCGCATCGTCGTACACCATAAGTCGCACATAATAAGCTTATTCCGCAACTACCACCATGATCTCGATGCTTCCTCTCGCACAGTCATCATGGTTCTCTTCTGCTCGGACGACCGATGAAGTGTTATCCACATTACAACTTGCTATAATAAGGTTACTCTCCAGCTAGAAGGTCATCCCGACAGCGGCCCTGCTACCTACTACCTTTCAGCATCTCTGTTTCCTGGGTCTCGGAAACGGTCTTGCTATGCAACCTTACCTGTAGCCTCGCCGCGTATCCCACATCATCTCTGTTTCCTGGTTCTCGAAAATGGTCTTGCTATGCAACCTTACCTATAGCCTCGCCGCGTACCCCACAACATCTCTGTTTCCTGGCTCTCGGAAATGATCTTGCTACGTAACCCCACATGTAGCCTCGTTGCGTATCTCTCAGCATCACTGTTGCCTGGCCATCGGAAACGGTCTTGCTGCGCAACCCATACCTCTAGCATCACCGCTCATCCCTTAGCACCTCTGCTGCCTGGCTCTCGGCAACAATCTTACTGCATATTTCCTACCTATAGCCTCACTGCCTGTTCCTCAAGAATTTTGTTGTTTGGCTATCGACAATAGTCTCACTACGTGACCCTCGCTAGCAACCTAATCGCCCAGCTCTCAGAATCTCTGCCACTTATATTATGGTCAGCAACCTTACGGTTTATTAGTTCGACGACATTGTCTGACGCGGCTACCTACGCTACCCACATCAGACTGGGGGTAATCCAGCTAGGTGTAGCCCAAGCAAGAAATACCTCCAAGACGGTTATTAATGCAGACTATGTAGATGGTTATCGATGATATTCTATTTGCGTGTAACTACAATAACATATGTGCCGAATAACAGTCTCAGAGACTGTATGGAGAGGTTACGCTTCTTAGCTACCCCGGTCCGACATTCTATCGACATCAGTGCCGCATAACACTCTTTAGCAGCCTCGGTCCGCATGATCGCAACAACAGTTATGCCGCATCTCACCGACGGATCACACTCCTCTCAATGAAGGAGTACCAAGCCAGCTCAAGCTGCATAAGCAATTTTTGGCTCATCACACAACCCCACGACTCTCGTGGGCGAGGTTCGGTCATTCTCTCTATTATTTAATGTATTGGTGCTTTATCTAGTCTGATCCGATTGTGAGCAACCCAATCGCATCAGACTAGGGGGACTTGACGACGCACAGTTTATATGACTAAGTCCAGTCCGATGTCATTGGCCGCGTACCAATAACACCAGACTAGGGGGACTTGATGATATATGGTCCATTAGCATGGCCTAGACCGCTTTGGCGCGCCAGCCCCGCCTGGCGCTCCCTTGCCAGTCTTGTTGGGGACTCCCCTGCTAGTTTATATGACTAAGTCCAGTCCGATGTCATTGGTCGCGTACCAATAACACCAGACTGGGGGGACTTGATGATATATGGTCCACTACCATGGCCTAGACTGCTCTACCGCGCCAGCCTGGCCTGGCGTGCTCCTGTCAGCCCTGCCTGTCGTTCCCTTGCCAGCCTTGTTGGGGACTCTCCCGCCACCCCGGCCTGGCGCTCCCTTGCCAGCCTTGCTAGGGACTCTCCTCCCGGCCCGGCCTGGCGCTCCATTGCCTGGCGCCCCCTTGTCGGTCTTTCCTGGTGCGCGTCCGTCGGCCCTGCCTGGTGCGCGCCCGCCAGCCCCGCCCGACGCCTCCGAGCGGCCTTGCCCAGCTCCATGCTAGTTGGGCCTGAATTGGGCTGGCCCAAGGCCTGACCTAATTCCCTTTGACCTAATTGTCCCCTATATAATGAACAGTACCTCCTCCATGGAGGAGGGGGCTTCCCCTTGGCTCAGCCGCCACACTATAATCCGGCCGGTTGGCTCAGCCGCCACCCGCCGCCGTTAGCCACCATACACCACCACCAGCACCAAGATGGTTCTCTCCAGCCATGAAGAACCATCTCAGATCTACCAGATGATCTAACTTGACCGTCGGAGTCCGCTCCCGGGGCACAGTCCCTGGGGCGGCTCTAACGCATCTCTCTGATTGTGACTAGCAGATCTCCGCCGCAGCAGCAGACCAGAAGAATCGCTGGAGGTCAATGTCGCATCACCTCGCAAGGCCTATTTTTCAATATATCTCCCGGTTTTCAACGACGAAAGCTATTTATAGAGCCGAAGTGCTGCACAAATTACTATTTTAACCCCCAGTTATTTTAAGGTGAGTTTAATATATAGGAACAATTGTATGTTATGTGTTATATGTGCTATGTGCTTTTCAGTGTTATTATTCCGGGTTATTTTCCCGTGTTATTTTTATTCGCTATTTTTAATAGCAAAGAAATACCTTTAACCATGTGATCAGTGAAAGGACTTAGATTCACATTGGTACTGGTATGTAGCCTCTGACCATGTAGAACATGTCTCCATAAGAGAACGATTTCTATTTTATGGTATTGGCAGAAGGTTAGACAGGGCTGAAAGCCTAAAATCTACCAAAATGTTTAATCAGAAAGTGTATGTCTTCTATGCGATTTGGGCCGAAGCTTTATTGATGTATATCAAATATGAAAATTGTTATGTTTCATTGATTGTATATCTTTGAATCAAATCCTCGATTGATATGAAAAGTTTGTCACATGATTCACATATGCCCTTTTTGTTCATTGTTCCTCTTTGCTTCTGCCATATTGAAGTATATATATATATATATATATATATATATATATATATATATATATATATATATATATATATATGGCATAACGTTATATTGTATCTATTATTGAACTTACTAAGCGTCACCGCTTACCCTCTCAATGTTTAACAAATTTGCAGGAGATAAGTAACCATATACTGTCGGAAGGTTTAGAATAGTTGTAATATTACTTTTGTATCTAGGGATCATGTATGTATAAATGTCTAGTATCCTGGGTACTTGTGTAATATATAACACTTTGTAATAGTCAGTTTGTATCCAGTCAATGTAAACTTTTTTATCAATGTAAATTTTTTTTTATGAATATGCAAGTAGCATGTTTTGAAGTAACTATATTGTCAAGTATGAAAGTTTGGGTCTTTCAGAAATACAAAAGTGAGGGTCTTTCAGTTTCTCTGTTGTATTTCTGTTTGAGGATGGTGGTTACCCGAGGAGGAGGTTATGGATCCAGTTCTGGTTCAGGTTCTGGCTCGGGCACAAAACCGTTTGATGAGAGGCTTCGTGAGATTATTGTGGCCGAGGTTACACATAGCATTTTGGATGGTACCCATGTGATGTTTGGTACCATCAAGGAGGGGATTATGGAGCTCATGGATGAGCGGCTCAGAGCCTTTTGAGCCGAGATTGTTGTAGGCCAAAAAGGGGCACGAACCCCTCATTTTGAGAGTTCAAGGCTTGTGGAGCTCTTGAGTTCCTTGGGGCCAAGGACCCCATTGCTAGTCGATGTTGGATCGCTGACATGGAGAATGCTCAACATTTGAGTTTTTTCCCTAAGGGGGCAAAGGTAGGGTTTGGATCATGGTTATTGAGGGACCGAGCATGTGACTGATGGGATGAGGTCAGCCGCGATGTGGGATTTATGGTTGTGGCAGCCATGACTTGGGAGGAGTTTTTTTGAGATTCCAGAGGGAGTTTGCACCAGCGATTGAGTTACACCAGTTGGAGAGGGAGTTTTAGGACCTTCGTCAGACTACTGAGATTGTGGCGGAGATCACCACCAAGTTTCAGGAGAGGGCTCTTTTGGTTTCGCAGTATGCTGCAGATGAGGAGATGAAGAAGACGAGATATCATGACATGTTAAGGGATGACATCAGGGAGCCCGTGAGCTTTTTAGGGTGTAAGACCCTGAATGATATGATTAAGAGGGCCCGGGAGCGGGAAATTGAGCTGGAGCTTTAGAAAAAGCGCAAGACGGAACAGTTACAGACTGCCGTAAGCCAGGAAAAGAGGCCCAAGGTTTTCAATTCACATTCTAAGGGCCAGTAGGGCCGAGGTCGCTGCAGCAAGTGCGACAATCAGCATAGTGGGGCTTTTCCATCGGCGGGTTCACGTTGTTAGAGATGTGGGCAGACTGGTCTTATGTGTAGGGATTGCCCCCGGAGTGCATTGATATGTTTTCACTGCAACCAGACAGGCCATAAAAATGCCAATTATTCAAGGTTCCCGGGAGGGGCAGTGACGGCGCCTGCACCAGCCATCTTGAGGATTACAAATGGCCACCGGGGCAAGGCGGAGGCACATGTGGTAAAGAGCAGGGCATTTCAGCTGACCACCGATGAGGCCTGCGCAACACTAGATATGGTTACTGGTACATGACTTATTCATATCTTTTATTGCTTTCATTATTTATGCTCATGTATAGGGACCTTTTTGGTCAATGGTATGACCGCTCATGTATTGTTTGATTCAGGAGCTACCCGATCCTTTGTATCTCTTGCGCTTAGCAAGAAGTTTAGTGATGCTCCCGAGATTTTGGATTACCAGTTGGAGATTGAGATTGTTGATGATCATTTGGTGAGTGATTCGAGGGTTCATCGTGGGTGTGTCTTGAACCTGTTCAGTGAGAGGTACTCTATTGATTTAGTGCTGATTCCTCTGCGAGGATCGAAGGTTATTATTAGGATGAACTGGTTAGGTCCCAATGGGGCCATGATTGAATGTGAGTGCCAGCTGGTGAGAGTTTGAACCAAAGTGGGGGAGAACTAGTTATTCCTGGCGAGAAAGCTACGTATGGGCTGGCTCTCTGTTCAGCTGCGAGAGCTAGGAGGTATCTTCAACAGGGTTGTTCAGGGTTTCTAGCATATGTGGCGGATACCTAGGTCGAGGGAACGACAGTGTTGTGTGAGGTGCGTATTGTTCAGGATTTCCCTGATGTGTTTCCTGAGGATTTTTCAGGAGTGCCTACCGAGAAGCAGGTCGAGTTTTAGATTGATCTAGTTCCTGGTGTGGCCCTAATAGCCAAGGCATCGTATCGCTTGGCGCCATCAGAGATGCAGGAGTTGTCTATGTAGCTTCAAGAACTGCTAGACAAGGGACTCATTCGACCGAGTAGCTCACCTTGGGGAGCACTGATCCTGCTCATGAAAAAGAAGGACGGTTCGCATAGGATGTCCATCGATTATCGGGAGTTGAATAAGCTAACGGTGATGAACCGTTACCCACTTCCGAGGATCGATGATTTATTTGATCAGCTTCAGGGTGCATCTTGGTTTTTTAATATTGATTTGCGTTCAGGTTACCACTAGATGAGGGTCAGAGATGATGATGTGCAGAAGACGGTCGTTACGAGTTCGTGGTGATGCCATTCGAGCTCACCAATGCACCAACAACATTCATGGATCTCATGAATCAGGTTTGCATGCCTATGTTGGATCTATCGGTGATAGTGTTTACTGATGATATTCTGGTCTACTCCAAGACCAAGGAACAACACGAGAATCACTTACGAGAGGTATTGGAGACCCTGAGGAGAGAGAGGTTGTACGCAAATTCTCTAAATGTGAGTTCTGGTTGCGCAAGGTGTGAGTTTTTAGGGCACATCGTCAACCATAAGGGTATATTGGTCGATCTGGCCAAGATTGAGGCCGTGATGCGATGGGAGTTCACAAGGACTTCATTTGAGATTCAGAGTTTCCTAGTCTCTCGGGGTATTATCGGAGATTTATCTGAGACTTCTTCAAGATTGCAGTGCCTTTGACCCACCTAATAAAGAAGAGTGTTACTTTTCGGTGGAGGCCTGATCAGCAATTTGCTTTTGAGACGCTGAAGTAGAGATTGTGCAAGGCGCCGATTCTCATGCTTCCCGAGGGTACGGATGACTTTGTGGTTTATTGTGATGCCTCTATTTCAAGATTAGGAGTTGTTGTTATGCAAAGGGGTCACATGTGTGACAACCCGAAACTTTTTCCGTTTCCGTTACGCGATTTCCGTTAATAAAATTTCGAATTCGCTAACTTTTCCGTCAAATTCCTTGGTTTTGAAAATAATCTAGTTATTTATATAATTAAATTATTTACGAGTCGGAACCAAAAATCGTGCGGAAACCCGAATATCTCGAAAAATCAAGCATTTGCGGTCTAAATGAGATTACAACCGTAAACGTGTTTACGGCCGTAAACTCGTTTACGACCGTAAACCTGTTTACGGTCAGTGAAGAGTGGACCCCCACAACACCCCTATAAATACGATGCCTCCACCTTCATTTGAACATTTCTAGCCAAAAACTCTCTCCTTCTCTCTCTAAGAATCTTAACCGTAAACACTCAAAACGCCTTCAAGCTTCGGAAAACATCGAGAAACCACGTTTGGAGTCACTTGGGAACGCCTGGAAACGATTATCTCTTCGAAATCAGCAAGCAGAACCATTTTTCTTGAGTTTACGGTCAACCTTCAAGAACCGTAAACCATGTTCTTGAGTTTACGGTCTAACCTTCAAGAACCGTAAACCCCGTTCTTGAGTTTACGGTCCAACCTTCAGAAACCGTAAACTCTGTTCTTGAGTTTACGGTCCAAGCCTTCTGAAACCGTAAACTCTGTTCTTGAGTTTACGGTCCAAGCCTTCAAGAACCGTAAACTCCTCTTCGATCGTAAACACCTTTTAAGTGGTGTTTTTGGCTGAAAACTCACTTTCATCGATTCGATCAAGTCCCGGTAACATTCCTCAACCGAATACAAGTGTTCTTGTAACACTTTATCTATCGAAATCGCTAATTTAGATACATATATGTATTTATTTGATAATAGGATTCCGTTAAGTGTCACGTGCAACTACTCGAGGACTTTCATTTCAGTCAACGCTTTCACACAACAACTGTGAGTTCATACCCCTACATTTTCCATATTTTCAATGTCTTCAGGGGGGGAATACAAGCTAAACATAAATGTTTTCAAAAAGACTTATGCAAATCTTATACATTAAATCCCTTTTGTACTATGCTGAGCATAAGGGACGTTTTCACTAAAATTTGCTTAGTTTTCCGGACACGCTATTCACTATACATGCAAACTATAATCGGTATAGTTTGGGATTTTCTAAACATAACAAGTACAGAAACTTTCACTACTAAACATATGCTATAAGACAGAAACAGTTTACAGTTTACATCACTACTTTATCACGGTGTTCATAACTATAATTATCACTATATACGGTATTCATACGGATTTTCACTATGGTAAAACGCCACTACACTACATGTAAACTAGATTGTACGATACTGTGAGGCGCTACTTCACTACTGTACCCTTAGGTGTACAGGGATAAATCCTACCACTGTATAACCAGAGTCTCCTGGAAGGAGAGCGTGAGATTTGTGAATAGATCTATTTGGGACTGACAATCCCACATCTGGACTGCTAGCTACAGTTAGGCGGGCACGCCTGAGATGTACAAATGTCATTTCACTCAACGCCTGAAGAACGTTGGAAAGGTCACTAGTCATATCAAGCATGGTTATACGACTCACATTATGTATAAATCACCTTTAGTTTACAACCCGACACTCTTCAACAGTTTTATTTATATTAAATAGAACTAAAACACACTACTGGCCGAGCCAGGGTTTTCAAACAGAACCAATTATGCTACGGTTTTGCATACGAAATAGTTATACTTCATGATTAGCTTTAGCTGGTCACATGAGGTAGTATTTTCGCATACCACTACGGTTTTCAGTACGAACATTCAGGGTTTATACGAAATCGATAATGCTACATTTTCACTAAAGAAAATATCGGATTTTCTTAGAAGCACACAGATATTCATGGTTTATTACAGAACTGATAACACTACATTTTCACTAAAGAAAATATCGGATTTTCTTGGAGCTATACAAAACACTTTTACGAACTCATCAACGATTTGTATTACAAACTATCGCTTTTGAACTCACCAGCTTTATGCTGATATTTTCAAACTGCTTGTATTCTCAGGAAATCAGTAGACATGTACTTGCTGGATTTTCGAGGAACTGGAGCAATAAGAGTTTTAAGTTTTTACTACACAAAACTATTGGATGTAATTCAAACTAAGTTTCAGACTGATGTAAACATTTTTATTTAAGTATTCACTATAATGGTTGTGTTGCTATGATTGCTGTTATTCATTGGTTGTGATACTATACATGACGTCCTCCGCCCCGGAACGTTTCCGCCATCGGTTTCGGGGTGTGACAGATTGGTATCAGAGCCCATGTTTATAGCGAACTAGTATACCGAACCTTACGTGGTATACAACTATAAACACTAAGGGGCCTAAGTGCTCTACGCTAAAAGTATACTTTCAAAATATAAAGTATTTTTATAAAAGTTAATGAGCATGCATACCTAACCAAAATTCGTGTCGCTAGTAGAACAGAATAAAAGTATTTGGATGTTGGAACGCTGCGGTTAAACCTGGGCAGTTATGTAATCATGTCTACGGTGAATATAGCCTGATCAACTATATTCAGTCGAGACATGACCAATATGTGCTTGGGAGTGACTGTGGTGTTACAGCAGACCTAAAACTTACCAAAAATCATCTCACATAAAATACTATAGGAGTATTTTCGCTAGAGCCAAACTCAGTATACAGATTCACTCTAAGTGTTGCTACCTCGTCTTCCTTAAGCGATAACTTACTTGTGATAGTAACTTCTCTGCGTTTATCGCTCGGTAGAATACTTTTATTTTCAGGATGAGATATATCTTGTTTTATATATCTCGAGGACTTACCATCCTCTTCTTCCTGATTGTTTCTAGAACAAGATGCCTCCCCGACCAAGACCCATCAGAAGGAACAACGACACTCCGCCACCACCACCACCCCCTCAGTTCGACCCCGTCATGTTCCAGGCAGCAGTTACCGCCGCCATGACTGTAGCAATGGCACAAGTGAATGCTGGTGGGGCTGGAGGTGGAACCGACCCTCAGAGACAAGATGGAAGTCAGGGACATCAAAAAGAGTGTTCCTACAAGGACTTCATGACTGCGAAACCCAAGTCCTTCGACGGAAATGGAGGTGTCATCGCCCTGACTCGATGGTTCGAGAAGATCGAATCCATCTTCGAAATTTGCGTCTGTTCTAAAGCAAATAAGGTGAAGTTTGCCACCTGCACCTTCACCGACAGAGCTTTGACCTGGTGGAATGGTCGAGTCAAAACCCTAACCCTGCCAGTGGCCAATGCCATGGGTTGGGAAAGGCTGAAGGAGCTCATGCTGGCAGAGTACTGCCCAAGGGGCGAAGTGCAGAAGTTGGAGCACGAACTCTGGAACTTGAAGATGAAGGGTTCCGACATCGCTGCTTACACTGCTAGATTTTGTGATCTGGCGCTTCTCTGTCCGGGAATGGTCACCCCGGAAAGCAAGAAAGTCGAAAGGTACATTTGGGGATTGACGCAACCTACAAAAGGAAATGTCTTGGTTGCGAGGCCAACCACATTTGAAAGCGCCAAGGATCTGGCACAGACTCTGATCGATCATGGAATCGATCTGGATGAAGTGGCAGCTGTCTCCGAACCACAAAAGGAAAGCGGTGGGAAGAAGAAGAAGTATCTACGGAAGGAGTGACATGCATTCCTAGCTCATGTTGTTGATGAGACGCAAAAAGTTAAAGACCTCGAGAGTCTCCCCGAAGTCTGTAACTTCCCTGATGTCTTCCCTGAAGATCTCCCAGGAATCCCTCTCGAGCGCCAAGTCGAGTTTCGTATCGACTTGATCCCCGGAGCTACTCCTGTAGCTAAGTCTCCTTACCGTTTAGCGCCAACGAAAATGCAAGAATTATCCAGTCAGCTCAATGAGCTGACTAGCAAAGGATTCATAAGGCCGAGTTCCTCACCCTGGGGAGCTCCGATCTTATTTGTGAAGAAGAAAGATGGATCATTCTGGATGTGCATCGACTACCGAGAGCTGAATAAGCTTACCATCAAGAACCGATATCCCTTACCCAGAATCGACGATCTCTTCGACCAACTTCAGGGAGCCAATTATTTCTCAAAGATAGATCTAAGATCAGGGTACCACCAGTTGCGAGTTCATGAGAATGATGTTCCCAAAACAGCATTCCGAACTCGCTATGGACACTACGAGTTTGTAGTAATGCCCTTTGGTCTAGCCAACGCACCGGCAGTATTCATGGACTTGATGAATCGGGTGTGCCACCCTTTCTTAGACAAGTTCGTGATCGTGTTCATCGACGATATACTTGTCTATTCGCGGTGTGAAGATGATCATAAACAGCACTTGAGACAGGTGTTGGAAACATTAAGGGCAGAAAAGCTATATGTGAAATTCTTGAAGTGCGAATTCTGGATCAGGAAGGTAAATTTCCTTGGACACGTGATTAGCAAGGAAGGCATACACGTGGACCCTTCCAAGATCAAAGCGATTAAGAATTGGTCTGCACCAAAGACACCCACAGAAATCCGGCAATTCTTAGGTCTCGCGGGCTATTATCGCAGGTTCATCCAGAACTTCTCGAGAATCGCTAAGCCTTTAACTACCCTGAAGCAAAAAGGGGTAACCTTTAGTTGGGGAGTCAAGCAAGACACTGCGTTTCAAACATTGAAGCAAGCCCTGTGCAGTGCACCTATCTTGTCCCTGCCCGAAGGGACGGAAGACTTCGTAGTCTATTGTGATGCATCCAATCAGGGCCTAGGGTGTGTACTCATGCAGAGAGGTAAGGTCATCGCCTATGCCTCAAGGCAGTTGAAAACACACGAAGTAAATTACACAACTCACGATTTGGAGTTGGGAGTAGTGGTCTTTGTGGTTAAATATCTGGAGACACTACCTCTATGGAACCAAGTGCACTATCTTCACCGACCATAAGAGCTTGCAGCACATCTTTGATCAGAAGGAGTTAAACATGAGACAGCGACGATGGGTCGAGCTACTTAGTGACTACGAGTGCGAAATTCGCTATCATCCCAGCCAGGCCAATGTGGTAGCAGACGCCCTCAGTCGAAAGGAGTATTCAGGGCGTAAGGTGAAGGCACTAACAATGACCATCCATTCCCATCTATCCACGCAAATCAAGGAGGCTCAGCTGGAAGCCTTAAAACCAGAGAACATGCCGGGTGAAGCCTTGAGAGGAATGGAAAAGAACTTGGAGGTCAAAGGAGACGGAGTGTACTATTTCATGAACCGGATCTGGACCCCAAAGTTCGGCGGGTACAGAGAGGTTGTCATGAATGAGGCTCACAAGACGAAATACTCCGTTCACCCAGGTTCGGACAAGATGTATCTAGATCTCAAACAACTCTATTGGTGGCGAAACATGAAAGCAGAAATTGCTACTTTCGTGGGCAAGTGTCTGACTTGTGCCAAGGTAAAAGTAGAATATCAAAAGCCCTCAGGTTTACTTCAGCAGCCGTAAATACCTGAGTGGAAGTGGGAAAGGATAACTATGGATTTTATCACCAAGTTACCCAGATCTCCGAGTGGGCACGATGCCATCTGGGTAATTGTCGATCGATTGACGAAGTCTGCCCACTTCCTGCCAATTAAAGAGAACTTCAAAATGGAGAGACTCACACGGATCTACATTCAAGAGATAGTTCGCCTTCATGGTGTACCTGCATCCATTATCTCTGATCGAGATAGCAGGTTTACATCGAGGTTTTGGCAGTCTTTACAGAAGGCTCTTGGAACTAAGTTGGATATGAGCACGGCTTACCATCCGCAGACTGATGGACAGAGTGAGAGAACAATTCAAACCTTGGAAGATATGTTGAGAGCCTGCGTCATCGATTTCGGCGCGTCTTGGGACACTCATCTTCCTTTGATCGAATTTTCCTACAACAACAGCTACCATACCAGCATCAAGGCTGCGCCGTTTGAAGCCCTCTACGGCCGTAAGTGCAGATCCCCTCTGTGCTGGGCTGAAGTGGGTGACATGCAGCTAGCCAGGGGTCAAGTCCCCGACAGTACTCTCACTGGTCCTGAAATTATCCGAGAGACAACTGAGAAGATTGTACAAATCTGGGAATGACTGAAAGCCTCGCGAGATAGACAAAAGAGCTACGCTGATAAGAGACGAAAACCCTTGGAGTTCCTGGTTGGCGACCGCGTCCTTCTGAAGGTCTCACCCTGGAAAGGCATGATACGCTTTGGGAAGCGTGGAAAGCTAAACCCAAGGTACATTGGTCCCGTAGCATACAAACTCCAGTTACCACGGGAGCTCAGCAACATCCACCCTGTTTTCCACGTATCAAACCTAAAGAAGTGTCTGTCCGACGAGACACTTGTAATTCCTCTCGACGATATTGAAATCAACGAGAAGCTCAACTTCGTGGAAGAACCGGTCGAAATCATGGACAGAGAGATCAAACGAACGAAACAAAGTCGCATCCCGATAGTGAAGGTTCGCTAGAATGCCAAGCGGGGAATGAATTCACTTGGGAGCGCGAAGATCAGACGAAACAGAAGTATCCGCATCTCTTTCCTAATCCATGATTTGTATTCTAGGTTTGAATTTCGGGACGAAATTCCCTCTAACGGGGGGGATGATGTGACAACCCGAAACTTTTTCCGTTTCCGTTAATAAAATTTCGAATTCGCTAACTTTTCCGTCAAATTCCTTGGTTTTGAAAATAATCTAGTTATTTATATAATTAAATTATTTACGAGTCGGAACCAAAAATCGCGCGGAAACCCGAATATCTCGAAAAATCAAGCATTTGCGGTCTAAATGAGATTACGACCGTAAACGTGTTTACGGCCGTAAACTCGTTTACGACCGTAAACTCGTTTACGGTCAGTGAAGAGTGGACCCCCACAACACCCCTATAAATACGATGCCTCCACCTTCATTTGAACATTTCTGGCCAAAAACTCTCTCCTTCTCTCTCTAAGAATCTTAACCGTAAACACTCAAAATGCCTTCAAGCTTCGGAAAACATCGAGAAACCACGTTTGGAGTCACTTGGGAACGTCTGGAAACGATTATCTCTTCGAAATCAGCAAGCAGAACCATTTTTCTTGAGTTTACGGTCAACCTTCAAGAACCGTAAACCATGTTCTTGAGTTTACGGTCCAACCTTCAAGAACCGTAAACCCTGTTCTTGAGTTTACGGTCCAACCTTCAGAAACCGTAAACTCTGTTCTTGAGTTTACGGTCCAAGCCTTCTGAAACCGTAAACTCTGTTCTTGAGTTTACGGTCCAAGCCTTCAAGAACCATAAACTCATCTTCAACCGTAAACACCTTTTAAGTGGTGTTTTTGGCTGAAAACTCACTTTCATCGATTCGATCAAGTCCTGGTAACATTCCTCAACCGAATACAAGTGTTCTTGTAACACTTTATCTATCGAAATCGCTAATTTAGATACATATATGTATTTATTTGATAATAGGATTCCGTTAAGTGTCACATGCAACTACTCGAGGACCTTCATTTCAGTCAACGCTTTCACACAACAACTGTGAGTTCATACCCCTACATTTTCCATATTTTCAATGTTTTCAGGGGGGAATACAAGCTAAACATAAATGTTTTCAAAAAGACTTATGCAAATCTTATACATTAAATCCCTTTTGTACTATGCTGAGCATAAGGGACGTTTTCACTAAAATTTGCTTAGTTTTCCGGACACGCTATTCACTATACATGCAAACTATAATCGGTATAGTTTGGGATTTTCTAAACATAACAAGTACATAAACTTTCACTACTAAACATATGCTCTAAGACAGAAACAGTTTACAGTTTACAGTTTACATCACTACTTTATCACGGTGTTCATAACTATAATTATCACTATATACGGTATTCATACAGATTTTCACTATGGTAAAACGCCACTACACTACATGTAAACTAGATTGTACGATACTGTGAGGCGCTACTTCACTACTGTACCCTTAGGTGTACAGGGATAAATCCTACCACTGTATAACCAGAGTCTCCTGGAGGGAGAGCGTGAGATTTGTGAATAGATCTATTCGGGACTGACAATCCCACATCTGGACTGCTAGCTACAGTTAGGCGGGCACGCCTGAGATGTACAAATGTCATTTCACTCAACGCCTGAAGAACATTGGAAAGGTCACTAGTCATATCAAGCATGGTTATACGACTCACATTATGTATAAATCACCTTTAGTTTACAACCCGACACTCTTCAACGGTTTTATTTATATTAAATAGAACTAAAACACACTACTAGCCGAGCCAGGGTTTTCAAACAGAACCAATTATGCTACGGTTTTGCATACGAAATAGTTATACTTCATGATTAGCTTTAGCTGGTCACATGAGGTAGTATTTTCGCATACCACTACGGTTTTCAGTACGAACATTCAGGGTTTATACGAAATCGATAATGCTACATTTTCACTAAATAAAATATCGGATTTTCTTGGAAGCACACAGATATTCATGGTTTATTACAGAACTGATAACACTACATTTTCACTAAAGAAAATATCGGATTTTCTTGGAGTTATACAAAACACTTTTACGAACTCATCAACGATTTGTATTACAAACTATCGCTTATGAACTCACCATCTTTATGCTGATATTTTCAAACGGCTTGTATTCTCAGGAAATCAGTAGACATGTACTTGCTGGATTTTCGAGGAACTGGAGCAATAAGAGTTTTAAGTTTTTACTATACAAAACTATTGGATGTAATTCAAACTAAGTTTCAGACTGATGTAAACATTTTTATTTAAGTATTCACTGTAATGGTTGTGTTGCTATGATTGCTGTTATTCATTGGTTGTGATGCTATACATGACGTCCTCCGCCCCGGAACGTTTCCGCCATCGGTTTCGGGGTGTGACAACATGATTGCTTATGCTTCAAGGCAACCGAAGCCTCATAAAGCGAATTATCCTACGCATGATTTAGAGTTGGGGGCTATGATTTTTTCCCTCAAGATTTGGAGGCATTATCTATATGGGGTCAGATGTACTATATACAATAAGCACAAGAGTTTGAGGTATCTGATGGATCAGTCGAACTTAAATATGAGACAGCGAAGATGGCTGGATGTGGTGAAGGATTATGATTGAGAGATTCTGTACCATCATGGGAAGGCCAATATGGTGGTCGATGCTTTGAGCCGTAAGGCAGTGAGTACTCCTATTAGGGATGTTTTCTTGAGGATGGTTATTATTTTCCCTTGTTGGATACAATCAAGAAGGCTCAGGTAAAGCGATTTAAAAATGATAATTGGAAGGCAGATCGAATCAGGGGCAAATTCCTTTATTTGTCAGAGACAGTAGGGGGTTGTTGACTCAATGTAGTAGAGTTTGGGTTCCGCCTACTGGTGAGGTGAGACAGACAGTGCTAGAGGAGGCTCATAAGTCGAAGTTTTAATTCATCCAGGGTCCACGAAGATGTATCAGGAAGCGGGGCAAGCTAGGCCCCCAATTTATTGGTTCATTCAGGAATTCCGCCCAGGTGGGCAAGGTTGCATATGTATGGGAGGAGGTGTAGAACCTCGGGGCAAGCTAGGACCCCCGTTTTAGTGGTTTTGGACTGGGATGTTCGTTTCACCTCTAGGTTTTGGAGAAAGTTTCATGAGGAGTTGGGTACTCCATTGCACTTTAGTACATATACCACCCAGACCAACAGTCAGAGCGAGCAGACGATTCAAATGCTTGAGGATATGCTCCGTGAATATGTATTGGATTTTGGGGGGAGTTAGGATACTTACCTTCCACAGACCAAGTTCTCCTATAACAATAGTTATCATGTCAGTATTGACCGACCACCGTTTGAGATGTTGTATGGGAGGAGGTGTAGAACCCCGCTTTTCTGGGGAAGGGGGTCGGACATCGGGTCATGGGGAGTACTAAAGTGGTACTCAATACCACTAAGTTGATTCAGCAGATGCACGACAGGTTGCAAGTTGCGCAGAGCGGGCAGAAGAGTTACGCAGGCCAACAATGTTCGGACCTCAAATTTCAGGTGGGGGACTTGGTGCCTCTGAAGGTGTCACCTTGGAAAGGTGTCATCCGGTTTCGGAAGCGAGGCAAGCTAGGCCCCCAGTTTATTGGTTCATTTAGGAATTCTGCTCGTGTGGTCAAGGTTGCATATCGGCTGGATTTGCCCGATGACCTTAGTCAAATCCACAACACCTTCCATGTCTCTTAGTTACAAAATTGTGTAGTCGATGATTCGGCAGTGATTTCCTTGGATGATATTCAGGTTGATGAGAGCCTGAACGACGTGGTGAGGCCAATCGCGATCCTTGACAGGAAGACCAAGACTATACGAAATAAGGTGGTGAACCTAGTAAAGGTGCAATGGCAGCATCGAAAGGGCTCTGAGCAGACGTGGGAGCCGGAGGATGAGATAAGGGAGCACTCCCCGACTTGTTTGCAGTAGTGTACTTCAAGGACGAAGTCTGTTTCAAGTGGGGGATATTGTAAAGCCAGTTTCCAGGTATTTACATTTTTGGCTTTGTTTATTAATAATTTTGCATTTTGGTCCCAAACGTCAGGCGTCAGAGTGGGAACGTTGGGTGTTGGAATGCCATGCATTGGTTTGTGGATGCCAGGCGTCTACACATAGAGGACAAACCCTAATTTTAGTTTCTGCACCCTATTTAAAGATCCTTATGGCCACAAAACCTTTCTTAACTCCAGCCTCCATATCCTCGAAACCCTAAAACCGAACCCTAGCTTGTGTATGAGAGTTTTGAAGCTTGAAAAGTGATGCTTCAATGTTTTGTGTTAGAAGGAAGATTATTCAAGTGGTGGTGGTGCATTCTTTCTTGTAGATCCAGAAACTTCATCTCATTGTGCACCCTTTCAAGGTATAAAGTTCAAATCTTGGAGCTTATTTAGTTAGATCTTGCTTAGCCTTGCATTTTGGTTCTTTTTGTCCCATAGCTTTGATCTTTGTTAGTATGGAGTACTCCAAAGCTATTAATCCGTCCTTTCAGACATTCTAAGATGTCTAAAGTCATAAAAATGTTAGCTTGGCCATTTCCTTTCTCCCATGCAAGAGATATGGGGCTTTAATTGTCACACCCCCAAACCTGAACGACGGAATCGTTCGAGGGCGGATAACTTCATGTAGTATCATAACAGTTGAGTAAATAGTAAAGAAAGCAAACAAAACCATCAAAAGTTACATTGTTGATTGTAATACATGTTTCAAAAGAAATTACATTATGATGATATAATAAGTTTGAAATTGACGCCTTAGCGTCCCTTCCCAAAAGCAGTTGTTACCTGTATTACTGAATCCCTGAGGAATACAAGTAGTTTTGAAAAAGTGTCAAAAATTAAGTTGGTGAGTTCATAAGCGTTTTTGTATAAGAATTGTATGCCCTTTTGTATAAAGTATCTGAGTTTGTTTCTAGAAAATCCAATATTTTCCATAAATAAATAGTAGTTTTAAAAGTTCTAAAAACCGGAATGCATAAGTATTTTCCATACCTAAAATAGTGTAAGTAGATTTATATATGTATATATAACCACTAAGGCGTTTGATAGCCTCGTAAATCAAATGTTTCAATAGTTCATGTGAGTTTTATAACCGTACTATTGACCCAGACTGCCTGTAACAACGTTCTTCAGGCGTTGGAATGATATGACATTTGTCACCCCAGACCTGCCGGTCTAACTGTAGCTAACAATTTAGGTGCGGGATTGTCAATCCCGTATAGATCTATACACAAGTATCACGCTCTCCCTACAAGAGATTATGGTTTATAATACATGACTTAAAATGCGTACGTGAAAGTACGTGAAGTCAAATGTCTCACAAAGTTTGTATCAAATAGGTTTACGTATAAAAAGTCCATTTTTCTTGTAAATGTAAGTATTTCCTTTCTATATTTTTCATAGAGTGTAAAATATCATGAGTATCTCGTAAACTATACCTATTATAGTTTTTCAAAAGTGTTTTTCATTTGAATGATAAACCTTGGTGTATTACCAACGTCGCATGTAAAGTATAACATATGTAATAATGTTATTTTATTTATTTAACATTTATACACAAAATGTAGATACAACATTAGAAACTGTATGTAACGATTTGCATTTTAACATAAGTTTTTCTTGCGTTTCACTTGTATTCCCCCCCCCCCCTAAAATATAGTAAAAAGGTGAAAATATAGGGGTATGAACTCACATGGAAAGTGTGGTGATTTGACGAAAACAAGACTTTTCTCGGGCAGCACTTCGACCGGAAAGTGGTATATTCCTCGGGAATCTCGGGGCTTCGAACTTCCGTCAGAGCTTGGATATGAAACCAGGATGTCGGGATAGTCTCGAGAGGGTAGAAGTATGAAATTTGGGAGAGAAGGTGGTAAATTTGCAACTAAAAGTCGGAACCCTTGCATCCTATTTATAGGAGGGGAGCCTGGCCTCGTACGCTGGGCGTACTCTGAAGTACGGGGGCGTTCTTCGTACGTTGGGCGTACGCGGTGCGTACGTCATTCATGACGCCTTCCTCGGTTGCCGGTCTTCGTATGGGACAGGGGGTAGAGGGGTGTAGGGGAGACATGGTCGAACCGAGGCCCCGTATGGCGTACGCTGGGCGTACCCCTCAGTTTGTGTGCCTCAATCTTCTAAAATGCGTAATTTTCGCATACGAGCTCTGTTTTTGATGTTCTTTATATCCACGCGTAGGTGAGAATATAATATACAACTTTCGTTTAGATTTCGTAGGCAAATTTTGATTTATTTTTAATTATATATTTTTAATAGGCCGGGACAGGAAAAGAACGTTAAAAATTCATAACTTCTTCATCCGATGTCCATTTTCGTCTGTCTTTTTACCGTTGTACTACTATTGTTGAGATCATTAACTCTCGTTTAGGTTGTGTCGGCTAAATATCGCTCGATCTCTATTTCGAGTTTTTAGCTGTCTACCGCTACTCCGAAACTTAGAAAAATCTTAACTTCCTCATATGAAGTCAGATTTGGACGTTCTTTTATGTACGTTCACAGTTTAATGATATCTACGACATTCGTTTAGATACCTAAGGCTAAAAAGTATTTTATTGAAATTTCGCGTTTTACGCTTAACTGTGTTTTACTGGTTTTGCTGTGGATTTTCAATTGGTCATAACTTCTTCGTTATAACTAGGATTTTTGTGTTCTTTATATTACTGAAAACCTTGTTACGATATCTATCATTTTATGTATCCCAATTGAGACTTTTGAACATTTCATTTCTGACGCTATTTTTATTTATTTATCAATTCAAAATAGATTACAATACTTGACTTAGGTCATTACATTGACTTGAAATATCGGTCATCACATCATCCCCCCGTTAGATAGAATTTCATCCCGAAATTTATTTTAAGGCAAGTATTTATGGACTAGGGAAAAGATGCGGGTATTTTTGTTTCATCTGATCTTCTCGCTCCCAGGTGTATTCAGGTCCTCGCTTTGCATTCCAGCGGACCTTCACAATGGGTATGCGACTTTGTTTTGTTCTTTTAATTTCCCTATCCATGATTTCTACTGGCTCCTCTACAAAGTGGAGACTCTCGTTGATTTCGATTTCGTCCAGAGGGACGAAGAGGGTCTCATCGGACAAACACATCTTTAAGTTTGACACATGAAAGGTAGGATGTATGTTATTGAGTTTCTGCGGTAATCGAAGCTTGTATGCTACCGGGCCGATCCTGGCGAGGATCTCGAATGGTCCGATATACCTTGGATTTAGTTTCCCACGTTTTCCAAAACGTATTAACCCCTTCCAGGGTGAGACCTTCAATAGAACCTGGTCGCCAACCTGAAATTCCAAGGGCTTCCATCTTTTGTCCGCATAACTCTTTTGTCTGTCTCTTGAAGCTTTTAGTCGTTCCCGAATTTGGACAATCCTTTCAGTCGTTTCTCTTATGATTTCCGGGCCTGTGAGATTGTTGTCAGGTATTTGACCTCTAGCTAGTTGCGTGTCACCCACTTCAGCCCAGCACAGAGGTGATATGCACTTGCGGCCATAGAGGGCTTTGAATGGAGCAACCTTGATGCTAGTGTGATAGCTATTGTTGTACGAGAACTCGACTAGTGGTAAATGGCTATCCCATGCCTTACCAAAATCGATCACACAAGCTCTTAGCATATCTTCCAAAGTTTGAATGGTCCTCTCACTTTGACCGTCGGTTTGTGGATGGTAAGCGGTACTCATGTCTAGTCTCGTCCCTAAAGATTTTTGTAGTGACTGCCAGAACCCTAAGGTGAATCTACTATCTCTGTCGGAGATAATGGATATTGGTACACCATGGAGTCGCACAATCTCTCCGATGTATGTTCGAGCTAGTTTCTCTATCTTGTCAGTTTCCTTTATTGGTAGGAAGTGCGCAGATTTGGTTAATCTGTCGACGATCACCCAAATGGTGTCAAGTCCGCCCGCTGTTTTGGGTAACTTGGTTATGAAATCCATGGTTATCCGCTCCCACTTCCACTCGGGTATTTCAGGTTGTTGTAACAATCCCAAGGACTTTTGGTGCTCTGTTTTGACTTTGGCGCAAGTCAGACATTTGCCTACATAGGCAACAATTTCGACTTTCATGTTCGGCCACCAATACAATTTCTTGAGGTCCAGATACATCTTGTCTGAACCGGGATGCACAGAGTATCGAGTCTTATGAGCCTCATTCATGACAACGTCTCTGAATCCACCAAAATTCGGTGTCCAGATTCGATTCATGAAGTAACGAACTCCGTCACCCTTGACTTCAAGGTTTTTATCCATTCCTCTTAAGGCTTCGCCAGCCACGTTTTCTATTTTTAAGGCTTCCATTTGAGCTTCTTTGATTTGCGTGGACAGTTGTGAATGGATCGTCATGGTTAAGGACTTCACTCGGCGGCCCGAGTACTCCTTTCGACTGAGAGCATCAGCTACTACATTAGCTATTCCTGGATGATAACGAATTTTGCATTCGTAATCGCTCAGTAGTTGAGTTCTTTTTGGTTGAGAATGTGCTGAAGGCTCTTATGATCGGTGAAGATTGTGCATTTCGTGCCGTAGAGATAGTGCCTCCAGATCTTTAGGGCGAAAACAACTACTCCTAGTTCTAGGTCGTGGGTAGTGTAGTTGACTTCGTGCGTCTTGAGTTGTCTCGAGGCGTATGCGATGACCTTTCCTCGTTGCATTAGAGCACATCTCAAACCTTGGTTTGATGCGTCGCAGTAGACCACGAAGTCTTCTGTTCCTTCTGGCAGGGATGATATAGGTGCGCTGCATAGGGCTTGTTTTAGTGTTTGGAACACAACGTCTTGCTTTTCTCCCCAGTTGTAGGTTACACCCTTCTGAGTCAGGGCGGTAAGTGGTTTCACAATCTTTGAGAAGTTTTGTATGAATCTTCGGTAATAGCCAGCAAGGCCCAAGAATTGTCGGATTTCCGTTGGAGTTCTTGGAGTTGACCAGTTCTCGATTTCCTTGATTTTGGAAGGGTCCACGTGTATCCCTTCTTTGTTGACCACGTGACCAAGGAAATCTACTTTCCGAATCCAAAATTCGCACTTTGAGAATTTTGCGTATAACTTCTCTGCCCTTAATGTTTCCAAGACCTGCCGGAGGTGTTGACTATGTTCTTCTTTGCTCTTCGAATAGATGAGTATATCCTCTATGAACACAATCACAAATTTGTCTAGGAAATAACGACATACTCTGTTCATTAAGTCCATGAACACCGTCGGTGCATTTGTCAATCCAAAGAGCATCACTACAAACTCGTAGTGACTATAACGAGTTCGGAAGGCCGTCTTGGGAACATCTCCTTCCAGGACTCGCAGCTGATGGTACCCGGATCTTAGATCGACATTTGAGAAGTAGCTTGCTCCTTGGAGTTAGTCGAACAGATCGCCTATGCGCGGTAGGGGATATCGGTTCTTGATTGTGATATTGTTTAGTTCTCGGTAGTCGATGCACATGCGAAAGGATCCATCCTTCTTCTTTACGAATAGGACTGGTGCTCCCCAAGGTGAGAAGCTCGGCCTGATGAATCCTTTATTGAGTAGCTCGTTTAGTTGGCTGGATAATTCCTACATCTCTGCTGGGGCTAGACGGTACGGCGATTTTGCTACTGGGGTAGCTCCGGGAATCACGTCGATTCTGAACTCGACTTGATGTTCTGGTGGAACTCCTGGAAGATCTTCAGGGAAGACGTCGGGGAAATTGCAGACTTCCGGAATGTCTTTGATATCTTTCGTTTCTTTTTCCTTATCTACCACGTGGGCTAGGAAATCACGGTACTCTTTGCGCAGGTATTTTTGGGCTTCGACGCAAGAGATGATTTGTAAATTTGTACCGGGTTTATCACCATAAATGATAAGAGTTTCGCCATTTGGCAGATTAAGGCGAACGGCCCTTTCGTGACAAAGTATATCGGCATGGTGAAGGCTTAACCAATCCATACCGATGATGACATCAAAGCTTCTTATAGTGATCGGCATTAGATCGATTTGGAACGAGTGTTCATTTAAATCTAGCATGCAGCCTATGTACATATCGTTTGTGCTTTCTATTTTACCGTTTTCCATTTTTACTGTAAATATCTTATTAAGTGATTGGGGGTTTTTCTTAAGTAAGTGTTTGAATTCATGGCTCACGAAACTCCTCTCCGCACCACAATCAAAGAGTATGCATGCATAAGCACTATTGAGGAGAAACGTATCCGTAACCACCGTGGGATCAACTATTGCTTCATTCTGCCCTATTGCCAACACTCTTCCTACGTCGCCAGCATTCCTGGACTTAGGGAAATCTCTCTTGTAGTGCCCAACTTCACCACACCCATAACATGCCTGGCCCACACATACTCCAGGAACTTGGGTGATTGGTTGTGCCGGTGCCTTACAGAAACGGGCAGTGTGCCCTTTCCTGTTGCAGTTATTACAGTGGATCACCCTACAATTTCCGTTGTGATGGAAATTGCATTTGCTGCACTTTGGTAGGTTTCCAGCATATTGCTTTGATGGTGTAGGGGTAATAGGAACAGCGGTAGGAGCAGTAGCGGCATGGACTGCCACTATCTGTTGTTTATTGGAAGGTTCTTGCGAAGATTGACCCTTCCTTTTGTTCCAAAACCTCTTCTTCTTGTTGTTGTTGGTATTGATGTTATTGTTGTTGCTCTCTATGGATTGCTTCGGAAAAGCAGTCATGAATCCTTGACAGACGCCATGGTCAATGAGGGACTGTGCCAGCTGTTTGGCACTATCGAAAGTAACTGGCTTGGAAGCTAGTACACTTCCTTGAATCTGGGGTGATAGTCCCCAGATATATCTCTCGATCTTCATGCTCTCTAGAGCAACCATTCCTAGGAAAAGTATTGCTAATTCACTGAACCTATTGGTATAGGTCGTGATGTCCGAGCCTACCATTGTAAGGCCCCAAAGCTCTTGTTTGAGCTTCTGTACTTCACCTCTCGGACAGTACTCTTGCATGAGCATTTGTTTCAGGTTTTCCCATCCCATGGAGTTAGCCACTACCAGATTTAGTGACTTGACATGGCCATTCCAACCACGTTAGGGCTCGTTCAGAGAAAGTACATGCAACAAATTTTACTTTGCTCCTTTCTTGGCATGAGCAGATCTCGAATACTACTTCCGATTTCTCTATCCATTGGGATAGAGCCATAACTCTTCCAGTTCCATTAAAGGATATGGGTTTACTGTTGGTGAAGTCCTTGTAAGTGCATTCCTCGGAACGACCTTGGTGTTGGCCATTAGTAGAGCTATTTATTCCTCCTACCGACCCGTTGTTACTCATTTGGGCCATTGCTGCTGTAACTGCAGCTGTTACGGCAGCCTGGAAAACAGCATTGTCCATTGATGGTGGTGGTGGTGGAGGTGGTGTTGGCGTTCCTGTAGTATTGAAGCGTCGGGGATTCCTTCTTGGTGGCATGATTCTGCCAAGTTAAAAGACGAATTCTTGATAAGTCTTCAGAAATGTTTATGGAAAGTCTTAGTATTATATGTTTTACGTTCCGAACATTACCGAATTTGTAAGTTAATTGCGAAATGGAAACTTGTAATAATAAGTGCACGATTACATTAGTAGTTTAAGAATTTAATGAAATACCCAATGAAATAAGAAATGCGTGTCAATCTCATTGATATTAATATTCGATACATCGATCAGGAAAATTTGACCTTAACACAGGTCTAGAGTACATCAATGAAAATGGGAAAATTTGACCGTATTCAGGCCCTCGAATTGTGTACTCACAATCCATCGGGTTTACATACATAAAGGAAAGAGTAGCACCAACGCTCACTCGATAAGTATATACATAGCGCAAGAAGTACGCGCTCTACTCTGAGCGGGTGGTACGCTGCGGACCATGGTACGTTGTCGTGGAAGTCCGAGCTCGAGTTACTTGACGTTCAGCCTCGATGACGCACCTCTCCATTGCGGCTTGGTTTTTCCGGAACTCCCTTACTTCGGCTCTAGCAGTGGTAATGTATTTCTGAAGGTAAAATGTGTGCTCTATTGTTTGATCATGTTCTTCGTCCAGGCGACGAAGACGTACCGCAGTGATTTGGGCAGTGGCACCAGCGTCCAGGATTTGGTTGGCGTTTATCCTTGTTTGTTCGCCTTGGTTGGCGATGCAACGAACCATGACAGGGAGTGCTCTGTCAGCCGAACCCCCGCTACGGAGGTCATAAAAGCCTTGTCCCATGCCGTAGGGTGGACGATGTCCTTGCTCTCTTTGCTCCCGTCGGAGATTTGGTACTACCTGGGGAGGATTGTAGACCTCGGGTTCCGAGTCAGTTCCCTCATCATCCACTTCCTCTTCCTCTTCTTCGGGATCCTCTTCTGGATCTTCCTCGAAAACCTCTTCGGGATCCTCTTCTGGATCTTCCTCAATCCAACCTCCATTGCCCTGGTTTGGGTAGTAGGGATCATAAGACCTACACCGAGTCCTCCTATAATTACCTAGTGCATATGAATTACATACAATTGAGACTGAATGGACCGTTGGATAAGTAGCTTCATTCTAAGCCCACATCCAAACAAGGAAAAGGACCTAAAGCGAAATCATAAATCCTAAGCCCATGCAGCCTCACTCATGTGTAACCTTAAAGTACGCACTTTGCAATTATAGACCTGTCAGTGAAGGTTTTTAGTTTTTATAAGCATAATTCTATTTAATTGACGATTCCTAGTTCTAACGAAATGTCGAGGTTTACTCGCTTATTACAGTTTTTATAGGGTCATAAATACTCCAATAGTATTTAAATTTGTAAATTTGATTCTAGTGTTACTTTGGTAAGTTTTTGACTCGTTGCTCACTATGACTATTCCCCGACATACGTTCGTCATATCTCGGATAAATATAGTTGATCAGGCTATATTCATCCAAGATCTGATTACATATTCCGAGGCTTAGTCATAGTGTCCAACTTGTATTAATACTTTTGTATAGTTCTAACTACGACATTAAACTGTTGCATGCATGTATTTGTACATTTATGAAACTAACCCTTTTAATTTAATGAAGTATGGCTGGTGTGAAAACGTTTTGTCAGAGAGTTTTAGTCCCTTTGCATTTATAGTTTGTATATCTTATGTGGTTCGATATACTTAGTTCACTATAAACAATGCTCTGATACCAATCTGTCACACCCCCAAACCTGAACGGCGGAATCGTTCGAGGGCGGATGACTTCATGTAGTATCATAATAGTTGAGTAAATAGTAAAGAAAGCAAACACAACCATCATAAATATAATTTAAAAAGTAACATTGTTGATTGTAATACATGTTTCAAAATAAATTACGTTATGATGATATAATAAGTTTGAAATTGACGCCTTAGCGTCCCTTCCCAAAAGCAGTTGTTACCTGTATTACTGAATCCCTGAGAAATACAAGTAGTTTTGAAAAAGTGTCAACAATTAAGTTGGTGAGTTCATAAGCGTTTTTGTATAAGAATTGTACGCCTTTTTGTATAAAGTATCTGAGTTTGTTTCTAGAAAATCCAATATTTTCCATAAATAAATAGTAGTTTTAAAAGTTCTAAAAACCGGAATGCATAAGTATTTTCCATACCTAAAATAGTGTAAGTAGATTTATATATGCATATATAACCACTAAGGCATTTGATAGCCTCGTAAATCAAATGTTTCAATACTTCATGTGAGTTTTATAACCGTACTATTGACCCAGACTGCCTGTAACAATGTTCTTTAGGCGTTGGAATGATATGACATTTGTCACCCAGACCTGCCAGTCTAACTGTAGCTAACAGTTTAGGTGTGGGATTGTCAATCCCGTATAGATCTATACACAAGTATCACGCTCTCCCTATAAGAGATTATGGTTTATAATATAGAACTTAAAATGCGTACGTGAAAGTACGTGAAGTCAAATGTCTCACAAAGTTTGTATCAAATAGGTTTACGTATAAAAAGTCCATTTTTCTTGTAAATGTAAGTATTTCCTTTCTATATTGTTCATAGACTGTAAAATATCATGAGTATCTCGTAAACTATACCTATTATAGTTTTTCAAAAGTGTGTTTCATTTGAATGATAAACCTTGGTGTATTACCAACTTCGCATGTAAAGTATAACATATGTAATAACATTATTTTACTTATTTAACATTTATATACAAAATGTAGATACAACATTAGAAACTGTATGTAACGATATGCATTTTAACATAAGTTTTTCTTGCTTTTCACTTGTATTTCCCCCTAAAATATAGTAAAAACGTGAAAATATAGGGGTATGAACTCACCTGGAAAGTGTGGTGATTTGACGAAAACAAGACTTTTCTCGGACAGCTCTTCGACCGGAAAGTGGTATATTCCTCGGGAATCTCGGGGCTTCGAACTTCCGTCAGAGCTTGGATATGAAACTGGGATGTCGGGATAGTCTCGAGAGGGTAGAAGTATGAAATTTGGGAGAGAAGGTGGTAAATTTGCAACTAAAAGTCGGAACCCTCGCATCCTATTTATAGGAGGGTAACCTGGCCTCGTACGTTGGGCGTACTCGCGTACGCGGTGCATACGTCATGCATGACGCCTTCCTCGGTTGCTGGTCTTCAGATGGGATGGGGGTAGAGGGGTGTAGGGGAGACGTGGTCGATCCGAGGCCCCGTATGGCGTACGCTGGGCGTACCCTCGTACGTTGGGCGTACCCCCTCAGTATGTGTGCCTCAATCTTCTAAAATGCGTAACTTTCGCATACGAGCTGTGTTTTTGACGTTCTTTATATCCACGCGTAGGTGAGAATATAATCTACAACTTTAATTTAGACTTAGTTGGCAAATTTTGACTTTATTTTTAATTATATATTTTTAATAGGCCGGGACAGGAAAAGACCGTTAAAAATTCATAACTTCTTCATCCGAAGTCCGTTTTCGTCTGTCTTTTTACTGTTGTACTACTATTGTCGAGATCTTCAACTCTCGTTTAGGTTGTGTCGGCTAAATATCGCTCGATCTCTATTTCGAGTTTTTAGCTGTCTACCGCTACTCCGAAACTTAGAAAAATCCTAACTTCCTCATACGAAGTCAGATTTGGACGTTCTTTTTATGTACGTTCACGGTTTAATGATATCTACGATGTTCGTTTAGATACCTAAGGCTAAAAAAGTATTTTATTGAAATTTCGCATTTTACGCTTAACAATGTTTTACCGGTTTTGCTACGGATTTTCGATTGGTCATAACTTCTTTGTTATAACTCGAATTTTTGTGTTCTTTATATTTCTGAAAACCTTGTTACGATATCTATCATTTTATGTATCCCAATTGAGACTTTTGAACATTTCATTTCTGACGCTATTTTTATTTAGTTATCAATTCAAAATAGATTACAATACTTGACTTAGGTCATTACATTGAATTGAAATATCGGGTTGTCACATTAATGAAGTAGAAAGTTGGGGTTTTTTGGTTTTAGCTCCTTATATCCATGCAAAGGCTTAAAGGTAGAGAATTTATGGCTTTAGGCATTCTTTTATTCTTGGATTTGAATTTTGCATGTTAGGTCTTAAGCCGTTAAGACCTTAGTTTAGAAGTTGAAATTCGTGGGTTTACGTCAGGCGTAACCCTAAGAACGCTAAGTGTTGGAACTCCAGGCCTCGTATTGTGGACTCCATGCATTGTCTCAGCAACCCATTGGAATGATTTTTAGAGCTTGAGTCATTAGGAGTTTTGAGCTTTCGTTAGTTGAGTTATGTATGGAAAGGGCAAAATGGTTTTTTGCCCTTAATATGATGAATGATGAATTTGACCACTGTTTATGGGTTAAAACCCTAATTTTTGATTGGGGTCTTTATTGGATTAGGTTTAGTGTAAGGATTCGTGTTCGCAGCAGCTCAAGTGTTTGATTATGTTATCTACAGTCAGAGGTGAGTCTTCTTACCACCTTAGTGGGTCGAAGGCACCAAGGCCGGCCCATTGTATTGTATGAATAGAATGTATGCTACCGTATGATTTTGACTAATGTGATTGCATGATTTATATATGGATTCAATCTGGGCTCGGAGTCATTATGGCATCGGGGTTGATGCGGACCCGAGGGTTGATACAGACGCGGGGGTTGATACAGACCAAATACAGCCACGTGGTGTTATATTTATGTGTTTGATGTATGTAGTATTTTGGGGAAGCTCACTAAGCTTTGCGCTTACAGTTAAGTTTGTGGTTTCAAATACTTCCAGTACAAAAGGGAAGGGCCCGACATGATTTCACCACATCCACCCATGTTTCACATTTTCTTTATGATTTGGATTTGTACTCTCATGATTACTCTCTTTTGACATACTTTGTTGGGTTTGTTATGAATACTTGATGGTTTTCGACTAAATTAAAAATGAAAATTTATCCATGTTTTTGGGACGTTACACATCCCCCGGTTGCCACGTCGTGGCGGCCAAAATTCCACGTCGTGGAAACCGGGTCTCAACAACTTAATGGATTAAGCTATTTTCCTACTACTCCTAGAGCTCCAAAGCTCAGATCTATTCCTTCCCAAGGTCTTGATGGATAAAGTTTGCAACTTTATCCATTAAGAAATCCCAATAAGTCAATATCTCTAAACCTAGGTCCAAAATGACAACTTAAGGCATGAACTCAACCATTATTAATCACCAGAACAACAAGTCCATAACTTCTAGAAGGATTTCCTACACCCAATTCATTATAAAAGTCGGTGCTTTATGGACATGTTGTGTGATCAAGATACAGTGTGTAGAGACAAGGTTTGAAAAGTCAAACCTTGAATTAATGCTTAAGATCAATGTCTGCTCTTAATGTAAGGTTCCATTCGAATATGGTAATACAAGTTAAGACTTGAAGTGAAGATTCAACAAAGTATTCTAATATTAAATGAAGTAAACTTGGAGTATAATCAATGTAAATACATTTAAGAAACAAGAAGAATATTGTGAAAGAACTTTGACGTGGAGGAAAAGTGAAAGTGAATTGAAAGAGAATAATTGCTATCTTTGGAGTAAAACTTGAATTCCCTTCCATCACATTAATGGTGAAACAATCACTCCATTTATAGTGCAAGGAGGAACATAGTACAAACCACGAAACATTCCTAGGACTAGATAATAATCATTCTTTGACAAACTGATATCTAAAAGATACACAAAAGTAAGTCCTATGAAATGTTACATCAACAATATGACAAAATACATTAAATGCTTGAACAGTCTGTTTATCTCGGAATTGTCCTTTATCTCGGAATAATCTTCATCTCATACTCCATCTCAACCTTGGACATCAACACATCTCGGAACATCTACTGAATTTGGAATTTGATTGCTCAGGATTAGAGGTTCACTTTTCATGTTTAAAAAATCACCCCCTAAGTGAACTTAGCAATCATGCCGAATTAGTTGGCTTCTTCATTGATAAACACATAAGCTCTGTATAGCCATTTTAGGACTTCTAGATACCATTGGAGATGGCTAATGAATTTGTTCTTTACATGCTCTGGAGCATCGGACTTGGCTGCACTAGTGATGAACTTTTGAAGAATCTTGGAAGGTACAAGATGCTTGTCTAGGACTCGGAAGAAATCCTTTGTTTTAGTCTTCTTTTCCAAGTAGACATAACCAAGCACTGGTTCATCAATTGGTTCCTCAGCAAGGAGTTCTGCTTCAAGCAGCTTGAATTTAATTTTGGCCAAGAACTTTTCAGTTCCAAAAAGATGTGCAAGCTCGTAGTCGCATCTGCATAACTCTGTAACATAGTCCTTGAGATAGTTCATTGCAGCACTATAGGTCGCAATGCTCATTTGATCGGTCTGGAGAGTTCGAAAGTGAGCGGCGATAGTCAGAATATCATTTGGGTTGATGACAGGGAAGTCTACTTCCAAGATGGTGATCTGCTTTGATTTGTTCTGATAGATGTAGTACCTGTGTCGATTGCAGTTCAAGTCAAATTTGCTTAGAACTTTCGGTCCGAACCCAGAAATTTTTGTAATTCTCTTTCGAGACCACACTTCCTTTTGAGGTTGTACATTCATGGAATAGAAAGTCATTAGTCTTTCTCTTTCTGTTCTGACACTCGTTTGGGGATCATCATTTGGGTGGAGAGGAGCAAACTTGATATAGAATTTTCCATACGGACAAATTAGGAGATCAGTTTGATCTGCACCTTGCACTGGCAGATCATAGTACATGATTGGTACTATATCAAGATCATAAATTATCCCTTCACGACAAAGTGGGGATAAGCCTAGCATTAGATTCAGATTATTTTTAAGGGCTTGTATCTTGTGTGCTTATAGCTTTGCTTGTTATCCGCATTACTTCCTAACAAGGGTCATCAGAACTTGGCAAGTGGCATCAGATTTGTTCTGAGTCTTGACAAGTATTGTTTGATTTCCTAATATGAAACAAATGCACATCCCCTGCGAACCTTACTTACAACCTCGGTTGTAATATCCTTCCTTGCCGCACTTGTAGCATATGAAAACACGACATACTCCTTTGTGTGCTTCACCAAACTTGTTACATTTAAAACCCCTTTGTCCTCTTGATCTTGATGAACGGTTTTGAAATTCTTGTCTGCTGGCAGAGACGGGGCTGGAGTCTGACTCTTTTCCTTTGTCTGGGTCTCCAACTCAATTTCTCTCCTCCTGGCACGCTACTGCATCTCTGCCAAAGTTTTGTATTATTGTTGGATACAAATTCTCGGATCTCCATCTTGAGCATACTCAAATACCGAGACATTTGCACCTATTCTGAAGATGCATACTTTGGGCAAAACAAAGCCCTCTCTGTGAACTTCTTGGTAATCTCGGTTACTGATTTCGTCATTTTCTTGAGCTAGAAATATTCTTAGGCTATTCGTTCCCTTTCTACCGTTGGAACATATTCTTCCCTGAGCTGTTCCACAAACTGCTCCCAGGTTACTACATTCTTTTCTACAGGTGAATAGTTCTTGGTGATAAAGTTCCACCAATCCTTTGCCCCCAAGCGAAGAAGGTTTTGTGTATATCTGAATTTCAAGTTATTTAGACAAGCACAAGTATAAAATCATCCTTCTACATCCGACATACATATCATTGCCATGATTGGGTCTTTTATACCATTAAACTCTGGGGGTTTGGTGTTGTTGAATTCCCGGTAAGGCATTTCCTTGCCTCTAGTTGGTGTTGCAGCAGAAACAGCAGCAGTGGCTGCGACGACAGTAGTAATAGCGACAACAGCATACTTTTTATCAAACAATTCTATTAATTCGCCCTTGATATTTCCAAAAATTTTGGATATCATTCCTCTTACTGATGTCGATACCTCCGCATCAATGCAATCGTGTATGTCGGTCTCGCTTAGACCTCATCTTTTCAACCCTGATCCAGAACCGCTTACTCTTATGATCATCACCATACTGAGGATTTCAATGAGAATAGATTAATACCAAATTGCATCACTAATTCAGACTATCACTCAAAATTATTTCCAGTTCCTCGGTAACTTTGTGACTTTTCATGATTCTTCTACGGATCCTTTGCTTCCGGTAGTACGGCCCTATACTACATTCCACACTTATCCTTACGTGATCCAAGAATTATCCCATTTTTTCCAAGTCACTACACTCATTTACTAATAGGCTTTACCACACACTCAGTGTTATAAGAGCCAAATCCTAAACTTTTATATAATTCCTTCCATCCATGTTACTGTACATGATTGAAATTTTTTTGACATATATAGTTGCCTTGTGTATGCAAGTCGTACATAATCCAGGATTAAATAGATGGTCGAATAAATGATTATATCCTAAGCCCACAACTAAACAAGGAACAAGAAGTAAGGCTGACTTAAATATTCTAAGGCTATAAGATCCTAATCATGCTCGACTATATAGCATACATTTAACCACCATATAATATTAGCACAAGTTCAGGTAGCACATAAAAACAATTTCTAAGACTATAAGGCATCCTAGTTATCAGGAAATTCTAACATGCAATTCCTAAAAAGATTCTTAGCCTTTATACTAGCATGCATTTTTAACAATTCACATAATAACGGATATAGTCATATTGGAACTCACATTAAATTCTCAGCTTCAGCTGACTGTACGCATCTCATCTTCTCCTTTATAGAAAACTATTTTTCAAAAAGTTTTATAAAAAAATTCAGATCCTTAGTTTGATTCTGGATTCACACGAGTGTTTATCCAATTCACTCAAATCAGGACTTTGATACCAACTTGTAACATCCCCAACTTTCATATACAAATTTCAATTTTTTTGAAAGTAAATAAACCATTCCAAATGTTTAATTAAAACATAGTGTGACAATCATTTTAAAAACAAATACATTTAATCCAAAGTAAATAAAATAGTGGAAGTCTTGTTGTTCCAATGCGTGTGTACAGTCATGCATTAGCCTTCCCGTTATCTTAAGAAGTACCTGAAAACATTTATATTCCACTAGGTAAGCATAAAGTTTAGTGAGTTCCCTAATATATCATATATCACAATACATGAACATGCATACAAAAAAATGGCTCCCGTGCGTTTATCGTTTCACCATTAATAAGTGTATCTAGACTTAAGGCCTACTTGCCATTTCGTCGTCAACACTCGGGTCTATAGGCTCTGTAACAACGTAAATTTCCAAAACAATTTTTCATTTTTAAATCATACTTTTAATCATATAACAATATCAAAACATAATGTATCCAATGTCATCATCACAAAACATATTCCTAGAATCTCAACATAATCTCTATGAGTGTGTACTGATCATGCCGGCGCCTTCCCGCGATCCTCACTGGTACCTGAAACACATAACACACAACACGGTAAGCATAAATGCTTAGTGAGTTCCCCAAAATACCACATACAACACATGCGCCACTCGAGGCTACAGTACGACCCTCCGGTCGATGTGTCTCAGCGGAAACCTCCAATCCCGTAGCTCGTTGGACCCTTCGGTTCGGTCTGTATTGTTGGACCCTTCGGTCCGATCTATATCGTTGGACCCTCCGGTCCGTTCTCTACATCACATAGCATACATATAACACAATGCACATAATCTCATATATACACATAGCATACAAGACCCTCCGGTCTACACATAAATACCACTCTAGGTAATGTATAGTGAGAAGACTCACCTCGGGTATCTCGGATGATCTCTCACACGAATATACTGATCTAGCCTCCGCCTAATCACATACACAATATCCTCAAAATAAATAATGGCTCTCAAAGGCTAGATTAAATCCCCTTCTACAATCCCTCAGAAGGGTAAAAGACCATTTTACCCCTCCTTGACCCAAAAGTCCAAATGTTGACCAGAACCCTAAAAGTCAACGAAAGTCAACGGTCAAACTTTGACCCGACTCGTCGAGTGCACATGGGCGAGTCGGCGAGTCCATGCGGGTCCTCTGAGTCCTTCTAGCCTCTCTTGGCTCGTCGAGTCATCCTTCCACTCGACGGGTTCCTCCAGCCACGAATCACGGGGCAACCCCGACTCGACTCGTCGAGTCCACTTATGGACTCGGCGAGTTGCTTCCATGTTCATTCTCAAATGACCTTCTAAGGTCAGATCTGCTTCTCTAATCTATAGATCTAACCTTCCCAGGCATGATAATCGCGTAAAGGTTCGAACTTTAGGCCCATGCATCACACTATCACCTCTATATGCCAAAATAACCCTTAATATGATAACCTAAGCCCCAAACTCATAAAGGACTGCATAAAGTTGGAGAATAGGGACTCTCTGGACCTCTCAAGGTCCAGATCTGATGATATTGACACAAGGGGACATCACATACGCTAGATCTCTTACCAAAAAGAAGAGAAAAAGCCCTAGATTCATGAAATCTATTACTCAATGAAAATGGACATGAATCCTTACCTCCCACAGCAGCTCTGCACCAAATGATGGAAGATTTGAGTCCCACAAGACTGCCTAGCTCGAAATCCTCCTTTCCCCTTGCTAAAACACATTCAAGAATGATGGATTAGACTTCCTCTTGCACTACAAGCTTCTCTCTGCTCTCTAGGGTTTCTCAGGGGAGTAGTGGCCGCAAATGACGGCCATAAGGGCCTTTAAATAGGGCTCAGGCCCTGAGATTTAGGGCTTCACTTTACAGCGCGGACTCGCCGAGTCCACTCATCGACTCGTCGAGTCCGGTCATTAATCCAGACAAGAATTCACGATCTTACTCGGCGAGTCTGAGCGTCTACTCGCCGAGTCCCTCCATAAAACTCAAAATAACCAATTAAAATAAGATACCTGGAAATCCGGATGTTATAATTCTCCCCCACTAGAATCAGACTTCGCCCACGAAGTCTCATTCTACAAACAGCTATGGGTGTAGCTTCCACATCTCCGCCTCCGGCTCCCAAGTCAGCTCGGACCCTTTTCGATGCTACCACTGAACCAGAACCAGTGGCACTTCCTTGTTTCTCAAAACCTTGATCTTCCGATCCACCACCGCGACTGGCCTCTCAACATAATTCAGTCTCGCATCCACCTGAATATCCTCCAATGGTACCACCGCCGACTCGTCGACTATACACTTTCTCAACTGGGACATGTGGAAGGTATCATGTATCTGACTCAACTCCGCAGGTAGCTCCAACCGGTAAGCTACCCTGCCCACCCTCGCGGTCACCCTAAACGGACCGCTGTACCGGGGCCCCAGCTTGCCCCTCTTCCTGAATCGGATTACTCCTTTCCAAGGAGACACCTTCAGGAGTACGAAGTCTCCCACCTGAAACTCAAGCTCGGATCGTCGCCTATCCGCATAACTCTTCTGGCGACTCTGAGCTGTCAACAACCTCTGCCTGACCTGCTGTATTTTCTCAGTCGTCTGAAGCACTATCTCAGTGCTACCCATCACGCGTTGTCCTACCTCTCCCCAACAAATTGGAGTCCGACATCTCCTCCCGTACAACAACTCGAAAGGAGGCATACCAATACTCGAATGGTGGTTGTTGTTATAGGAAAACTCAGCCAACGGCAAGTACATGTCCCAACTGTTGGATTAATGTCTAAGTCCATAACTATAATTGGTAAGACTTGACCCGACCCGGCATGGTCCATTTGGGTTGCATGGCATCATGCATTTGGATAGACTATAATGAGAGAAATAACACTTAAGGTTGGTTAATATATTATAAGTTCTAATATATTAATAAGGTTATTTAATTAGTATTGATCAAGAATTAATTTGGAATTAATTAAGTGATCAAAAGGAGACTAATTAAATATATGGGTTGATTGTGTAAAATCATTCATTCTTATATATGTGGGCTTGTGATCCAAGATTCCTTATGTTGGACTAAGTCCATGGGGTGACCCATGGATACTCCATGGAGGTTAAAATCCATGGAGCATAAGGAATGGGTAAAGTTATGAGTTACATGGTGTAACCCTAATAGCCACCATATAAAACAATCCCATGGCTCAAGAAATCGTGCACTAATGTGTGAGTGTGAGGGCTAGACGATTTCAAGGAGTGTTCAAGTTTCTCTCAAGTTATTCCAAGTGTATTTGGTGTTGTGTGAACCATTTGAGGTGTCACACTTGGGGCACTAGGCACTCAAGCTTCATGAAGACATTCTACATCAAAGAGGTATGTATTCTATCTTGTTATATTTATTATTTTGTATGCTAGATTAGGATAATACCTTGGATGTTCATAATTGTATGTATAATAGAGAAAACATAGATCCAAGGTATTTAGGGTTGCATGTACACTTAGGAGTGTTAGAATTCTCATAACCCAACAGTGGTATCAGAGCCAGGTTTGTTTTCTTGTTATACTTGCAAAAGTAGCTGAAAAATCGAGTTGGATGCATATATTCGATTGTTTTGGCTGGAATTGGACTAGGAACATTACCCTAAGATGTTTTTGGACTTATAAACTTGTTTTTGATGTGGTAATGTTCATGCTAATCCAATTTCTAAGATAATTGTCATAATTTCAAGATTTGTATTAGTTTGTATGTTCATGCTAATTTCTTGAAGATTGATGATTTGAATTATCTTATTCTTATGAGGTTCTTAGATTAATAGAAAAGTTGTGTGAAATAGTTGTTTTCAATCCATTTTAATCTAAGAGTTGATTCCAAAGTGTGTTTTTGTAACTTGTCCTCAAGTTATATGAAAAGTCACATTTAAGAATCATAAAACTCATAAAAGTTGGCAAAGGTTACAAAATGAAGAGTCTAGTTCTAATTAAATGGTTTTATGACTCCATAATTTGTCCTCAAGTTATGGAGGTTCAAGAGTCTCTTCATTAAATTAAAAAAAAAGTGTAACCTTAATTAGTTCCATAAGTTACAATAAAAAAAAAGTTATTTTTTTTATTAATTAGTTTAAAGTCTTCCATAACTTGTCCTCAAGTTATGGAACTTGAAGAGTTTTTTTTTTTTTTTTTAATTAAAACTACTTTAAACTCATAAGTTATGGAATTAATTAGTTTTGAATAGTTTCAAAACTTGCCCTCAAGTTTTGGAATTTGAAAAGTTTTCACTTATGAATACTTTAATTCCAAGTTAGCCCTTAGAATTTTAAAAGTTAAAATTCAACCCTTATACTTTATAATATTATAAGTTAATAATATTTATATATATGTATAAGAGTAAAGTCAGTCTTACCGTTAGTAGGCCTCATTCATGAAGCCGGTCTATAAGGGGGGTATAAGGTTACTGCCTATAAAATGGCAGTTTAATGGGTGTCCACTCTCACCCACCGCTTCCTTGACTGGTGGAGGGTCGTTAGCCGAACGGGTAGGACAAGGACTATAATTCTCCTTTCATTAAAAGTATTAATGATAAATACTAAGTAACTAAACTCTTATTAATACCCAATCTTAGTTACTTAGGAAAATGTGAATTTGGTGCTAACCCATGAAATTACACTTTGCACTTTGCTTAAGTCATTAGTGGAGCGTGTGTGGTTAACCGGCACACTAACCTGGACTTAACAAGGTAGGCAAAGGGTAACTTAATATTTATCATAGTATCGGTGGAGCGTGTGTGGTTAACCGGCACACTGATTAAGGGGTAAATATTAAGGGTACCAAGTATATTTGCATGGTTATTCACACCTTGTTTTGTGATCCTCGGCATCCCAGTCACAAAACCTGAAGGGCACACTCGAGATTGAAACATGACTTTGAACAGTTCAATGAATCTCAAAGATCTAGGACTTTCAAATCCAATTAAAACCTAATAAATTATTTCGTTTTTCATGGTGGAAATTGGTGAATCGTCATTCACCTACCTTCAAATATTTTATAGCTTGGATTACGGCATCCCTCTTCTAAGTTATAAAATAGTTTGTTGGGTCCTAGCCTTAATATTTCATATTGGGTGTCATATTAAGGACTTTAAATCAACTATCTTGAATATCTCCCAAAAAGACGTCTGGTCTAGACATTTATGATCTTCCCAAATCTCTTGAAACAAGCTTTCCTAAATGAAGATGATGTCCCATGGATATCATACTTCTTTCACCTCCTCCAATTATTCTCCCTATCCCACAAGTTCCTAAAAAGTTTAAGGTCACTCAAGCCCTATTGGCAAGGCAAGGTCTAGGTGTGATCACATCTTGGAGATGTAGTCACATATTGACAAGCCGGGAGAGTTGGGTGTCAAAGTCTTGAGAAAGTTGGTGGCTCAACTACATTCTAAGTCACATAGTGAGTTCTTTTGGGAATCCTATGAAACAGACTAAGACAAGACCCTTAATGATCTTATCTATTTGCTAAGATCAACTTCCTAAAACGCTATGGATATTGACAATGATGACATTGGATATCCAGTAAAGTTCTCTCTTCCCAATGGAAAGGGATCGGCCATAGTCAACTCGGTTGACCCAATGGTAAAGAGAGAGGCGAAGTCTGAGATAGTCCCATTATCAAGGGTCCATAGGTAACTATTGCCAAAGGAAGGGGCATTGGTTACGAAGCTGCCAAATTTACCTAAGGATGTTAAAGTCAATAAGTTTGGCTCTACTTCAGGTAAAGTCCATTGTCTAACTCTATTAAGTACATGTTGATTCTGATCGCGAAGATGGATTTCAATCGCATGGTTCGGTGATCAGAATTTTGGGCTATTACTTAAGAGTTATGATATTTATATTGCTTAGGAATAGATAACAACAAGGTTTTCATATGGATTGTAAGGATAAGTTTTTCCGCAAAGTTTTAAAATAAAAGAAAAAGGTTTTGATTTTATTTATTTTAAGTATCCTTACAATGGCATTTGTGAAAAGTTGTTGCTTATAAGATTCCATTGATAGCAATATTGGAAAAATGGATTTGATTCTTTCGGTTGTGGTAGTGTCTAATATTACCAAATAAGGAAAGATTCTCATCACCCAAGGTTCAATTGGACCGAAACTTGGAATCATGCAAGTTGTATAGTATGATGAATGAGAACTTTCAGCTTGGAAAATTAAGACTAATTCCTTATGTGAATAAGGAAAGGACTAAGGGATCGAGTACACATTCTTGTGCACTGGTCAAGTCCACCACAAAAGATCAAGAAGACTATTCGTCATGATTTACTTAAGTTCAGTAAATATGGTTATACTTATAAGTTTAAATATAAGTCTGTAGCATTGGAGAAGTTTCAATGTGAGACAGAACGAATAAGAAGAATCAAAGTATGGCAGAAAGATAAAAGTTTCTCAAATCTGAAAAGATGGGAGAGTACTTTAGTATCGTGTTTATGATCATCTTAATGATTAAGATACCATATCACAATTGGTCCTCTAAAGTCATCTTAGTGCATTCTTATGACTAAGAAGAGGAGTCATGAATTGTTGAAATGGTTAAATCAAAAAGATGAGTCATACTTCGTTCCAAAACAATTCTTAGAGTCATACTCCAAGATTGTAACTTGAGTGACATATCTTAAAGAGGGTTTGTTAACACTAGTCAAATGTAAGAGTAAAAGGTTATCTACTCTTGTACATTTGAAATTGGTAAGTTGTGATGTTTTGGATAAAACAGAGACCAACTTAGGCCAATTGTGTAAAGTGTTAGTCTTGATAAAGAATCTGCACTATCTCTTGAATATTTGACAAGGGAGTCTTATATGTCAAGAGGACAGTGGGAGTCTTAAATCTCTTGAAAGTTTCAAGACTTAATCAAGAATAAAACCTAAAGTCCTTCACTAGCACACGACTTGAGGTTTATAACCTATCGTGTTGAAATTTTTGTGCCTATTCAAGTTGGCTTTGCATAGGAGTTCTGAGAGTTCTCAATTGGTTGCACAACTACTTGGAAGCAATGGCAGGCACCTGAGCTGCCAAATGGCAAGAATTTAAGATTGCACAAGTTTAATCAATATGAGTTTGGATTTGTCACTAACCTTGTCTTGTGATTATGGTTTTGACAAATTCACATGGATAAGAACACATACACTATTAAATCTAAGTGTCATAAGGTTTCTCTCCGATTCATGAAAATGATGGTGAGGAAACACTTTCACTAAGTGGATTTTAGCTAGATAGCAATTGTGATATTTGCATTCTCAAAGTCGTTAGTGGAGCGTGTGTGGTTTACCGGCACACTAACATGGACTTGTGAGAAGTGGCAAAGGTCTAAACAATTGAGACTATGATTACGGCATCCCTTTTCATAGTTCTAAAACTGTTTAGACACACATGTGAGCTATCTAAGAGAGGTGTATGATTTTGATAAAGTTTTATCAAAACAATCTAGTATCAGAAATCTGAACTTTGGTAAGAAAGTCAGCTGATTTCTGAGTACATGTCAAAGCTAGTGGGAGCATAAGTGTTATGCTAATAATCATCATGTTAGTGGGAGCATGATAATTATGACAAAGGTTGCAAGTTAGCAATGTTAATTATAGAAAACAAAAGTTTCAATTCGTGAGGTTGCAGGGGTTGAAAAAGTTGTTTTGCTATAATTAAGGGAGAGGAAATTATACTTCATTTCAATTCTAAAAGCTTAGATTGAGATTTTAATCGTATTTAATCAAGGGTATATATATGAATTTCATGTTGGAATGGCTCAACATAAGGAAATTCTATATATTGGTCCATTATTTGCGTTCTAAAATTCGATTATGATTACGGCATCCCTTTTTCATAATCTGAATTTTGAGAACTTGGCAAATTGAAATGGAAATATTATAGCAAAAGACTGGTTTAGTCTTTATGTGAGACATCATGAATCGTGTCCCATATGCTTCGGATATAGGATCGATTACATGTGCTATATTCATCCTTTCTAAAATTTTCCAAATGCCTGGGCATTATGAAGGGAAAAGGTCTAGAATTGGATATGACTAAAATGATTAAGCAATTGTCGAGGACAATCTGAGGTTTACCAAAGATTGGTTGCTCAGGGACAGTTGGAAGTATAGTGCTAATTTTGGAAGGACCATATTGATATATTCTGAAAAGAGGCATCTCTTGTTCAGAAGTGATAGTCAAAATGAGAATATGGAGTTGTCTCCATAGGTGGAAGTTATCTGTGTAAGATTAGAAAACTTAATGCAAGAAGCATGTCCAAAGCAATGTACTTTGAATATGAGACTTAGTTTCCATGGAGTTGATCTCCATTGGAATACCTTATAATGACTGTTGACAAGTCTTTGTGACTTTGTACATATTCATTATAGGAGGAACAGTGCATATAAGTTTAAAATCTAAACAGATTTCGATAAATGTTAGGAATTCTCACATTTTTCGATAAGGATTTGGGAGTGTGAAAAGAGAATCATTGAAATTATGTTCAATTGATCTAGTTCACAAAGAAAAAGGATCATAGATAAACATAGAGTGCATACTTGGTGTATAGCAAAGCTATTGTTTAGAAAAACATAGTGTACATGCTTGGAGCATGGGACAACTAGTGTTTTTAATTCAGGTATAAAGTTGATAAAACTGAAACAATGAAATAATGAGTAATCAGTATGGTAATAAATAAAAGTGGTCTATTTATATTCATAGGGTTTGATACCATATTTGATTCATTTATTCTTGTGTTTCATTTTGCATGTTTTGACTTCCAGAATAAACTAGGTCATTCTTCCTGAATGACTAAGTTATTCAAACTATCCACAGTCGGTCATATGTTGGAAGTAGATATGAATCAAGACTGTCATGGGTTGGCTTGTAGAGGTCTAAGATGTTGGACAAAGCGGTGCTACAACACTCATGAGTGCTCATAAGTTCTGAGTATTGGATTCAACCCACGCTCATTTGAATCACTTCATGGATTTTATCACGAGTGATCATGAGACGATAATATCTTATATTCTTAAAACCTAGAGATATGAGTTGTTACTATGAGTTGGTTATACATTGATTGCACGAAAACGCATTGGTAACTCGATGTTATAAAACGTGCCTTTGTGTATGATTCAACAAGTAGTAGAACAAGCCATATGAGTCGAAGTTTATCCATTCCTTTTACCTTCGGGATAAAAGCGATATCTGTGGGCCCCTCGATGATTTAAAGATGATACATGTGAGTGCTTGGCCAAGCCAGGACTGATTTGATTTGTTCAATCAGTCAGTCATCATGAATCGGAAATCGGGAAACAACAAATGGACAGAGAGAATGATTGATAATCCATGTCTCAGTCCATATGATATCTAGAATGGAGGAATATATGATCCCTTATCTAATGGACAAGTCATTGACAAAGGTCAGAGTTCGACAGAAGCTTTTGAGAGCTACGATTGCTGATCGGTTCCTGAAGTCATACGCAATAATAGTTTTAGACTTATCCAAGTGGGAGACTGTTGGATTAATGTCTAAGTCCATAACTATAATTGGTAAGACTTGACCCGACCCGGCATGGTCCATTTGGGTTGCATGGCATCATGCATTTGGATAGACTATAATGAGAGAAATAACACTTAAGGTTGGTTAATATATTATAAGTTCTAATATATTAATAAGGTTATTTAGTTAGTATTGATCAAGAATTAATTTGGAATTAATTAAGTGATCAAAAGGAGACTAATTAAATATATGGGTTGATTGTGTAAAATCATTCATTCTTATATATGTGGGCTTGTGATCCAAGATTCCTTATGTTGGACTAAGTCCATGGGGTGACCCATGGATACTCCATGGAGGTTAAAATCCATGGAGCATAAGGAATGGGTAAAGTTATGAGTTACATGGTGTAACCCTAATAGCCACCATATAAAACAATCCCATGGCTCAAGAAATCGTGCACTAATGTGTGAGTGTGAGGGCTAGACGATTTCAAGGAGTGTTCAAGTTTCTCTCAAGTTATTCCAAGTGTATTTGGTGTTGTGTGAACCATTTGAGGTGTCACACTTGGGGCACTAGGCACTCAAGCTTCATGAAGACATTCTACATCAAAGAGGTATGTATTCTATCTTGTTATATTTATTATTTTGTATGCTAGATTAGGATAATACCTTGGATGTTCATAATTGTATGTATAATAGAGAAAACATAGATCCAAGGTATTTAGGGTTGCATGTACACTTAGGAGTGTTAGAATGCTCATAACCCAACACCAACTTCCTCCGAAGTCCAACACACATGCTCGAAGCATGTCCTCAAGCGTCTGAATCGTCCGCTCACTCTGCCCGTCAGTCTGTGGGTGGTAGGCGGTACTGAAATGCAACCTCGTACCCAACTCCTCATGAAACTTCTTCCAGAACCTGGAAGTGAAACGTACATCTCGATCTGACACAATCGAGATCGGTACTCCATGACGCGATACCACCTCTCTCACATACAATTCGGCCAACCTCTCTGCGGAAGAGCTCTCACTGATAGCAAGGAAGTGAGCGCTTTTCGTCAGCCGGTCAACAATCACCCAAATTGCATCGACACTCCTCGTGGTCCTTGGCAACTTGGTGATAAAATCCATGGAAATCTGTTCCCACTTCCACTGGGGAACCTCAAATGGCTGCAACTTGCCATGCGGACGCTGGTGCTCGGCCTTAACCCGGCGACAGGTCAAGCACCTCTCAACGAACCACGCAACATCCCTCTTCATACAGGGCCACCAATAATCTTTCTTCAGGTCCAAATACATCTTAGTGGCCCCGGGATGAATCGAGAACCTCGATCTGTGCGCCTCCTCCATCAAGGTGGTACGTGTCCCGCCTGCATATGGCACACAAATCCGACCCTGAAAGGTCATAAGCCCTCGGCTATCGGTGACGAACTCAGATACCTGCCCAATCACCCGCTCTCTCTTGCGGTTCTCCGGTCTCATAGCCTCTGCATGGGCCTCCCGAATGGTGTCCAACACCGGAGTCATCACCGTCAACCGCATACAAATGTCTCGAATCGGGGCACTCTCCGCCCTACGGCTCAGAGCATCAGCTACAACATTAGCTTTGCCCGGGTGGTACAGGATCTCACAATCGTAATCCTTTACCACATCCAACCATCTCCTCTGGCGCATATTCAGGTTGGGCTGATCCATCAAATACTTCAAGCTCTTGTGGTCCGTGTATATGGTACACCGAACCCCATACAGATAGTGACGCCAGATCTTGAGGGCGAACACTACCGCCCCTAACTCTAGATCGTGGGTGGGATACCTCGTCTCATGAGGCTTCAGCTGCCTCGATTAATATGCTATCACATGACCCCTCTGCATAAGTACTGCACCCAACCCCGATATCGATGCGTCACAATACACCACAAAATCCTCCATCCCCTCCGGAAGGGCTAACACTGGGGCTTCGCATAATCTCTGGCGAAGTGTCTCGAATGAGGCATGCTGCTCCGGGCCCTAACTGAAAGCCACGCCCTTCCGGGTCAACCTGGTAAGAGGAACAACGATCTTGGAGAAATCTTTAATAAATCTCCTATAATAGCCGGCCAACCCCAGAAAACTCCTGATCTCGGTGGGGGATCTCGGCACCTCCCAGCTCATCACCACCTCAATCTTGGCCGGGTCGACCAATATCCCATTCTGGTTAACGAGATGCCCCAGGAACTGGACCTCTCGTAACCAGAAATCACACTTGGAGAATTTGGCGTAAAGCCTCTCCGATCTCAGAACTCCGAGGACCTCCCTCAAATGCTCCTCATGCTGCTCTCTGGATCTCGAATACACCAATATATCATCAATGAACACGATCACCGAACGATCCAACATCTGTCTGCACACCCTGTTCATGAGATCCATGAACGCCGCCGGTGCATTGGTGAGCCCGAAAGGCATCACCACGAACTCGTAATGCCCATAACGAGTCCTGAACGCCGTCTTCTGAATATCCTCATCACGCACTCTCATCTGATGATATCCCGACCTCAGATCAATCTTGGAAAACCAAGATGCTCCCTGCAACTGATCGAACAAATCATCGATCCTCGGTAAGGGGTAACGGTTCTTAACCGTTAGCTTGTTCAACTTCCAGTAATCAATACACATCCGGTGTGAACCATCCTTTTTCTTGACAAAAAGGATCGGCGCTCCCCAAGGTGAGCTACTCGGTCTGATAAATCCTTTCCCCAACAGCTCCTGAAGCTGTAAGGATAACTCCTGCATCTCTGGTGGCACAAGGCAATAGGGCGCCTTGGCGATAGGCGCCGCTCACGGAACCAAATCGATGCGAAACTCCACTGCCTCTCGGGAGGCACACCCGGAAACTCCTCGGGAAAAACATCCGGGAACTCACACACTATCGGAACATCATCAACCGAACTCGGCCTCCCTGCGGCTACTCGTGTATCCATCACATAAGCTACAAACCCGCTGCAGCCCTGCTGTAAACTCTGCCTCGCTCTAGCTTCCGAACAGAATGCTGACCCAGATCGGGTACCCTCGCCGTACACCGTAAGTACTCCCCCCACTAGGGTCTCGTATCGTCACCAACTGTCGCTCGCAGTCTATAACAGCCCCAAATCGGCTTAACCAATCCATGCCCACTATGACACACACGTCCCCCATCGCAATCGGGACTAGATCTATCGGAAACTCAACACCGAAGATCTCGAGTACACATCCTCGAATCACATCCGTAGCATACACCGCTCGCTCGTCAGCTATGGAAACTCGTAGAGGTCGACTCATCGCCTCCCGCTGGATACTGATGTGCTGACTAAATGCTAAAGACACGAATGACCGACTCGCACCCGAGTCAAATAACACCAAAGCAGGTACAGAACTCACAAGAAAAGTACCTACGCATATCATAATATAAGCACAATATCACATACTCAGCATAAATAAATGAAAGAATACATACCAGCCACGACATCGGGCGCTGCGCGGACCTCCTCTGCTGTCAACTGGAAGGCTCTCCCGCGAGTCTTTGGTGCCTCGGCCTTCGTTGGCCGGATCTCAGTAGCTTGAGCAGTAGGTGCAGATCCATGCGCTGATCCCTGCAGTAGCTGTGGGCACTCGGCCTTCCGATGGCCGGTCTGGTTGCAATGAAAGCAAACCGTGAACCCCTTGGGGCAATCCCTCGCATAATGCCCCTCCTTTCCGCACTTGTAACACACCCCAGCTCTGCATACTCCCTAGTGGCTCTTGCCGCACTTCCCACAAGTGCGGCCCTTCGGACCCCCAGATCTCGAATCAGTGGGCTTTGCCCGCTTGGCTGCTGGCTGAGACTGTGTCGGCCGCCGATCCCTCCCCTGAGACTCCGCCTCCTCCCTGGCCTGAGTCTCTAGCTCGATCTCCCTCTTCCGAGCATTTGCCTGAAGTTCGGCAAATGTCCGGTATGTCGAGTTCGCCACGAATTCGCGAATATCTCTCCTCAGAACGCTCAGATATCGGCTCATGCGTGTCTGCTCGGTAGATACCTGCTCAGGGCAAAACATCGCCCTCTCATGAAACTTCCGGGTAATCACAGTAACAGAATCAGTACCCTGCTTGAGGGTCAAAAACTCCTGAGCCAGTCGTTCCCTCTCCACAGGGGGAACGTACTCATCACGAAACATAGTGGTGAACCTCTCCCAGGTCACCGCAGTAAGCTCAGCGGGGGTGAAATCTGCCGATACAAACTTCCACCAGTCCTTCGCCCCCAAGCGAAGCTGGTTCAACACGAACCGTACTCTCAAATGCTCCGGACACGAGCAGGTATATAAACACCCCTCAATACCAGCAATCCATCTCATCGCAACGATTGGATCCTGCGTCCCATCAAACTCTGGTGGCTTCGTGTTGCTGAACTCTCAGTACAGCAACGAGTCACCTCCCTGTGGTCTGGCAGCAGCGACGGCTGCGGTGGCCGCAGCAACAGCAGCATCAGTAAGAGCAGCATACCGCTCATCAAAAGTCTCGATCAACGTGGTCTTGATAGACCCGAACATCTCTGGTATCTCAGCTCGGATGGGCGCAGCCACCTCCTCATGAATCAATCGGCGGATCTCCTCATCACTGACACTGCTGCTCTCAGGTGTCTGGCATGTCCCCACCATGATGTCTCTCTGAAATACAACATAAAATATCAGAGACCCGCTCGAGTATACTCGCACTCGATAACTCAACCCTACTTGTTCCCTAGTACCCAAAAGATTCTTACTTGGACTGCACACTAATCCGGTGTTTTCAGTAGTACGGGCCCTATACTACCGTCCACACCGCATCAGTATTCACCCCAAGTCCTCCTCCTTGGATCCCAGACCTCAAGTACTCTACATCTCGCTAGCATAGGCTACCCTTCGGTAGACTCCTCATCAGCTACTCGCTGCTACCTACTCACTCTCAAGCATCTCATAGTAGCAGTAATCTCCTAGGCTAAGGCATCACAGATCAGGCCACTCTAGTCTTAATATGAATACCTATCCTATTCCAGCTTGCATAACATATCATATCATATCTCTTAACACATAATGTAAGGGTATTTTGGGAAATCACCGTTCGGGCGCTGGCTGATCGTACACACTGCTTCCTTCTGCTTTTCTCAAATCCTTTTACTTCTTTTAGAAAAATTGTTTATTTTATGAAAAGCTTCCTCAAATCCTCAGTTTGAGTTCAAATACACCCGAAGGTGCATCCGAATCCCTCAAACCAAGGCTCTGATACCAACTTGTAACAACGTAAATTTCCAAAACAATTTTTCATTTTTAAATCGTACTTTTAATCATATAACAATATCAAAACATAATGTATCCAATGTCATCATCACAAAACATATTCCCAGAATCTCAACATAATCTCTATGAGTGTGTACTGATCATGCCGGCGCCTTCCCGCGGTCCTCACTGGTACCTGAAACACATAACACACAACATGGTAAGCATAAATGCTTAGTGAGTTCCCCAAAATACCACATACAACACATACGCCACTCGAGGCTACAGTACGACCCTCCGTTCGATGTGTCTCAGCGGAACCCTCCAGTCCCGTAGCTCATTGGACCCTTCGGTCCGGTCTGTATCGTTGGACCCTTCGGTCCGGTCTATATCGTTGGACCCTTCGGTTCGGTCTATATCGTTGGACCCTCCGGTCCGGTCTCTACATCACATAGCATACATATAACACAATGCACATAATCTCATATATACACATAGCATACAAAACCCTCCGGTCTACACATAAATACCACTCTAGGTAATGTATAGTGAGAAGACTCACCTCGGGTATCTCGGATGATCTCTCACACGAATATACTGATCTAGCCTCCGCCTAATCACATACACAATATCCTCAAATAAATAATGGCTCTCAAAGGCTAGATTAAATCCCCTTCTACAATCCCTCAGAAGGGTAAAAGACCATTTTACCCCTCCTTGACCCAAAAGTCCAAATGTTGACCAGAACCCTAAAAGTCAACAAAAGTCAACGGTCAAACTTTGACCCGACTCGTCGAGTGCATATGGGCGACTCGGCGAGTCCATGCGGGTCCTCTGAGTCCTTCTAGCCTCTCTTGGCTCGTCGAGTCATCCTTCCACTCGACGGGTTCCTCCTGCCACGAATCGCGGGGCAACCCCGACTCGACTCGTCGAGTCCACTTATGGACTCGGCGAGTTGCTTCCATGTTCATTCTCAAATGACCTTCTAAGGTCAGATCTGCTTCTCTAATCTATAGATCTAACCTTCCCAGGCATGATAATCGCGTAAAGGTTCGAACTTTAGGCCCATGCATCACACTATCACCTCTATATGCCAAAATAACCCTTAATATGATAACCTAAGCCCCAAACTCATAAAGGACTGCATAAAGCTGGAGAATAAGGACTCTCTGGACCTCTCAAGGTCCAGATCTGATGATATTGACACAAGGGAACATCACATACGCTAGATCTCTTACCAAAAAGAAGAGAAAAAGCCCTAGATTCATGAAATCTATTACTCAATGAAAATGGACATGAATCCTTACCTCCCACAGCAGCTCTGCACCAAATGATGGAAGATGTGAGTCCCACAAGACTGCCTAGCTCGAAATCCTCCTTTCCCCTTGCTAAAACACATTCAAGAATGATGGATTAGACTTCCTCTTGCACTACAAGCTTCTCTCTGCTCTCTAGGGTTTCTCAGGGGAGTAGTGGCCGCAAATGACGGCCATAAGGGCCTTTAAATAGGGCTCAGGCCCTGAGATTTAGGGCTTCACTTTACAGCGCGGACTCGCCGAGTCCACTCATCGACTCGTCGAGTCCGGTCATTAATCCAGACAAGAATTCGCGATCTTACTCGGCGAGTCTGAGCGTCTACTCGCCGAGTCCCTCCATAAAACTCAAAATAACCAATTAAAATAAGATACCTGGAAATCCGGATGTTACAGGCTCCAACCTATTTTTTTGTTCCACCGACAATCCCTACACTACTATATTGAATGTAACAACATATATACACAAAGATACCACACATAACATACATGAACACATACTGGAATACATTATATATTGAGACAACTCACCTGGTTTGCAGAACAACAACACAAACAATTGAAAATAACTTCTAGACTACGTATATCCTTTCTTCCTTGCTTCTAGGAGAAATAAGGCTCTAAATTTGAGAGGAAGACATGTATAATAGAGTTTAGCTCGTTTCCCAAAGCCCAGAACTCGGACACGTATTTATAGCCCAACGCATGGACGCTTAGCGTCCAAATCTGGACGCCTGGCGTTCTCGACGCTTAGCATCGGATCTTGGATGCTTGGTGTTCGTCCCCCGCTCCACTACTCGAGTGTCGCACTTTTGCAACGACTAGTGCTGTACTACCTCATGTTTCATACGTCAAGAAGGTTTGGCCGACGGACACCTAGCATCGGTATATGGACGCTTAGCGTCCACAGATGCCTAGCGTTCTATCATGAACGCTTAGCGTTCTCTCAAGAACGCTTAGCGTTTGGCTGGTCGAGTAATTTCTTAAGATCTTATAAAATTCATAACTTCTTCATAGGAGCTTCGTTTTCGACGTTCTTTATATCCACACATAGGGATTTCAGAGCATTACAACTTCCATTTACAACACTTGGCTAAAACACAATGTATAATTAATTATGATTTTATAACAACGGATATATATATATATATATATATATATATATATATATATATATATATATATATATATATATATATATATAATATACTAAAAACGGATGTTCCAAATCAACCTTTTTCCATAGATCTTACGCCAATTCTGAGTGGATGCTTTGACATTATCATAGGTATGAATCGGCTATCTCTCAATTATGTCAAGATTTTGTGTTGTGAAAAAGTTGTGCAACTGAACCTATCCAACAAGGAAAACTTGGTCATTTACGATGACAATTTGGAGAAAAAAAACTAAAGCTTCCTCTTTATCCTAAAAATCAAATGATAGACTATTATGAACTTCTCACTACGATCTAATAAAATGTGAAGGACTTAATAAAATCGAAGAATTTGATAAAATGTGAAGAACTTAATCAAATGTGAAGGATTTGATCAAATGTGGAAGATTAAGCGAAGGCTTCTTCCCAAGAAATGAACGTTGGAATTTTAAAAACAAAAGAATTTATGTTGGCTACTACCGGAGATCTATCGGGAACTTTTCCAATATAGTACATCCACCAACTATATTGGCACCAAAAATGAAACAAAGTCCAACTAGGAAGATCAGCAAGAAATTGCATTCCAAAAGTTGGAACAATTGTTGTGTAACGCACCAATTCTACCAATCCGGAAAGAATATAAGACCTGTTCGTATACTGTGACACGTTACATAAAGGATTGAGGTACAGGTAAATGAATTAAAAAAACGAATTTTGCCTATACTTTTCGTTAAAGGATATAAATGAGAAATTTGTTTACATCATGATGTGTGATATTCATTAACATTGTCATGAGACTAACGTAATAGAAAAATGTCTTGAGCCGAAAAGAACATACCAAACTCCGCTGAGTACGAGTATTAACTATGACCATCCAATCAAACCTTACATATCAAGTTCGAGAAGTTTAACTTGAGACTCTGAGAAAGAAAAGCTTCGCGAGTGAAGCTCTGTGAAGAACAAATAAACGAGCCAAGCTTAGAGATGAAGGCACGCGATGCTTTATAAACCAAATTTGTACACCTAAGTGCAGTGAACATGAGAGCATAGTCTTGGGAAAATTTCACAGACTAAAGTGTCCCATCCATCCAAGCTCTAAATAAATGTACTTCGATTCGAAGAAAGCAGAAATGGTGAACCTTCATGAAAGCAGAGATTACCATTTGAGTGGGAAAATATTAAACCTATGCCGAGGACAGAATCTCATAAATACTTGAGGTTGGTGTAATAATGAGAATTACCCGAGTGAAAGTGGGAACCAACATTTTTCAAATGAATGCTTACCAAAACTACCCAAGAAACCTAGTGGTTTCGATTTTATTTAGGTAGTGGTCCATAGATTGACTAAGTCCGCCAAGTTCTCGCTAATCAAAGAAACGAATGAAATAGAAAAGTTGATCAAGACGTATTCCAAGGAATTATTCAGACTGCACGACATGCTGATCTCTATCATCTCTCACTAAGAGAGTAGATTCACCAAGAAATCTTGACAATCATTAGAAATCGTTGGGTACGCACATAGACATAAGCATAGCTTATTATCCCCAACGTTCAGAATGAAAGAACCATCATGAATTGGGTAATATGCTCTCAACATGTATGATAGACGTTGGAAATTGCATTAAATACTCATTCTCGTTGATTGAGTTTTTCAACAACGATAGTTATCATATAAGCATCAAGGCCACACCATTTGAGGCTTTATACGGATGCAAGCGCCAATACTCGATATGTTGAGAAATGATTGGAAATACGAAAATTGAACAAAAGAATATGGCGGTGATACGCTGCATTCTGATCCAAGAATCACTCAAGAGATTCCAAAAAATATTATGTGAACCCAAGAACGATTACATACTGTACGCAAATGACAAGAGAGTTATGTAAAAGAAAACATAGGCCTCACGAATCCCATGTCGGAGACTATGTAACTTTAAGAGCCTACCCTTTTAGAGGGATGATTCGGCTTAGAGAACGGTTCAAGTTAAACCTGTGACTCAAAGGACCTTCGAAATTCCTAACGAAATTGTTCATGTTATTTACATCAATGTAACAACCCGTTCTTTCCAAGTCAACAAAAGTCAAATCCGATAAGTAAAAATTCAAGTTTTATTTGTTCCGTTAAGTTCGTAAAGGTTAGAAAATAACTTGAATTATATAAATAATGCTTATATAAGTTTTCGGAATCAAAAACACTCAAAAAACCAAGATTTTTCCCTTGAAACAGCGAAAACTCGTTACAACAAACTGTTTTCGGCCGAAAACCTTAGGACCGAAAACAGATTTCGACCGAGAACCTTTTTCCGGCTGAAAACCCAACCGTATATAAGTTTTTCTTTCAAAAACTTGATCATTTCTCACCTTTTTCACTCGAAAATAGCCACATTTTGCTCCCAAGGATCATCCAAGAACATTCAAACATTCAAAAGAAAACCTTCAAATCTTCATATTTTCAACAAGAACACCAAGAACACCAAGAACATCCTTCAAATCTTCAAGTGACCGAAAACAGCCCAGGACCGAGAACCTGTGTTCGGCCGAGAACCATTTTCGGTCGAGAACTCCCTTAAAACCGAAAAACCCTCTTCAACACTTGTACCATTCTTGGTAACTACTCTTAACACAAAACAAGTGTTTTTCTAACACTTCAATTTATGGTTTCACTAATTTAAATACTATTATGTGTCTAAATATTATTAGGATACCGTTAGTTTCGCGTACACCAACTCGAGGGTCACCTCTTCGGTCTCGCCATCCAGTCACAAGCACATACCAAAAGTGAGTTCATACCCCTACATTTTTACCAGTTCTTCATGTTTTTAGGGAGGGGGGGGGAATACAAGTACAAAAAAATACATTTTGCGCAACATTTCTGCGTTTCCAAAATGATTTCAAACCTACCTCATACTGGTTTAGATTATGCTAATCTAATTCACAATAACCGATCATTATTTTCACCAAGACGTATTCTTATACAAATACAATTCTTTAAACCTTTGTAGCATGCTGAGCAAAGGTATAGTTTTCAGAATACTTATATTGTAAATGGAACATACACTTATAAGCTATAATATGTATAGTTTATGGAACACATACATCGTCAATACATGAACATAGATACAATGCAAACGAACATATAAACTATAATTGGTATAGTTTATGGAACATAAGAACTATCTTTCTAAGTACAGATTCTATTACAGAAACATAAACGTTTTCAGAATACTTATATTGTAAATGGAACATACACTTATAAGCTATAATAGGTATAGTTTATGGAGCACATACATCGTCAATACATGAAAATAGATACAATGCAAACGAACATATAAACTATAATTGATATAGTTTATGGAACATAAGAACTATCTTTCTAAGTACAGATTCAATTACAGAAACATACATATAAACTATATTAAGTATAGTTTATGGATTATATAACCAGTTATTTAATACAAAGCATTAGCAATTATTCTACATGTAATTGTCAGTATAGCTTTGTGAGAGTCATCTTCACGTACTTATTGAGTACCAACAAAAGCCCTGAAATTATAACCAGAGCCTCCTGGAGGGAGAGCGTGAGTTTGTGTATAGATCTATACGGGACTGACAATCCCGCACCTCAACTATTAGCTACAGTTAGGCCAACAGGCCTGGGGTGACAAATGTCATTTCGATTCCGACGCGTGAAGAACATCGTCTCAGGCCATCCACGGTCATCAAGTATGGTTATAATAACTCACAATTTGGTATTGAACAATATGATTAATGTTTGAATGGTAAACAACTTCACCTAGTTTTATTTTCAATAAAACTACAACATGATATTTTTTACAAACAGCTAGTGTATCCAGATATTACAAACTACAGAGTCTTTATCCATATTCAGACACGTTATACTATTTTGGAGTACAAAAACATTACTACAGAAAATATAGGATTTTCTGGGAAATCATACATACATCTTTTTACAATGAAACAATCATTCAGATTTCAATTACAAACATACTTATCAACTCACCAACTTAAATGTTGATACACTTTCAAAATCACTTGTATTCTTAGGTAATCAGTAGACAGGAACCCCTTACAGGTTTTGAGAAGACGGAGCTCTTCAGAGTCGAGTCTTTTATACTTTTGCCATACATTTTTTTTGATGTCAAACAAACTATGTGTTCAACAGATGTAAATATTAAACTTTATCAATGTATTGGTTGTGTTTGCTTTGATTTCTATTATACAATTGTTGTGATACTATACATGACGTCCTCCGCCCCCGGACGTTTCCGCTGTCTCGGTTTGGGGGTGTGATAATCAAGTTGTCTTGAGAACTAAACATCATGCACGCCACTTTCATGCACCAAAACTCAAGAAGTGTATGTCTGTCGACACAATTGTTATCTCTTTCAATGAAGTGTACTAGGACACCGTGCTAATGTTTCATATTTTTGAAAGTACACACGATAGAACGATATATAAGATTTGACAACCTTTAAAATACTTGATTCGTTCTTATTCCTTATCCATTTCTTTTTATGGGCTTAGAATAGAGCCATCTACTCGACCAAGTACCCAATCTCGAGTTATGCGACTTAAAACAACTATAGAAGGATCATGTGAGAATCAAACGAAATGAAAACGCAACCAATTGTATATTAATGTTTTACCTACACATTGAATTTTGGGACGAAAATCCTTTCAACAGGGGGATAGTGTAACAATTGGTAGAATAGGTCAAAAATTCACTGTCAATCTGTAACATCCTGTTTCAGATCGTTTTGTGATTTAAGGCTCGTGGTTCGTAATTCGGTTATGAGGAGGTTTTGAGGCTTTAAGGAAGAGAGGTTTAGTCCCATTTTGGATGTAGGTAATGTAGATATGTGATCCAATAGTTCGGTTTGCGCTTTGGAGTCAAAGGGTAAAATGGGAAAGTAATGTTATATACTTCTTTTATAAATTATGGATTATAGTTCGATGTGTTTTAAGTCAAAAGTAATTAGATAGGGTTGTAGAGCTCCTCAATACCTTTATGTGGATATAAATAACGTCAAATTAGGAGTTAGAACGAAAAAATTATGATCGTTTGAAGTTTGGGTTGTTTGGGGCCAAGCTGAGTACGTTGGGCATACAAAAAGGTGTATGTTGGGCGTACTAAGGGAATCCTGAGTACGCTGGGCGTACGTAATCAATTCCTAAACCCTATTTTCGTGGTTTGAGCCCTATTTAATCTCCTTAACTCCCCCAAACCATGTCATTCTCAGCCTCCACCCCTCCAACACCCCTTCCATGAAAACCTAACCCTAGTTGAGCCTTATGAGCTAAAAGAATATTTTTTAGTGCTTTGGAGTTTGCATGGTGCACCTTGGGAAGGAACTTCTTGAAGAAGTGTTGGTTGTTTTGGAGCATGTAGATCTGGACTTTGTTCACCTTGATCTATCTTCTAGAGGTATAAAGTTTGAATCTTGATGATGCATTTGTTAGATCTAGCTAGTTTTGGGTGTTATGAGCTTTTGGTCATTTTAGTACATAAAGTTTAGATCTTGAAAGTTTGTGACCTTGTAATGGATAAAGTTGGAAACTTTATCCATCTAAACATCATTATAATTCAGATCTGAAGGTTGGAGACTTGGAATTAATGGATTAAGTTGAAAAAGATGCACGTTTGGTCCCATTTGATGCTTAAAGGCTACATCTTGGTGGTTTGGACCATTATAATGGATAAAGTTGGAAACTTTATCCATTATAGAGCTTTTAGGATCCATAAAAATGTGATCTTGATCCTTCTATAGCTTCCATGAAAGTGTCATGATGTCTTAATGGATTAATAAGTTAAGGTTTTGGCTTTTGGACCCTTTTCTAGACCTGGAAAGTCATAAAGGTGGAAACTTTATAACTTAGAGTGATGTTGTGGGACTAGATCTAAGTGTTGGACAAAAGGACTTAAGAGATTAAGCACTTAATGGAAAAGTTCCTTTTTGGCCGAGTACGTTGGTCGTACCTTCGGGTACGCTGCGCGTACTCATATGGGGTTCAATGATGGATGGTGAGTACGCCATGTATACAAGCTGCGTAGGTTGGGTGTACTCAGCCTGAAGTTGACTTGTTGAATTTGACTTCGGTTGACCGTTGACTTTTGACTAAGTTTGACCTTGGGTCAAACTTGAGGGCTTTGGTTTATTAATTAAGATTTTATATGGTTTTGGTATTAGTGGATTCGCGGGTGTGAACAGTGCAGATAAGGGATCTGGTTGTAGTGTTTCAAGGTTCTTCGATTCAGGTGAGTCTTCTCACTATACTTACCTGTGTGGTAATTTATGTGTGACTGGTGGGTTTTATTCATGTTATTGACAGGAGGGTCTTATTTGTATTGTTGATCGGAGGGTCTTATCTGCTTATACTGACATATGTGTTATTATGCATTTTGTCTTTGTGACTTATGTTGTTATATTATTATGTGTATATGTTGAGCTATGACTGGAGGGTCTTCACTCAGACACATGACCGGAGGGTCCTTATCGAGATTTAGCCATGAGAGGCTAATTATTTGTGTATGTGGTATTTTGGGGAACTCACTAAGCTTCGTGCTTACAATGTTGATTTAAATGTGTTTCAGGTACTTCTGTAGATTCCGAAAAGGCGGGGGCATGATTGTACACATTCGCCGGCTTATGATGTCTTATGGATTTTGGGATACTTTGATATTGTTTCGATACTGATTTATAATTCTATGATGACTTGGGTTTATGAATAATGATGAAGTATTGAATCAAGTAAAGAACGTAGAATCAGAGTTACAAGAATTAAGAACACCGAGAGTAAATAAGATCTTGTTTCAGCTCAATTATGCTTCACAATTACAAAGAGAGAATAGACAAGACAGGCTCCCAAAAACTCTTATCTAACTCTATGTAGCATTCCCTATTTATAGGAAAACTGTAAAGCATACAAAAAATTACAAAGGACTAGACATCTAAGTTTCGACATAAATTGCCTTTGTAAAATAACATTACATTTCGACACCTTACAGGACCATTTCAACCTTTAAAATATCCCCCTTTATAAGCAGTGTCGAAATCAGTTGATCAATACTTGAGTAGCCATGTGTAATGATCTTCTGATCTCCGCATACCAATTCATCACTGTCTTCAATTCAGCCTTATCCCCTTCGTTATTCTTCTTACAACTATTCATACGCACAATTAAGTTTGTATAATGAGCAATTGTATACCTTTCAATGTCACTTGTCTGAAAGAAGAATTTCGATGATTTCCCCTTTCTAATCTTCCCAGCAAAAACTATACCAAATGGCTTCAAACATATTTCCCCATCCACATACTTCTTCAACTCAGCTTCACTCAAAGACTTGGTTTGAGGAACAGTAACATCTTTTCCCATAGATGTAGCTAACTCCACATCAGTTAAAGCTAGATAATCGTAGTAATTGTCTATGAACAACTTGATATGCCCCAATCCCAACTTCAAAACGTCTTCACCTGTATTCTGGAATTTCGAAGCATCCAACTCCTTGAGTATATATGCAACTTGAATTAAATCATTCAAGTTCATTAAAGGAAAATTTGCTATGGAAAAATCAAAAGGTACTTTGTTTGCTCTAACAACGTGATATCGAAAATTTTGTAGCATATTTTCGAAAAGCACATCTTTCGTTATGCTAAGCACTTGAACTATTTTTACCAAAGACCAAACTTCATCCTGTTCCTTCCCCAACACTGCATGGAACCTTATCTTCATGTGGCTAAAATCATCATTATTCTTGAATCTTTCCATAATCTTGTATTGTGCAGAGAGAAACATCATTTCGTTGATAGGAAAATCAAGCTGATTTAGATCAGTGTTCTCCACTGCGTAGCTTTGCCTTGGCTTTTTCTCGAATTCATGCATTTCATTATAAGCAACCCTGGCTTCAATATTTTCTTAACTGTAGAGCTTTCGTGGATCTCCTTTGTTCAAAGTAGGAGGATCGTTTTGTCGAAGCCTCAAGATACTTTGAATATATCTTTGCTTTTCCATCTCTTCCTCTATCTCAACTTTCCTTTCCTCCTTTGTCTTTGCAACAATAACCTTCTTCCCTTTATCTAGATTCACTGGGACTTGCTTTCGTTTCGAACCACTTTCTCCACCATCTGTTGACCTAATTACAATGCCCTTGGTAATAGGCCTTGTAGTGACAACAGTTGAAATTGTTGGATCAGCTCATTCGATTGACGGCATGTCATTTTGTCATAATTTTAAGATATATTTATTTTTCACTTGTCATTTACTTCATTTTTTATTTCCAACTAGTTTTGAGGTAGGGATATGAGTTGTAAACACTTTTCCAACAATTTTTGCTTCTTCACTTGTAACACCTGATGCACCTTCTTCTTTACCAACAACCACCTTTTCTCCCCCTTTCACCCCTATGACAACAGGCGGGGCATTCATTGGTAAAAGACTAACCAGTTGAGCTAACGGAGCCAACTCCTTCCGAATTGCTTCTTCAAACAGTTGAATTTTTTGAGTTAAAAATTCAGGAGTTATCTGACATGACGAACCAGGCGTTGGTATAAGAGCCTTCAATTCGACAAGCATGGCATCGAGTTTATGAAAACTTGTTTTATCAGCTTCCATTTTCTCTTCAAAATTAGGAACGAAAGATTGATGTTTTTGTACAAAGGTAGTGACACCAGCAACAATTATGTCAACTTTTTCAAGTTTTGACAAATACTTGTTATCCAACTCACTGAGTTCCTTGGACACTTCCAACTTTAGTTCTTCAAGCTTGTGGTTCACATTTTCTCTAATTGTTTTAACATCTTGTAAAAAAAGAACATGACGTTCTCTTGCAACACGCTTCAACTCCTTGAGCTCATCATCAAAAGTAGAAGATGCAGATTTGACTCTTAACTCATTATTTTTATCCATGTATCAAGCTTTTCAAAAATTCGGGATTCCGAATCATTTATCAATTGATCAATTTTCTTGAATAAACGACTCTCTTGTGCTTTAAGCATCACATCAACTTCAATACTTGAAGCAGAGTTCTTACCCCCTGCATTTGCCTGATATTGAAGAATAGAATTGAGCTTTTTGTTCAGAATTTTAAATTGCTTCCCACACATCAACATATGATCTGGGATCTCTTCTTCTTCTTGATCAAACTCAATATCATCAAAAGAACTTCCAAAGCCACCATCATCAGTATCAGTATCATTAACGGGCTTGGGTGGGTCAGTGGATTGTGATGAGAAAAGTGAAGTAAAGGGTTGATTGATAACATGATCAAAGGTTGGTGAATTTGTAGTTGGATCAACAGGAACAATATATTATGGTAAGGAAATAGAAGTATCAATGGTATAAGTTTCGATAATACCTTTAGTTGATGCTGGAGGTTCTTTGTTCAATTCTCCTTCACCCATATTGACATTTACATCCATATCAGATATGTGTGTAGGGATGCCTGAGGTTCAAACCTCCTCAAGAACTGATTCAGTTGACGAAACCTCGGGTGGTATGACTTGTGTCTTCTCAGGAGATGAAACTTTCGTTGAAAGTTCAAATTCAGGAGTTTCAGGAACCTCTTCTTCGTCTTCTGATGATGGATGTTGAAGAACCAATTTCCTCTTCTTGGTTTTCTTTGAAATTTGTTTCGCCATATCTTCAGCGATGCGTTTCTTTGAAGAAGGAGAAACATGAGCAGGTACTTCTCGAATCATAACCCCTTTTCGTGTGATATGAGCCTTACGAGTGAAAGACGGAGAAAAAATTGAAGATCTCTCCGGAGACTTGCATGAATCACGAACTTTCTGCTTGATTCGTTTAAATACACCAGATTTCGAAGAAATGGTTTCTTTGACAGTTTCAACAGCCTCAGTTTCAACAAGAGCAGGAACTGTTGTCGAAACTTTCTCCACTTCTTTAGGTTGTTTCTTTGGAGATTTCGTAACTCGTGGTTCTTGCACCTTCTGCTTAGGAGTAGACTTAGCAGCCTTCTTTGATCGTCGAGATTTCTTAGATGAACCCTCATCCTTCTTTGGTAAAAGTACACCTGTTTCGACATTTGGATTAATGGTCAACAAATATGCTATTAACACCTGATTGGTTGGATCAACTCGCTTTAACATTGCATCTGGAAACCTTGCAATGTTTGGAAAAACCTCTTCATCATCCTCAATCGATTTCGGAAAATTTTACTTCGAAAACTCTGCCTTTGGCTCCTCATTAGGGACCAAAATTCCTTCCTTATCATAAACATATCGAAGAATTAAGCTCCAATATCTTGCATAAGAAACTCCTTGAACAACATTGGTATTCTCCACACTCTTCAGAAATTCCTTCCACATTTGTGCCGAATAATCTACTACCAGATCATAGTAGAGACCAGCCACCATAACATAGACTTCCATTCTTCCTTTGTCTAAGCCAACACTCCGACCAGTAAGACAACGCAGAAAAATGCTAAATAGAAAATTCCAAATACTTGGAAGGCTTGATTTCTTGAAATCACTTATCTTGGTGAGTGGGGGTTGATGACCCATCTCATTGAACATGTGGATTACTTGAGCATTAGTAGGATCATAATACGGTGGAGAATTAGGGATTTCAAGAATTTGACAAAATAGCTTCTTGGAAACACGAATCTTCTTATCATTCACCAAATTGAATGTAATCACATCCATAGCTTTGTTGTATGTTGCAGTAGAACCTGCTTGTGAGAGCCAAGATAATGGAACAACAAACGAACTGAACATCGCAGTCGATAAAACAAAGTGTTTTAGAGCTACGATCAACATATTCGGTTCTTCTGGATACACCGATACCTCACCATCAATTTGATAGTTGGTATTCTGAATCTTCATAATGGGTTGAGAAGATATGCCTTCAGTAGTGTTAGATTGATGCTCAGCCATGGCAAAGAAGTGTTCTTGAAAGCTTGATGAACAGAGAAAACTTAGGGCACAAATCGTCTGTAAGCGTAAAAATTGGAATAAGAACCCAATTGCCCTTTTTATATGTATCCCCAATTTTGAACTTCAAACGGTTTCCTTTGATGACATGTGGCCCTGAAAAGTTGCACCAGTAGATACGTCATGCCTGATAAAGTGGGCACGTTATCCGATAATCACGCATGGTTACCAAACCGTCACATTAACTGTCTTTTCGAAATCATACTTGCATAAGATCCAAAACCGTTGGAATGGAGGTTGGGCTCTTTCGTTTATGGGATTAAAAACGAAGTCATTCGCCAGACTGTCGAAATCATCATCCTGAGTTGGTGTTACTCAGAACCTCAAGGATTTCGTGAGTGCAATGTGTCAATGAAAAAGATAAGAAGCAAGAAAATAAAAATTGGGATCTGTGATGTCGAAAAATTATTTTTCGACATAAAGGCAGATAAATCCCGGGAAAAAATTGCTTCGTTATTCAACAAGAAAGATGATTAACAGCTTGTGTAGTTTTCCGTGAAATACAATCGAATACTTATAGAGAATTATCGAAGGGCCTCTTTTTCATAAGCTTCTTGGGTGGTTGAAGATTTCGTTACATATCAACACTTAACATAAATGTGAGAAATTGTAACAGAAATTACCAGTATGATCAGTGTAGTCAGTGACAAGTAGGCTTTGGAAAAATATAGAAAGTGACTAAGAATGCAAATGAAACTCACATGGAAATCATATTTTAAAAAAATATGTTTGTTGGATTATGTTGTGTAACAAACATCGAAGGTCACGAACATTTGATCAAGATCACTCAAAAGAAGTAAATATGATTTGGAGTTTCGAAAGTAGGTACTGAAACAATTGTTTCGTAAAATCTAGAGCAAAGTTCCCCGTCAATTCCTTAAACGAGCTCGACATTTTGGGTTTCACTTTCATCACGGTCTCATGATGTTAGATCATTAACACAGAAGTTTGATATGTCTAAATCCTGATTGGTTTGATCAAAGATCTCTTGGACATATGTCATTGTGTGTGGAAGTGTAAGAACATTTTGATGAAAAAGATTGTGTAAAGAATTTCGAAACTACCACTGCTATTTGTTGGACCAAGCAAATTACTCTAAACTCATTTGAGTAGAGTATGGTAGCTCATGGACTAATGTGAATACAGCCTGATTGGGAAGAAATTTTCGTGATGAAAATTTCATTAAGGCTTCAAAACACACATTGAGTCAAAAGAGGCTTAAGTCGACATGCTGTAGCATGCTTCTAGGGACAACTTAACTAGTACATGAATTGTCGAAAAAATACCTTCCCTTGAAACAGCAAGCATGTAATCTCATAAAACTTGTTCACCCTCTTCTTCATGATCCATGCAAATCTACAAAACAAATCAAACAAAAAGAAAATATTTTTGGATTTTTGTTTTTATGAAGAAGAAAATTACAAAAAAATAATAATAAAATCTTTTTGGAATTTTTTGGAATTTTAAATAGAAAAAAAAACAAAAACAAAAATATTTTTGGTGTTTTTGATTTTTCGAAAAGAAAACAAATTTACAAACTAACAAAAAAAATTGTTCCGTATTCACGAAAATTTGCATGACCAAATCTCGAAAAAAAAAATTATGAACCACTTAACGAAAACTTTGACACAGATTAATGAAAAGTTTTGTGTAAATCAACGAAAATTTTGTAACAATCTGTCGAAAATTTTTTTGTTTGAAACTAACGAAAATTTTGACAGATTAACGAAAATTTTGTTATATCACGAATTACACATGTTGTCGAAATCGAAGCGTGTCGAAGCGCTGAACGTGAACAGTAACTTCTGAACGCTTACTGAAATCCTTTTGTAAACTCACTCAGCACCTCTGAATCGACATTTTTGCAACTTTGTCACTTTTCATTCATTCGAAATTAATCCTGAAACAGAACTTCCTTCTATCATTCCAAGTCCCCCCAATATTCTCACGAAAGATTTTTCATCTAATGGTTTTGTGAAAATGTCAACCAGTTGATCAGTTGTTTTCACAAAGTGAACTTCAATGTTACCATCTTCCACATGATCTTTTATGAAATGATAACGAAGAGCAATGTGCTTTGTTTTCGAATGTTGAACAGGGTTGTGACAAATGCGTATTGCACTTTGTGAATCACAATACAATGGAATTTTCTTCATATTTATTGCATAATCACGCAGTTGACTTTGAATCCAAATTATTTGTGAAGTGCAAGTTGCAGCAGCAACATACTCAACTTCTGCTGTTAAAATCGAAACACATGTTTGCTTTTTCGATTGTCAGCTTACTAACTTCCCGTCCAGTAACTGACATCCACCACTTGTGCTTTTTCTATCAAGATTGCATCCTCCTAAATCAGCATCTGAGAAAGCTTGTATGAAGAATCCAGTTTTCGAAGGATACCATAATCCTAACGAAATTAAGCCATTGAGATAACGAAAAATATTCTTGGCTGCAGTGAGATGTGGTTCTCGAGGATTCGACTGATATCTAGCACAATTACAAACAGAGAACATAATATCAGGTCGACTTGCCATGAGGTAAAGTAACGAACCTATCATGCTTCTATACAAAGTCAAATCAATAGCAGGTTTATCTAACAAAGGAGTGAGCCTCGTTCCAACCGCCATTGGGACATGTAATTTCGTGCTATTCGTCAATCCAAACTTTTCAAGCAGATTCTTGGTATATTTTTGTTGATTGATAAAAATTCCTTCTCTGCTTTGACAAATATTTAAACCAAGAAAATTGTTGATTTTTCCCATCATACTCATCTCAAATTTGCTTTTCATCAAATTTTCGAATTCACTAGACAAAGCAGGGTCAGTAGAGCCAAAAATAATATCATCAACATAAATTTGAACAAGCATAAGATGATCACCAACTTTCTTTCGAAATAGTGTGGGATCAACAGATCCTTGTTTAAATTTCGATTGTTTTAAAAATGAAGTTAAAGTTCCATACCATGCTCTTGGTGCTTGTTTCAACCCATATACAGCCTTATCTAGAATCTAACAATAATCTGGATGTTCTTCATTTACAAAACCTGGAGGTTGTTCAACATACACTATCTCTTCGATATCACCATTTAAAAATGCACATTTCACATCCAGTTGATAAACATCAAAATCTTTGTGTGATGCATAGGCCAAAAATATTCGAACTTCCTCGAGTCTTGCGACGGGGGCGAAGGTTTCTTCATAGTCTATTCCTTCTTGCTGCGAATAACCTTTTACTACAAGCCTAGCCTTATTTCGAACAATATTACCATCCTTGTCTATTTTATTTTTAAAAATCCATTTTAACCCAACTATCGAAACGTCTTTTTGTTTAGGAATCAATCTCCAAACCTTGTTTCTTTCGAATTCATCCAATTCTGATTGCATTGCAACAACCCAATCTGAGTGTTCCATTGCAACCTTAACTGACTTTGGTTCAATTTTTGAAATAATAACGTTAAACATGCAAAACTCCTGATACACATTAAGTACCTCATTCTTGGCACGAAGTTGAGCCCTCGTTAGAACACTGTCTTGTGGATTTCCAATAACTTGTTCCTTTGGATGATTTCTTGTCCTTTTTTCTAATGGTGGATATGCAGGATCAAAATCCAATGGAGCATCTTCAAACATCTCATCATTTTCAGATCCTGCAATATAAACATTGTCATTTGAATCAATAAAATTTTCAGTATGATCAGAACTCGACATAATTGGATCATTTTGCTCCCCCTCGACATTAGCTTCACTTGGATGCTCCCCCTCAACATCATTATCCAATCTCCTATACTCCCCCTCGAAAGGATGCTCCCCCTCAACATGTGTTGATGAATTCAAGTGCTCCTCCTCTACTTGATCATTAAGCATACTTTTGCCATTATTTTGAGAATTCGATGTTGAATGAAAGTCTGAAACATCTTGGGTAATTGTTGAATCATCAGAATTCTTTGAAGCTTCATGGATTTGATTATCAGCAGCATTAACTTCAGCATCAACAGCCCTATCTGGAATACCAAAAATTAAATCATAATCAAAATCTGTCGAATTTGAAATTTTAGACTCAACATTTGATTCGTTAAAGATTGGTTTGTGATCAAAGTGTTTTTTGACTTGTTTAACATAATAATCATCAAAGGTAAGATTAAACGTTTCTTCCACTTTTCGTGTACGTTTGTTCAACACTCTGTATGCAACCGAATTATGAGAATATCCCAAGAAAATTCCTTCATCAGCTTTAGACTGGAATTTTGAAAGCTTATTCTTGAGATTCATGATAAAACACATGCAGCCAAAAACATGAAAGAACTTGACATTAGGTTTTCAATTGTTAATTATTTCATAAGGAGTAATGTTGAAGCGTCGATGAATAAAAGATCTATTTTGAGTAAAACATGCAGTGGAAACAGCTTCGGCCCAAAGATATTGAGGAAGATTCGCATATGTAAGCATCGTACGTTCGTGCTGCTTCACAAAGAGAACGATTTCTTCTTTCAACCACACCATTCTGTTAAGGTGTATAAAGTGAAGAAAAATTATGCAAAATCCCTTGATCAACTAAAAACGAATCAAGCAAGTTATTCTTAAATTCGGAACCATTGTCGCTTTTGATATTTCAAACTTTCTTCTTTAAGCTAGTTTCAATAATCTTGATAAAGTCGATCATTACTTGAGCAACCTCAGATTTTAACCTGAGAAAATAAACTCAAGTAAACCGTGAAAAATCATCAACAATAACTAAAATATACCGTTTCTTGTTGAGTGTCTCAACAGTCGATGGTCCACACAAGTCAATGTGAAGTAATTCTAGCGGTTCAACGATCTTTGAGTCAGTTACAACCGGATGACCTTTGCGATGTTGTTTCCCTTGTTCGCAAGCTGCACATAACGTATCATTATCAAATTTTAAAACAGTCAGTCCTCGGACAAGATCATCAACAACCAATTTGTTGATATTTTGAAAATTCAAGTGAGAGAGCCTTCGATGCCAAAGCCAGCTAACATCAGCTGAAGCTTTAGAGAGTAAGCAAATTGAGGGTTTTCCAACGATTGGTTTGATATCAAGAGTAAACATGTCTCCATGTCTTTTGGATTTGAGCAAAACTTCTTTTGTATTGACATTTGAAATGATGCTTCCTTCTTCATTAAACACCACTTGAGTGCCAGTGCCCACAACAAGTTGTGAAACACTTATCAAGTTATGTTGAAGTCCTTCGACATATGCTACTCTCTTAACTGTAAACTTCCCATTCGTGACTTTGCCATATCCTTTCACCTGACACTTATGATTGTTTCCAAACTTTACCACTCCTGCATTCTCTAAACTTATATAATCTCGCAAATTCTCCTTCTTTCCAGTCATGTGACGAGAGCACCCACTATCAATGTACCATTTATCATCGTATTGTTCGTCACATAAAACATGCAATTAATGAAAGAATTTAGGTACCCAAGGCTGTTTGGGTCCTTGGTTATTAGCTTTAAAGACAGAGTGAAATGAAGAACCTAAAACCCAATCATGAACTTTTGATTTGAAAGAATCAGTTAAGTCCGCATCATTAGTTAAAGGAACAGAAACATAAGTGTTCAATGGTTTAGGATTGTCACTAACTTTCACCTTTTTCTTCTCAGTTGGTTTTTCAGCTGTTTTTACTTTCGAAATTGGTTTCCAAGCTTTTACAGAAACATTTGATTCTTTCGATGATGAACTTCCATTTGATGAATCATTCACATATTTTTCATAGGCTTCTCGTATTTGTTGATGTGAGAATTTCCGTGATTGATACAACTTTCCTTTTCCTTCAAGCCAATGATTAATGTTCTTCACATTTGTCGAACCCTTAGTGTATGAAACTATTGAGTTCTGCTTCCCAGAAGGATTTGGAAATTTTGGTTTTTGTGGAATGAAGTCAACATTTGATTTAGGACGAAAGTTTTCAAATTTTCGACTTTTAACATTGTTTTCGACATTTGTGTTTTTCGAAAATCGATTTTGAAAATTCGTTGATTGATTTGAAAAATGAGTGTGTTTAAAGTTTTGATTTTGAGAAAATCTTTGTTATGGGTAAGGAGGAAATCGATTTGTCGAATTTTGATGTTGAAATTTCTTTGATGAATGATTGGAATTTTTCGAAAAAGTTGTGTTGGAATAAGGAGTAGATTCCGAAAATGTGGTTTGTGTTTTAGATTTCGAAAAAATGGTTTGTTGTTGAGTTTTCAAAAATGAGGTTGGCGGAATAGATTGAGACAAAGATGTTTTAGAATGAGTGGGATTTTGCTGATTTCATGAATTTGTTGATGATCTAGTCTTAACTGATTTAGACATTTCCTTTTCAGGTGTTTTCTTTGTCAACCCGTTTTGTTTCTTTCGAGACTCAACAGTTTGCCAGAAAATTTTCTTTCTTGCTTGTCTCTTTGAAATTTCATTATCTTTCGAAAATTTGTCAATTTGATCTTTAAATTCTTTTGAATTAATTTTAACAACTTTTTCAACTTCCTCCTCTACTTGGTTTGGAATTTCTTTTGAAACTTTTTGTTTTTCAACCCATTTTCGTTGAGATTTTTTCTTTGAAAAGTGTAGGTGTTCTTTGTGAGATTATTTTCGATAATACTTTGATTTGCAAAGAATCCTTCATCAGTTGTATGTTTATTGTCTTCTTCAACCAATTTGTTAATTTCTGGTTTGACGTTTTCGACATTTCCTATGGTCACAAACACTTGGTTTGGAATAACAACATCATCTATTTATTTGAAGTTAGGGTACACCACTGAATTAGTTTCGAGATAATGAACACCCTTTTCAGTCATCAATTTGTCGAATTTTTCGGTATCACCATACACCTGATCAACAACAATTCGTGGAATTGTTGTTTCTTTCGAATCTTTGTTTGTTGATGTTGGTTTGTGTGAAACTTCATCATCACTGCTATCGGTTTGACTATCTCTGACACTCACATGATCGAAATCACAAACTTTCAAAGTTGAGGGTTTGTCAGTATCAATCTTAACCAACGAATCCTTACACTTTCCTTTTCCTTTAGACATAGATGCAACATTAACGACAGATAACTGAGAACAATCAACATCCTCAATATCACTAATTTCGCTAATATTATCAAAATTATCTTCGATATCAGCAAAATTAGATTGAGAATCAGATGTCGAATTTTCAGTCCTTTTCAAAATTTTAATTTGTTCATTTTTGGTCAAGGTGTCATTCACAATATCAACTAATTCATTTGCATCAAGATATTCGTCAATTTTCACAATTCCATAAGCATATCTATCATCAGGAATTCTATCAAATTCTGCTATAGTTTTCTCACAATCATAATGTAACACCCTAATTTTCACGTCCAAAAATTTCCTTTTTGATTAATTGATTTGTAAAACATTTGTAATAAAACATCATCCGATCATATCATTTCATAAAAATATATCTCGTGTCTGAAAACCAAATCATAAAAATAATAATAATGTCAGAGTACAATCCCAGAACATCTCATAATGTGGAAAAACCAATGCGTGTGTGTATGATGTGCCGCTACCGCACCAGCTCCTTCCCCTTCGCTGAAGAGGTACCTGAAACAAAACTGTAAGCTGTAAGCACGAAGCTTAGTGAGTTCCCCCATCGTCCACATACCATACAATCATATAGCATACATACTGCCAGGCATTTCTGGGGTGCTTGACCTACCCGGTACGACCATTTTGGGGTGCCGACCTACCCGTACAGCCATTCTGGGGTGCCGACCTACCCATGCGGCCATTCTGGGGTGCCGTCCTACCCGTGTCAAGCCATTCTGGGGTGCTGACCTACCCGTGTCGAGCCATTCTGGGGTGCTGACTACCCTTCGGTCCTAACAACCGAACCTCGGGGACTATTTCACCCCCTACTACTACTATCGTATATATCATAGCATAATCTACTGTCAGACATATCTGGGGTGTCCGACCTACCCTTCGGTCCTGACAACCGAATCTCGGGGACTATTCCCCCTCCTACTACCCCTATCCCATATAACATATCATGCTAGCAGCTAAACATATCATTACATACTGTTAGGCATATCTGGGGTGCTTAACCTACCCTTCGGTCCTAACAACCGAACTCTATCACTATCACATATCATATCACGCTAGCATATAACATATTAGGTAGTAGCAACACAGATGAATATCACAAAGACAAACATCTATCATACGATCCCTACTGGTGGGCCAGCATTATGGCCGTAGACCCACCACTACTGGAAGGTAACTCACCTCGTAGTAGCTGCTGATCTGTGCGGGAACTCTCTATCTGCTGCTGCTGCTCCGGAAATCCTCCGGCTATAAATCCCATAAAACACACCATCAGAGTCTGATATCTACTCTTTGGGTAAAATCACCATTTTACCCCTGATCAAGTCAAGTCAAAGTCAAAGTCAACTTCCAGTTGACCTGACTCGCCGAGTTGGCTAGCCAACTCGCCGAGTCCCTAACCTTCCATTTGTCCTTATCCACGACTCTACTCGTCGAGTTGGGCCGTCAACTCGACGAGTTCTTCTATCATATGAACGTCACATGAAAACTCATCCGACTCGCCGAGTTGATGAACAACTCGTCGAGTCCACCTTCAGCTGATGAACAAGATCTGTCCTCGACTCGCCAAGTTGATGAACAACTCGTCGAGTTCTAAGAATATTGCCTTGGACTCGCCGAGTCTGTTCGTGCACTCGCCGAGTCCCATGAACTTCCAGAACCATGGCTTAGTCCATAACGTTGGGTCACTCCCCAGGACCTCCCTGAAACCTTTACACACTCAACTGGGTCCTTGACCCTTAACAGATATGGGGCTCAAAGCCACGGACTCGCCGAGTCCAAGAACGGACTCGCCGAGTCGGTCATGTCCACACTCTAAATCCTTGATTTCTGATGTACAACCTTTGATCAAAAGATAGATCCAAGCTTCTATAATCGATCTAGCACGTAAAGTTACAACCTTTACGTGCTTGCATGGGACATTGAGCTCAAAAGGTCCTAAAACAAGCTCTTACAATGCATGGGGCCTTCTTTGAGTGCAAAAGCCACTCCTTTCTGCCTTGTAACCCCTCTAAGGACCTAGATCCGAAACATCAACCCCAAACCATGCTTGCAATCATGGTTGGTGACCAAAATGGCTTAGAAAAGCCCCAAAACTCCATGAAATGGGATCTATCAAAAGAACAAGCAAGGTATAGACTTTATACCTTCTGTAGACTGCAAATGATGCTCAAAACCGGATCCTTCTAGCCTCCTTCTGATCCTTCAAGCTTTTCCTTCCTTCCTTGGGTCACAAAAGCACCAAAATCACTTCAAGTGCCTTAGATTGCTTCAATATCGGCTAGGGTTTCAATGAGAGGTGTTTGGGAGCATAAAGGGGCGATGGAGGCTGCATAAGGTCGTTTAAATAGGGTGCAAACCCTTGGATTAGGGTTTTTGTCCAGACAGCACCTACTCACCGAGTCCGGTCTCCGACTCGCCGAGTAGCTCATTAAACTCCCGTGTCCCCTCTCGCTTCTACTCGGCGAGTTGGTCCTTCAACTCGCCGAGTCCAAGGCCAAAAATGCAAAATATTTAAAGATTTAAATAAAAGAATACGTACCAAGAACCAGGTGCTACAAATCTCCCCCACTTATTTTAGACTTCGTCCTCGAAGTCTGCTGCTCGTTCCTGAAACAGCTCGGGGTAATGCTCCATCATCTCGTCCACCGGCTCCCAAGTCCACTCCGACCCCTTCCGGTGCTGCCATTGCACCTTCACGAGTTCCACTCTCTTGTTCCTCAAATCCTTCGACTTCCGGTCAAGGATCGCTACAGTCCCAGATTAGTGTGCCGGTTAACCACACGCGCTCCACTAACGACTTAACAAGGTGCAAAGTGCAATTTCATGGATTAGCACCATTTTCACATTTTTCCTAAAGTAACTAAGATTGAGAATTTAATAAAAGTTTAGTTACTTTATTTTTATCATTATACTTTTAATGAGGGAGAATTAGTGTCCTATCTTACCCGTTCGGCTAACGACCCTCCACCAGTCAAGGAAGCGGTGGGTAAGTGGACACCCATTAAACTGCCATTTTATAGGCAGTAACCTTATACCCCCCTTATAGACCGGCTTCGTGAATGAGGCCTACTAACGGTAAGACTGACTTGTCTTATACATACTTATATATATATATATATATATATATATATATATATATATATATATATATATATATATATATATATATATATATATATATATATATATATAAGTATTAACTTTTAATATTATAATAATATAAGGTTCGAATTTTAACTTTTAAAATTCTAGGGTTTGGAATTGAAATTTCATTAATGTAACTTTTCAAGTTCCAAAACTTGAGGGCAAGTTTTGTAACTTGTCAAGACCTTTTGAAATTCATAACTTATGGATTTTAAAGTTGCATAAATGAGACCTTTCCAATTCCATAACTTGAGGACAAGTTATGAACTTTTCATGACTCTTGGTATTTGATAACTTATGAGTTTAATTGGATTTTAATGTATGACCTTTCATTTTCCATAACTTGAGGGCAAGTTATGGAGGTCATTAAAATTCATTTAGATCATTTTTTTAACAACTAAAATTATCACATAATTTATGATCTAACTAAACTCATAATCAAGATAATTTCAAGTCAACAATTTGAAAGCAACTTTGTTTATCATATAAAACAACAATTTTCTCAAAACTTTGACAATTATCTTGTGGTTGGATGAGTACAAACACTACCATATCATAAAAAACATTTCCAATGATCCAAAACAGTTTGTGGTAATGTTCCTAATCCAAAACAGGCCAAAAACTCGAAGATTCTGTCAACAGATGCATCAACTCGTCGAGTGACATAAAGGACTCATCGAGTTCAAGGAAATCTTCATCCAACTCGTCGAGTTCATAGATGGACTCGACGAGTTGGCCCTAGCAGAATCCCGAAATTCAGTTTTCAAAAACTAGTAAGCATCAAATATAATAGAAAACAATCCTAGGCTCTGATACCACTGTTGGGTTTTGAGCACTATAACACTTTTTAAGTGCACATGCAACCTTAAATGCTTTGGATCTATGTTTTCTCTAATTATACATGCGTTTACATTTTCCAAAGCATTGTCCCTAACTAGCATACAATTGTCAAATGAATAACACAACTAGTTAGATGACTTACCTCTTAGAAGGACTTGTAGTTCTTGACCTTTGAAAGCTTCAGCACCTCAAGTGTGATGCCTCTAATGGTTCACAAAAACCAATATGCAAGAGGAGGCTTGAGAGAATAGGTTACTTATCCCAAAGAATGGTCTAGCCGATTTTGGCTCATGAGGGTTCAATTTATAGTTGTGGCAAATGCTAGGGTTACACTTTGTAAACCCTAATGCTCCATGACTTTTCACATTCTTATGCTCCATGGGTTTAACCTCCATGGACTATCCATGGATTATCTTATTGGTTTAGCCCACCTACATAATCATGGATCATTAGCCCATATTATAAGAATGATTGATTTACACAATCAACCCCCATATATTTAATTAGTCTCTTTTGATCACAAAATTAATTCCAAACTAAATCTTGATCAGTACTAATTAAATAATATGATTTCTCAATTAATATATTATACTTATAATGTATTAATAAATCATAAATAACCTTATTCTCAAAAGTCCATCCTATCAAATTGCACTGATGAAGGCAACCCAAAAGGACCATGCTACAATCGGGTCAATTACATCCCAGTTATAGTTATGGATTAGATACTAAGTCCAACAGAAAGAACCTATAAAGATGTTATGGCTCAACCTGAGGAAGAGATCCAAGTTAAACCCATTGACGAGTCGTTTCCTCTTAGACGTTCTAGTAGAGTTAGAATGCTACCTGAGTTCTATGGTTTCCATACTACTACAGATGGTGATACATTTATCAGTGATAGTACACTGAAAAATTCCGACAAGCCTTCTAACTACAAGGAAACAATGGCAGGCCCTGAGGCAACAAAATGGAAAGAGGCAATGGTCAGCGAGATAAAGTCCATGTATGACAATCAAGTTTGGAACTTGGTTGACAATGTACCGGGTCGTAAGATAGTTGGGTGCAAACGAATCTTCAAGAGAAGAACAACATGGATGGAAAGGTACACACTTTCAAAGCTCGGCTGGTTGCAAAAGGCTTTACTCAAACCCCGGGGGTTGACTATGATGAGACATTCTCACTAGTAGCTAAGATTAAATCTATTAGGGTAATGCTAGCCATAGCTGTGTTTCATGACTATGAAATTTGGCAGATGGATGTCAAAACTGCTTTCCTTAATGGGAAGTTGGTTGAGGATGTTCGGCCAGAGGGCTTTGTAGATACAATGTATCCAAATAGAGTGTGTAAGCTTGAGAAGTCTATATATGGATTGAAACAAGCTTCTCGCAGATGGAATATTTGCTTTGGCGAAAAGGTCAAAGAGTTTGGCTTCTCTAGAAGTGAAGATGAGTGTTGTATATATGTCAAAGCTAGTGGGAGTATAGTTACCTTCCTAGTAATGTATGTTGATGACATACTTCTTATAGGAAATGACATTCTAACTTTGCAAGAGGTGAAGTCTTGGCTTGAAAAGTGTTTCACTACGAAGGATATGGGAGAGGTTGCCTATATTCTGGGGATAAGGATTTTGAGAGACAGGAGTAAAAGACTAATTTGACTTAGTCAAAGTACTTACTTGGAAAAGGTGCGAAAGCGTTTTAGTATGGAGAATTCCAACAAAATGAGAACTGCCTATTCAGAGTAATACCAAACTGAGTAAGACTTAGAGTCCGAGTACTGATGCATATATAGCATAAATGAGTCGGATTCCATATGCTTCTGCTGTTGGATCGATCATGTATGCTATAACATGTACTCGCCTGACGTGGATTTTGCTTTGAGCATGGTTAGTAGTTATCAGGGAAATCCGGGTGAAGTTCATTGGATAGCAGTTAAGAACATTATCAAGTATATGCGAAGAACTAAGGATTGGGTCATTGTGCTTGGTGGTAGTGATAACTTGAAAGTAATTGGGTATAGTGACACCAACTTTCAGACAAATAGAGATAAATTTTGTTCTCACTTTGGATGGGTGTTTACCCTAAATAGAGGAGCAGTTACTTGGAAAAGTTCCAAGCAAGAGACGGTGGATGATTCTACCTGTGAATCAGAGTACATAGCATCGAGCGAAGCATCGAAGAAGGCTATTTGGTTGAAGAACTTCATTGGAGACCTTGGAGTTGTTCCAGCCATAAAGGAGCCAATGGAGATTTTTTTATGATAATGAAGGAGCGGTTGCCTTGACAAAGGAACCAAGAGATCATGGCAGATCAAGACATAACGGCAGAAAATACCATTTCATCAGACATAGAATAGAATAAAGTCACTTTGTCCTAAAGAGGGTATCATCATAAGAGAATCCTGCAGTTCCCCTCAGAAAGGGCATGGGTAGGATTAAGCAGTTCAGCATGCTAGGAGCATTGGTCTGAAAGATGGTATTAGTTTTAGTAGTTAGATAGTTATTTAGAAACTTGTAACAAATGTAATTGACTTTTGATGATTAAATAATGGAGAATTATTTATGAGTATTGTTTACTATCTTTTGTCAATTGTTTATTACTGTGTTTCATTTTGCATGTTTTACTTCCCGAATAATTCGATTATTCAAATATCCACAGCCGATCATACTTTTGGAAGTAAGTAGTGAATTAAGACTATCATGAATTGGATTGTAGATTGTATAAAGAGTTTTAGACATGGCAATTGTGTTGCTGCAATATTCATGAGTACTTTGAAATGGAGAATTTAAGTATTGGATTAACCCACGCTCAGAGAATTACTTCATGGAATTTATCACGAGTAATTCTAAGACGATAATATCTTATAATCTATAAATGGAGATATGTGAGTCGTGGTTTACAAATCATTGTACATTGATAATATGTAAATGCATCAGTAACTTGATGTTATAAAACGTATTGTTGCGCATGATTTGGTGAGTAAATAGTACAAGCATATAAGTCGAAGTTTATATGTTCCTTTTGCCTTAACGGGAAAAGCGGTATCTTGGGCCCCTCGATGATTTGGTGTTGACTTATAGTGTCGGTCCTGACCAGGATTAAATTGATGTGTTCGATTAATAGTTCTTTGTCATTAGAAATCAGAAATCAGGAAACAAAGTATTGGACAATGAGATTGATTATGTTCCATGTCACTTTTCCGCATGATATCTTGCAGAACGGAGGATTATATGATCACTTATCGTAGGACATGTATCTGACTAAGAGTTCGATAGCGACTTTTGGAAGCTATAATTTGTTGATCGGTTTAGACGTTGTACTGACAGTTATAGTTATTAGACTTATCCAAGTGTGAGACTATTGGATTAAGTGTCTAATCTCATAACTATAATTGGTGTAAACTTGAATTGATAGCAGGACAGTCCTTATGGGTTGCCCTCAAAGCTAGCAATTGGACATGATTATTTTGGAGAGAGAGAATGATTTATTATTTGATTAATAAATTGGTATATATAATGTAACGACCCGAAAATCCTACCGTAAACGACGTTAGCTTCCGTTACTCGAATAATGATTATTGTAAATGATTTTTAGCTTTTATGATAAAAAGTTAAAATAAAGTAAGTAAAAATGATGTTAATTAATATCTAAGAGAATTAGTTAATATTTAAAAGAATCAAGCAATTATTAAGAGGTATATAGTATAATTAAATTAATCATAGTTGGATGGTTTAAGTTGATAATGTGGCAAACTATATAATTCTAATTATAAGTAAGGGTTAGAAATAATTCAAACAAAAATAGAAGGTTGATTATGAACAAAGGAGCATACATAGAGGGCTAAAGTTGTAACTTGTTCTTTAAAATTCAAATACAAAAAAAAAAGATCGGCAACTACTACTTCATGATGTACTTCGATCGATCTCAATCCAAGAACAAAAAAAAAAAAAAAAAAAAAAAAAAAAAAAAAGACCGAACCCCTTCTTGTGACGAACCTAGAAGAGAGGGGGGTAGAGAGCTGCGATTTTGGATCAATTTTGGGTCTAGGAATCATCCTTGGTAAGCCTCTAATTCCCTTCTTGTGAAATTCATTAACCAATTGATGATAGTTGGTTAATTGCATTGTCAATTTTTCTCTCTTTGATGTTATTGTTCATTCTTTCTTCTTCCTTGAAATTCTTCAATGTTCTATTGGCTAATTCCATCCTCATTGAGTGTGTTTTGATGATTCGTTGATGCCCAAATCATGTTATGAACACACTCAAGAATGATTTAGATATGTCCTTGAATTACTCTTTTGTTGATTGTCAAAATTCACGTTTTTGTTATCTCCTATTCATGAAGGAATTTTTGGTGAATGTTTATGTGTTGGACTCTTCATATGATCATGAAAATAGTTTTCAAGTATATTTAAATATGTCATTTAGTGGGAGAAGTTCAAACCCAAGTTGGTTTTCTCTTTTTAACATCATTGTCTTTCCTTTAAAGAAAATGTATTTTGGACCAAGGTTGGAGGGTGAAACTATCTTTTTACATCCATGACACATTGCTACTGTTTTGGATTTGTTTTTAAGCTATTTGGTCGATTTGGGTGATGGCTTAATGGGTTAAGTGGTCAAAAAGTCTTTAAAACCCAAAGCTGGAAAATTCAGCAAAAATTACCAATTTGTCCCTGTATTGGAAAAATTATAGAAAAATCGCCAGGAATCGAATTAATGATCTGTAAACTCTCAAAGTTTCCATTTTGATTCTAGTTTATCCATGAATTTTTCCAGAACCTATTGTTGCTTCAAACTTAGGTGAATATCGCCTTTTTCACCAGCCAGTCAGAATTTAGCTGCATTGATAGGCATATTTGTAAAAATCATATAAAATTGTAGAAAAATCGTTTGGACCTTAAAAAGTACATTCTGAAAAGTTAAAAGTCTGAACTTCTGTAATATGAAATAAAAACGAAAGTTATACAGGTTCTAAGTTTGCTAAAACAGCTCTAAACAGGTGACTGTTTTGGGTTCAAAACTGGGAATTTTACTTGCTAGTTGATTTATGTGTTTGGCTTATAAATTTGTCATCTTTGGCATTGTAGAACTCCAATAACCTTGTTATTTGAAATGTAATAGGGGCAAGGGTGATACTTCAACCAATACAATATTTGAAGTGTGAGTTGGTCACATTTTTGGCAAAGGTGAGTCAACTTTGTGGTTTTAAAAGTACATTGTTAGGAGTATCCCATATCTTAGATAGATTGGGATGAACCTAGTTATCTAGGATGCATGTGCCCTTTTGATGATTGATTGTAATGTCATTATTGTTGAAATGTTTTATGTGTAATGATACCTAGGGTGTTGCATGCTAGACTCTTCTTTGTTTGGTGTGAGATGTAAGCTAGGGTCATGCTAGATTGAGTGAAGTGTATGAACATTATGTGAGCATGTTAATTCTTGTTTGAAAATATTTGTTTAAAATGTTTTAGGACAAGCATGCTAGTATTGTATCAACTTTATAGATGTGTTGTGTATGAAAGTAGTGTGTGATGTAAAATGTGATAACTTCGTGAAATTACAAGTTTGCATGAAAATAACCCTTAAAGAGGTAATATGTTAATGAAAGAAAATTCATAATATTTACATGATTACTTGAAAGGGTAAAAGTGTAACTCCTTATTTAATTAATCATTATTAAATTAAAAAAGGGGAACACACTAGCGGGGCGAAGGGTAGAAACCTAGACATAGGTAAATACCCAATCCGGATATTATGATGGTCTAGTGGGTTGAAAGATACCTATAGGTAAAAGAGCTTAAGCCAACTGTGACGCCGACTGGTTTTTCTAGACAACCACTCGGGACATGGTCTTGGTACACGTTGGTATACCGGGACTGGAGTGATGTTGGTCAAGCGGTGGGACCAGCGCAAACATCACGTGGGATTTGGGAGGTGTATCTGTTGGCATTGGCACCGCTCGTACCAATCATGAACGACAACGCATGTATACGTATGTGCACAGTCGGAGTAGCGAATGCAGCGCACCGGGGGCAATGATTACGGGTGAGAGTCGCGCCTCACTTAGTGCATTGGGTCGTGCCGGTCACGTTAGTAGCGAACGGGGTCTAGTTTTGGGGAGGTTTTTGCGGTGAATAAATAGACCCTAAATAAGAGGTAATACTTTAATAATTATAACGATGAGCGGTGAGTAATTATTAATGTAAAGCGGAGAAACAAAATATTATATAATAATATTCAAGCGGTGAATCGATAAGATTAAATTAGTTACAGCGGTGTTAAGGAGAGTAACTAATAAAATAAGCTCTAACTGAAGAACTAAATTAAATTGAGCTAAACCTGTGTTTGTTATGTGGTGTGATGTTGTATGTATTGCTAGTGAGTCTTTGACTGTGTGTGGATGTATTGTGTGAATCTATCTATGATATGTGTGTTCTCTTAACACTGTACTATATTGACTCACGTAGCTTATGCTAACACTTGTTCTTTGCTTGTTGGCTTTCCTTATGTGTTGGAACAGGTAGCTTGACATGATGCTTTGGTGAGGATGGGAGCTTTTGGGTAGTCTTAGTTTCTTTAGTTATGATACCATTTGGACATGTGGAGTTTCATCATTATGTTTTTGTGAACTTTAAATTTTGATGGGTGTGTTTTGACACGAAAATAACTTTGGTGATGTTTTTGAAATAAACCTAATAAGTCTTCCGCAACGTATTCTGATAAACAATTGTTTTTAAAAATAAAAAAAATTGGGTGAAAAAACATGATGTTACATATAATGTGTTAATATATTATAAGAATAATATATTAATTAGAAATAGTAACATTTAATTAATATTTAATTAGAAATTAGTTAGAATTAATTTTGGGATTAAAAGAATTAATTAAAAGTGCAGGGTCTAAAGTGCAATTGTTCAATAGTTGAACAAGAGGCTCCAGATCCTTCTTGGAGAAGGTGTGGATGGTTTCCACATAGATATTCTAAGGTTTCTAGAATATCCCATGTGGATAAATAAGGAGTTGGATAATTACCAATTTGAAATATTAATATTACATTCAGATTAGGGTTATCCAGGACATCCTTGTTGCACTATAAATAGCCCCTCACCCTAAGGATTTTCGGCCACTAATCCCAAAAGAATAGATAGCCGAAATTCTCCTCCACCCTCTCTATAATCCTTAGTTGCAAGTCTTGGGTGTGATTCCATTAGAGGCACGGCAATTGTGGTGCTTGCTTCCAAAGGATTAAGAAGAAGGTGTTCATTTTTATTTGCAACAATAACAATCGAGGTAAACATTCCTAACCCTAATTTGTTAATTTCGGAAATAACCTAGGGATATTAGGGTTCTTGATTTGTTGTTCATGGTTGTATATTCAATAGAGAAAACATATATCTATAATAGGATTACATGCACACTTAAGGGTTTAAGTTTATTGTTTTGCATATAACCCATCACAAGCATGTTAGAACAATCTACATCTCATTTGTACCCGATGAGTAGGGACATGATGGGACACAGAGGTTTGAAAATTCAAAAGTTTTAATGGGACGAACGTCAAAGATAGTGTTGGACAAAGGATTGGCGTCGTCAGAGAGTATTATAGGTTGGTTTATGTAGAGAGAGAAATGTATGATGTGGTTGGTGATAAAAGTTGTTATTGGCATGATGTTAAGTTGTATGATAACACTGCCATTGAGAATTTTTTGAAGAGTATTAAGAGTATGAGGATGTTCAATGCATCTCAGTTTGATTTGGTGAAGGCTAGCCTCAAGGGAGAAATTGAGGTCATCTTTGTGAACATGACGTTTCTCAAAGTTGGAACCCCTTCTCCTACAGTATGTCCAATTATATAAGTCCATGATTACATCTATCTGTTATGATTGTAAGATCTATAACCGATTTCTTTTGTCAAATAGAGGTTTGTTATGAATATGTAACCATATGAAGAACATGCATGTTTTGATGTTCGGGTGCCACCAATTGTCGATCGGTTATTGTTGGAAAGATGAGTTGCAGTAGAATAGGCCCCATCTTCACAAGGAGGAAATGAAAAAAAATGAGAGTTCAATGGCTTAACGGTGACGATTTAAACTTAGATGGCCAATGTGACGTTTATGTAACTTGGATGGTCATTTAAGTCAAAGTCTTTGAGGTAATAGGCTAAACCAGGAGTAAGAGGTCATAATGGGAAATCATAACAAAAATGAAAGTTTAATGACTTAATTGTCATGATTTAAATGTACATGGCTAAATGGTGACGATTTTGTAACTTTGATTGTAAATTAAGTCAATCGAAAGTCATTTACCATGGATTTTAGGTTGGAAAAACACAAGTAGTTCCCATCCTAGATTGGATTCATATGGATGCATACAATCATGAGAAAAAACATTTGAAAGTCATAATAGTCATTAAGTCTTCAAAACATAGTTTAGGAAATATATATTCATGTATGCATACATAGATACATATTATATTCCACATAGAAAGAAAGTTTTCAAAACACTTAGTCATACTTCATTTTATAAATTTATCATTTATTATCATAGGGACATGTATTCGGTAATTACTCAACTTATTCCAAATATATCATTCTTCACCTTCAAGGTATATAGAAGCTTCTAACACACTCTTTGTTTTCAAGAATGATGTAATGTCACCCAATAGAATCAAAAGATGTATCAAAATTCTATTAAGTAAATCATTAAGTCACTTATTAAGCTCTTGATTCTCAATCTAAAATTTTATTATTTCATTATCTTCCTAATGTTAAAACATAAATGTAGGCGAAAATCGTATGTGATTTCAAGTCCAGATGAAAACATTATGAGTAAAACAAGTTGTTGGGTGACATGAGCAAACATATCGACACACGACCTATGTGAATTTTTGCTTTGGGAAATGACACAGCTCGTTTCATGTTGAGCAAGCCAAAAATGACTAAATTTCACTTTTAGTCGTCCTATTTTGGTCCCAATGCATACGAACGTCCTAACACATTCCCAAATGAATATAAGGGATGTAATAAGTTTAAGAAACTTTATTACTCCCAATTTAACACTCTCACAACATTCCTAACATTGTTGGATTGTAGATTAAAAGCACCCTTTAGGTTTACGCATAAACTCCACAAAAAAGGTTATGAACATCAATTTCAATGATGTCAATCAAAGGTAAAAAAAAATACACAATCTAATTTCATTTAAAGGCAATATGAACTCATTAGAACACTCAATCCTTTCTTAGACTTCATTCCAAGTAAGTGAATTCATTTGATTCCAACCATGGAAGCACCCATTCCATTTCCTAACTATAAGTACTCAATTTCACTTATCCTCACAAGAACCATCTTAGGTCCATGGAGTTCTAATCTATTCAATGCCAAATCCATATCTCCAATAGATAAACATGAATTCCATGAGATATAACTACATGGATTAAACTCTCATCCATCCACCTCAGAATGTCTAATTCTAATTACCGACCCCTACATTAACACATATCATGTTTTTTTGCTTCCACTTTGGGATTTAATCACTGATTTCCCAACAACTCTCAAGTCTGTTAGAAAATAAGCGAATACGATTAACAATATATAATACTTGGATTGTGACAACCAAGAAAATTTTCATCACAAACCACCATTAGGAAATAGTAGGAATAGATAAATGTAATAGCTTAGTACTGTAATGTTTGATTTTATGAATAAATATAATCAAACATGTTGTTACATTTAGAAGTAATTCGACGTTTAGACTAAAAAATAAGCGTCCAAAAAGTTGTACCGTCTTTTAAAACGGTTAATATATTCAGAAAGTACTCATCGACGTGATTCCAAGGATATAAAATTGATAAAAATCCGACTCGTATTGGAGGAGTTCTGATTTTTGTAAAAAGTAAAAATCAGTCGCGTAAATAATTATTAACGACGTCGAAATAATATATAGAGATTCGTTAAGTTTTGACTAAAGTTATAAAAAGGAGAATCATAGTACTCCTCGGGATAAGAACTTTAGGTAAAAGAATGCATAAAACGGCGTCCACATGAGAGAGATATGATTTTTGTAAAATCATTTATTTTTACCCCCGTTAGGTAAAAAGATGAAAGTCAAAACTAGCCAAAACAACCTAAAGGAAAGTTGTAGTACTAGTTGAGATCATGACATTTATATAAAAAGGGTAAAGATTAGAGCTCGTATGCTTAAGATATAGATTTTTCAAAATATTTCCAGTGCATGCCATTGCCCAGCGCGCACCTGACACCGGATCTGATCAGATTGCGAGTGACGTGGCCCATGGAGAGAGTGACATGTGGCGACTTCCTGATGGAGCCACGATAAACATGTGCGACGCGCGCAGATATTTGCATCGCGCGCACGTCAAAACCTCAACTATAAATAGAGGGTCAGCAACCTTATTTTGTACCCCAGGACACTATCTCTCACTCTCTCTTGGAGCTACTACGATCTCGAGGTGCCCCGGAGTCCCGATCTCGAATCAACCCTACACCAACGATATCACACATTGAGGGTGTGTTAACGACCCCACTTTTACGGTTTTAAAGATTTTACGGGGGTGGGGGGGAGGGAGGATACATGCTTATTAAACTGCTTTATCAAAATATATTAGTAGTTTATATAAATAAACATGAAACGATAGGATAATATGCCGATAGAAACTCTGCCCAGACTTAAGCAATGATATTATGACTAGTCGTTATGCTACCAGATATACTAGGAAAAGATTATACCTAGATGTTATGTCGGTTGATTTCCTAGGATAACTTAGTACCTAGAAGTAATTTTGGCCAAGTTTTAGGGTATGCATTGTACATAGTTGTTAATCTACCCTAATATCTTGTTATCCAGATAATCGTAATTACTGTATATGTAACGCCCGTAGATTAGGGCTAGTCAATTTAGAGACGATAAGCGTCAAAAATGACTTTTTGATAAAAGATTATTTAGAATGAATAATCTTGACTAATTTGTAGTATAGGTTACAAGGATTCCGTACATATAAAGAACGCCGAAATCCGAGTTATAACGAAGAAGTTATGACCTGTCGAAGTTTCGCGACAGAACCGGTACGACACAGCGTGACGTAAATCGTGAATTTACGTTAGAGCGATATTTAGCCTTAGCGATCTAAGCGAAAGTCGTAGAGTTCGTTAAACCGTGAGCGTGCATAAAAAGAACGCCCAAATCTGACTTCGTATGAGGAAGTTAGGATTTTTCTAAGTTCCAGATTAGCAGTATGCAGCCCGAAACTCGAACTTGAGATCGAGTGATTTTTGGTCAAAGCAATCTAAATGAGAATCGAAGATCTCATTATTAGTAGTGCAATGATAAAAGACAGACGAAAACGGACGTCGGATGAAGAAGTTATGAATTTATAACGGAGTTTTCCTGTCCCGGCCTACTAAAAATAAATAATAAAAATAAAGTCAAAATTAGCCGACGGAGTCTAAACGAAAGTTGTAGAGCGTAGTCTCACCTACGCGGGGTAATAAAGAACGTCAAAAACGGAGCTCGTATGAGGAAGATACGAATTTTTGAAGTTTATTAAATAATTAAAATATTTAATTTAAATATAAAATTCGATATTATCCGAAGGGGGGGAGTCATCGGACTTATCCGAGTTACGCCCAGCGTAATCCCAGTTTCAGCCCCTATAAATACCTTGCAAGGGCAGCCGAGTTTCTTTGCTAATTTATTTCCTTCTCTCTCGTTTTTGCATCGTTTTACGTGCAAGAAATATCCCGAAGCCCCAGTATTAATCCCAAGTTCCGAAGCAAGTCCCGAAGCCCCGAAGATCCCGAGAAAAAGAGTTTTCGAGCCGAAACTCTGCCCGCGTGAAGCCCGGTTTTGGAGAAAACATTCCGGTTTCAGCAAAGAATATTATTTTAATAGACGAGGTGTTGTCCGATCATCGTCTTATCAAGTGAGTGTATAGTTACTTTCTTCTAACACATAAATATTAAGTATTTGCTATGAAATACGTGTTATGTGTTTATATATATTGTTGTTTATATGTGTGAGTGTATAGTCCCTTTCATAAACACGATTCTAATACAAGTATTGTTTGAATGTATTAGGTATATGTTTTGGGTGAGTGTGTAGTCACTCTCTTCTAACACATAAATATGAAGTATTTGCTATAAAATACGAGCTATGTGTTTATATATTGTTGTTTATTTGAGATGAGTGTGGAATGGATGTTTTATATAGTTTTAGAACTCGCTACTCGGTACCTACTCGGCCGACTGGGGAGTAGCGAGTAATCGGGAGTACTCGGGAGTACTCGGGGAGTACTCGGATTCGGTAATTCATATAGAAATATTTTTTGGAAAATTATATATGTCAAAATCATAAGTTAAAATCATACTTTGATTGAAATATATAACAAAAATTAGATACATGTGAATACATAAAAACTGAAATACACACAATTGTCTCACTACGTGAATAATTACTGAAAATTTAAGATATATATGTAGTAATAATCACATGTTTGTGTTAAATAATAAATCATTAAGTGCATTATACATATTAATCTTGAAATTCTTGATTTTTTTCTCTTTTTAATGACAATTTTGACCCTTTGACCGAGTTTGACCGATTTTGACCGAGTTGGCCGAGTTTGACCGAGTAAGACCGAGTAGGCCCGAGTTTGACCGAGTTTGTCCGATTTTTGACCGAGTTTGACCGATTTTTGGCCGAGTTTGACTAAATCCGAGTTTTTTGGCCGAGTTGACATTACTCGCCTCGGTGGAGGGCCGATTCCGAGTAATCGGCCGAGTACTCGGCCGAGTAGGCCGAGTTTTGCAACAAAGGTTTTAAATGAGTTAAACTGTATATGTATTTTATATCTACAAATATATTGGGTAGAACATGGGTAGATGAGATAGTTGGTGTGTGATAAAAGATGAGTTGGATAATGAGATGAAGATATTAGTTTTAGATCTGTGAGTATGGATCAGGTGAAGAGATTAGTTTTAGATCCGTGAGTATGGATCAGGTGAAGAGGTTAGTTTTAGATCCATGAGTAGGGATCAGGTAAAGTGGAAAATTTTAGATACGAGAGTTTAGATCGTGTCGTTGTGAGGATTGATGGGGTGGGATAAGAGTTGTCTTTATATGGTAAAAATTATATGAAGTTGTGAGTTCTAATATATATATATGATATAACATTGTGGGTTGAAAACCCTATATATGCTTAAGCATAATATTGGTAGATGCACCAAGTAGTGAATGTCGTAATCCTGGCAGATGCGCTTAAAGGATAATGTCGGCAGATGCACCTAATAGAGAATGTCATAATGTTAGCAGATGCGCTTAAAGCATAATATTGGTAGATGCACCTAAAAGAGAATGTCATAATGCTAGTAGATGCGCTTAAGCATAATATTGGTAGATGCACCAAATAGAGAATGTCATAATACTAGTAGATGCGCTTAGGAATAATATTGGTAGATGCACCAAATAGAGAATGTCATAATACTAGTAGATGCGCTTAAGGATAATATTGGCAGATGCGCCTAATAGTGAATGTCGTAATCCTGGCAGAGGCGCTTAAAGGATAATGTTGGCAGATGCGCCTTATGTAGCAATGGATTTTGTGCCAATTCCTTAGGTCAATCCTTAGGAATGAATGAAGGAAGGATAGTTGATTAATAGGGTAAAACCTTAAGAAATAAAGAAGATAATGGGAATGGGTAATTGGGTTGATTGTTTGATGGTTGAATATAATAATTATATTATTGTGGGTCGAAAACCCTATATGCTCACCAGGCTCCCAAGCCTGACCCACTCAGTTTTCTTTGTATCACAGGTATCAATACGAAAACATATTTCACTGAGAGATTAAAGGAGATGTAAATCATTAGTGTAAAAAAATATGTAAGTTCTGTTTATGCTTATGTGTCTGTATCGGAACATGACATCCCGAGATTTTGCTATATAATGAAAATACATTTCTTTAAGAAATGCTTGATAAATTCTTATCATATTTTGTTTTGGGAACAAATTCCGCAACAGTTTTCTTTAAACGATTACTCTGATTTTATAAAACAAAGCATAAACAAATCGGTCTTTTCTGGCCGTAAAATTGGGGATGTCACAGTATATATATGATAAAAGAAAGTTATATATACAAGATCAGATATGGAATATTCACTAATTATAACTATCTTATATATATATATATATATATATATATATATATATATATATATATATATATATATATATATATATAGAAAACATAAGGAAATGCAATATACTTAACTGTACCATAACCTATCGAAGAATATTTATAAAAGATAATTATTATATAAGGGGTTAAGTATATATAAATAATTATGTAAAAGAAATTAGTATCAAAGATAGACTAAGTAAGGAAAAGATAAAACGATAATCATATTTAAGATTAATAAACACGTTTTAGTGAGTTGTTATTATTCATCCTATAGCCTGATTAAATTCGGCTAAACCCCGAACTTATAATTGTTAATCTTGCGAGAGCCAGAAAGATATGTATAGATCTATATGAGACTGACACCCCCACTCGCGATTGCTAGCTACCATCATGGTAGGATAACTTTATTAAGTATAAAAATAATATTATTCGACGTCCGATGAAGCGTCGTGTGGGGTATATATCGGTCCACATCGTCGATTATAGGGGCTCATGGTAATACTGTTTGGAAAAATCTTAACCTAACTGCCTATGAGGGATGCCTTCAAGTATTTGTATGATTCGATTCGATAAAGATTATAAAGATTTAGGATAGAAAATATATCCTAAAAGAAAGAAAGGCTTTTAAAACAAGAACAATTTTCGATCAAATAAAATAATAAAAACAGAAAACTATAAAACCTATGATCTCACCAACTTTATATTGACGTTTTCAAAATACATATATTCTCAGGAAGATGAGTGTGGAGAGTAGCTATGGAAGGAAGGAAGTCGTCTAGCAAGTTGCTGGAAGTCGTTTCTGTTTGTTTTATGCTAGTTATGAGTAGGAAGTGTGTTTGAACTCCAATAATGTAACCCCTAAATAATTTCTAATAAATAAAAGAAATTTTTTTGCTATATTTGTGTATTGTTCAATATAATTTTCATCGTGATCCAATGCCCCTACGTTGCACAGCTCGACGTTTCCGCCGTCAGCCGAGGGTGTGACCGATTGATATTAGAGCTACATGTTATAGTGAACTAATAATTCCTTAGGAACTATGGCTATAACCTAGGGAATACACTCTAAACTAGTTAAAATACTAAAAAGTATTATTATTAATTACCATACGGTTAGACTACTTATGAGAGATGTGACTAGTTTGACTGTCGCTTGGGTTGCTTGATTTTAGAACAACTATATGCTAAATAAGTCCTGCCCTCTGGCACTTCTCATCTAACCAATCCTTACTTGATAGTCTTGAAGTATAAAACATAGAATTAATAAGAAACACTTAATCAAACATACGCAGATATAGATTTATATAAACTCTTATAAATATACCCAAATATCATAAGGATCATCCATTAAATCACAACTTAAGATTTTAGGTAAAAGACGAATCCTAGGGATAGTATAGTATTGTGAACGTACCACAACTAGACCTAGAATGTGCAACTAAGTTTTATTATGGTCTGATCGACGCACACCTAAACCTGGATATCATAGTTGACAATCTAAACGCTTAAGTATATATGGATCGATAGCATAGTTTGATTAGTTGATTTAGGAATTAGGTCGAGACCTACAACTTGAGGATTTACGGATCGAAAGCATAGTTCGATTAGTTGATTTAGAAATTAGGTCGAGACCTACAGCTTGAGGATTCTTGGATTGATTTCTTAGATCGACTTATTAAGGATTGGAGGCTTAGATGGAGACTTATTACACGAGGATTCAGCACTTAGTCTACACTGTAACGCCCACGTTTTTGGCTAAGCATTAGTATGATGATGTAATAGTTAGGGTCAACAATTGTAACCTATTTTGAAGTAATGAAGAGGAATTATTTGAGTATTATGTGATTTATGTGCTTATAAAGATGTAATAAAATAATAATAAAAATATTTGACAAAAATAAAATAATAGATAGACCCAATATCTATGAAGAAAGTTGAAGTAGTTGTAACAAGGATTCCGAGGATATAAAGAACGCTGAAATCTGACTTATAACGAAGAAGTTATGACACGTCGAAGTTTTACGATTAAACAGACACGACACACGTACCGTAAAAAGTGAATTTTTGATAAAATACTTTTTAGCCTTAGCGATCTAAAGGAAAGTCGTAGTAGACGTTAAAATGACAGCATACATATAGAGAACGTCCAAATCTGATTTTGTTAGAGGAAGTTATGATTTTTCTAAGATTTAGCATAGTAATGCACAGCACGGAATTCGAATTTTAGATTGGTCAATTTTTAGCCAAAATGATCTAAATGAGAATTGAAGATCTCATTAATAGGAGTTCAACGATAAAAAGACAGTCGAAATATGAAGAAGTTATGAATTTTACACGGTCGTTATTAGTGTAATCTTTTCAGACTGTTAAATTTAAAATCGGTCAAGAATTAGCCAATGGGGTCAAAAGGGAAGTTGTAGATCTTGTCAATACCTACGTGTGGACATAAAGAAAGTCAAAAACGGAGCTCGTATGCGAAAGTTATGAATTTTTTAAGAATGAATGTTTTATTTGCGTCCAGCACCACGTGTCAGCACTAGGTGAAGCCTTGGAGCCTATGCAAGGTCACAACGTGAATTTTAAGTTCACGACGTGAATCGACCCCAGACAGCCTATAAATAGAGGCACAAATCAACCCATTTCTTCACACATTTCCCATTCTTTCTCTCTCAATACTCCCAAACTCTCCCTCTCATTCCCTAGCACTTCCTAAGTGTTAGAGGCGAAGCCCGAAGCACCAGAAGGCTTCGAGAAGAAGAGCTTTTGGCTTAGAAGTTCTGCCCCCGCAGAGCCCGCCTCCTAGCCAAAACCCCCTGTAAGTAAGTTATGCTTACCCTAATCTAAGTATAACTTATGTTTAAGTTTATTATCGTTATTATGAACTTATAAACAATACATGAGCTAAGAATTTTGAATTATACAAAGTGTTATAATACCTTTTTAACTACTCAAGGTACAGGGAATCTGGTTTGAAGGGCCGCTTGGGTTGTTGGATTTCAGAACAGCTTAAATGCCAAAATGGTCCTGCCCTCCGGTGTTTCATGTCTGGCTCCTGTCTGTACATAGTAGTTGAAAAGTATTGTTTAACACTTATAAAACAATATCGATCGTATTTTATCTGTATTCTTGATATCTATGCTGGATGAACGAAATATACATGTTTTATTTGATTTAAACTGTATATGTATTTTATACCTATCAATATGCTGGAAAAGATGGGTAGATGAAATAGATGATGAGAGATGAAATAAAATGATGAGAGGCCTCAATGTTTAAGCTGATTCAGTCATCTAGCGGAGTCTAGCAGAGTATAGATGACGACCACAGACTATTCTAGACAATCTAGTGGAACGCTGGCAGGCTCGCAACCTATAGGTGTTTGTGAACGATGTGTTCACCGGTGTACTCCATCCCCCTCATGGTCGCCTTATTTACATATATTGCTGAGGAATCCCCTTAGCAATAGTGTCTATCCCGATGAAAATCCTTAGGTTAGGTCCCTTGAATTAGATGCTTTAGGGATAGAAAGTGAGGATAACGGGAACGGGTAATCGGGTTAAATGATTTGATGAAATTAATAAACTTAATTATTGTGGGTTGAAAACCTTATGTGCTCACCAGGCTCCCAAGCCTGACCCACTCCGTTTCTTATATTACAGGTAGTGGCACAAGAGCATAGATGTGATGATCGGATAAGAGATTATGGATTATAGGCCAGTAGAAATAAATAAATGTTGTAAGGCCTATGTTGTTTCTGTTTATGCTTTTGATCTTTATTGAAAATGACATCCCGAGGTTTTAATATAATCTACATTTCTTCAGAAATGCTTTGATAAAATCTTTATCATATTTGTAGGAACAAATTCCGTAACATATTTCTTCAAAAGAATACTATGAATTTTGAATTAAAGCATAAACAAATCGGTCTTTTCGGGCCGTAAAATTGGGGATGTCACAGTTGGTATCAGAACATTAGTTTAAGCGAACTAGGAATTTGTAAGATTTCTATACTTAAACTTAGAATGCTAAGCGATGATTGTGAGATGAGTGTCTACTATATTTTAGACACGAGCACTAGCTTATTTTAGGAAAGATGCCTATATTGCTCTTATGTGCTAAATGATTTACGTTATAGCTATATGGATGCCTTATATGCTATTATCTGAACGGATCTATGGTCTATTGCCGACCGGATCTGGAAACTTTATGTGTTCAGATTTCTAAGCGTTCGACTACGATATTAGAACTGGCATGTAACTTTTGGGAGTGACAAGGAGGATTTAAAACGTCTATCGTAAATACAGATCTAAATTCACCTAATTTGGTGTATAGATCGACATGGCGAGAACCCGAAGCGGATTCGGAAATGCTAATGGAAATGCTAATGCTAACCAGCAGCCTGTGATTGAGCGTGCACAAGAGGTAGCGGCTGCACCTGAGCCAATCACAATGGCTGGAGTCCAAGCAATGATTCGGGCTATGATGGCCGAACAAAGAGAAGAGATGAGACAAATAGTACATTGCTATGTATTTTGTAAGTAAAATCATGATGTAAATGTAATCAATGAAAATATATGTATTTCACGAATGATCTTATTACATTGTGAAATTTGTTGTATACTTGATTTGTTTTACAGTTATAGTTAACTCTTTTAACTAATTCTCAAACAAATCTCGACTAATTATAAGGATTATAATAACTAACATATACCCTAAATATAGAATCATGCTACACACAAGAAGAAACCCATGAACACAAGACCCTAACCCTAAACCCATGAACCCAGCTGCAATTGAAACCTTGATAGCCCAACATGTCGTCGATGCAATTACAAACTTAGAAACCAATAGAAACACCGGGTCATGAAGTAATGGAGGAGAAGGTTCTAATAGTGATAGCCGAGGTCCACCCAGGAGATGTTCATATAAGGATTTTATGAATTACAAACCAAAATCCTTCCATGGAAACGAAGGTGTAGTCGGTTTGACTCAGTGGAGAGAAAAGGTGGAGTCTATTCTTGAGATTAGCTTTTGTGCGAAAGACTGCAAGGTGAAGTTTGCCGCTTGTACCTATGCAGATGCATCCCTTACCTGGTAGAATAGCTATGCAAAAATGATCGGTGTTAGCAATTCGAATGCCATATCATGGAGCAAACTGAAGAAGTTCATCATAAAAGAATATTGCCCACGTGAGGAAATGAAGAAGTTGGAACAGGAGCTCTGGAGTTTGGTGATGAAAGAAGCCGATATTTCTGTTTATACGAACCGTTTTAAAGACCTCTCCACTTTATGTTCTGGAATGGTTACTCAGGAATATAAAAAGGTGGAAAGTTACATTTGGGGTCTGCCTCAGCTCATTAAAGATTTAGTTATCGCCTTAAAGCCAAGAACGTATGACAGTGCTAAGAGACTTGCCTTCAGCCTGACGAATCAAGAGATATGTCGCGACATAATGGTCCAGAAGGCTGATATCCCAAGGGCGGAGAGTAAAAAGAGGTAGTTTGGAAATGAATTCAAAGGAAAGGCTAAGCAATCATCAGAAAAGAGACGTGAAGCGGTTCAGGAATTTGCGCTTACAACAACCCAACAAGGACTACCACAGGAAGTAGTCCAAAGTGTAACCATAAGGCTCTGTCGGAGAAGGTGCATGCAACAAATTTTACTCTACTTCCTTCAGGACAGGAGAAAATCTCGAAGATAGACTCTGTTTTCTCAAACCATTGCAATAGGGCAATGATTACCGCAGCCCCATTAAAGACTTTGGGTTTGCAGTTGGTAAAGTCCTTATACGAACACTCCCTAGGGTGTCCGTGACTCTCACCATGACAGGAGGGATGAAGTACACAAGTATACCGTTGCTAGTTTTCTGCTTCCTTTTAAGGTTAGTTTCTAATGCATTTAAATACTTATCATACTTTCGTTTTTTATTCGATAATAACATTGTACTTCCGTTTGTACTATATAATATCGTTGTACTTTCATTTTTATACTATAATAGCATCATACTTACCTTTTTTTCCATAGATATGGATTTTGGAGACGTTCCTAGAGGCAACCCAATATTATATACGCACGCCGACAGAATTGATACGAATGAGGTCGTGGAGAAGTAAAACACCGTTATCTTGGGTTCAATGTCGTCGAATAATCAACGTGTATGTGGTATGCTTTCTATATTATAATTATATATAATTACAAATTCCAATGTTTTTTTCATGTTAAACTAACAATCTGATTTTTGCAGCCTAACAACCATCCTATTGTTGTCGTGGCAAGCGAGACGGAGCTCATGTTGTCGTTTTATATTCTCTATGTCAATTGGACTCTTAACCATGAAGAGTCTCCCCCACGGCAACATAGTCCACCTATTGTTACCTCGCCTCCTCGAAGAAAGAAGTACAAGTCGGAAACATCTTCAACTGAAACTACCACAAATGCTTCTAACTCGCAACAACCTGAAGTAGAAAGAACTTATATGTCAAGCGACACATCAACAAGGTCGGTAAAGAAGAAGAAGATGAGCACAAAGGCATTGGTGAAGCGTTTAATAGGCGTTGTGGATGACTTAACTTTTAAAGTAGATCGTGTATTATAGAAAAAAGATGAACTAGATACAGGGTTTGGAGAGGATGAGGACATGGTAAATGAAGAGAAGGAAGAAATATATTACCATGGTACACAGTTGCATTATGATGATACATCTACGCATGGTTTGGAGGGGGAAATTGGGTGTACACCTACGCATGTTGAGCCGTCACCGGACATGGGTGAACATCACAAAAAACAATGACTCCTATTGTTAGGCCGCAACGAAAAAGGGGTGTTGCATGGTATCAGGAGACGCTGTTCACAGTGGTATAAAACTCATATTTTAAATTTGGTGTATTTATAAAATATTACGTTATTGATAATTATTTAACATTTTAATTTTTTAGATGCAATTCACACCAAAATTGAAGAAAATCACCAAAGTAAGGAAAAAAAGCAGTGGAGAGTCCTGAAAAAGCAAATGAAGACATTGTGAATTAAGAGAGTAATGATGTTTCAAATCATCTACTGTTAGACAGTCTTTATGCTGCTAGTACGTTGGGCTTTTGGAAAGAATGGAATATGATATCTTCCAACCTCAACACTACATACATGTTGCATATACTCCCACTGGATGTGGAGTTTTGGTCAAGGTTACTTACAGTTACTGACTCTGGGTGGTTAATTTCTTTGGTAACATTCGTTAAATTTTAACTACTTTTTTAGACGATAATTTATATAAATAATTGTAACATTTATACCTTAAAATGTAGAACATATTGCGATATGGAGTGACTTGCTCATGGAAAGACGGTCGGCGAACGCAAGGTGGAAGATATACCCTCAAGAACTCAATTTGCAACCCGAAAAATCATTTTTTTAAGGAATATAGCAAATGGTGTTGGAGGCTATCCTAAATGGAAAGATGTGGATATGGTTAGTTAAGTTTAATAATTATTTATTTATATATATAATATTACTGAATTTACGACTATTTAATTTTTTTTTGTTTGCAGGTTCTATTCCCCATAAACGTTGTTGGTGTCCATTGGTTTTTGGCAGTGCTACATTTAAATACCTGGAAAGTACACATTTATGATTCAACACGATCTATGAATTTCTTCTCAAAGTACTTGATTGGTGGAGAATTCAAAAGTTTTGGGGATAATATTATCACAGAGCTAGATGTGATTAAGTACTGGAACGATTTCCCCGATGGACACAAAGCCAATGCAACTGTGGAGTTTGTTGATACTATAGACGCGCCACAGCAGGAATATATTGAAGATAGAGGGGATTGTGGAGTATTCATATGCATGTTTATGGAAATGATTGTTTCGGGGGTACCGGTGAAGATTGATAAGCCACGTAGAGCTGCGAGATTTCTCTACAGAAATAGGATGACAAATATTATTTGGGATACTATATAACTTGATTTTAGGAACTTTGTACATATTAATATGAAATACTTGTTTTTAGTAATTTTGTTTAATACAAATATGTGTTTTATTTATTTTTGTTATTATATTTGTTTCATGGACTGCCAAGTCACTTCCGTGGACTGTCATTTCACTATAAAATGACTCAAAAATCTGTATCATTTCATCTAATCTATATCACTTCATCTACTTTGTATCTTTTACAATGGGTTCAAAACCATGGACCATTGGGGAGTATTTGCTTCTAACTCGTGCATATATTAATGTCTACGTGAACAACAATTTGGATGATACAATGTTTTGGCTCCTTTTAACGAATACCTTCAACACTGACGCTGAAACCACCTTAGAAAACCATCGCAACACGCTTGATATAGCAGCAAAATGGTATGAATTGAAAATAGAAGTTGTGTTATTGAACGATCTTTATAAGAAGATTGAAGATGCACGTGTGAATGATACTGAGGAAGACATCTTGAAGGCGGTTAAAGAAGAATACAAATCCATTAGCAACGGAGAGATTTTAGACTATGAAGCCCTTGGAATCTTTTGAAAAATCTCCCGTATTTTTAACTTGTATTGCGTTTGTATTGCTTTATTTATATATACTATGGTTGATTTTTTTTTTTTTGCGTTTGTATTATGTTATTTATCCATTATTTTTTGAAACATAATGTACCAACAAATTGTAACATCCCAAAATTTAAGGCCAAAAATTTAATTTTTAATTAACATGAAAAATCATTTGTCAAAACATTGCTAATATTATATTAATTCATAAAACCATTATGTCGTGTCTCGAAAACATATCATCGGATAATAATAAAATCAGAGTACAATCCCATAGATCTCAAAATGCGGAATCCCGATGTGCGTGTGATGTGTCGCTACCGTGCCGGCTATTTCCCCTTCGCTGAAGAGGTACCTGAAACAAAACTGAAAACTGTAAGCACGAAGCTTAGTGAGTTCCCCCATCATACCACACACCATACAATAACATACTGTCAAGCAATTCTGGGGTGCCTGACTACCCAGGTCAAGCCATTCTGGGGTGCTTGACTTACCCGTCGGTCTATTTCGCCCGACTACCGGAGACTATTTCACCCTTACCACTACCACGTAATAATATAACACACATATACTGCCAGGCAATTATGGGGCGCCTGACTTACCCAGGTCAAGCCATTTTGGGGTGCTTGACTTACCCGTCGGTCCTTACGACCGACATACGAGGACTATTTCACCTCCTACTACTACTATCACATATAACATATCATGCTAGCACATAAACATATCAGGTAGTAGCAAACCTAGATGAATATCACAAAGACAATGATCTAACATACAACTCCTACTGGTGGGCCGGCATTGTGGCCGTAGACCCACCGCTACCGGAAGGTAACTCGCCTCGATGTCGTGTAGTATCCGCACAGTCCTCAACACGGGAATCGACTTGTCTCTACTCCTCAATCCATACACAACAACCTTTTCCGATTACTAATGCATACTCATAACCCTTACAAGGGTCGACCCAAATTCAAGTCACAGTCAAGGTCAAACCCTGGTCAAAGTCAACATCCAGTCGACTTGACTCGCCGAGTTGGTCCACCAACTCGTCGAGTCCCTATTCTTTCAAAATGCTACAACCCCCGACTATACTCGTCGAGTCTAACAAGAACTCGACGGGTTCACCTCCAACCATAGCATCAGGATCATCTTCAACCGACTCGGCGAGTTCATCCTTGAACTCGTCGATTTCATCTTCATCATATGAATGTGTCCAGTCTATGACTCGCCGAGTTCTATGAACAACTTGTCGAGTCCGTCTTCATGAGTTGGGAGATTGCCTTGGACTCGCCGAGTCTGTTCATACACTCGACGAGTCCTATGACTTCTAGGTCCAAGACAAACCCCTAGCAGGCTGAGTGTTCCTTCCACTCAATCAAAACCATTTCTAGAAGAAATTTTTGGGGGAAAAGCGTCCCGACTCGCCGAGTCACCCAAGTGACTCGTCGAGTCCCTCTTTGTCCAAAACTATACAGTCGATTATAATGGGTCTTAACGCATCAAAACCATAGATCTGGCCTCCTAGGGTCCATTTTATACGTAAAGCTTCAAACTTGGTGTACATGCATGAGGCCTTTGGCTCAAAAAGCCATAAAAGGGGGCTTATATGATGCATGGGTCTCCCATGGCCATAAAGTTGGCACCTTTATGCCATGGGAATCCTCAAGGGTTCCAGATCTGAAGTCCTTATCCCAAAATTGTGGTTATATCCAAGCATGGCTCCAAAATGGCTTCCCAAAAACCCTAAGTTACTCCAAAAAGAGTATCTAATGAAAGAAGAAGCAAGGTCTGGACCTTTTTACCTCCAATAAACAGGAAATGAAGCAAAACCTCTGGATCTCCTTGCTCCTTCTGAAATCCCAAGCTCCTTCTTCTTCTCTTCAACCTTCTAACTTGCACAAAATGGCACAAAGAGCTCAAAATCACTTAAAAAGGGTTTAGGGTTTCAATCTAGGGTTTCTCTGAGTTGGGAGGGTGATGGAGGCTGGCTTGGGACGAGATAAAGTGTTTAAATAGGGTGCAAACCCTAAATATTAGGGGTTTGTCCAGACAGCTCCTACTCGTCGAGTCGGTCTTCCGACTCGTCGAGTAGGTCACTTAAACCCCCGATCAAAAGTCGAGTCTACTCGATGAGTTGGGCCTCAACTCGCCGAGTCCCAGAGTAAATTACAACATTTCCTGAATTTAAATACGTACCAGGAATCGGGTGTTACACAAATATTACAATACATTCAAACAAAAAAAACATTACAAATAACATAAAAACATTACAAAAAAACAAAACAAAAAAATAAACATTACGAATAAGATGTACGACTGACAAACATTACATAAAACATTACAAATAAAAGAGTCGTCTACATGAAACAGGTTTATTTTTAACGTGATTCCAAACGTCCGTATACTCGAACTCATTTCCATCAAACTCACACAGGTAATATTCGTTCACGTCTTCAAAAAGTTCTTCATCGTTTGCATGAGAGCATCACATTTTCTCATAATTGTAGCATCGATTGAACAATGCGACTTTATTCTTTAAATCCATTCATTTACTAACAATATCGGGTTTTAGCCGTTTGTGTCCTTGTCCCACCTCATGGTTGAACAAAGCTATTAGGAGGGACCATTCATCACCAACAAGGCAATGAGGGGGAGCCATTGCTGGTAGATCCTCGTAAACGGTAATCCAGCATCGTGTTAGGACCAACACCTCTGTTGTCGTCCATGGACATGTACCATTTGTTGGAGCTGCTACATTTGACGGATTTGCTGCATTCGAAGAACTTGGTACATTGGACGCCATTTTGTGAAAGGATTCCTTTTGTGAATAAAGATGTGAATTTCATATAGATACAAGCTTTATTATATAAAAAGATAGGTTAGGCGGATTGTCAAGTCAGTTACGCGGACCGTCAAGTCAGTTATGCAAACTGACAAGTTAGTTACGCGGACTGCCAAGTCAGTTATATGGACTGATAAGTCAGTTACGTGGACTGCCAAGTCAGTTATGCGGATTGATAAGTCAGTTAAGCGGACTGCCAAGTTAGTTATGCAGACTGCCAAATCAGTTACGCGGACTGCCAAGTCAGTTATACGGACTGACAAGTCAGTTACGCGGACTGCCAAATCAGTTACGCAGACTGACAAGTCAGTTACGCGGACTGCTAAGTCAGTTACGCAGACTGCCAATTCAGTAACTTCTGCGAAGTCACTTCCGCGGATTGTGTAATGCCCTAGTTGTCAGGTATTTTCTTTTGCTGCTTATTCAAAAAAATAATAATAATATAGGGGTGGCATATCGGGCAGTCGTTCCGTGTTTTTGCCTAACACGACACAACACGAAATGTTTTTTCTCAACCCGAACATGAGACGACACGATATCGTATTTTTTTTTCATTAACACAAACACAACACAATAAAAACTCAAAAAACATGAGAAAACACGATAACACGACAAAATTAACAGAAAAACAACTAATTGCATAATCTCATCCATAAGTTCTTTCGAAAATTAATGTAAACACGATAAACACTAATAAAAAAATCAAAATTACATAAAACAACACAATAAAATTAATCATTAAATAAAAGAAATAATCAGGAAAACACAATTATCTTTAATCCCAAACAACCAATCTTTGCTACAAATTCGAGCTTCAACATTGTCTGTCAACAAACTTCAATATTGATCAAGAACATGGCCATCATTACCTACATGGGAATAGATAACACAAATCAGTTCTACACTTCTACTGATTAAATAATTCTAACCAGAAGCTAAGAATAAATAATAAAAATTAAAAGCAAAGAATGATTAAAACATAATAAATACACCATACAGTTAGATACGTGAATCAATCAGTGATATTAGAAAACTGGAAGCAAAAGTACTAATAAGAAGCAAAAATTAATTGAGATTAAAAAGATAAAATTGATAAAAAAAAAAAAAAAAAAAAACAATTTCAACATATAAGAAGCAATACACTGATAAAACGATACAAAAAATTGCTTCTTAAACTAACAAAGATCGATTTCTACATATAGATTTCTACAACAGATGACAAAGATCGATTCTACATATAAACTGATAAAGCAAAAGTACTAATAAGAAGCAATGAAACTGAAACTACTACAAAAAAAATCGATTTCTACATATAAGAACCGCTACAACAGATACAAAGAATCGATTTCTACATATAAACTGATACAAAAAAAATATTTAGAATCAATTTCATCTCTTCACGACTTCACCTATGTCGATCAACAATGGAGGATTGGAGGTTCAATAATGGCGATTTATGATTGGTTAAATACAAGTGCAATCAATTGAGAAGGATTGGAAAATTAGGGTAGATTGGGATAAATGTTGAGCAGAGAACAGAGATTTGCGATTGAACATAGGCAAAAACCTAGGGCAGTCGAGAGTATTAAAAGTCGCATAAGAGCGAACGGTATGGGCCTCGACGAGGAGCGACGAGCATGACGTGGCGGTCCGCGACGCCGTCGTAACGTGGGGAACACCGCCCCCCCCCCCCCCCCCCAACTCGTTGCATCTCGTCGTCCGGTTCTCGTTGTCATGGAAACGAAATGCGACGCACAAAATTTAGCCGTTGCCATTTAGACCGTTTGATAACGGTCAATTTCAAAAAAAAAATTTACTTTTTTACCGTATATATATATATACATATACTTTATTTCAAATTTTTATATATCTTTCTCTCATTCTCTCTATATCTTATACACATTTTTCATTAAAATTTCAAAAAATGGAGCAAAACCCAAACACCCCCCCCCCCTCCATCATCAAACCCAAACACAAACTCGCCTCTCGGATTTGCGGGGTATGAAAATTATTTCAACCTTTTGTCGTCTCAAGGTTCACCACAAATCACATACCAAGGTGCCGCTTTCAATCCCGCTTCAGCGCCACTGCAATTTCCCAACTCACCTTACGTTCAACAAAATATTTTCTCTACTTTTGGTTCAATGCAACAAACAACCAACCAACCATCGCCTACAACACAACCATCAGTTCAAGTTGAAGCGGGAAGTAGTAAGAAAGGGAAAGGGAAAGGAAAATCAAAAGGGAAATCAATAGCGGTAGAAACAGAAAATGCAGACATTCCACAATGGTGGACACCGGAGGAGGAATACGCTTTGACGGCGGCTTGGTGTGCTACTTCAAAAAACGAACTTCGCGGAAATGGAATGAAAAAATGAGCTTATTGGGGGGCGGTGCTCGACAAGTTTCACGCTATTTTAAAGAAAAATCTGTATCGCAACAATGACATGTTGAGCAGCAAATGGGGTATGATAACTAAGCGGTGCAGCAAATTCAACGGTATTTACAACCGGCTTGAGGCGCAACAACAAAGCGGAACCAACGACTTCGATTTGTTCAAATCGGCTAAGGAACAATATCGGGTCGAAATGGGTCATGTTTTCGACTTTGAAAAATCATGGGAATTGTTGCGAGCGGATCCAAAGTGGAATAAAACGCCTACATCGTCGGAGGTTCAATCCAAAAGGTCTCGCAATTCTAGCTCGGTCGACGTGTCGGACGCACGGACTAACATCGACCTAAACGCCGATGACGATGAGATCCTGGATGATATCCAAGAGATATCCCCACCACGACGACCGCCCGGACGCGACAAAGCGAGGCGCGCTGCAAGACATGCGGAGGAGGTGGAGACGAGAGCAAAAGATGCGGCGGAAATGAGAGCCAAATTCGACAAGCACAATTTTTAATAAAAGAAAAAAATGAGTTGAAACGTCGTCATTTGGAGTTCCTGGAAAAGCAGGGACGGGAGAAGCAGGAACAAAAAGATAGGGAACTAATGACACCACAGTTGTCAATTCTTCGGACAAGCGAGGAGGGTTTAGCGCCTGCTGATCTAGCGGTGCTACAAGCGATGAAGGAACAAATTAGGAAAAAATATTTGGGTTAATTAGGATTGGTGTGGTTTTAGTAGTAATTTGAATGGTATTTTAGTTATTAATTTAGGTTTAAAATTATGTTTTTTTAATTGTAATCGGAATTTTAGATTTTAAATATTATGTCTTTTTTTTGTTTTTAAAATTATATGTTTATAAAAAATATATTAGTTATTAAAAAAACACAAAAGAAAAAAAAATGAAAGCCAAAAAAAAGTAAAAAAAAACGAAATAGTAAAAAAAATTATAAAAATAAAAATATTTATTTTCAAAAAGTTGGTGTTGTATCTTGTTGTCCATTTCCCCACTTTGTGTCATAACACCATTTGCTTATGTGGCATGTGAGGTGGCACAACTTGGTGTTGCACCTTGTTGCCCACACCCAATGCTCTAAGACATTAAGAATGTCGATTGGACTCTACCAGAGAATGGATTAATGGAGTCTTTGGGAATCTGTTGTTTAGATTATTTAGGTGTCGATTCATTTATCAAAAAAGCATGCACATGTTTTAGTTTTAAATACATATTTGCTTAATTAATATATATATATATATGCTAGTATGATACCCGCGCAATGTGGCGGCGGCGAAGAGTTCCTTTCGAAAAATAATTCCTGGACGGCGAGTTTTTTTTTTTTTTCATTATCATCGATTAGTTTCAAGAGATGATTAGCTTTCTTTCCACAGACGTCAAATATATTTATTTCAGTGAACACTTTACTTTTGACAATGATTATCTCTCTTATTTTTAATATGAATGTCATCAAATCAAATGAAAATCTTAAACTCTTATGTAATTAGTATATTCTTTTCATTAGTTTAAGATCATAATATCAATGTTAAATGTTATATATAAGTACATTCTCAGTTTTGTTTCGCCAAGTAAATTGTCAGTTTTATTTCAAAGAAATATTAGTTATTTATAATTTCTTTTGCGGACGGTGAATACTTTTCTTCCGATGAATCATTTATTTTTGTGAATTATTTGCCCCTTCGTAAAAATATCATAGTTCCAACGGGTATATAATAAACAGTCAAATATGATTTATAATTAAAATTAATATTTATTAGTTACGTTTTGGTGTTATTTTTAGTAGGTGGGGAAAAGAAGTGTAATAATAATAATAATAATAATAATAATATCACTATAAACTTGGTCTTAATTTAACAAACAACAAACTAACGGAAATAAATACAACTGGACTATATATTATAATTTAAAGGTATATAAATATAATTTGAGAAAATTACAAATTTAGCCAAATACACTAATTACTTTATGGAAAATAGTCAAAAAAAACCAAAATTGCATTTTTAGCCACTAAAATCGCAGATGGGTATAATCTATCTGTGATTTCGCCATTCCATCTGCGAACGTACAAGTAGCTAAAGCACAAACGTGCTTTAGCCACTTGTACGTTCACAAGTGGTTTTTTTTCAGTTGTATATATAACCCTTTTCCAGCCTAAAATCGCAGATGGACTATGTCCATCTGCGATTTCCTCTCTATTCACCTGCGATTTTGTGTGTGTGTGTGTGTTTTTTTTTTTGTTTTTTTATTTTTTTTGTTTTGACTACGAAATTGATAGGATTTAACCACGAAACAACCTTATCATATATAAAAATTTTCAAAAAATTATCATTTTTGTTATTATTTCTTTGGAAATTTTGTTTAAAACCTCTCTAAAAAAATGAATGAATATTTGGTTTGCATTGTAACTGATACGAGGTGGAAAAAGAGAGTTTCTCTAAAAAAGATAGTGAAAAATGAAAAAAAAAATATTTTATACAAAATAGCTACGAAATCAAAGATGGAATGTACAAAATCACAGATTAACTGTTTCATCTGCAAACGTACAAGTGTCTGTGCTTTAGGCACTTGTACGTTCGCAGATGGAAATGCGAAATCACAGATGGACTTAGTCCATCTGAGCATTTTAAGGGCTAGTAATTAATGTATTTGGCTAAATTTATAATTTTCTCATATAATTTAACTTGTTGGTCACTATTAATTTGTATTGAAAAAAGTTTAATTTTGAGTTAAAATTAATACAATTTGAGATGAGTCATTAAAGTAATAGATATAATATTTGTACATATAATACACAAACAATTATACATATAATTAGTCGTCGGATGGTTTGTAATTGAGAGAAAACTGGCATATTTAAATATATAATATTTGTAAGGATTGTTTAGCAAAGGTTTGTTGTAGCTCAACGGATGAGGTAGTGGGAATGTGTGCGTAACGTCAGAGGTTTGAATCATCACAACCTCCCTTTGTCGTTTATATTTTTAATAAATAGAAAACGCTGACACGATTGCCACGTCATCGACAATCCCACACAACGCTTACATGGCGCCAGTTAACAAACTGAGATGGTTGGTAACCGGAAAACGGGAAGAAAGCCCAAAAAGGAAAAAATAAATGCAAATTTGAGGCATTAACAAACACAAAAAACAATTTTGGGTAAAATCAACGTAAAATCAACAAAATGTTGCAATCTTAAGGTTTTTTATGATATTAATCCTTTATTGCTAAAAATTTAGATACAATAAGGATAATATTATATCCCTTAACTAATATCAATTTATACGTTTTATATCAAATGAAATGTATTAGTTTGTAATATATCTAATTATAAATTTTTGAATTCTTATTTATATTAACAACCATAAATTTTGAATAAACAAATCTATTATGATAATTCATTTATGCTAAAATTCATCCATTTCATAAATTCTTACTTTTTATTAAAATTATTCAACTAATTTTTTTACCCTTAATGAATAAAAAAGTTACTAAGTTTGACCATCCCACTTCTAGGTAACTACAATAGGCACAACCGAAAAAGATATTTTCGGTCGTAGACAATTCAAATTTTCAAAATTTGAAATAAAAATACGGATAAAAAACTTCATGTTTGTCTATGATAATAAACAAAAGATAAAATATACAGTGATTTGACTAAGAAAACATGGTGAAGATTGCATCCTTTGACTTTGAAACAATTATAATATTTATTCTTTTATAACCAATCTCATACGTAGTACCATAATCACAATGTGTCAAAATTAATTACACCATATTTGACATAAATGTGGATTAGAGATACAATTATACAACAAGAAAATTAACTCATACATTATTCTTTACATACCAGCATGTTAGTATTCATGCTATGGAAAGTACCACTTTTAATATATTTTAACAACCTTTAAGTTATAGGCTTATCAAACCTCTTATATTTATGTAATAACTATACATTCACAAACCATATTTTTACAATTAATAATATGAAATTATTTTTGGTCCAGAGTTTGCAACTTCAACTCACAATGACGGATGCTTTAGATACAAAATTCATATTTAAAAACCTCAATTAGACAATCTTGATTCTATAATCAAGAATTCACAATTTAATTTTTCAATCTACTCTAGTCTTGATCTCACAACACTAACAGTCTAACATCATTTATTGCTAACTGTACCAGTATTATGATGAAAATAATTGAATGTCCTACATACTAAATCATGATATGCAGAGAGCACCAACTCCCTTCAACAATATAGGTGCAAGTTTCCCACTTTCTTCTTGGCTTATACATTCTTTCGACTTCGTTCTTCGTGCATTTCACCCATCTTATCTTTAAACACACACACATGTGCATCGACAAATACATACATAACAGACACAACCACACCTGTATACAGTATACAGACACCACACACACACATCAAATTTCACAACCCCAAAACCAAAGATCCTCAAAGACTTGTTAGTGGCATCAAAAAACAAAAGCAACAGATAGAAATACAAGTGGCAAATACACCATACTTCCTGCACAATTCCCCAATTATCAGCGAGATTTATCTAAAAAGCTAGTGAAACAGGTGATACATATGCCAAATGCAAGTCAAAGAGCACTACATTAGTTAATGCCGTTTAAATTATTGAAAAATGTGTAAGATGCATGAAAAATGACTATGCAAACTTACAAAAGGGTAACCATGCCAAATGTCCACTTATAAAGTTACATGGCTATGCAACTTTATCCAATTGTCCCCCATGCATAAAAAATGAGATGACATTCGACTTCAAGTACCCTTATTGCTTCCCAGAATTTTTCATCTTAGAATCCTTTGATGAATATTTGCAGATTTCAAACCTGGGAGATCAAACAAAACACTACAAATCAGTTTTTTCTTCTTCAAATCGAAATTTAAAAAATAAAAATTGATGGTAAGGCAAAAAAGGAATTAAAAGTTGGGATATTAAAGGGTAAAACTGATGATAATCATAAATTGAATCGAAAAGAACATGCTTACAAGTTCAATGCTTGATCTTCATTTCAAAATGATCCAGAACCCAAAATCCAAAGCATCTACAAACATGATGAAGATTCAAAAACTGGAAAATCAAACAACATATTTACATATCTTGATTGTTCTTCACTTCAAGAAAAATAAAAAAACTGATAGAAAACAAAAAAATGGAGATCTAAACTTGGAAAATAAGAGAAAAAGTATATGACAAATCAGAAATAAAACCGATAGGAATAAACTTACGGGTTCAAATCATGTTTCGTTCATCATCAATGGGATGTTACTTTCTAGATTTTTGGACCTGAAAAGAAACCTCCAAAATTAACACATTAAGGGCATCTCCAACCTACCCCCAAACTCCATTTTTCCCCCATTTCTTCCCCCATTCTTCTCCAACCCTACTCCATTTCCACCTCCATTTTTGGAGATATGAATAGTATCCCCCCATATATGGGGGAATACTATTCATATCTCCAAAAATGGAGGTGAAGTTTGGTTGTCAATTTTAGTCCCTCTAATTTTAATTTTATGTATTTCTAGTTTATTTATTTACTAATTATAATTTAAATGCAATATTTAATATTTATAATATCATGTTATATACTAATTTATATTAATTAATCATAAATATAAAGTTTAATTAGTAGAGGGGTGTATTTGACAATATATATAAGTTATAAAAATGGAATATTCTAGGAATATACTTTTTGGGGTAAAAAATAGGATAGAAAATGGAGTAGGGTTGGAGATGAAACACTATTTACTCCATTTTTCACTCCATTTATGGGGGAAAAAATGGAGATGGGTTGGAGATGGTCTTAAGAAAGAAACGAACCCCTCCAAACATCGATCTTCTTCATAACGTTTAGATCCATTTTTTTTAACTGTTAGTCTTCTCATTAATCAATTCAATCAAAAGTAAAATCTCAAACATATATATAATCATATAATATGAAAATTAAAGATGTTGGAAAGAGCTTTAGATTAAGCAAACGAAACCAATAGAAAATGGGCGTTTCCTTCTCTCTTTAATGTATTTGACACTCTTGTGTTTGCTTCTCTCTAGCAAATACATGTTGCAAAAGAAATTGAACCTAGTTCACACTAAAAGAAATGAAATTAGAGCTAAAAATAAAGTAAAAACAACAAAAAATTCGAACCTCGTTGAAGACTTATGAACCAAAAACAACCAAACTAAAAGGTAGTTCCAAAATGAAATTATTCGTGAAAAGCATGGACTCCACCAAATGTCATCTAGATTAAAAAGAAAAATATAGACAGATAATTAGTGTCAAATGAAGGGTTGTAATCTCACCCATTGCTCATTTTTTCTTCTAGATTTTGAGCTTCGTAATCACCACCTCAATTCAGAAATTGATACGATAAACATGCAAATGAAAAAGATCAAACATAGATATTTCCACAAAATTGAACTTCGATGTTATACCTGAAGATGATGGAAACCATGGCGTTGGGTGGTTAAAGACGTAACCATGAAAAGGACAAAAATGTGTATCGATCAGGCCGACATTTGGACATGGTTGGGTTTGACTGGCAGCGACGTTGTAAAAACGATCAAAAAATGTCATGGTCGCGGTGGACGACGTCACATATGACAAACCAAAACTCTAAATGCTAGAAAAAAGATAGAGAATGAGAAGATGGTGAGATTCCAAAAGTAATTTAGGGTTCCTGTGGTGAAGTTGTTTTTGGAAGGAAAGACGTCAGAAATCGGTGTCATAGAATCGGTGGTTGGGGGTGGCAACGATAAAAGGGATTTTAGTTAGGGTTTCTAGTTTTCAGATAGAAAGTGAGGATGGTGCGGTGAATTCATGGGTAAAGGATGGGTTACACCGCTATAGCTGTGTGGGTGGTCTGACATCGTTGCTATTGAAAATCATTGGGGGAAGGATGAAGATGGATAAAAAGAGTACATGGGGAAATTGGGGATAATGGAAGATGGGAGATGTGTGTGTGTGTGTGTTTGTATTGATTTGATTAGTAGGTTTGGTAATGGCTAGCACCTAAAGTCAACAATGAATCCCAAAATAACGAAAGTATCAAGTAGGTGGGGTTTTTGGGTTCAAGCTTGAGACGTGGAGATTTTAAGGCTATTACGAGTGGTTACGCGTGGTTTGGGAATAAAGTAAAGGATTCCGCAACAAGCACTGGGATGACCACCTTCTTCACCAAGAGACCACCAAAACACCAAAAATGGAAACAACACTAAAGGTTTTCATACACTAGGGTTTGGGTTTCATTTCTGAGGATGGAGGTTGCAGTAGAGAGAAACCTTAGAGAATTAGCACCATTATATAGGGCCAAGGCCCGAGATTTATGGTTTTGTGCACAACTGCCACTAGTTGAGACCAAATGATTGACCCATAATCCATATTCACCCCATGATATAGACCATATAAAAGGGTCATGAATGCCCTGCTCGTTCCATCGGAACCTGCAACCCTCTCTGATAAGCCCTTGGAGAGGAGAGTAAAGAGTCCATTCCACTGAGGGTTATCTCCTGTTCCTGACGGTGGGCTTTATAGCAGGGGAGGGAACAACGAGGTATATGCGATGGGAGGGATATTTGAATCAACATGCTAAATTTAAGGATATTTGAATCAACATGCTAAATTTAAGGATATCTGTTGTACCGTATTTTAATCTAAAATGAGAAATTAAATTGATTCCTACCTTTTATGCCTACAAATGTTCCTATCCAATCAAATTATGACAAGTGTCATCATTCCATATTTTTTTAACTAACCCATTAAGGCTATATTAGGAATATATCTAATAAAATTAAATTGAATGGTGATTTGTCTATATTTCATTGGGTAGGAATAATTGTAGGCATAAAAGGTAGGAGGTAATTTAATTTCTCATCTAAAATCGGGGATTTGATGAGAAATATTTGAATCAAATTGCTGAGAAATACAAGGAGATTTGATGAGAAATATTTGAATTCAAAACGTTTAATATTATTTTATTAATGATTACTTGTACTATTAGCTTGATAGTTTGGACGTCTTAAAAAAATATTAATATTATAATCAATCTATTTTTAGAAATGGTTAGATTTCCTTTATAAGATAGTAAGATATATATATATATATATATATATATATATATATATATATATATATATATATATATATATATATATATATATATATATATATATATATATATATATATAGAGAGAGAGAGAGAGAGAGTTATGTTCCAATGAGAACATTTTTCCCGGGAGAACATTTGAGAACATTTTTTAGCCTATGAGTTCAAAAAACAAACGTGTTTGTTATTCAAATACAAATTACCCACCTAACTTCCCCCCACCATATTATGTCATTCAAATACAAATAACCGACGCCGGAGATGAAATCCACACAACCGTAGATCTGTTCGTCACTCACATCCTCACCTTCTTCGCCGCCAACGATGGAGTCGTATTGGAAAATATCGTCGGGTGGTTCATGAAAGAGGTCCAAGTTGCAGAGTCGCTTGAGGTCCTGTTTTAATCGTATACCGTGGTGGTCACCATTGACCTCAGGGGGCTGAGGTAGGAGACTTAAAAGCTTCATATTAACAGTGTTTCTTCTTCTTTCTCTTTGTGCCCTAAATCGATTTGTCGTTTCCATCTCCACATGACGATGGTCAACTAGTGGATTCTAGGGTTTAATTCATTTAAGTTCTAATAATTAGACAGGCCTATGTGAGGGTAATTATCAACTATTTGGATTGATTACGAGTTCAGCTCTTCCCGATGATCAATTGCATACTCGTGCTCGTTGCCAATTCTAAATCCCTAAACCTCAAACTCAAGCTCCATCTCATCGTTCGTTGAAAGATACTTCATCCTTAAAGCTAATTCGTTTTTAGGGATTCGGGAAGCTCAGTCACGATACACACAAATCTCAGCAAGTATACATTTTGCTTTGAGGGTGGTGCCACGACTTTGAAGAAGTTACATGAGACATTTCAATAAGAATTTGGTGTGCTACCCCTAATATAACCAGGTTCGAATATTTTCACCTATTGTCATCACTGTAAACACAAACGAATTTTGGCATTTACATCTCAAAGCTATCACAGGATATCGCCACTTTAGTGATCAAATTTGGTTTTTCAATCTTCTGTGTTATCTTAAAAAAAAGCAATAACTGGGATTATGCACTCCAGGTGTTCGACATATTGCCACAACCATTACTGGTGTTTTTTGTTATCACACTTGATTGTTCTTTTAATATTCACACCAAGTTCTACACCAAGCCTTTGAGAAACTTAGCTTTCACAGCTTCAGTAATTAATAGTGTCATACCACAAAATATATTATCTACACATAATACATGAGAATGAATTTGTGAACTTTTCGGCTAGTAAAGATTTTATTTGTAGAGTTTATCAATGTTGCAGGTGGTCACTCTTATCTGTATAATTACACACACACAATCACAATAGCTAGTAAAGTTGATATTTGTATAGATTTTTTATGAACACCAAGTGTTCGATGAAATGCCTCAATGAAAAAGTAGCATTTTATGTGAAAATCCTTAACTTTGAACCCTCATTAAGCCAAGCATTAAGGCCCTTAGGTTAAACTGAATTTCATATCTTAATAGCCTAATAAGTAACCAACAATCATATAAAAAGTGATAAGCTTAAGGCTTAACCATTAAGTCCTTAATAGAACACCAAAAGTGATTTAAAAGTTATTATGATCAATTTTCCCAAATCTGTCCTCCAAATTCTAAAATTCGTGCAGGTCAATAAGAACATCTAAAAATCATGAGACTTAGTTTTCTGGAAATCTTAGTTTGTCTAGTTTCTTCAAACTTTGAATCACATTTCGAAATTTCAACTCCTTGAGGGGTAAAATTGGCAATCTTCTTAGGCCGGTCCATGCTGTTACAGATTTCATGCATTGTCTTGAAAAAATCATAATAAATTCATTAGAACTCCAAATGCTAAAATTCCAAATCCTATAATTAGATATGGATGTATAGTTTCCTACATATAAAGGTACTGATGTAATTCTTAGTAGATTGGTACAGTTTATTCCAAGAGTGTTGAGTGGTCCAGAAAGTGACAACCTAAAGTTACTAACTTGTAAATTTAATATAAAATCAACCAAAAATCATTAGAATAAGATCTTTATATTTCTGAAAAGATAAAAGGGGGAACTTTACTAATATTATTTTATCGAAATTTAAGAATGCGTTGAAAGGTAAGAAAACAGATCCCCAAAAGCGCACTACAATCAAAGAGAAAATAAGAAAATATATACATAAGTTTTATGAAAGTAGTAAACCAAAGCACAAGATAAATAATGTTATAATTGTTGTGTAGGTTCTCAGAAAGAAAATGATCCATCTTGTTCATACTAGCTGATTTTCAAGTTCAAGGAGGTGAGTTACATTAACTCTCCTATTAAGGAGGTGAGTTACATTAAATATGTGTAATCACATGTGATTAAGTACACGATAACAACTATTGAATCGAGATCATGAAAATGATTATTGTCCACATAAATCATATGTGATTAGATACATAAAATAACATGTGGTTATGTGTATCTAATGATATATGATTTATGTGGCTAAGATTCATTTTCGCGTTCTCGATTCAATAATTGTTTTTTTCCACTTTAATCATACGTGATTAAATACATTTAATCAGATGTGATTATATGCTTCTAATCACATATGATTTTATTTGGAAAAAACGAATATTGTCTATATAAATCATATGTGATTAGCTATATACAATCACATGTGATTATATACACGCTAACAAATATTGAATCAAGAACGCGAAAACAAATCTTTATCCACATTAATCATATGTGATTAAATACATCAAATCACATGTGATTATATGAATCTAATCACATATGATTTATGTATCTAATCACATATGATTAAATATAATTAAATACTTATAATCATATGATTAAATACTTATAATCACATATAAATCATATGTGATTGGATACATATAATCACATGTGATTATATGTATCTAAACACATATGATTAAAGTTGACAAAAAAAATAATTATTGAATCGAGAGCGCGATAATGACATATGCGATTAAAATATCTAATCACATTTAATCACATGTGATTATATGTATCTATTCACATATGATTTATGTGGAAAAGATTCATTTTCACAATCTCAATTCAATAATTATTTTTTGTCCATTTTATTCGTATTTGATTAAATACATTTAATAACTTGTGATTAAATACACGAGAACAACTATTGAATCAAGAACGCGAAAACGAATCTTGTCCACATAAATCACATGTGGTTAAATACATATAATCACATGTGACTAAATACACATGTGATTATATGTATCTAATCATGTATGATTTATGTAGACATGATTTATTTTTGTATTCTTGATTCAATAGTTGTTATTTTACAACGTTAACCATATGTGAATATTGTACACATAAATCATATGCGATTAAATACATTTAATCACATGTGATTATATGTATCTAATCACATATGATTTATGAGGACATTGTTCGTTTTTGCTTTCTCGATTCAATAGTTGTTCTCATTATTTAATCACAAGTGATTAGATTATATGTATTTAATCACATATAATCATATATGATTAAATACATATAATCACATGTGATTGTACATATAATCACATGTGATTATATGTATCCAATCACATACGATTTTTGTGGAGAAGATTCATTGTCACGTTCTCGATTCAATAATTGTTCTTTGTCAAATTTAATCATATGTGATTATGTAATCACATGTGATTATATGTATCTAATCACATATGATTTATTTGGACAATAATCATTTTTTCTTTTTTGATTCAATAATTTTTCTCTTGTATTTATTCATATGTGAATGTATTTAATCATAAACAATTTTTGTCTATAGATTATATGTGATTACATACATATATAATCACATATGATTATATACACGGGAACAATTATTGAATCAAGAACACGGAAACAAATATTTTCCATACAAATGATATGAGATTAAATACATATAATCACATATGATTAGATACACGAGATCAACTATTGAGTCGAAAATGAGTAATAAATATTATCCACATAAATCATATATGATTAAATAGATATAATCACATGTGATTATACATATAATCACATGTGATTATATATATATATATATATATATATATATATATATATATATATATATATATATATATATATATATATTAATCACATATGATTTATATAAACAAGATTCGTTAAAAACAAATATTTTCCAAATAAATCACATATGATTGAATACATATAATCACATGCGATTAAATTATATGTGATTAGATACATATAATCATATATGATTAGATACATATAATCACATGTGATTATATGTATTTAATCACATATAAAAAAGTACATATAATCACACATGATTTATGCCATTATATGTATTCAATCACATACAATGTTAGTGGCTATAGGTAATGGGTGGTGGTGATAGGTGATGGTGGTGGGTTGTAGCGGCGAGTGGTAGTGGTGGTGGTTTTGGTGGGTGATAGGTGGTGGTCGTGGTGACGAGCAGTGGTAATGGGTGGTGAAGGTGGGTGGTGGTGATGGATGGTGGTGGTATTGATGGGTGGTGGTTGGTGGTAGTGTTGTGTGTTGGTAATGGTGGTGGGTACATATAATCACATAAATCTTGTCCACATAAGTCATATGTGATTAAATACATATAATCACATGTGATTAAATATATTAAAATAATTATTGAATCGACGGAAGAATAAATATTTTCCATACGAATCATATGTGATTAAATATATATATAATCACATGTGATTAAATACACAAGAACAACTTTTAAATCAACATGTGAAAACAAATATTGTCCATGTAAATCATATGTGATTAAATACATATAATCACATGTGATTTAATACACGATGCCAATTATTAAATCAAAAACACTAAAATAAATACGGCCCACGTAAATAATATTTTATTAAATACATATAAGCACATGTATTTATATGTATCTAATCACATATGTTTTACGTGGACAATAATCATTTTTGCATTCTCGATTCACTAGTTTTTCACGTGTATTTAATCACATGTGATTATATGTATTTAATAACATATAAATAATATATGATTTGATATATATAATCACATGTGACTCGATACATATAATCACATGTGATTATATACAAGAGAAAACCTAATGAATAAAAAACACAATAACAAATCTTTGTAGGTGGGGTGGGGGTGGTGGAGGCGGGGTGGTGGTGATTGGTGGTGGTGGTGTGTGGTGATGGGTGGTGGTAGGTGGGTGGATGGTTGCAAGTGGTGGTGATAGTGACGGGTGGTGGAGGTAATTCATTTTTGCTTCGTGATTATATGAATCTAATCACATATGATTAAATACATATAATCACATGTGATTATATGAATCTAACCACATATGATTTATGTGGACATAATTCATTTTTGCTTTGTTGATTCAATAGTTGTTCTCATGTATTTTATCAAATGTGATTATAGGTATAATCATATGTGATTAATTACATGAGCACAACTATTGAATCAAGAAGGAAAAAATGCATCTTGTCCACCTCAAATCATATATGATTATATACATATAATCACATGTGATTAATCACACAAAAGCAATTATTCAGTCGAAAATTATGATTATATGTATCCAATCATATATGATTTATGTGGATGAGATTCATTGTCACATTCCTGATTCAATAATTGTTCTTTTTGCACTGTAATCATATGTGATTAAATACATATAATCATATGTGATTATATGTATCTAATCACATATGATTTATACGGACAAAAAATAATGATGTCTATATAAATCATATGTGATTAGATACATATAATCACATATGATTATATACATAAGAACAATTATTGAATCGAGAACACAAAGATAAATATTGTCCACATATATCATATGTGATTAAATGCATATAATCAATTGTGATTATATGTATCTAATCACATAGAATTTATGTGGAAAATATTTATTTTCGCGTTCTCGATTCCGTTGTTGTTCTTGTGTGCTTAATTACATGAGATTATATGTATCTAATTAGATATGATTTATATGGACAATATTCATTTTCACATTCTTGTTCAATAGTTGTTCTTGTACATTTAGTCACATATGATTTCTGTACACAAGATTCATTTTCGCATTTTTGATTAAATAATTTTTCTTTTTATACATTAATCATATGTGATTAATACATACAATCACATATGATTAAATACATAAGAAAAAATATTGACTCATGAATATTATCAATTTAAATCATATGCGATTTGATACATATAATCACATGTGATTAAGTATATGAGTACAACTATTGAATTGAGAAAGAAATAATGAATATTGTCCACATAAATCATATGTGGTTAAATACATATAATCACATGTGATTAAATATATTAGAACAATTATTGAATCGACGCAAGAATAAATATTTTCCATATGAATCATATGTGATTAAATATATATAATCACATGTGATTAAATACACAAGAACAACTATTAAATCAAGACGTGAAAAAAAATATTGTCCATATAAATCATATGTGATTAAATACATATAATCACATGTGATTTAATACATGATGCCAATTATTAAATCAAAAACACGAAAACAAATACGGCCCACGTAAATAATATTTTATTAAATACATATAATCACATGTAGTTATATGTATCTAATCTCATATGATTTACGTGGGGAATATTCATTTTTACATTCTCGATTCACTAGTTTTTCACGTGTATTTAATCACATGTGATTATATGTATTTAATAACATATAAATCATATATGATTCGATACATATAATCACATGTGACTCGATACATATAATCACATGTGATTATATACAAGAGAAAACCTAATGAATCAAAAACACAATAACAAATCTTTGTAGGTAGGGGTGGTGGTGGTTGGTGGTGGTGATGGTTGTGGTGTGTGGGTGTTGGGTGGTGGTGGTGGTAAGTGGTAGTGGGTGGTGGATACTGATGGGTGGTAGGTGGTGGTTGGTGGTGGTGGGTGGTGGTGGCGGGTGGTGGTTGGTGGTGGTGGTGGGTGGTGGTGGTTATGGTGGGGGTGGCGGGTGGTGGTGAGTGGTGATGGGTGGTGGGTAGTGATGGGTGGTGGTGGCGGGTGGTGGTGGTTGGATGGTGATGGTGGTGGGTGGTGATGGTGGTGGCGGGTGGTTATGGTGGGGGTGGCGGGTGGTGGTGAGTGGTGATGGGTGGTGGGTAGTGATGGGTGGTGGTGGTGGTTAGGTGGTGATAGTGGTGGCGGGTGGTGGTTGGTGATGATGGTGGTGGGTAGTAATGGGTGGTGGTTGGTGGTGATGGTTAGTGATGGGTGGTGGTGGTGGGTAGTGGTGGTGATGGGTGGTAAGTAGTGGTTGTGGGTGGTGGTGGCATGTAGTGGTGATGGGTGGTAGAGGTAGGTGGTGTTGGTTGGGTGGTGATGGTGGTGACGGGTGGTGGTTGGTGGTGGTGGTGGTGGGTGGTGGGTAGTGATGGTGGTGGGTAGTGATGGGTGGTGGGTAGTGGTTGGTGGTGATGGTGGTGGCAGGTGGTGGGTAGTGATGGGTGATGGTGGCGGGTGGTGGTGGGTGGTGGGTAGTGATGGGTGGTGGGTAGTGATGGGTGGTGGGTGGTAGTTGGTGGTGGTGGGTAGTGATGGGTGGTGGTGGCGGGTGTTGGTTGTTGTTGGTGGTGGTGGTTGTGGTGGGTGGGTGGTGGGTAGTGATGGGTGGTGGGTAGTGGTTGGTGGTGGTGGGTGGTGGTGGGGGCGGGTGGTAGTGATGGGTGGTAGGTAGTGGTTGTTGATGGTGGTGGCGGGCGGTGGTGATGGGTGGTGGAGGTGGGTGGTGGTGGCGGGTGGTGGTGGTTAGGTGGTGATGGTGGTGGGTGGTGGTGGCGGATGGTGGTGATGGGTGGTAGGTAGTGGTTGTTGGAGGTGGTGGCAGGCGATGGTGATGGGTGGTGGAGGTGGGTGGTGGTGGCAGGTGGTGGTGGTTAGGTGGTGATGGTGGTGGGTGGTGATGGTGGTGGCGGGTGGTGGTTGGTGGTGGGTGGTGGGTGGTAGTTGGTGGTGGTGGTTAGTGATGGGTGGTGGTGGCGCGTGGTGGTGGTGGGTTGTGTTGGTTGGGTGGTGAGTGGACCAATTTTGCCAAAAGGTTAGGAACTTCACTGTAGCTAAGGGAAGACAAATTTAATATAAATATATATATATATATATATATATATATATATATATATATATATATATATATATATTAAATTTGTCTTCCCTTAGCTACAGTGAAGTTCCTAACCTTTTGGCAAAATTGGTCCTCCATTTATGTGTGTGATTGCAATTCTGGATCGTTTCTTTTAAAAGGTTATATTTTATCATTTTCTATATTATGTGTCCACGTGTTTTGTTACGTGGTGGTGTCTTTGTATCCACCGCTTACTTGTTCCATTAACTTTACGACATCTACTCCTTCTTCACTCCTTCCGCCTGTATCCCACCGACATCGACTTGCAAAAACTTTCTTTCCCATCATCGTCTCTCTCCCGGATCAGTACACTACTTCCACCATTCTTCAAAAACCCTTCCCATCTCCTACGTCTCTCATCGCCACTGGCCTCAGCCACCCCAATCTTCTTTCCCTTGATCAACCACACCACCAGTTGTTCCCGTTGTTCCCGCTTTCTGACCCAATTACATTCCGATTCGTGTAATTCTTCTTCCCTTTATTCCTTTTCACAGACTCCTTCCACCTTTGTAGTACCCACCTTCTTTGTTCTACTGTCTTCAAGTGTGTTTCTAGAGCCGATTCCATCATCTTTCCTTTCCTACTCTACTGCTTTTCCCCTCCTTTTGTTCTTCGTTTTTATCTCACCCTCTCTCTACTGTTATTTGTTTAGTGGAGAACCACCGGTCATTTCCCCTTCTCAACATCGTCGCCTACCATCGACAGACTTGCAACGAAATCTTGCCGCTCAAATCTATAAGTTTTCAAGCTTTCGCTTGAAATAATCAGAAAATTTCTATTGAAATTATCAAAAATTAATCTTTTCCTCATCTGGGTTTCTTTACTTCTGAATTTTTTTAACAAAGTTTGCGTCCGTTTGTATATATCGGTGTAGGGTTCATAGTAAATCTAAACAATCAGGTAATAATCACTCTCACTCTAATTTCTTTTTCTTTCTTTTACAATTTTTAAATTGCTTGTATTAATTTATTCGGTGGGTTCTCTCAATTTCGGCCAACAGGTTCAGTCTGTCGTCCCCTGCTTCGATTCCGACGATTTCTGTTGATTCTGGCGACTTCCCTTCTTCATAAGAGATTAGAAATTCATCATCTTCTTCGAAACACTTGGTTTGTTAAAAGAATTTCTTCTTCAATTTTTAAATAACTACACAAGCTTTTATGGTTTAAGCCTGCTTACAAAAACCCTAACGGAGCTAGCGATCGACACAGGCGGAGAAGCAGCCCGGATGCTGACAAGGGTGACCGTCATCGTATTTTTATTTTACTTTTGTACGTCTTACCCCTATCTTTTTTTTATTTCTTTTTATGGTCTTTTTCAGTAAGAACCTGAAGAGTTGCATCTCATATAGAAGAAAGGTGGGGGAAATGATATCGGTGCTCAGTTGTGTATACCGCTCCTCCTTCATACGAATCATAGCTAACATCCTCCGCCACGTGTATCTTTTGGTTTGATTACAAGAAATATCTTGAAGGATTGTAGGATCGTAAAAAAGGAATTTGTAATTTCTTTTGCTTCTGTTATGTTGGGTGTCGTTTACATCCTGGTCTTTGCTTCATATGCGTAATTTAAAAAAAAAAAAAAACAGAAGAAGATTGAGGTTAGCTCATCGGTTCATTCAACATATTTTTTTTCTTTTTGCTTCAGGTATTAGGTCGTCTTCCCTTGTGAAAGAAAACCTCTGGTTGGGGTAAATTTTCTCTTAATCAGCATAGATAAGGTGAGTTTGTCCACTGATTTCTTATATTTCATTTTTTTTTTAAATTGGGGTTTTAAAGATTACCTGTGATGTTGATTCTTATATTCATATGATTTAGCATACCATGTGCTCGATTAAATGTTTAAGAGAATTAGTTTTTGATTAAATTCAACTGTTTTTATGTGCTGATCTTATAATATTTTTATATTTGTGTGAAATTTCATCTAGGTACAGATTTGAAGTCTTTCTTTTACTACTTGAAACATTTGGTTGGGTGAAGGTGAAAGATGATTACCTTCATAACATTCACACAAATCAATGTGAGTATGTTTAAAACCACATTCCCAATTGTTTGTGTTTATACTTAATTCAATATTGCCCTTACAACATCATTTCTCACCCCCACAAAAAATTGGGCAAAGAATTCATCTTCTACAGTAATTGTGTTAAATTTATGCACTTTTGTTTGTTTGAGGGCTTTTTTTATTTGATTTTTGTTGGTTTCACGCAATAAACTATAAATTTCAATCAAAATTGAAGACGTTTAATTATTTTACAGGCTCTCCAAGTTGTATGTGACTTGAATAGTTAGATGATTGGTGTTATACCTTTCTCTCCCAAAGGAGCTCATAAAGACACCAAAAACAAGGTCTTGAGGTCTCAACTCCTATGATACTGGATTTGGAAACGCATTCAAAGCTTTAGTCTCGAATGATTTCTTTTAGAGGACCAAAAACATGGTCCTTTTTCTTAATGGCAGCATGGGATTTCTTTTAGAGGCATCCATGTAAAAAAAGTGAACCGAGTCTTAACGGACAGAATGGTGGGTTGCTAGATTGCAACTTACATATTTTTTATTTGTTAAAACTTTTTTTTATTTGTTTCTTGTTGCGGGTTCATTTTCATAGATTGCTTTAATGGAACTCATCCACTTGCATCTGTTCAAATATGGTACACATCTTTGATTTACAGGGTACGAAATTCTTCTCATTAGCAAAGTAATCTTAAAAAATACTCCAAAACTATGTATCTTTACTAACGGGATCTGTCATTTCCTTAGAGAAAACATTCTGTATTTTTTTACCAATGGGTTGTTTTTTTTTTTATATTTACTACAAGATAATATATGATGATTAAATTAATGTATGTAATCTATTGTATTGTAGGGATTACTTACTGAGTTGTCAAGGATTAGAGTTGCAAGAATAGGCAGCACACTCTAAATTCTATTATATGTCTGTAAAATACAATAAATAACAGATTCATCAAATGGGAAATCATTTTCTTTTGGGCTATTGTTAACAGGCAAACATATCAAAATAAATGTAGGCATCAACTATTTGGACTAAACGGAAAGGGCAAATTGCAAAGAATGATAAGAAAGTTATGCATTTTCCATTAACACATTTTTACCTAATATTTTTTTTATAATCACAATTACATGTTTACAGGGTAAAAATTAGTTTTCCCAAAGTATGTGTGTAATCTCAGAGTAGTCCGAAGCTTGGTTTAAGTTTAGAATTGGGTTCATTTTCCTGTTGGAGTTATGATATCAACAGCTGATCTTGCACAAGATATACTTGAACAAGTAAGATTAAATATTGTATGACTTTTTTTTATCTGGTTGTTGCTTGCATTAAATTGATTTCAACCAATTACATGCCAAATGAACTTAATGTCTTCATGTCTATATTGTAAGTTTAAATCTATGCATGCTTGGAAATATAATTTATTGATTGTCTCTTCTTATTGTAGGCACTTGAGCTACCAAGAATGTTAGACAAAGAAGATTGCCATAAGTTTTTTAGTAGTTGTTCTCTGAATCGGTCAATAAAATATTCGACGGTTGGGTATGTATTCGACTTCAAATTTTTTCCCCTGTACGTATATTCTTTCTGCAGTTCCTGCCAGTTACTTTAGTTCCTATTAACTATTTTAGTTTCTTCATTGACCGAATTGAAAATTAATGTGGAAGGATAAATGAAAATGCGCGTTCTAACCCCAAACCTTTTTTTGTTAACATTTTCCATTTTTAGGTGTTAGATGCACTAAATAGCAATATACTTTCAATTTACACCTTTACATCGCCATTAGGTGCATTTTACATATTTAGGTGGTAAATGCACTCAATAGCAATGTACTTTGAATTTACAGATTATTTGTTTTTGTTTTTTGCAATTTACTTGCTTTTTTTTACCAAATACCAAAGTACATTGGTATATGTTGCATTTTCTCATATTTAGATGGAAATTGCACTAAATAGCAATGTACTTTTAATTTACACCTTTTTGTTTATGTTTTTCTCAATTTTGTTTTATTTTATTACGAAAAACCAAATTTCATTGCTATTTTTTCTACTCATCTGTATTCTGCTCCAGGGTGAATTTGCTCCTCCGATTGCGCTTTCTTGCCGTCACGTCTCCAACTTCTGCTCATTTGTAAGTTCATTCTTCCCTTTCAAAATGATTGTGTAGAAAAGGAAAACCTTTTATGACATGTGCTTTTATGAACCATGAGATTAATTTGGGTATTCCACACAGTGGTTTATGGGTCATTTTTGTTGTTAATTTTTACTCATTTATTGGTTTTAATTGTTTTCATAAGAGCATCATTGATTTAGAAGATTTCATAAAGGATGCATCTAACTCAGTTTTTAGTAAATGCTAACTTCTTTTAACAACAATAAAACACCAAATCTGTTATATCTGAAATCTCTTGCTAATAACCAGGTTTAAATTTTTTACTTTTCCCCTTTCAGGTACTACCTTGAGCATTGGAATAGTTCCAACAGTTTAAAAGCTGAAAGCATTGACAATCTGTCCTCTTGACTCATGGTCCGGTCGTTAAGGGGCAAGTTACCAATTTACCCTTGCTATAGGTATGGGTAATTTCCAACAAAATTTCAACGCTCACTGCATCTACTCGGTGTTAAAAAAATGGTAAAAGTACAATCTTGAGTGTTTTAGTTAGTTTCGAACATTCATCACCTAAGTTTGGTGGTTTTCCCCTCTTTTGGGCGTTTTTACCCCTGTTCCAAACATCACCTTTTGTAGGTAAGTTCAAACTCTTCCTTGGTGTAGCCCCTACTAATGGAACGACGATTTCATTTTTTTGGCAAGTTATGTACACATACTCAAGATTTATGAATTGGCCTACTTCTTACAGTACATCCTCAAGTCTTTTTATGTTAGTTTACTACGAAAAAATCAATAGAACCCAATTACAAAGCAATTTACACTTACATAGTTAGGTAAATTTTTTTTAAGTATAATAAATATTTAAATAAAAGCAGGATGGATATTTCTAGCAGTTATCTTTTTTCAAAAGTTCCTTGCTATAACAATATACAATTTGAATACATAAATTTTAGTGTTAGCTAAAAGAAATAGCAACATAGTTTCTTTTATTTGTTTACTATGTGATATGATTTTCGTCTTTTCTTATTAGAAAGATGTACTTGAAAAAATTAAAATACATTATAGCAATATCATCTAAATACAAAGAAAACTTTAGGATGACCTTCTATTTTGTTAGAATTATATATTTTGTAGATAAAATTTCATTAGCTATAGTTGAATAAATGTTCCAAAGTACAATGTTGTAGTAGGAAGAAATGGAAGCAAGTTGCTATTAATTACAGTTAACACATTTTGTATGTTGTTTACAGGCTGATTTATAGATCAAAAACATTGCCGATGTTTATGGATTTATTAACGACCCTGACCTACTAAAAGACGGATTTTTCCTTGCCATTGTACTTTGACTATTATGTGTTTGTAAATGGGTGTCTTGCAGAGAATAGCAACATACTTTACTGTGGCTAATAATTCAGGCAATGTACTATAGTTTCACATAGCGACACCTTCGAACCCCGCAACACGGGGAAACCCTACTAGTTAATAATTAATAGTTTATGTATAATATTAATTAATTATTATGTATTAACGTGTTATTTTCGGTTTAATACCGTGTTACTATCGATTTATTGTCGGTTCAATTTCGTGTTGATGTTGTGTCGTTATCGCCTTATCGGTTCAATTTCGTGTTAGTTTCGTTTTATTATCGTGTTGAATTTTAAACACGAACACGACACGAGGTCGGGGTTTTTATACACAACACGAACACAAATTCGAATTTCGATTTCGTTTTAATTTCGTTCCGTGTCGTATATTTTTGTCGTGTTGTGTCGACTTTTGCCACCCTTATAATAATATGTGTTTTAGGGGAAAGGGTCGTACGCTAGGCGTACATAGTGTACGCACGTCATACACAAGTGAGGCGCGAATCGGGGGAAGTCCCTTGGTATGCTGGGCGTAGTCTAGCCAGAAGCAAACCCTAAATTTTAGGGTTTTCACCCTATTTAAAGAACTTATGTCTCTCATAACCCTCATTCTCTCAACCTCCATCACCCTTAGAGTGTTAGAACCGAACCCTAGACCTCTTGCATGCATTTTGAGCTTACCTTGTGCATCTTTGGTGTTATTTGGTGGTGTTGAAGAAGAAGGTGTTTGGAGAAGAAGTAAGGACGTGAAGAGGGCTTGTAAATCTAGAAGTTTGGCATCATTTCTGACCTATTTGAGGTATAAAGCTTAAATGTAACATCCTAAAATTCCAGACCAAAAATTTCATTTTTAATATAGCAATCTATAAAACAATTTATAGAAAACATCATTCAGTTAATTCATTTCATAAAAAGCCATAGATCATAAGTCTTAAAATCATGTAATAACATAGTAACGATATCAGAGTACAAATCCCAAGAATCTCATATGCGGAAATCGTGTGTGTGACGCGCTGTTACCGTGCCAGCTCATTCCCCTTCAATAAAGAGGTACCTGAAAACAAAACTGCAATCTGTAAGCACGAATCTTAGTGAGTTCCCCCATCATACCACATACCATATATAATACATACTGTCTAACATATATGGGTACTGACTACCTCTTCGGTCTCTTTCAACCGGTAACTTGCCTAGCATATCAGGGTGCTGGCCTACCCCTTCGGTCCTGTCGGTACCTAGCCTAGCATATCAGGCTGCTGGCCTACCCCTTCGGTCATGTCGACCGGTACCGGGGACTATTTCACCCCTACTTCTACCACATATCATCCTAGTGCATAACATATAAATCATATAATGCCTAGCTTATTCGGGTGCTGGCATACCCCTTCGGCCCTATCGACCGGTACTAGGGTCTACCCTACCCTTTCTACCATTATCACATATCATCATAGCATACCAGTACATAACATAACATACCAGATAATTATCACAAAGACAATCATCTAACAAACATCTCCTACTAGTGGGCCGGCATTGTGGCCTTAGACCCACTCCTACTGGAAGGTAACTCACCTCGATGTCGTGCGGTAACTGACGGTACTTGGCGCTGGAATCGACTACACTCAAACTCCTACACATAACAAACTTCCTTAATTACCATTTCATACTCATAACCCTTTCAAGGGTCAACTCAGGTTAAAGTCAAAGTCAAGGTCAACACCCTGGTCAAAGTCAACATCAGGTTGACTCAACTTGCCGAGTTGGTCCACCAACTCGTCGAGTTCCATAGTCCACAAAATACTAGAACTTCGATCCTACTCGTCGAGTCTTTCAAAAACTCGTCGAGTTCTCCTTCATGCAGAATCGGGACATTCTGTTTGAACTCGTCGAGTCCTTCCTTGGACTCGTCGAGTTCATCTTCATCTAGGTTGGGACAGTTGCTCATAACTCGCCGAGTTCATCCTTGAACTCGTCGAGTTTCATTATCTTTAAGTCCATAAACGAGCCCAACTTGCTGAGCCATTCCAAAACTCAACAAGTTGCTCAATATCAGAAAGGATTGGGGAAACTACGACCCAACTCGCCGAGTCGTATGAGCGACTCGTCGAGTCCTTCAATGTCCAAATTCATACAGCCAATTCCAATCGGGCGTAACGCATTTAAGACGTAGTTATGACCTCCTAGGGTCGATATTACATGTAAAGTTACATACTTTACATGCATGCAAGGTGTTATGAGCAAAAAACACCATTTTCAAGTCTAAAATGAAGTCTAGGCCAAAGGGAAGGGCTAAAGCATGATCAGTTCGTAAACTTTATGGCCAAATGGGCTGAAAGGGATCTGGATCCGAAGTTAGAACTTCAGATCACACTCCATACTCAAAAAGGTTCACAAAATTGCTAAAAGATGGCCCTAAACTCAAACATGGAGAGATCTAGCAATAGAGAAGTCAAGGAAGCAACTTTATACCTTAAAGGGACTGGAAATGGGGCTTGAACCTTGGATCTACTGCTTCCTTGAACCTTTTAGCTCCTTCTTCTTCTTCCTCTAGCTTCAAGATCACACAAACACTCTAAAAAATGACTCACACTCTTGTAAAAGCTCAAGGGTCACGAGTCAGGGTTTTCTGGACTAAGGGAGACGATGGGGGCTGCATGGGAGGCTGGTTAATGCGTTTAAGTAGGGTGCAAACCCTAAAATTTAGGGTTTCATCCAGACAGGTCTACTTGTCGAGTCGGGGCTTCCGACTCGGCGAGTAGACTCTTCCACCCACGTCCAAAAAGCCGCACCTACTCGACGAGTTGGGGCCTCCAACTCGTCGAGTCCCAGAGTAAATATACAAAAAATTATATTAAAATATGTATCGGGAACTGGGCATTACAACTCTCTCCCACTTATTTTAGACTTCCTCCTCGAATTCTGCTGCTGCATCTGGAAAAAGCTCGGGGTAGTGCTCTCTCATCTCGTCCTCCGGCTCCCAAGTCCATTTTGAGCCCTTGCAGTGCTGCCATTGCACCTTTACCAGCTCAACTTACTTGTTCCTCATATCCTTCGACTTCCTGTCGAGGATAGCTACTGGTCGCTCAATGTAGTTCAGGCTGTCGTCCACCTGAATATCCTCTAGAGGCACCACTGCAGAGTCGTCTACCAGGCACTTCCGTAACTGGGAGACGTGAAAGGTACTATGAATCTGGTTAAGCTCGGCTGGCAGATCCAGCCTATACGCCACCCTGCCCACCCGGGCTGCAACCCTGAAAGGACTGATGTACCTGGGGTCTAACTTGCCTCGTTTCCTGAACCGGATAACACCTTTCCAAGGTGACACCTTCAGGAGAACCATATCCCCGACCTGGAACTCCAGGTCCGAATGGCGCATGTCGACATAACTTTTCTGCCGACTCTGAGCAGTTTGAATCCTGCTCCGGACCTGTTGGATCCTCTCTGTTGTCTTGAGTACCACTTCGGTACTCCCCATGACCCTCTGTCTAATCTCACCCCAACATATCGGGGTCCTGCACTTCCTCCCGTATAACATATCGAAGGGAGGACGGTCAATACTCGCGTGGTATCTATTATTGTAGGAAAACTTTGCCAATGGAAGGTAGGTATCCTAGCTACCACCGAAGTCTAAAACGCATGCCCGCAACATATCCTCCAAAGTCTGGATGGTCCGCTCGCTCTGACCATCCGTCTGCGGGTGAAAAGCAGTGCTAAAGTGCAGACGAGTACCCAAATCGTCATGGAATTTCTTCCAGAATCTGGAAGTGAATCGCACGTGTCAATCGGAAATCATGGAAACTGGCACTCCGTTTCGAGCTACTACCTCTCGGATGTAGATATCGGCCAGCTTCTTGGCCGAGATGCTCTCCTGGATCGGTATGAAATGAGCACTCTTGGTCAACCGATCCACGATGACCCAAATCGAATCCACCCCTCGTGCGGTCCTGGGAAGCTTTGTGATGAAATCCATAGTAATATCTTCCCATTTCCACATAGGGATATCCAACGGCTGCATCTTGCCGTGAGGCCTCTGGTGCTCAGCCTTGACCTTCCTGCAGGTCAGGCATCTCTCGATGTACCAGGCTACATCCTGCTTCATGCAGGGACACCAGTAATCAGGACAAAGATCTCTGTACATCTTCGTCGCCATGAGATGAATAGAAAATCAGGGTTTGTGCGCCTCCTCCATCAGAACCCGGCACACACCTCCATGATATGGAACCCACACTCTACGGTGTAGTGTCAACAACCCTCGGCTATCATAGTCGAAGGAGGAAACCTGACCCACAATACGCTCGCTCTTCCGATGTTCCTCCTTCATAGCCTCCCGCTGGGCCTCTCGGATCTGCTCCAGAAGCGGAGTCACTACTGTCATCCACAGGCAAATATCTCTGATCGGGGCCGCCTTGCGGCTAAGTGCATTGGCCACCACATTGGCCTTCCCCGGGTGGTAGAGGATCTCATAGTCGTAATTTTTCACCACGTCTAGCCACAGACACTGCCTCATGTTCAGATTCGGCTGATCCATGAGGTACCTCAGACTCTTGTGATCCATGTAAATGGTACAACGGACCCCATAGACGTAATGCCGCCAAATCTTGAGGGCGAAGACAACCGCCCCCAACTCCAGATGGTGTGTCGGGTAGTTCGCCTCGTGAGGCTTCAGCTGCCTCGAGGCGTAGGCGATAACATGCCCTCTCTGCATCAGTACTGCGCCCAAACCTGATATGGACGCATCGCAGTACACTACAAAATCCTCCACGCCCTCTGGCAGGGCTAGGATCGGCGCCTCACATAGTCTCTGTCTCAGTGTCTCAAACGCTGCCTGCTGCTCAGTCCCCCAACGAAAGACCATGGCCTTCTTCGTCAACCGGGTTAAGGGTACGATTATCTTGAAGAAGTCCTGAATAAATCTCTGGTAATAGCCTGCCAATCCCAGGGAACTCTGAATCTCAAATGGAGACTTCGGAACCTCCCATCTCATCACGACCTCCACTTTGGTCGGGTCAACCAAAATACCATTCTGGTTGACAAGGTGCCCAAGAAGCTGCACCTCGCACAACCAGAACTCACACTTGGAGAACTTGGCATACAAGCTCTCCCTCCTCAAGGTATTCAGCACCTCTCGCAAGTGCTCCTCGTGTTGCTCCTGCGTCTTGGAACAAACCAAGATGTCATCAATGAAAACTATCACAGACCGATCCAACATCGGTCTGCATATGCGGTTCATGAGATCCATGAACGTGGCAGGAGCATTGGTGAGCCCGAAGGGCATCACCACGAACTCGTAGTGGCTATAGCGAGTCCGGAACGCAGTCTTCTGTACATCCTCGTCTCTAACCCTCATATGATGGTAGCCTGAACGTAAATCTATCTTGGAAAACCAAGATGCCCCATGTAGCTGGTCGAAGAGATCATCAATCCTCGGGAGTGGGTAACGGCTCTTCACCGTTACCTTGTTCAGCTCCCGGTAATCTATACACATCCGATGCGACCCGTCCTTCTTCACAAACAGGATCAGGGTTCCCAAGGCGAACTGCTAGGCCTGATAAATCCCTTGTCTAACAGCTCCTGCAGCTGTGTAGACAACTCCTGCATCTCAGGAGGAGCCAACCGATATGTTGCCTTGGCTATCGGAGCCGCACCATGGACTAGGTTGATCCGGAACTCCACCTGCCTCTCCGGAGGTATCCCAGGCAGCTCCTCTGGAAATACGTCTGGTTACTCTCGCACCACTGGCACATCACTCACGATCACCTTTCCCGCTTCCCGGGTATCCATAACGTAGGCGACGTACCCTGCACAACCCTGTTGAAGGTAACGCCTAGCCCTCACTGCTGAGCACAAAGCTGGTCCTCGTTGTGGCCTCTCGCCCTGAATCACCAGCTCTCCCCCACTTGGGGTCCTAATACGCACCGGCTGTTGCGCACAATCGATCACTGCCCTATTAGGGCTCAACCAATCCATGCCTATTATAACCTTGTTCCCACGTAACGGAATGGGAACTAAATCTACGAGGTAACGCTCATCATATAACCTAAACACACAGTCTCTGAAAACCTCTGATGCTCTGACAGATCGGTCGTCAGCAATCTCGACCTCTAAAGGATAATCTAACATCCCTGAAGACTCAGGAAACCTCTTGCTAAGAGCGCGAGAAATGAATGATCGGGTAGCCCCCGAATCGAATAACACCTGTACTAGGATACCGTTCACATGGAATGATCCTAAACATAACACATAAACACAATACATAAATATCATAATTGACATGAAGTAAGAGTTAGGGAGGAGAAAAACATACCCGTCACCACATCAGGTGCAGCACACGCCTCCTCGGCGGTCAGCTGGAAAGCTCGTCTCCTCACCACCGGAGCATTTGTCTTGCCGTGTCGGCATTCCGTAATCCGCAGGGTCGCTGGAGTTGGCACCGCCACTGGCGTTGCTGCTGTCAATCTCGGGCAGTTGGCCTTTTTATGGCCCTTCTGATTGCAATGAAAGCAAATCAGGTCTGATGTATGAAAGGTGGGGGTAGGGGCAGTACAATCCCTACCAAAGTGCCCAGTCTTGCCGCACTTATAACAGCCTGATCCCCCAGTCCAGCAAACTCCATTATGTGACCTGCCGCATTTCCCACAGCGTCGACGACCCTGCTAGCCCTTCGACCTAGAGTCGACTCCCTTGGGTTTCTTCCCTGAAACCCCAGTACCCTGCTCAGTCCCCAGGTTCCTCTTCTGGAGGTGCTCAATGTCAATCTCCCTCTCCCTCGCCCTCGTAATCATGTCATCCAATGTTGGGCATGCTGAGTAGATGACATGTTTCCGAATGTTAGCTCTCAACATGTCATGGTAGCGGGTCTTCCGCATCTCCTCATCCCCTGCATACTGAGGTACCAGTAAGGCCCTCTCCCTGAACTTGGCAGTAATCTCTGCCACTGTCTCTGTCGTCTGTCTCATGTCAAGAAACTCTCTGGCCAGCTGCAGAATCTCCACAGCCGGCGCAAACTCGACCCTAAACTTGGTCATAAAGTCTGACCAAGTCATAGTCTCAATAGTTGGGGCTCCCAACGAGTCACCAACTGCCTCCCACCAATCCCTAGCTCTATCCCTCAAACACTCTGCAACATATCGGACCTTCGGCCCCTCAGGGCAGAAGCTCGTCAACTGTGCAAACTCGATGTCTGCAATCCACCGCCTGGCAACAATAGGGTCCTTCACCTCGTGAAAGTCTGGCGCACCACATCCCCTGAAGTCCTTGAAGGAGAGTGTGCGTGTCCCTAACTGAGTGGCAGCCATGTCACTCTGAAGCGCCCTGAGGCGATCCTCCATCAGATCGATAACCCCTTCCTTGATCGACCCGAAAATCAATGAGGTCGACTCAAGGATGCCTCTCATGATCTCAGAAGTAATGAACTCACGTAGTCCCTCATCAACTGGCTTAGAACCCGATCCCAAACCTGATCCTGATCCTGACCCTGGACCTCCCCCTCCGTGTCGCGTAATCACCACCATTCTGAAACAAAACACATAATTATTAGGGTTATACATAACCTCGAGAGGTCTCACACATTCTACAAGTTCCCTGGTTCTATCTCAGCCCTCCTTGACTTGAGTACGGATCCTCTGCTTTCAGTAGTACGGGCCCATACTACCTTCCACATCTATCCGTACTTCCTCAAGGATTGCCTTAACTTTACCAAGTCCCTTCTACTGCCATTGCACTAATCTCATCTTAGGCTTACACTGGGGTAACTCTCCGACCTACTCTCCGCCATCAGCTGCTTAGGGAATCCCTGCTACCTTTACCTAAATAGCTTGCGAATACCATTACATATCACTAAGACCAGATAATTCTTCGAATGAGAGGTCCTACCCTATAACGGTTGGACTCAAACAAGAGTTGCGCAATAGGGCTAGACCTAACCTTCTGAAATTATTTATTCCTCGCAATATGTAACTTATCGTATTCGTTTACTATTTAGCTAAAGATAACTAGAACTCCTAAAAGCACAAAGCAAGTAGCATTCGAGCATTGAGTAACCACACCAAACATATCCTATTCAGGCCATCATATTACTGACTAATCATTTCTAGCATAAAACTTAATAAGCACATATAGCAGGCATATAAGGCATCTTCCTAGATCCTTAGCCCTAATCTAGCATGCAGTTCTCATACAAAGACAATAGGCATATAAGGCATCATTTCTAGATCCTTAGCCCTAATCTAGCATGCAGTTGTCATACAAAGACAATAGGCATATAAGGCATCATTCCTACATCCTTAGCCCTAATCTATCATGCAATTCTCATAATCATATCATATCATAACATGTATGGGTATCTTGGGGAAACTTACTTGAGCTCGGCCGGTTGCACGCGTTACACACCTTGTTCTTTCTCGAAACTCCTTATTTTAAATTTTAGGAAAACTATTTTCTTGTAAAAATCTTTCAAACCCTCGATTTGAGTCCAGGCACCCCCAAAGGTGTGCCCGAATCCCTCAAACCAGGGCTATGATACCAACTTGTAACATCCCAAAATTCTAGACCAAAAATTTCATTTTTAATATAGCATTTTATAAAACAATTTATAGAAAACATCATTCAGTTAATTCATTTCATAAAAAGCCTTAGATCATAAGTCTCAAAATCATGTAATAACATAGTAACGATATCAAAGTACAAATCCCAAGAATCTCATATGTGGAAATCGTGTGTGTGACGCGCTGCTACCGTGTCGGTTCCTTCTGCTTCGATGAAGAGGTACCTGAAAACAAAACTACAAACTGTAAGCACGAAGCTTAGTGAGTTCCCCATCATACCACATACCATACATAATACATACTGTCTAACGTATCTGGGTACTGACTAACCCTTCGGTCTCTTTCAACCGGTAACTTGCCTAGCATATCAGGGTGCTGGCCTACCCGTTCAGTCTCGTCGACCGGTACCTAGCCTAGCATATCAGGGTGCTGGCCTACCCCTTCCTTAATTACCATTTCATACTCATAACCCTTCCAAGGGTCAACTCAGGTCAAAGTCAAAGTCAAGGTCAACATCATAGTCAAGGTCAACATCATGGTCAAAGTCAACATGTGGTTGACTCAACTCGCCGAGTTGGTCCACCAACTCGTCGAGTTCCATAATCCACAAAATACTGGAACTTCGATCCTACTCGTCGAGTCTTTCAAGAACTCGTCGAGTTCTCCTTCATGTAGAATCGGGACATTCCGTTTGAACTCGTCGAGTCCTTCCTTGGACTCGTCGAGTTCATCTTTATCTAGGTTGGGACAGTTGCTCATAACTCGCCGAGTTCATCCTTGAACTCGTCGAGTTTCATTATCTTTAAATCCATAAACGAGCCCAACTTGCTGAGCCATTCCAAAACTCAACAAGTTGCTCAATATCAGAAAGGATTGGGGAAACTATGACCCAACTCGCCGAGTCGTATGAGCGACTCGTCGAGTCCTTCAATGTCCAAATTCATACAGCCAATTCCAATCGGGCGTAACGCATTTAAGACGTAGTTATGACCTCCTAGGGTCGATATTACACGTAAAGTTACATACTTTACATGCATGCAAGGTGTTATGAGCAAAAAACACCATTTTCAAGTCTAAAATGAAGTCTAGGCCAAAGGGAAGGGCTAAAGCATGATCAGTTCGTAAACTTTATGGCCAAAGGGGCTGAAAGGGATCTGGATCCGAAGTCACAACTTCAGATCACACTCCATACTCAAAAAGGTTCACAAAAATTCTAAAAGATGGCCCTAAACTTAAACATGGAGTGATATAGCAATAGAGAAGTCAAGGAAGCAACTTTATACCTTAAAGGGGCTGGAAATAGGGCTTGAACCCTAGATCTACTACTTCCTTGAACCTTCTAGCTCCTTCTTCTTCTTCCTCTAGCTTCAAGATCACACAAACACTCTAAAAAATGACTCACACTCTTGTAAAAGCTCAAGGGTCACGAGTCAGGAGTCAGGGTTTTCTGGACTAAGGGAGACGATGAGGGCTGCATGGGAGGCTAGTTAATGCGTTTAAATAGGGTGCAAACCCTAAAATTTAGGGTTTCATACAGACAGGTCTACTCGTTGAGTAGGGGCTTCTGACTCGGCGAGTAGACTCTTCCACCCACGTCCAAAAAGCCGCACCTACTCGACGAGTTGGGGCCTCCAATTCGTCAAGTCCCAGAGTAAATATACAAAAACTTATATTAAAATACGTACCGGGAACCAGGCGTTACATTAAACCTTGACCATTGTATGCTTAGATCTAATTTTGGGGTGTTTTATGTTATATTTTGGTCCCATAGATGAGGATATTTGAGTTAAATGAGTTTAAGTCCATATGAGTTTTCCTTTTAGGCTCTTGGAAGTGTTAAGAGCCATAAAAATCAGACCTTGATTGTAACGCCCGCAGATTCGGGCTAGTCAATTCAGAGACGATAAGCGTCAAAATAACTAATTTGTAGTATATGTCCCAAGGTTTCCGTACATATAAAGAACGCTGAAATCCGAGTTATAACAAAGAAGTTATGACCTGTCGAAGTTTCGCGACAAAACCGTCAAGACACCGGGAATCGTAAAAAGTGAGTTTAAGATAAAGTACTTATTAGCCTTAGTGATATAAAAGAAAGTTGTAGAGTATGTCTCCACCTACGCATGGATATAAGGAACGTTAAAAACGAAGTTCGTATGCAAAAGTTATGACCTTCCGAAGATGTAGCAGTCTAAGAGCATGACACGTGGCAGAAACCTTAATCATCCATGCTTCACGACGTGGAAATAAGGTCCACGATGTGGAACTAGTCAAAGACACTAATCGAGGCTAGAAAAACACGTACTAAGTCTACGGGAGTGACGTGTTAAGAGCCCACGACGTGGACATATAAGCCCATGATGTGGATATGTTTTTAGCAGCCTATAAATAGCAAATTCGACCATTTCATTCCTTACACCTAAACTTTCTTTCTCTCTCTCGTTGCTGAAGGCGTTCCGCGTCTAGAGCCCGACAATCACGAACCGCTGACCATTTCTAGTTAGATTCTATCAACTCACGCTAGTAAGGTGAGTGCATAGTTACTTTCATCTTACACACATATATGAAGTATTTTACATAAATTACGTACTATGTGTACATATTATCTGTTTACCTGATATCTATGCTTAATGAATGTTTTATACATGTTTTAAATGATTTAAACTGTATATGTATTTTATATCTACAAATATGTTGGGGGTAAAACATGGGTAGATTAAATAGTTGGTGTGTGATGAAATAATGTGATGAAAGATAGGTGATGATAGAAAGGTGATGATAATTAGGTAAAAAGAGATAGGTGATAATAGAAAGGTGATGATAATTAGGTGATGAGAGATAGGTGATGATAGTAATGTGATGATAATTAAGTGATGATAGATAGGTGATGATAAATAGGTGATGATAAATAGGTGATGTGAGATGAGAGGAGATACCATAACCTTGACGGGCGATGTGGCGATGTAGTCATCTACCAGAGTATAGATGGCGACCATGGACTATTCTAGACAGTTGTGTGCAAACACCAGCAGGCTCATAACATGTAGGTGATGAATTACGAGTTCAGGCGATGGTGTAACTACGTATTCATGCGATGATACTCTACCCCCTACTATGAATTACGAGTTCAGGCGATGTTGTAACTACGTATTCATGCGATGATACTCTAACCCCTACTATGACTTACGAGTTCAGGCGATGTTGTAACTACCTATTAATGCGATGATACCCTAACCCTTACTAGACACGTATTGAGGGAGTAATCCCCGAATCAGTATTGTCTAGGCGATGTAGGTGATGATCCTTAGGGAAAGTCCTTAGGAACAAACATATAAGGAAAGGCGATGTAAGGAGATGAGAGGTAAATACGATATAGGAGATGGCCCTTAGGGTAAATCTTTAGGGACGATTAAATGAAGATAATGAGGATGTGTAATTGGGTTAATTGTTTGATGATTAAACATAATAATTATATTATTGTGGGTTGAAAACCCTATGTATTCACCAGGTTTCCCAACCTGACCCACTCAGTTTATTTGTATCACAGGTGTCGATACAAAGCTATATTACACTAAGAGATTAAAAGAAATGTAGATCACTAGTGTAAATGAAAGTAAGGTCTGTTTATGCTTATGTTTCTGTATTGACGTTAACATCCCAAAGTTTTAACATAAACAAAATACATTTCTTCGGAAATGCTTTGATAACATATTTATCATGTTTTTCTGGGAACAAATTTTGCAACATATTTCTTTAAGAGATACTATGATTTTCAAAATAAAGCATAAACAAATCGGTCTTTTATGACCGTGAAAATGGGGATATCACATTGATGGTTTTGCCTCAACCATGCAAGTGCTAGGTACCAACTAAGTGTGTTTATGGACTTAGTCTATGTCTTAATCCCCATCCATGCATGTAAAAGCATAAAGTTTATGACTTTATGGCTTAGGACAGGACCTGGATCTATGTTTTGGACATTAGAAATTAATGGATTAAGTCACAAAAGGGTTCTTGGGTTATCCGGCCAGTACGCTGGGCGTACTCCTTGGTACGCTATGCGTACTGGGTCAACCACCCGAGTTAGGTAAAGACCATCGTATACTGGGTGTACATGCAGAGTTCGCCGCACGTACGCATGCAGAGTGTAACATCCCAATTTTCAAGGCTAAAAATTTCATTTTTAATTAAGTAACATGAAAAATCATTAGTCAAAACATAGCTAATATTATGTTAATTCATAAAACCATTATATCGTGTCTCGAAAACATATCATCGGATAATAGTAAATCAGAGTACAATCCCAGAGATCTCAAAATGCGGAATCCCGATGTGCGTGTGATGTGTCACTACCGTGCCGGCTCCTTCCCCTTCGCTAAAGAGGTACCAGAAACAAAACTGAAAATTATAAGCACGAAGCTTAGTGAGTTCCCCCATCATACCACACACAATACAATAACATACTGTCAGGAAATTCTGGGGTGCCTGACTACCCAGGTCAAGCCATTCTGGGGTGCTTGACTTACCCAGCTTAAGCCATTCTGGGGTGCTTGACTTACCCGTCGGTCTATTTCGCCCGACTACCGGGGACTATTTCACCCCTACCACTGCCACGTAATAATATAACGCATATATACTGCCAGGCAATTCTAGGGCGCCTGACCTACCCAGGTCAAGCCATTCTGGGGTGCTTGACTTACCCGTCAGTCTTTACTACCGACATACGAGGACTATTTCACCTCCTACTACTACTATCACATATAACATATCATGCTAGCACATAAACATATCAGGTAGTAGAAAACCTAGATGAATATCACAAAGACAATCATCTAACATACAACTCCAACTGGTGGGCCGACATTGTGGCCGTAGACCCACCGCTACTGGAAGGTAACTCACCTCGATGTCGCGTAGTATCCGCACAATCCTCGGCATGGGAATCGACTCGTCTCTACTCCTCAATCCCTACACAACGACCTTTTCCGATTACTAATGCATACTCATAACCCTTACAAGGGTCGACCCAAATTCAAGTCAAACTCATGGTCAAACCCTAGTCAAAGTCAACATCCAGTTGAATTGACTCGCCGAGTTGATCCACCAACTCGTCGAGTCCCTATTCTTTCAAAATGATACAACCCCGACTCTACTCGTCGAGTCTAGTAAGAACTCGACGACTTCACCTTCAACCATAGCACCGAGACCATCTTCAACCGACTCGCCGAGTTTATCCTTGAACTTGCCGAGTTCATCTTCATCATATGAATGTGTCCAGTCTATGACTCGCCGAGTTCTATAAATAACTCGTCGAGTCCATATTCATGGGTTGGTAGATTGCCTTGGACTCGCCGAGTCTGTTCATACACTCGCCGAGTCCTATGATTTCCAGGTCCAAAACAATCCGTTAGTAGGTTAAGTGTTCCACCCACTCAACCAAAACCATTTCCAGAAGACGTTTTGGGGGGAAAAGCGTCCCGACTCGCCGAGTCACCCAAGTGACTCCCCAAGTCCGTCTTTGTCCAAAACTATACAGTCGATTATAATGGGTCTTAACGCGTCAAGACCATAGATCTGGCCTCCTAGGGTCCATTTTATACGTAAAGCTTCAAACTTGAAGTACATGCATGGGGCCTTTGGCTCAAAAAGCCATAGAAAGGGGTTTATATGATGCATGGGTCTCCCATGGCCATTAAGTTGGCACCTTTATGCCATGGGAACCCTCAATGGTTCCAGATCTGAAGTCCTTATCCCAAAATCGTGGTTGCATCCAAGAATGGCTCCAAAATGGCTTCCAAAAACCCTAAGTTACTCCAAAAAGAGTATCTAATGAAAGAAGAAGCAAGGTCTGGACTTTTTACCTCTAATAAACAGGAAATGAAGCAAAACCTCTCGATCTCTTTGCTCCTTATGAAATCCCAAGCTCCTTCTTCTTCTCTTCAACCTTCTAACTTGCACAAAATGGCACAAGGAGCTCAAAATCACTCAAAGAGGGTTAGGGTTTCGAGTTAGGGTTTTCTGGAAGTGAGAGGGACGATGGAGGCTGGTTTGGGACGAGTTAAGTTGTTTAAATAGGGTGCAAACCCTAAATATTAGGGTTTTGTCCAAACATCTCCTACTCGTCGAGTCGGTCTTCCGACTCGTCGAGTAGGTCACTTAAACCCCGATCAAAAGTCGAGTCTACTCAACGAGTTGGGACTCCAACTCGTCGAGTCCCAGAGTAATTTGCAACATTTCTTGAATTTAAATACGTACCAGGAATCGGGTGCTATAAATCTCCCCCACTTATTTTAGACTTCGTCCTCGAAGTCTGCTGCTGAATCTGGAAAAAGTTCGGGGTAGTGCTCCCTCATCTCTTCCTCCGGCTCCCAAGTCCATTCCGACCCCTTGCGGTGCTGTCATTGCACCTTCACCAGCTCCACCCTCTTGTTCCTCAGATCCTTCGACTTCCTATCGAGGATCGTCACTGGCCGCTCGATGTAGTTCAGGCTGTCATCCACCTGAATATCCTCCAAGGGCACCACTGCCGAGTTGTCCACCAGGCACTTCCGTAACTGGGAGACGTGAAACGTTCTATGAATCTGACTGAGGTCGGCTGGCAGGTCCAGCCTATACGCCACCTTGCCCACCCGGGCGACAACCTTGAAAGGTCCAATATACTTGGGGCCCAACTTGCCCCGCTTCCTGAATCGAATGACGCCTTTCCAAGGCGACACCTTTAGGAGGACCATATCCCCGACCTGGAACTCCAAGTCTGAACGGCACTTGTCGACAAAACTTTTCTGCTGACTCTGAGCAGTCTGAAGCCTACTCCTAACCTGCTGAATCCTCTCTGTCGTTTTGAGCACCACTTCGGTGCTCCCCTTGACCCTCTGTCCGACTTCACCCCAACATATTGGGGTCCTGCAGTTACTCCCATACAACATCTCAAAGGGAGGACGGTCAATACTCGCATGATAGCTGTTATTATAGGAAAACTCAGCCAAAGGAAGGTAATTACCCCAAGTACCTCCCAAGTCTAAAATACACGCCCGCAACATATCCTCCAGAGTCTGGATGGTCCGCTCACTCTGACCATCCGTCTGCGGGTGGAAAGCAGTGCTGAAGTGCAGACGAGTACCCAACTCGTCGTGAAACTTCTTCCAGAATCTGGAAGTAAACTGCATGTCTCGATCCGAAATCACCGAAACTGGCACTCCGTGCCGAGCTACTACCTCTCGGATGTAGATATGGCCAACTTCTCGGCCGAGATGCTCTCCTGGATCGGTATGAAGTGGGCACTCTTGGTCAACCGATCCACGATGACCCAAATCGAATCCACTCCCCGTGCAGTCCTGGGAAGCTTGGTGATGAAATCCATAGTAATATCTTCTCATTTCCACATGGGAATGTCTAGCGGCTGCATCTTGTCGTGTGGCCTCTGGTGCTCGGCCTTGACCTTCCTGCGGTCAAGCACCGCTCTACGAACCAGGTGACATCCCGCTTCATGCAGGGCCACCAGTAATCGGGGCGAAGATCTCTGTACATCTTCGTCGCCACAGGATGAATCGAGAATCGGGATTTGTGCGCCTCCTCCATCAAAACCTGGCGCACACCCCCGTGGTATGGAACCCACACCCTACGATGTAGTGTCAATAACCCTCAGCTGTCGTAATCGAAGGAGGAAACCTGACCCACAATACGCTCGCTCTTCCGATGTTCCTCCTTCATGGCCTCCAGCTAGGCCTCTCGGATCTGCTCCAAAAGTGGAGTCACTATGGTCATCCGCAAGCAAATATCTCTGATTGACGCTGTCTTGCAGCTAAGCGCATCAGCCATAACATTGGCCTTCCCTAGGTGGTACAGGGTCTCACAATCATAATCCTTCACCACGTCTAACCACCGACTCTGCCTCATGTTTAGATTCGGCTGATCCATGAGGTACCTCGGACTGTTGTGATCTGTGTAGATGGTACAACGGACCCCATAGAGGTAGTGTCGCTAGATATTGAGGGCGAAGACGACTGCCCCCAACTCCAAATCATGCGTCGGGTAGTTCGCCTCGTGAGGCTTCAGCTGCCTCGAGGCGTAGGCGATGACATGCCCTTTCTGCATCAAAACTGCGCCCAAACCCGAAATGGACGCATCACAATATACCACAAAATCCTCCACGCCCTCGGTCAGGGCGAGGATCGGCACCTCGCATAGTCTCAGTCTTAGTGTCTCGAATGTCGCCTGCTGCTCAAGCCCCCAGCGAAAAACAATGGCTTTCTTCGTCAGCCGGGGCAAAGGTATGACTATCTTGGATAAGTCCTGAATGAATCTCCGGTAATAGCCTGCCAATCCGAGGAAACTCTGAATCTCAGATGGAGACTTTGGAACCTCCCATCTCATCACAGCCTCCACTTTGGCCGGGTCGACCAATATCCCGTTCTGGTTGACCAGGTGCCCCAGAAACTGCACCTCGTGCAACAAGAACCCACACTTGGAGAACTTGGCATACAAGCTCTCCCTCCTCAGGGTATCTAACACCTTGCGCAAGTGCTCCTCATGCTGCTCCTGCGTCTTGGAGTAAACCAAGATGTCATCAATGAAAACTATCACAGACCGATCCAACATCAATCTGCACACGGTTCATGAGGTCCATGAACGCGGCAAGAGCATTGGTGAGCCCGAAGGGCATCACCACGAACTCGTAGTGGCTATAGCGAGTCCGAAAAGTAGTCTTCTGTATATCCTCATCCCTGACCCTCATCTGATGGTAGCCTGACCGCAAGTCTATCTTGGAAAACCAAGATGCTCCCTGAAGCTGGTCGAACAAGTCATATATCCTCGGGAGTGGGTAACGGTTCTTCACCGTTACCTTGTTCAGCTCCCGGTAATCTATGTACATGCGATGCGACCCTTCCTTCTTCTTCACAAACAGGATCGGGACTCCCCAAGGCGAACTACTCGGCCTGATAAATCCCTTGTCCAACAGCTCCTGCAACTGCGTAGACAACTCCTGCATCTCGGGAGGAGCCAACCGATGTGGTGCCTTGGCTATCGGAGCCGCACCAGGGACTAGGTCGATCCTGAACTCCACCTGTCGCTCCGGAGGTATCCCAGGTAGCTCCTTTGGGAATACATCTGCGTAATCTCGCACCACCGGAACGTCGCTCACCGTCGCCTTACCCGCCTCCCGGATATCCATAACATAGGCGACATACCCGACGCAGCCCTGCTGAAGATAGCGCATAGCCCTCGCTGCTGAACATAGTGCTGGTTCGCGCTGTGGCCTCTCGCCCTGAATCACCAGCTCTCCTCCACTCGGGGTCCTGATCCGAACCAACTGCTGCGCGCAGTCGATCACTGCCCCGTTGGGGCTCAACCAATCCATGCCTATAATCACCTTGTTCCCACGTAACGGGATGGGAACGAAGTCTACCAAATAACGCTCCTCGAATAACCTCAAAACATAGTCCCTGAAAACCTCTGATGCTCGCATTGATCGATCGTCCGCAATCTCAACCTCTAGGGGGCAATCCAACATGCCTGAAGACTCAGGGAACCTATTGCTAAGAGAAAGAGAGGCAAATGATCGGGTAGCACCCGAATCAAACAGCACCTGAACTGGGATACCGTTCACATGGAACGATCCTAAACAAGACATATCACATGGCACATCAATATCATAAGCAACATAAAATAAAAGCTAAGGAGAACGAATCATACCCGTCACCACATCGGGTGCGGCGCGTGCCTCCTCGGTAGTCAACTGGAAGGCTCGACTCCTCACCACTGGAGCCTCTGTCTTGCCCTGCCTACCATCAGTGATCCGCAGGGTCGTTGGAGCTGGCGCCTTCACTTGTGCTGCTGCTCTCAACTGAGGGCAATTGGCCTTTTTATGGCCTCGATGGTTGCATTGGAAACACAGCAACTATGATGTCTGGAAAGTGGGCGCAGGGGTGGTACAATCCCTGCTAAAGTGCCCCGTCTTGCCACACTTGTAGCAGCCAGACGCTCCCAATCTACAAGCTCCCTCATGTGCCCTGCCGCATTTCCTGCAGCGGCCCTGTCTTCGGCCTAGTGTCTGCTCCCTTGGGCTTCTTCCCCGAAGCCCCAGTCATCGATCCCTCCTCTGCCTTCCTCTTCCTGATGTGCTCTAAGTCAATCTCCCTCTCCTTTGCCCTGGTAATCATGGAATCCAGGGTCGGGCATGCTAAGAAGCTGACATGCTCCCGGATGTTAGCTCTCAACATGTCATGGTAGCGGGTCCTCCGCATCTCCTCGTCCCCCGCATACTGGGGCACCAACAATTCCCTCTCCTGAAATTTGGCGGTGATCTCCGCCATTGACTCAGTCGTCTGCCTCATGTCAAGAAACTCCCTGGCCAGCTGCTGAAGCTCCACAGCCGGTGCAAACTCCGCCCCAAACCTGGTCATAAAGTCAGACCAGGTCATAGCCTCAATGGCTGAGGCTCCCAAGGAATCACCAACTGACTCCCACCAGTCTCTAGCTCGGTCTCTCAAACATCTTGCAGCATATCGAACCTTCGACCCCTCAAGGCAGAAGCTCGCCAGCTGTGCAGACTTCATGTATGCAATTCACCATCTGACAGTAATGGGGTCCTTCACCCTATGGAAATCAGGCGCACCTTTGCCCCTGAAGTCCTTGAAGGATGGTGTGCGTGATCCTGACTGGCTGAGTGCCATGTCGCTCCTGAACGCCTAAGGCGATCCTCCATCAGCTCTATGATCCCTTCCTTGATCGACCCGAAAATCACCGGGGTCGACTCAAGGATGCCTCTAGTGATCTCAGAAGCAATGAACTCACGTAGTCCCTCATCAACTGGCTCGGCACCTGATCCCGAACCTGATCCTGAACCTGAACCTCCTCCTCCGTGACGTGTGATCATCACCATTCTAAAACATAACACATAATCGTCAGAATCATACATAACTCTCGGGAAGACTCATACACTCTACAGTTCCCTAATTCCATCTTAGCTCTCCTTGACTCTAGTACGGATCCTCTGCTTTCAGTAGTACGAGCCCATACTACCTTCCACATCTATCCGTACTTTCCTCAAGGATTGCTTCGACATCACCAAGTCCCTTCTACTACTGCTAAACTCTTTGCTAATCTCATCCTAGGCTTACCCTAGGGTAACTCTCCGACCTACTCTCTGCCATCAGTTGCATAAGGAACCCCTGCTACCTTTACCTAACTAGCTTGCGAATACCATTACATATTACTAAGACCAGATAATTCTTTGAATGAAAGGTCCTACCCCACAAAGGTTGGACTCAAACAAGAGCTGCGCAGTAGGGCCAGACCTAACCTTCAAAAATTATTTCGTCCTCGCAATATGTAACTTAACGTATTCGTTTACTAGTTAGCTAACGATAACTAGAACTCCCGAAAGCACAAAGCAACAACATTCGGGCATTGAGTAACCCAATCCGACATACCCTATCCAAGCTATCATACAACTGACTAATCAGTATTATCTTGAAGCTCAATAAACACATATAGCAGGCATATCAGGCATCTTACTAGATCCTCTAGCCCTAATCTAGCATGCAGTTCTCATAATCATATCATATCATAAGATAACATGTATGGGTATCTTGGGGAAAACTTACTTGAGCTCGGCCGGTCGCCACATCACACATCTTGTTCTTTTTCAAAGTTCTTTTCATAAAAAAAATGATTTTCCTTTTGAAAAATTTCATACCAAGTCCTCAGTTTGAGTCCAGACCCACTCGAGAGCGTGCCCGAATCCCTCAAACCAAGGCTCTGATACCAACTTGTAACTAGGGATGGAAATTTCACCCGTCCCGGTGGGGAACCCGGTTGACCCGCCCCAATCGGGGACGGGTATTCGCCGCCAAAACGGGTACCGGGTACGGGGCTGGGGATCCCCATTATGCTAAAACCGGGGATGGGGTCGGGGCAGGGTATAAAAATCCCTAACCCGCCCCGCCCCCACTTTGATGACTATATATATATATATATATATATATATATATTGATGCGACATCGACCTCCGGCGAGTCTTCTGGTCTTCTGCTGCTGCGGAGATCTGCTAGTCACAATCAGAGAGATACGTTAGAGCCGTCCCAGGGACTGTGCCCCGGGAGCGGACTCCGACGATCAAGTTAGATCAGCTAGAAGATCTGAGATGGTCCTTCATAGCTGGAGAGAACCATCTTGGTGCTGGTGGTGGTGTAAGGTGGCTGACGGTGGCGGGTGGCGGCTGAACCACCCGGCCGGCGTATAGTGTGGCGGCTGAGCCAAGGGGAAGGGATCCCTCTCCATGGAGGAGATACTATTCATTATATAGGGGATAATTAGGTCAAGGGGAATTAGGTCAGGCCTTGGGCCAGCCCAATTCAGGCCTAATTAGCAAGGAGTTGGGCAAGGCCGCCCGAAGGCGCCGGGCGGGGCTGGCGGGCGCACCCCAGGAAAGGATGGCGGGCGCGCACCAGGAAAGGCTGGCAGGGGAGCGCCAGGCAGGGGAGCGACGGGCCGGGCTGGCAGGAGAGTCCCCAGCATGGCTGGCAAGGGGACGCCAGGCAAGGCTGGCAGGAGCGCGCCAGGCCAGGCTGGCGCTCTAGAGTGGTCTAGGCCATGCTAATGGACCATATATCATCAAGTCCCCCCAGTGTGGTGTTATTGGTACATGGCCAATGACATCGGACTGGACTAAGTCATATAAACCAGCAGGAGAGTCCCCAGTAGGGCTGGCAAGGGAGCGCCAGGCAAGGCCGACGCGCCGGAGCTGTCTAGGTCATGCTAGTGGACCATATATCATCAAGTCCCCCCAGTCTGGTGTTATTGGTACGCGGCCAATGACATCGGACTGGACTTAGTCATATGAACTGTCCGTCGTCAAGTCCCCATAGTCTGATGCGATTGGGTTGCTGACAATCGGATCGGACTAGATAAAGCACCAATACATTAAATAATAGAGAGAACGACCGAACCTTGCCCACGAGAGTCGTGGGGTTGTGTGATGAGCCAAACATTGCTTATGCAGCTTGAGCTGGCTTGGTACTCCTTTATTGAGAGTAGTGCAAGCCGATCGGTGCGATGCAACGTAACTGTTGCTGGCAGTGTTATGCAGAGCAAAGCTGCTAATAATGTTATTGCGGAGCGGGGCTGGTGTACGAGATATCTGTCGTGGCGTTTCTATCGTCTTGGGGGAATGTCATCGATAATTATCTTCATGAGCATTGATAACCATTCTGAAGGTGTTTCTGTTGGATTAATGTCTAAGTCCATAACTATAATTGGTAAGACTTGACCCGACCCGGCATGGTCCATTTGGGTTGCATGGCATCATGCATTTGGATAGACTATAATGAGAGAAATAACAATTAAGGTTGGTTAATATATTATAAGTTCTAATATATTAATAAGGTTATTTAATTAGTATTGATCAAGAATTAATTTGGAATTAATTAAGTGATCAAAAGGAGACTAATTAAATATATGGGTTGATTGTGTAAATCATTCATTCTTATATATGTGGGCTTGTGATCCAAGATTCCTTATGTTGGACTAAGTCCATGGGGTGACCCATGGATACTCCATGGAGGTTAAAATCTATGGAGCATAAGGAATGGGTAAAGTTATGAGTTACATGGTGTAACCCTAATAGCCACCATATAAAAGAATCTCATGGCTCAAGAAATCGTGCACTAATGTGTGAATGTGAGGGCTAGACGATTTCAAGGAGTGTTCAAGTTTCTCTCAAGTTATTCCAAGTGTATTTGGTGTTGTGTGAACCATTTGAGGTGTCACACTTGGGGCACTAGGCACTCAAGCTTCATGAAGACATTCTACATCAAAGAGGTATGTATTCTATCTTGTTATATTTATTATTTTGTATGCTAGATTAGGATAATACCTTGGATGTTCATAATTGTATGTATAATAGAGAAAAAATAGATCCAAGGTATTTAGGGTTGCATGTACACTTAGGAGTGTTAGAATGCTCATAACCCAACAGTGGTATCAGAGCCTAGGCTTGTTTTCTTGTTATACTTGCAAAAGTAGCTGAAAAATCGAGTTGGATGCATATATTCGATTGTTTTGGCTGGAATTGGATTAGGGACATTACCCTAAGATGTTTTTGGACTTATAAACTTGTTTTTGATGTGTTAATGTTCATGCTAATCCAATTTCTAAGATAATTGTCATAATTTCAAGATTTGTATTAGTTTGTATGTTCATGCTAATTTCTTGAAGATTGATGATTTGAATTATCTTGTTCTTATGAGGTTCTTAGATTAATAGAAAAGTTGTGTGAAATAGTTGTTTTCAATCCATTTTAATCTAAGAGTTGATTCCAAAGTGTGTTTTTGTAACTTGTCCTCAAGTTATATGAAAAGTCACATTTAAGAATCATAAAACTCATAAAAGTTGGCAAAGGTTACAAAATGAAGAGTCTAGTTCTAATTAAATGGTTTTATGACTCCATAACTTGTCCTCAAGTTATGGAGGTTCAAGAGTCTCTTCATTAAATTAAAAAAAAAGTGTAACCTTAATTAGTTCCATAAGTTACAATAAAAAAAGTTATTTTTTTTTATTAATTAGTTTAAAGTCTTCCATAACTTGTCCTCAAGTTATGGAACTTGAAGAGTTTTTTTTTTTTTTTTTTTTTTTTTTTTTTTTTTTTTAATTAAAACTACTTTAAACTCGTAAGTTATGGAATTAATTAGTTTTGAATAGTTTCAAAACTTGCCCTCAAGTTTTGGAATTTGAAAAGTTTTCACTTATGAATACTTTAATTCCAAGTTAGCCCTTAGAATTTTAAAAGTTAAAATTCAACCCTTATACTTTATAATATTATAAGTTAATAATATTTATATATATGTATAAGAGTAAAGTCAGTCTTACCGTTAGTAGGCCTCATTCACGAAGCCGGTCTATAAGGGGGGTATAAGGTTACTGCCTATAAAATGGCAGTTTAATGGGTGTCCACTCTCACCCACCGCTTCCTTGACTGGTGGAGGGTCGTTAGCCGAACGGGTAGGACAAGGACTATAATTCTCCTTTCATTAAAAGTATTAATGATAAATACTAAGTAACTAAACTCTTATTAATACCCAATCTTAGTTACTTAGGAAAATGTGAATTTGGTGCTAACCCATGAAATTACACTTTGCACTTTGCTTAAGTCGTTAGTGGAGCGTGTGTGGTTAACTGGCACACTAACCTGGACTTAACAAGGTAGGCAAAGGGTAACTTAATATTTATCATAGTATCGGTGGAGCGTGTGTGGTTAACCGGCACACTGATTAAGGGGTAAATATTAAGGGTACCAAGTATATTTGCATGGTTATTCACACCTTGTTTTGTGATCCTCGGCATTCCAGTCACAAAACCTGAAGGGCACACTCGAGATTGAAACATGCCTTTGAACAGTTCAATGAATCTCAAAGATCTAGGACTTTCAAATCCAATTAAAACCTAATAAATTATTTCGTTTTTCATGGTGGAAATTGGTGAATCGTCATTCACCTACCTTCAAATATTTTATAGCTTGGATTACGGCATCCCTCTTCTAAGTTATAAAATAGTTTGTTGGGTCCTAGCCTTAATATTTCATATTGGGTGTCATATTAAGGACTTTAAATCAACTATCTTGAATATCTCCCAAAAAGATGTCTGGTCTAGACATTTATGATCTTCCCAAATCTCTTGAAACAAGCTTTCCTAAATGAAGATGATGTCCCATGGATATCATACTTCTTTCACCTCCTCCAATTATTCTCCCTAACCCACAAGTTCCTAAAAAGTTTAAGGTCACTCAAGCCCTATTGGCAAGGCAAGGTCTAGGTGTGATCACATCTTGGAGATGTAGTCACATATTGACAAGCCGGGAGAGTTGGGTGTCAAAGTCTTGAGAAAGTTGGTGGCTCAACTACTTTCTAAGTCACATAGTGAGTTCTTTTGGGAATCCTATGAAACAGACTAAGACAAGACCCTTAATGATCTTATCTATTTGCTAAGATCAACTTCCTAAAACGCTATGGACATTGACAATGATGACATTGGATATCCAGTAAAGCTCTCTCTTCCCAATAGAAAGGGATCGGCCATAGTCAACTCGGTTGACCCAATGGTAAAGAGAGAGGCGAAGTCTGAGATAGTCCCATTATCAAGGGTCCATAGGTAACTATTGCCAAAGAAAGGGGCATTGGTTACGAAGCTGCCAAATTTACCTAAGGATGTTAAAGTCAATAAGTTTGGCTCTACTTCAGGTAAAGTCTATTGTCTAACTCTATTAAGTACATGCTGATTCTGATCTCGAAGATGGATTTCAATCGCATGGTTCGGTGATCAGAATTTTGGGCTATTACTTAAGAGTTATGATATTTATATTGCTTAGGAATAGATAACAACAAGGTTTTCATATGGATTGTAAGGATAAGTTTTTCCATAAAGTTTTAAAATAAAAGAAAAAGGTTTTGATTTTATTTATCCTTACAATGGCATTTGTGAAAAGTTGTTGCTTATAAGATTCCATTGATAGCAATATTGGAAAAATGGATTTGATTCTTTCGGTTGTGGTAGTGTCTAATATTACCAAATAAGAAAGATTCTCATCACCCAAGGTTCAATTGGACCAAAACTTGGAATCATGCAAGTTGTATAGTATGATGAATGAGAACTTTCAGCTTGGAAAATTAAGACTAATTCCTTATGTGAATAAGGAAAGGACTAAGGGATCGAGTACACATTCTTGTGCACTGGTCAAGTCCACCACAAAAGATCAAGAAGACTATTCGTCATGATTTACTTAAGTTCAGTAAATATGGTTAAACTTATAAGTTTAAGTATAAGTCTGTAGCATTGGAGAAGTTTCAATGTGAGACAGAACGAATAAGAAGAATCAAAGTATGGCAGAAAGATAAAAGTTTCTCAAATCTGAAAAGATGGGAGAGTACTTTAGTATCATGTTTATGATCATCTTAATGATTAAGATACCATATCACAATTGGTCCTCTAAAGTCATCTTAGTGCATTCTTATGACTAAGAAGAGGAGTCATGAATTGTTGAAATGGTTAAATCAAAAAGATGAGTCATACTTCGTTCCAAAACAATTCTTAGAGTCATACTCCAAGATTGTAACTTGAGTGACATATCTTAAAGAGGGTTTGTTAACACTAGTCAAATGTAAGAGTAAAAGGTTATCTACTCTTGTACATTTGAAATTGGTAAGTTGTGATGTTTTGGATAAAACAGAGACCAACTTAGGCCGATTGTGTAAAGTGTTAGTCTTGATAAAGAATCCGCACTATCTCTTGAATATTTGACAAGGGAGTCTTATATGTCAAGAGGACAGTGGGAGTCTTAAAGCTCTTGAAAGTTTCAAGACTTAATCAAGAATAAAACCTAAAGTCCTTCACTAGCACACGACTTGAGGTTTATAACCTATCGTGTTGAAATTTTTGTGCCTATTCAAGTTGGCTTTGCATAGGAGTTCTGAGAGTTCTCAATTAGTTGCACAACTACTTGGAAGCAATGGCAGGCACTTGAGCTGCCAAATGGCAAGAATTTAAGATTGCACAAGTTTAATCAATATGAGTTTGGATTTGTCACTAACCTTGTCTTGTGATTATGGTTTTGACAAATTCACATGGATAAGAACACATACACTATTAAATCTAAGTGTCATAAGGTTTCTCTCCGATTCATGAAAATGATGGTGAGGAAACACTTTCACTAAGTAGATTTTAGCTAGATAGCAATTGTGATATTTGCATTCTCAAAGTCGTTAGTGGAGCGTGTATGGTTTACCGGCACACTAACATGGACTTGTGAGAAGTGGCAAAGGTCTAAACAATTGAGACTATGATTACGACATCCCTTTTCATAGTTCTAAAATTGTTTAGACACACATGTGAGCTATCTAAGAGAGGTGTATGATTTTGATAAAGTTTTATCAAAACAATCTAGTATCAGAAATCTGAACTTTGGTAAGAAAGTCAGCTGATTTCTGAGTACATGTCAAAGCTAGTGGGAGCATAAGTGTTATGCTAATAATCATCATGTTAGTGGGAGCATGATAATTATGACAAAGGTTGCAAGTTAGCAATGTTAATTATAGAAAACAAAAGTTTCAATTCGTGAGGTTGCAGGGGTTGAAAAAGTTGTTTTGCTATAATTAAGGGAGAGGAAATTATACTTCATTTCAATTCTAAAAGCTTAGATTGAGATTTTAATCGTATTTAATCAAGGATATATATATGAATTTCATGTTGGAATGGCTCAACATAAGGAAATTCTATATATGGGTCCATTATTTGCGTTCTAAAATTCGATTATGATTACGGCATCCCTTTTCATAATCTGAATTTTGAGAACTTGGCAAATTGAAATGGAAATATTATAGCAAAAGACTGGTTTAGTCTTTATGTGAGACATCATGAATCGTGTCCCATATGCTTCGGATATAGGATCGATTACATGTGCTATATTCATCCTTTCTAAAATTTTCCAAATGCCTGGGGCATTATGAAGGGAAAAGGTCTAGAATTGGATATGACTAAAATGATTAAGCAATTGTCGAGGACAATCTAAGGTTTACCAAAGATTGGTTGCTCAAGGACAGTTGGAAGTATAATGTTAATTCTGGAAGGACCATATTGACATAATCTGTAAGGAGGCAACTCTTGTTTAGAAGTGATAGTCAAAATGGAATATGGAAATGTTTCAAAGTTAGAAATTATTCAATCTGTGTAAGATTAGGAAACTTAATGAAAGAAGGATGTTTCCAAGGAGCTGATCTCCTTTGGAATGCTCTGTAATGATTGTTGTCAAGTCTTTCTGACTTTGTGCATAATCATTAAGAGGATCAATGCATATAAGTTTAGAATCTAACAGATTTAAGTAAATGGCATGAATTTGGAATTCTTGCATTTGCAGTAAGGATTTGGGACTGTGAAAAGAGGATCATTGGAGTGATGTTCAATTGATCTATTTTACAAAGTAAAGATCATAGACAAACATAGTATGCATACTTGGTGTATGGCATGACTAGTGTTTAGAAAACATAGTGTACATGCTTGGAGCATGGGACAACTATTGTTTTAAATTCAAGTATAAAGTTGATAAAACCGAAACAATGAATAATGAGTAATCAGTATGGTGATAAATAAAAGTGTTTATTTATATTCATAGGGTTTGATACCATATTTGATTCATTTATTCTTGTGTTTCACTTTGCATGTTTTGACTTCCAGAATAACTAAGTCGCTCTTCCTGAATGATTAAGTTATTCAAACCATCCACAGTCGGTCATATGTTGGAAGTAGATATGAATCAAGACTGTCATGGGGTGGTTTGTAGAGGTCCAAGTTGGTGGACAAAGTGGTGCTACAACACTCATGAGTGCTCATAAGTTCTGAGTATTGGATTCAACTCACGAGTGATCATGAGACGATAATATCTTATATTCTTCAAACCTAGAGATATGAGTTGTTACTATGAGTTGGTTATACATTGATTGCACGAAAACGCATTGGTAACTCGATGTTATAAAACGTGCCTTTGTGTATGATTCAACAAGTAGTAGAACAAGCCATATGAGTCAAAGTTTATCCATTCCTTTTACCTTCGGGATAAAAGCGATATCTGTGGGCCCCTCGATGATTTAAAGATGATACATGTGAGTGCTTGGCCAAGCCAGGACTGATTTGATTTGTTCAATCAGTCAGTCATCATGAATCGGAAATCGGGAAACAACAAATGGACAGAGAGAATGATTGATAATCCATGTCTCAGTCCATATGATATCTAGAATGGAGGAATATATGATCCCTTATCTAATGGACAAGTCATTGACAAAGGTCAGAGTTCATCGACAAGGTCAAAGTTCGACAGAAGCTTTTGAGAGCTACGATTGCTGATCGGTTCCTGAAGTCATACGCAATAATAGTTTTAGACTTATCCAAGTGGGAGACTGTTGGATTAATGTCTAAGTCCATAACTATAATTGGTAAGACTTGACCCGACCCAGCATGGTCCATTTGGGTTGCATGGCATCATGCATTTGGATAGACTATAATGAGAGAAATAACACTTAAGGTTGGTTAATATATTATAAGTTCTAATATATTAATAAGGTTATTTAATTAGTATTGATCAAGAATTAATTTGGAATTAATTAAGTGATCAAAAGGAGACTAATTAAATATATGGGTTGATTGTGTAAATCATTCATTCTTATATATGTGGGCTTGTGATCCAAGATTCCTTATGTTGGACTAAGTCCATGGGGTGACCCATGGATACTCCATGGAGGTTAAAATCCATGGAGCATAAGGAATGGGTAAAGTTATGAGTTACATGGTGTAACCCTAATAGCCACCATATAAAAGAATCCCATGGCTCAAGAAATCGTGCACTAATGTGTGAGTGTGAGGGCTAGACGATTTCAAGGAGTGTTCAAGTTTCTCTCAAGTTATTCCAAGTGTATTTGGTGTTGTGTGAACCATTTGAGGTGTCACACTTGGGGCACTAGGCACTCAAGCTTCATGAAGACATTCTACATCAAAGAGGTATGTATTCTATCTTGTTATATTTATTATTTTGTATGCTAGATTAGGATAATACCTTGGATGTTCATAATTGTATGTATAATAGAGAAAACATAGATCCAAGGTATTTAGGGTTGCATGTACACTTAGGAGTGTTAGAATGCTCATAACCCAACAGTTTCTTGCTCGAGTTTTTCCTAGCTGGATTCCCCCCAGTCTGATGTGGGTAGCGTAGGTAGCCGTTTCAGACTATGGTGCATAGGCAAGGTTTTTATGAGAATACTGATGTGTGTAAAACCAACTAGTTTTAATCCTACTAACTTAAACACAAAGACGAACACACGAAAGGCAGTGTACCTATCGATTAGCAGTTTAGTTCAGGTAAGTAGGGTATCGAACACAGGGAACGGTAAACAATTAAAAGAAATGCTAATATTATCTAAATAAAACAAGTAATAGAAAGGGGGTTTCTCTAGTTTTGCAAGACTAGAAACTTAAACAACTAATACTTAGACTACTTAACTAAAAACTAGATAAGCAAAGATTCAACTAAATTCAATAACGAAGGGAACTTCTGTTTAGTTCAACTCAATTGATCCTATGGTTGATATTATGGTAATAGTGCAATGGATTAATTCTTCTATTGGCTACCGATTCAAGTGATTAGATTCACGTTCGCTGCACTAATCCTTAGAGAACAAACTAACTCAAACAGTGGCCAGTTGTCTAATTTAATTCAATTCACTAGGTTATTTATTCGGGTTAATTTAGACTTGTAATGGTTAACTAATTTGGTCCTTTAGTTAACCTCTTGTTGATGGTCATCACACAAGCTCACACATGAATTTACCTATTTTTCTATTAATTCTAGTTTCACAGTCGCTAATCCTAGTCATATAATAAAGTGGTCACATAAATTATATGAGGTAGCAATTAAGAGATGTTCATGCTTCTTAATTATCTTCCTACTAACAGAAAAACAGTTATCATTCACACATAAGGTTCTTTAACAAGCTAGAATCAACAAAATCACCAATATTAAATTAATCCTACCATAAAATCAAACCATAATCACAAAATCATCTATCCTAAACAGAAGTTATGAGTTTTTAGCTCATATCTACAACAAATAACAAACTAAAAACATAATCTAATGATTGAAACATGGTTTATGCAAAAGATTAAGATAAAAGTAGTGTGTTATTGCCTTTGATCTTCTTCCAATTTGATATCTAGGTTGAAATCTCGAAAACCACAGCTTCTAAGAACCCTTCTGGCCTCCAAAAATCATCCTAAACTTCCCCCATTCGTTAGGGTTCGAATGAGAAGCGTTTCTATATATATTCTGAAAACAGGGGCTACTCGGCGAGTCCAGTGACCTACTCGCCTAGTCCATCACTTAAAATCCCGTGTACGGCAAGTCAGCGCGTCTTTATCTTCTCGAATCTTCGATGCGACTCGCCGAGTAGTCGACCCTACTCGCCGAGTACCTTGTGTTTTTAGCATTTTCTCAAAACATGAAAGTCGTCCGAAATTGTGTCTACTTTTCAGAACGTTTTGAATCTCGTCAATCGGAGTTACGGTTCATGAAATATGGCCAAAACACTGACGAGGGGTCAAGCTGCCCAGCAACATCCTTCTTTCTTCAAAATCCAAGATCCAAGCTTCCAATCGCTAGTTCCGCTTCCTTTTCCACCCGAGCATGTCTTTTATTGCTGAAATTGAAATATTAAGCTAATTAAGTACCTTTTGTCCATAAAATGATATAAAATCAACAATAATTAATAAGATAATGAATGATTTCTATGACTAAATAAGCCCATATCAAATACCCAGTGAGGTTGTTTGCTATCATAATAGACAACCAGATGTAGGAAACGCCTTATTGATCGTCCGAGCATAGGAAAACCATGTTGATTATAAGAGAAGAGACACCAAATGTGGTTCTAAGCATGACATAAACTTACGATGTGCGGCTTACGATGCGCGACGATACGCGACTTATGTTGCGCGACTTAGAAGAATAGTCTGGGCTTAGCAGCCAGCGGTCATGGAGATGTCACGCGGGAAAGCATCACGTGGAACAGATCGGGCTTGGCTGCCAACGATCGTAGATAAATCACGCGGGAGAGCATCGTGTGGAATGGATCGGGCTTGGCTGCCAGCGATCGTAAGTACATCACGCGGGAAAGCATCGCGTGGATTCATATAGGCAAAGGTTGCGAGCCTTTGAGCCTCGTTGGCGGAGCATGACGTTAATGGAGTCGAGCTGGGAAGTCAGGCGACTCAAGGCAAGGGTGTTGAACCTTGCATGCTGGGTGTGCCGCTATAATGGAGTAGGGATGAGAAGCCAGGCGACTCACGGCAAGGGTGCTGAACCTTGCATGCGGAGTGTGCCGCTATAATGGAGTCGGGCTGAGAAGCCAGGCGACTCGAGGCGAGGGTGCTGAACCTCGCATGCGGAGCTTGCCGCTGTAATGGAGCCGGGCTGGGAAGCCAGGCGACTCGAGGCGAGGGCACTGAACCTCGCATGCGGAGCTTGCTGCTATAATAGAGTCGAGCTGAGAAGTTAGTCGACTCAAGGCAAGGGTGTTGAACCTTGCATGCGGGGTGTGTCGCTATAATGAGGTCGGGCTGAGAAGCCAGGCGACTCGAGGCGAGGGTGCTGAACCTCGTATACGGAGCTTGCCGCTATAATGGAGTCGGGCTGGGAAGCCAGGCGACTCGAGGCGAGGGTGCTGAACCTCGCATGCGGAGCTTGCCGCTATAATGGAGCCGGGATGGGAAGCCAGGCGACTCGAGGCGAGGGCACTGAACCTCGCATGCGGAGCTTGCCGCTATAATGAAGTCGGGCTGAGAAGCCAGGCGACCCGAGGCGAGGGTACTGAACCTCGCACGACTGGGCGTAGCACCCTACAATCTATGTGTCTAGCTCGTGTGACCTGTCTGGGTTAAAGCTGAATGGTACCTGATGCTTTGCTGCCTCGCTAGTCGTACTAATAATTGAGGCCTCGATGTCTTGGCTGTTTGCGGAGAGCTATGTGGCAGTGCTACTTAGAGCTTGATAGCGTAGCTACTGTTAAGAGGTGCGTAACGAGGCTGCTGTCAGGAACTGGTCAGCAGGGCCGCTGAGGCCCGGGCAGCGAGCTGCTAGCGATAGGTGAGCAATACGACTATTGAGAGTTGGGCAACAAGACTACTGAGAGTTGAACCACAAGGCTAATCTTTAGACCCGGAATATTAATGTCACCTCGAGAGTGCACTATCATGCATAGCATCAGCTCTTCATGTACTTTAATTCTGCCCCTTCGGAATAAAGATCACTTCTGCGTAGTGTCATGCCAACCCCTCCCCCCCTCTTTTTTTAAAGGAGGCGAAGAAAGGGAAAGATAGATGTATAGCCGTTGAAAGCTAAGATACGTAGCTGCTGGAAAGAGCTAGGCGGCCCAAGTACTAACAAAAATTGGGTAGCACTGCTGGCGAGAGCTGAGCAGCACGACTGTTGGGAGTTAGGCAACATGACTGCTGATGATTGGGCTTTACGGCTGCTGAGTTGGGTCGCATGGTCGCTAAGGGTCGGGTTGCATGGCCGATGAGATCCAGGGAGCGCGGCTGCCGAGAACTAGGCGGCGAGACTATCAGGGGCCGATCAATATAAGTGGTGAGCGCTGAGTAGCGAGACTTCCTTGAGCTGGCCACCACGGCTGCTGATAGCCAGACAACGTAGTTGATGTTTGGTGTTGGGCCATAGAGCTTCTTTTTCGTTCATAACACCAATTTCTTCCTCGGGATGGCCAATCGTATATAACGTCAACTCGTTATGTAGTTTAGCTCTTTACTCGAAATAGAAACAACACATTTGCATAGTGTTGTGCTACTCCTTCCACTCCCCCCTTTTTTAGGAATAGTGAAGAATGATATTGGCTTGTGCTTGCGCGTTCGAGCCTCATTCTTGAGCCTTTTTATCGCGATCGTATTCTAAAATGCTTCATGGAGTAGTAGTAGCATGCTGCTCTTCTCCTTCCTCTTCTTTTTTTTTAAACGTCTAGTGGTGCTGATCGCGATAGATCTTCTGAAATTGCGTTTTGTTGAACGAAGTTGCATCATAGAGGCGTTGAACGATTGACTCTTGAGTTTCAAGATTAGCCCCTATAAGTTGTTGAGGTGGCCCATTAAAATAAACTAGTTTAGGAGGAGCCAAAAATGAAATTACTTAGCCCATTTGGAGGAAACCCAAAATAAACTAGAAGAGGCCCACTTGTTATGAAAGGAGCCCAAAACAAACATTCCAGCCCATCTGTGTGATGGATGGCCCAAATTCTCATCCTTTTTGTTTGTGTGTATGAGCCATAGAGACGTAAATGAAATTTTCTTTTTTCTTCTATATTTCTCGTGTGACACTTCCACATGGACCCATTCCCCCTTTTTTTTGTTCCTTTTTTTTTTTGAAAACCTTGAATAAATCGGAGTGTAGCACATCTTTTGTAGGCGTTTTTTTTAAAGTGCATTAGATTCCTGGTTTTCTCTTGTAGAGTTAGGCCATTTTTTATTCAAGAAACCTAATAAATTTGGGAGTAGCCCAACAGCCTATTTAAAAATTAACGGCCCAAGGTAATTTTCTTTGTGTGCTGAGGGATGAACGCATTGGGCCCGTCATGCTCTTTTTATTTCTGCGTCCAAGGAAAACACATATTTGCCCATTCCCTACTAACTCAAGTGTTATATGCCGATAAAGGAAGATATTGGCGGCTGGTTGGTGATCGGAAGCGATGTTTTTTTTTAAATCCTCTTCTGATGTCGTCGGCTGAGGGAGACATCGGAGCTGCGATTTTACCAGAGTTGTTGATTGATCGGAGCTGCGAGTTCGGCAGTCACCGGCGCTGGAGCTGGTTTGGTCGCAGTTGTCGGTGATCTAAAACACGAAAACCGGCAACTGCTTTTTGGAGATGATCCTTTGAAGCTGGAGTGACTGACGATGGCGCCGACGAGTTGTTTCTGGTGGTCATCGGGTGGTCCAACGAAGTAGCTAGGGGCAATTAACGGTGATTTGGACCAGGTCTCCGGTAGCGGAAGATGGATCGGGAAGTTGGCGATTGGAGGTCGTCAAACATAAAGTAGGTTGGAACAGCACTTTCATCGCTTCTGGTGGAGTAATGGCGGTCTATTGGGTCGTCAGGGAGCAACACAGTGGTTGGAATTGCTATCGTGCGGGGTCGACGGTGTTGAAGGGGATGGAAATCAGAGGTGATACAGCGATGATGGTGGCGATGGACAACATCCTTGGTGATGGGGTAGCGGGTGCAGCCGATTTGGTGGTGCTCTGGCTCTGGTGAGCGGGGATTGATTGAACACGTAAGAGGGTGATTGGCGGTGATGTCTAGTAACTCCCGGTGAGGGTTGGTTCTTCAGCGACTTTTCTGGCGACTCGGAGTTGTTTTGTTGGGTCGATTGGTGCTATTGCTGGTTGGCGGTCGCCCCGGTGTTGTCGCTGGTGATTCATCGGGAAGCGAACTCCATTGGAAAGAGAGAAAGCCAAGTGGGGCCCAGTTTTTCTTTTGACCTTTGTTGACAGTTGTGTCATTTGTCTTGTTGTCTGGTGCACTGACACCTTTACCTCCCTTTTTTTTCTTTTGTCGGCTTAGGGGAGACAAATAGCATCAAGACTATTTTGTAATAATTATTTTATACAACTTTTGTCTATACGAACTGTAAACTGTAAAGCGATTTTTCTCCCTTTTTTTTTGTTGGTCATGGATCTACAAAGAATAATGCAGCTGGTAATTTGTTGGATCACATACAACACCTTGTCCAATGTATAGACACGGTTATCCCCCCCCCCCTTTTTTTTTGAAAATTATTTACTGTAATGGTAACTAGTGCAAGAGTAATTTTTATTAGTGTTTTGGAATGCACATGACTTAAGTAAACTTACACACATAAACTCATTTCTAAAATGAGTTTTTAGTAATATGTGTACTGAAAGATGGTAAAATTTGTAAAAACTCCATTTCTTCTCAACTTTCTTAGCAAGTCATTAAAAAGAATGACAAAACTGAGCTAAGATGAAAATGAGTTTTCTGAAAGTTTAAGAGGGTAAAAAATTCATAGAAACTTATTTCTTCCTTCAAGCTTTTAAATCTGGAGTAAACTTATATACAGGAAATCATGAACTAAATGAGATTTCCTGGAAACATATAAACTAAAAGTGGGATAGAACCCATAAAGAACTTCTTCTTCTCTCTCTTCTTTTCCTGAAGAGTTTTGTAAAATGTACAAGCTACACAGCTATATGTACAAGTGAATGTTTCAGGAATTGAAGTTCTTTACAAAAATCGTTTTTCTCCTCTAAACTTCTAAAGAGAAAAACACCAAAAATATAAAAACTGGTGTAAAAATTCGAGTTTTCTCCTGATTTTATGAACTGAAAAATATGAGTGACAACTCATAAAACTTCTTTTCTTCTAGAACAAACCCCCAAGATATAAACAAAAAACAGATCTAAGAAAGTTTTTGCAGATTTGGGGAGTATTTGAGTGAAGAAAATCATGTAGATCCATAGATCTGAACTAAACACGAAATGGATCTAACAAAGTTTTATCTTCACTAAACCTTCTTTACTCTTCAGCTTGCTTAACAGATCTAAAAATCTTTTGTTTTCCATCTCTAAGCTTCTAGAGGAAGCATCAAATAAACAACTTGAATGAAGTTGTACATGAGAAATCAGGAAATAAAGACCGATTTTCTCGAAAATGAGCAAGCAAAAGAAGTAAAAACTTGCAAAATATTGTTTGTTCTTTCATTTGCTGGATAAAACTCGAAAATATGAACAAAGATAGGGGAAAAAACTCATAAAAACCTCTTTTCTCCCCAATTTTCTGAATAATCTATCAAAATACAAACCAAAAGATGGATCTGATAAAATCCTTTAACTTGAGAATTGCTCAAATAAACTAAAACAAGGCATATTTAGATATCTGAGCAAAAACGAAGTAGATCTAACGATCTGAGCAAAAAACTAAACAGATCTAAAGATCTGAACGAAAAAGTGAACATATCAAGAGATCTAAACGATAGCTAAATAGATCTGAAAAGATCTTAGCAAGATCCAAACGGATCTGATTCTGAACAAATGATGGGTACAAATGAACAGATCTGAACAAATCTTAGATGAAAACACATCAGATCTGAACAATTCTGGGCAAAATCGAGCTGGTGGCCAACTAAAGCTTTTGCTACTTGCTCGAATCCGGGATGGCGCCAAATGATGCGACATCGACCTCCGGCGAGCGAGTCTTCTGGTCCTCTGCTGCTGTGGAGATCTGCTAGTCACAATCAGAGAGATGCGTTAGAGCCGTCCCAGGGACTGTGCCCCGGGAGCGGACTCCGACGATCAAGTTAGATCAGCTAGAAGATCTGAGATGGTCCTCCATAGCTGGAGAGAACCATCTTGGTGCTGGTGGTGGTGTAAGGTGGCTGACGGTGGCGGGTGGCGGCTGAACCACCCGGCCGGAGTATAGTGTGGCGGCTGAGCCAAGGGGAAGGGATCCCTATCTATGGAGGAGATACTATTCATTATATAGGGGACAATTAGGTCAAGGGGAATTAGGTCAGGCCTTGGGCCAGCCCAATTCAGGCCCAACTAGCAAGGAGTTGGGCAAGGCCGCCCGGAGGCGCCGGGCGGGGCTGGCGGGCGCGCACCAGGAAAGGCTGGCAGGGGAGCGCCAGGCAAGGGAGCGACGGCCCGGGCCGGTAGGAGAGTCCCCAGCATGGCTCGCAAGGGGACACCAGGCAAGGCTGGCAGGAGAGCGCCAGGCCAGGCTGGTGCTCTAGAGTGGTCTAGGTCATGCTGATGGACCATATATATATATATATATATATATATATATATATATATATATATATATAGAGAGAGAGAGAGAGAGAGAAAGAGAGAGATCATTTATTGAATTTGAATTAAGTCCACTAAAATGAATTGATCTATATTAGACCATCAGAGATAGAGTCCATATACCAAATTATGCTCCCAATTTCAAGAGTTCATCAATCGTCACTTTGTTCGACGATCTGTATACAAAATCGTCACTTTTCGTTTTGATGCTTGTTAAACATTACAATTGATGTAAACAGAATCTAATTATGACATATGGTTTTGATCATTTATTAAACTTGTTTTTTTTAAGTTGAGTTTATTATGTTGATAGATTGGGGATGGGTTGGGGATAGGTTAGCGATGAGCTGGGGAAAAGCCCAAAATACAAAGGGGAGGGGATTTGATTCCCCGCATCCGTCAGGGATAGGGATAGGGATGGGGACAATGTAAGACACTCGGGGATGGGGACAGGGATGGTCAACCCCGCCCCAAACCCGCCCCTTTTCCATCCCTACTTGTAACATCCTAATTTTCAAGGCCAAAAATTTCATTTATAATTAAGTAACATGAAAAATCATTTGTCAAAACATAGCTAATATTATGTTAATTCATAAAACCATTATGTCGTGTCTCTAAAACATTACATCGGATAATAGTAAAATCAGAGTACAATCCCATAGGTCTCAAAATGCGGAATCCCGATGTGCGTGTGATGTGTCACTACCGTGTTGGCTCCTTCCCCTTCGCTGAAGAGGTACCTGAAACAAAACTGAAAACTGTAAGCACGAAGCTTAGTGAGTTCCCCCATCATACCACACACAATACAATAACATACTGTCATGAAATTTTGGGGTGCCTGACTACCCAAGTCAAGCCATTCTGGGGTGCTTGACTTACCCAGGTCAAGCCATTCTGGGGTGCTTGACTTACCCGTCGGTCTATTTCGCCCGACTACCGGGGACTATTTCACCCCTACCACTACCACGTAATAATATAACGCACATATTTTGTCAGACAATTCTGGGGTGCCTGACCTACCCAGGTCAAGCCATTCTGGGGTGCTTGACTTACCCTTCGGTCCTTACGACTGACATACGAGGACTATTTCACCTCCTACTACTACTATTACATATAACATATCATGCTAGCACATAAACATATCAGGTAGTAGCAAACCTAGATGAATATCACAAAGACAATCATCTAACATACAACTCCTACTGGTGGGCCGACATTGTGGCTGATGCGACATCAAATCCAACCACCTTCTCTGAGGATGTGCTTCTACGCCGTAGATGGATCTGCGAGGTCACAACAGACAAGCCCGTTAGAGCCGCCCCAGGGACTGTGCCCCGGGAGCGGGCTCCGACGGTCAAGTTTGATCATCTGGTAGATCTGAGATTGCTCTCTTTACCTAGAGAGGACCATCTTGGTGCTAGTGGTGGTGTATGGTGGCTGACGGTGGCGGGTGGCGACTGAGCCACCCGACCGGAGTATAGGGCGTTGGCTGAGCCAAGGGGAATATCCCCCTCCATGGAGGAGATACTATTCATTATATAGGGGACAATTAGGTCAAGGGGAATTAGGTCAGGCCTTGGGCCAGCCCAATTTAGGCCCAACTAGCAAGGAGTTGGGTGAGGCCGCCCGAAGGCGCCGGGCGAGGCTGGCGGGCACGCACCAGGCAAGGCTGGCGGGCGCGCACCAGGAAAGGCTGGCAAGGGAGTGCCAGGCCAGGGAGCGCCAGGCCGGGCCGGCGGGAGAGTCCCCAACAAAGCTGGCAAGGGAGTCCCCAACAAGGCTAGCAAGGAAGATCCAGGACAGGGAGAGCCAGGCCAGGCTTGCACTTAGCAAGAAGTTTCAGGACGCGCCGGGGACTCTGGATTCCTCGCTCGAGGTAGAGATTGCAGATGACCGCACTATGAGTGCTGTGAGGGTGTACCAGAACTGTGTTCTGAATATGCTTGATGAGAGGTTTCGTGTTGATTTAGTCCCAATACCGTTGTGCGGATTGAAGGTGATTGCTGGGATGGATTGGCTGGGGGCCAACGGGGCAATGATTGATTGTGAGCGCCAGTTGGTGAGGGTTCGAACCCCAAGTGGGGGAGAATTGGTGATACATGGTGAGAGAGCCTCGCAGGGGCCAACTCTTTGTTCGGCTGCGAGAGCAAGGAGGTTTCTACAGCAGGGTTGTACGGGATATCTGGCTTATATCTCAGATACGAGGGTTGAGACCACGACAGATATGGGCAGTGTATCGGTTGTGCGGGAGTTCCGGGATGTATTCCCCGAAGAGTTACCAGGTGTGCCTCCGGAGAGGCAAGTGGAGTTTTACATTGACTTAGTACCAGGTGCTGCACCAATAGCAAAGCCACCGTATCGATTGGCACCACCCGAGATGCAGGAGCTATCTGTACAGCTTCAGGAGCTGCTAGACCGAGGGTTCATCCGTCCGAGCAGCTCTCCGTGGGGAGCGCCGATCCTTTTCGTGAAAAAGAAGGATGGATCGCACAGGATGTGCATCGATTACAGGGAGCTGAACAAACTAACAGTAAAGAACCGTTATCCGTTGTCGAGGATTGATGATTTATTTGATTAGCTTCAAGGTGCCTCTTGGTTCTCCAAGATTGATCTTCAGTCCGGGTATCACCAGATGAGGATTCGGGATGAGGATATACCGAAGACGGCTTTCAGGACTCGGTATGGGCATTATGAGTTTGTGGTGATACCGTTTGGGCTCACCATTGCCCCAGAAGCGTTCATGGACCTCATCAACCGGGTGTGTAGGCCGATTCTGGATCAGTCAATGATCGTTTTTATTGAGGACATTCTGGTCTATTCTAAGACCAAGGAGCAGCATGAGCAGCACTTGAGGGAGGTGCTGGAGACTCTGAGGGCGGAGAAACTTTATGCAAAGTTCTCCAAATGTGAATTCTGGCTGAGAGAAGTGCAGTTTTGGGGCATGTCATCAATCAGGAGGGTATTTCGGTTGATCCAGCCAAGGTGGAGGCTGAAATGCGGTGGGAAGTACCGAGGAATGCATCAGAGATTCGTAGCTTCTTGGGTTTAGCGGGCTACTACCAGAGATTTATCCAGGATTTATCCAAGATTGTTGTGCCTTTGACCCGTCTGACCAAGAAGAATGTGACTTTTCGGTGGGGTAAGGATCAGCAGATGGCTTTTGAGACCCTGAGACGGAGGTTATGCGAGGCTCCGATTCTAGTACTACCCGAGGGGTTGGACGATTTGGTGGTGTACTGTGACGCATCGATTTCAGGGTTAGGTGCGGTGTTGATGCAGAAGGGGCATGTGATTGCTTACGCTTCGAGGCAGTTGAAGCCTCACGAGGCGAATTACCCCACGCACGACCTGGAGCTGGGGGCGGTGGTGTTTGCCCTTAAGAGGAAACTACTTGTATGGAGTACGGTTCACTATTTATACCGATCACAAGAGTTTAAAGTATTTGATGGATCAGCAGAACCTCAATATGCGACAGAGGAGATGGTTGGATGTGCTGAAGGATTATGACTGCGGGATCCTATACCATCCAAGGAAGGCCAACGTGGTCCCCTATTAGGGACATTTGTATGAGGTTAACGGTGATTTCGCCTATGTTAGATATGATCAGGGAGGCTCAGGTTGAGGGGGTGAAGAAGGAGAATTGGAAGATAGAGCGGATTCGGGGGCAGTATCCTTTGTCTGTTAAGGATAGCCGCGACCTTTTGACGCAGTGAGGCCAAGTGTGGGTACCGATGTCTGGGGGAGTGAGGCAGAGGATATTAGAGGAGGCGCACAAGTCCAAGTTCTTTATACACCCAGGGGCTACGAAAATGTATAGGGGAGTGAGGCAGAGGATATTAGAGGAGGCGCACAAGCCCAAAAGCATGTATGACCTTATAGCCCTTGAAGTATCTTGATATTGACATAAGAGACCCTTAAGTACGTTGGGCGTACTTAAGAGTACGCTTAGCGTACTTGGTGAGGAGGAACGCGGAGGAGCAGCATGTACACTGGGCGTACGTGCCAGCATGTTCAAACCCTAAAAATCAGACTTGAGACCTATATAAACATCCTTAACTCCTTTGAACCACACCTTTAACAACCTCCTTCACCTTTCAAACGTCCCTGAAATCCCTAATATCATTTATGAGTGTAGCTTGAGCTTTAAGAGTGCATTGGTGGTTCTTTTAGTGTTCATCCAAGAAGAAGAAGTTGCCAAGGAAGCTTGGAGTGTCACTTGGCTTCAAGAATCTGATTATTGTCGACCATAAGGAGATTCTGGAGGTACAAAGCTTGTACCTTTTCATTTTAATCACTAGATTTAGCTAGGGTTTCTAGTCTTGTCCCTTTAGTTGATCTTGGACCCTTTTCTTGTGAGTTAAGCAACTCCAGAGGAAGGAGATGATAGATCTGAAGTCCCTTAGTCCTTTGTCAACATAAAAATGGAGTCTTGGTGGGAGTTTTGACCTCATACATGGGTTAAGAGTTTCAAAATGGTCTTTATGAGGGTGTTGGGATCTTATGGGACATGCAAAGGCATAAAGTTGCCGACTTTATGCCTTGGGTCATCTTAATAGGCCTAGATCTGACCTCTGGACATAAAAGAATCGAGCATTAAGCACTTAATGGAAAAAGTGCTAAATCTGTTAGTACACCGGGCGTAGATCTGCATACGCCGCACGTAAGTCCCCGAGCCCCAATACGTTGCCCGTACCAGGGTGGTACGCTGAGCGTACGCATCGCATATGGGCTTGGACCTGTTTTGGGCTTTTAAGTTATTGGGCCTCACTTGGTTATTGGACTTGGATTGCATTCTGTAAATTGTGGGCCATTTCATCTGTTATGGGCGTTGGATATATTGATTGGGCTTTAATGGGCCAAGAGGCCCATTAATGATATTGAACTTAGACTTTGGGCCCATTATAAAGGAAGGGATAATTGGGCCTCATGAAGGGGTTGGAGTTTGGGTTTCTTTTGAATAAGTAAGGTCTTGACATTAATTTATTATTATTATTCAGCACGGGAGGTTTCAGACTATTAGGAGAGCAACTTTTGTATTTCAGCGGACAGAGGTGAGTCTTCTCACCATACCTATGGGTCTAAGGCACCAAGGCCGGCCCATTATGTGATTATGGTATATGTATTAGTCATTATGTGTTTTGATATGCTATGTGATTGTGTGTTCTGCATGGAAGACCCCGGGGGGAGCCCGAGGCATTAGGTGTAAGACCATGTGGGGTAGCCCATAGCATCCCTAGGTAAAGACCATGTGGAGTAGCCCATGGCATTGGATGTAAGACCATGTGGGGTAGCCCATGGCATTCCCTCAGGTTTTATGTATGCAGAGCTTATATGATGTGTTTCTAGCCTAATTGCTAACAGGTTATGTGTATGTGATTGTGTGTGGTATGCTCTGGGGAACTCACTAAGCTTTTCATCTTACCGTTTGTGGATTTGTTTCACGTACTTCGGAGCCCAAGGGCAAGGTCAAGGCGTGATGATGTGGCGTGCGCTCTATCTCTCTTTCACTGATATGAATCGGGGGACACTCTGATGTTTTCTTTTAAATAAATTGTAATGAATGTGGATTTGAAAACAATTAAGATTGGGGCTTTATGATCTATGAAAAAATGATTGATTAATTAAAATGAAAAATTTCTTTGTCAAATTTGGGTCGTGATGCGACCTTGACCTTGACCTTCTATTTGCTCTCCGGTATGGTGTTAGGAGGTATCTGCAAGGCCACACGAAAGAACAGCCGTCAGCCGTTTCCCAGGAGGAGGCTCTCGGAAGAACGCTCCGACGGTCAAGTTAGATGGGGTTTTAGGTGTTTCTCAAGGAGATTGCTCTTAGAGAAGATGACTTACCTTTAGGGCTCCTGAGTTCGCCCTTTTATACCTAGCGATCCTGCTTGTCCGTACGGGACAGGATTGCTTTTAGGGACAAGGTCAGAGGTGCTAATTGGAGGGTTGTGCGCCTCTTTATGTCAGAGTACTGTCATTGGCTCCGGTGGTAATGCTCTGACCCTCTGCCTTGTCGCTTGACCGTATCCTTTGTCTTGACACTGGGAGCGTCTCTGGCGGGCGCGAGCCTTTCCCCGGGGCGCCCTGCTCTTAGGGGCGCTGGCGGGCACTGAGCCCGCTCCTCTTGGCTCGGCCGGGGCGCCAGGTATCTTGGGCAGGCGTGACTCTTCTGTGCCGACTTAGGCACGTCATCAAGTCCCCTAGTCCAATAGTTGTAGCGTTGTACTGCTAGATACGACGTTCTGGGCTTGATTACTTTACACGTGTTGCTTCCCTGTTCGTTCGTCGTTCCGGTTTTAATGGCGACGTGACCGCTCATGATGGCTAGCGGTTACGTCAACGTGTCAGACATTTTGAACATCCCGCCCTTTCCATTTTCTTATAAGAGTACTTATCATGCCTTCTTATCTACGTTTCCTCTTTCTTTCTATCCTTCTTCCTCAACTCCATTTTCTTTCCTTTCTTTTCATGGCGAGTCCCCCAGGCACTGTGCCCTCTGCTTCTAAGTACCCATATCTCGAAACCACTTATGGCCTTACTTCTCTTGATGGTGTGGAGTTTCCTTCACCAGGTTCTTCTATCCTTTCCCCCCTCCCGGAAAAGTCGGAATCTACCAGAAAACCCTAGATGTCGGCCTTTGTCTCCCCTTGACTGATTTCCAAGAGGAGGTGCTCCAGAAAGACGGTTGCAGCGTTCAAATGCTGACACCCAATGTTGTAAACAAGGTTGTTGCTTTTGAGATGATATGTCGGGCTAACAGTTATCTTCCTGATTATTTTGTGTTTAAATACTTTTTCCGCTTTTGTTGCACCGGTGAAAGTTCACGTTTTCCGTTCGTCGGGGAGGACATACCCTAGTGCCTGACGGCCGAACGCCCAAAAACTAGCAAGATAGGTAGTTTTGGGTTAATCAAGGCTTGGCGGGTAGCGGACGCTACCGTGCCAACACTTTTGCTGATACTACCCCCAAACTCTTTCCCCATAACCAAGGCATGGCTGATTTTCTCAAGAACATCCAAGTGTCCCGCGAGGACTATTCTGAGGCCCTTCTCTCCGGTGTAGGAATGAGCCTGTCTTAGAGTCGTCGCGGTAAAATGGCGGTTTTCTTCTTCGTCGTGGATGGTAAGTGTCTGCATTCTTGCTTTGTTTATCAGTGTTAGGGTTTTATTATCTAAAGATTTTCCCTTTTTGATTTTCCTCAATGCCTTAAATTCCCCAGGTAATGAGTCTCCTTTGTCTATGGATGAGGTGCTTCGAAAACGCTACAGGGGTAAATTGGAGTATTGGGAAGTGGATTTAGTCGATCGTCTTCCCCCCCCTCTTGTCGTTTGGACCAGCTTGCTCTTACTGCTGCTATGCCTACTCCTCCGTCGACAAGCGAGGATCCGCCATCTGCCGGGGTGGATCCCCTTGCAGTTTGCCCACTTTCCTTCGTCATGCCTTTAGGTGGCGTTCATACTACTTCCACCGAGGGTGACGAAGACAGCAAAGATGGCGTCATTGTTGATGTTCGGCGACTGCAAGCCAAGCGGAAGGCCGTTCTGGCCATGGGCGAGACTATGAGCAGTGCACCTAATGTTGCCAAGTGAGTTCAAACCAGGCGTAGCTTCTCGCGCCTTCTAAGCTCGATCTCTTCGTCACCGGCACCCGTTGTTGTTATCCCTGATGATGACGTTCAACAGTCTGAAGGGATTGATGGGGCACATAAACAGCCCGTAGTTCCTGCTTCAGTTGTTCCCCCTGTTTCTACCAGTTCTTCTCCTTCAAAGGATCTTTATGACCCGGATCCCACCCCTGTTTCTCCCATCAAGAACTTAGGTGGAGGTTCTTCAGGACCCTCTCCTTTCGTCCCCACTTGGAATCTTCACAATGAGTCTCGTCTCTCCGTTCGTGCTAATGCTTTAGAGTTTGCTCTGCATGCCTTTACTCCTGCCACTGCTGCTGATATGGAGGCTATGGGCAGTCCTGCCATGTCCCATAACATGACCTGCGTCGCTGCGCAAGCCATGTTTTATCTTGTTGTCGGAGCTCGACGTATTCAGACGCTCAACGAGATGGAAGCTGTGCATGCCGGTTGTGGGGCCCGTGTAACAGAGGTAGAGCAGCGTATTTCAGAACTTACTGGTGATCTGCAACATGCAGAGCAAAAGTATCAACTTCTGGCTTCTGAAAAAGCTGCAATGGAGGAAATCAGGTCCGGTTTGGAAGTCAAAGTTGATTCTCTTTCTCAGGTTAATGGGGGTTTAATGATTCAGGTCAAAAGCCTTGAACGTGACGCAGTCGATCGTGATAGGGTAGTTGCTGACTTGCAATCGAATATGAACGTTACACAGCGTGATCTGAACTGGTTATTACATGTGGGGCTTGTGCGAGTTGTGGATAAGCTAATCGAGCATCCAAAGTTTACGGGGGCGGTGAGTCTCATCCGTCACACCGCCTTTGTTGTCGGAGCGGAATCTATGCGTGCTGCTCTGGTCACTGCTGGTCACCCGGGTCTTGTGGATACCCCTGCTGCTGGCCCCGTTACTAGTGTCAACGAGGCTCTCTTAGCATTTTCTAGTATGGATCATGCTTCATTGTTGGGGTTAGGCGAATTGGACATGCAGGGGGTTCGCGATCTTTGTGCTTTCTCTGGTTCCGATGGTACTCATGAAGATGTGGTGGATGGCAACGATGGAATTGATCATGGTAAAAGCACTGTTGCTGGTGGTGAGGGTGTTGTTAACGAAAGTGGTGGTGGTGGTGGTGGTGCTGGCGATCGTTTGGATGCCAACGTTTGTCTGGGTGATGAGTGTAATAAGAATGATGTTGTTCCTGAGCCAAGTCGTGTGGATGACATTTTTGAGAACGCTGGAGATGTAGAAGATGTTGTTGTGCGTGGAGGTGGGGGCGTTAATGCCGAAGGGAATGGAGATGACGGTGATGGTATGATGTAGGTTTCGTGTGCTACCCTATGGGGCGTGAAGACTTTTGTTTGTTTGTTGTTTTGATGTTTATGTCTTGAACTCTCGTGTGTGGTTATTTTTGGCTTTTCTGTGTTGGCGATGTTATCCTTGCTGTGATATTTGATGATATATGCAATGTAATCGCTATGTGTTTATTACTCCATATATCGTTATTTGCTAAATTTATTAATGCCACAGGGCCACGCACTAAGCGTTCGACCTTATGCTGAGCATAAGGGTGATGCCTCGATTAATTCGACGCACTAAGCGTCCGCATGAGCCGGTGTGTCGAGCCTTATATGCGTTGATTATAAGGTTTAATACTCTAAGTATTAAGGTTGAATGCACTAGGTTTTAATATACTGAGTATTTAATACACTAAGTATTATCATTGAATGCACTAAGCATTATAATTTAATACGCCAAAATTTAAGACTTAAATGCACTGAGCATTACGCGCGTTAATCATTAAGAGTTCAGCACACTAAGTACATATTTCATCATTTTAACTGCTTACATTTGTACACTGAGTACAAGGCTTTAAACACATCGAGTATCAGAACCTTATTCAGTGCTCACGCACTCGGGTTTTGATGTTGGCTTCTTGCGTTTTGACGCTTGAATTATCCACCAATACTTGCTCCAACTTCGTTGCTTTCTTGTGGGAGCTTTCTTCTAGAAGTAGAATTTCCTCAAATTCCTTGCGTTCCACGTTCTTGGAATCTGCCTTCCTTCCATTGTTTCTAGTGTGTACGCCCCATTCTGGTTTGCTTCGACAACCTTGTATGGACCCTCCCATATGGGTCCTAGCTTACCCTGAGGCTGAGCCCGACTTGCCTCGTTCTTTCTTAGCACATACTCTCCCACTTTAAATGCTTTTTCCTTGACTATGTAACATCTGGATTTCCAAGAATGGAAATTTGAGTATTTCTTATTGAAATATGAAAAGTGACTCGACGAGTTGACGCCTCAACTCGTTGAGTAGGATCGTGACTCGGTGACTTGTTTAATGTAGGGACTCGACGAGTCGGGTATCTAACTCACCGAGTCAGCGCTGTTAAGGAAAACCCTAATTGTCCGGGTTTGGGACCTATTTAAAGGACCTTATGGCCTTCTGTGGCGGCCACCTACACCTTGAGAGACTCCTTTCGAACCAGAGAGCTTAGAGAGTGGAGAAGAGCCATTTTGAGCCTTCTTGGTGTGACATTGCAAAGGAGAAAGAGAGTTCTAGCAAGAGGGACCGGAGGAGGGTGATGTTCTGAGACTTTGAAGCATGGAGCTTCACTTGGAGGTAACAATTCGGACCTTTCCTTATGTATGGTGTTGATTGCATGAATCTAGGGTTTCTTGACCTTTTTATTAAAAGGAATATGGAGTATATGAGGTCCCAGTGTGGAATAAGCCTTAGATCTGGACCTTAAGAGGTCGCAGAGAGTCCCAACCTTCCAGCTTTATGCAGTCCCTTTGGGGTTATGGATCTAGGTTGCCATTTTAGGAGCTATTTCTTCATTTAAGGACATATAAGCATTGCATGAGCTTAAAGATTGAGCCTTTGCGTGATAATTGGGTGTTAGAAGGCCAGATCTATAAGTTAGAGAAGCAGATATGACCTCAGAAGGTCATTTGAGTGTTGCCATGGAAGGAACTCGCCGAGTCCATAAGGGGACTCGACGAGTCGAGTCGGGTTGCCCCGCGATTCGTGGCCCGTGGTAACCCGTCGAGTGGAAGGATCACTCGACGAGTCGAGTGAGGCCTTAGGAGGATTCAGAGGACACGCTTGGACTCGCCGAGTCACCCATGTGCACTCGACGAGTCTGGTCAAAGTTTGACCGTTGACTAGAGTTGACTTCAGTTGACCCTGGGGTTTTGGTCAAGCTGATTCAAGAGAGGTCAGAGAGGGGTAGAATGGTCTTCTACCCATTATTAGAGATGAGAACATGAGAAAGTATTGATTAGAGATGTTATCATTTTGATAGGAGGAGGCTAGGTCGGGTTATCGAGCACGAGAGGGTATCCGACATCATGCGAGGTGAGTCTTCTCACTATACATTACCTAGAGTGGTATTTATATGTAGACCGGAGGGTCTTGTATCCTATGTGTATGTATGAGATTATGTACATTTTGTTATATGTATGCCATGTGTTGTATAGACCAGACCGGAGGGTCCAACGATATAGATCGGACCGAAGGGTCCAACGATACAGACTGGACCGAAGGGTCCGACGAGCTATGACCGGACCAGAGGGTCCAACGAGCTACGAGACTGGAGGGTCCCGCTGAGTCACATCGACCGGAGGGTCGTACTGTAGCCTCGAGTGGCGTATGTGTTGTATGTGGTATTTTGGGGAACTCACTAAGCTTTGTGCTTACCGTGTTATGTGTTATGTGTTTCAGGTTTTTCTCAGTATCTCGGGACGGCACCGGCTGGATTGTACACACCAGAGAATGAGTTATATTTAGAGGATCTTGGATATTGGAGTAACTAATAAGGGATTGTGTTTTGTAAACTAAACAAATGATATTTTATGAAATGTGTATTGAGAATCTTATGTTTTTCAAAAGAAAAATTGTTTTGAAAATTTACGTCGTTACAAGTTGGTATCGGAGCCTTGGTTTGAGGGATTCGGATGCACCTTTGGGTAAATCTGGACTCAAACTGAGGATTTGAGAAAATTTTCAAAAGAAATGATTTTCTAAAAACGAGCAAGAGTTTCAAAGAGAATAACGGGAAGGAGCAGTGTGTACAACTAGCCAGAGCCCGAACGGTGATTTCCCAAAATACCCTTACTTTTGTGTTATGAAATGTGTTATGAGATATTATGCATGCTAGAGACAGGCTTAGTATTTCATATTTTAGGACTAGAGTGGCCTGATCTATGATGCCTTAGCCTAGGAGTTGCTGTTATCTCTGATGCACTTTCGAGTATGTGCTGAGTGAGAGTATCCAGCAGGAATCCTTGTAGAGAGGGATTTGAGTAGAGGAGTAATATAGGAGAGATACCTAGATGAGCATTTGTGGAACCTATCGGGAGAGTAGCTAGATACCCACGAGGGGTAAAGTTGCAGGGTTCAGTAATACCTTTTGAGTATGAGTAGAGCAAGTGGAGTTATCACTTAGAGTGGGTTATACGTGATTATTCGATAGTGGAGATGTCACTTTTTGTGACCTGAGTGGTGCTATTTCCGTTTCCTGTGGGAGACGTAAGAGGTGTTGAGATTTCTGTCTCTGAGTTTGGGAGTGAGCCCTGTGGGATTGCACTGATGGTGATCTTCAATCAGAGCATATGGCAGTAGGTTTGCCGCGAGGTAAAAATATAGCTTGATCAGGTCGTCAGTAAGGACTGAGATGGTCAAGGACCAGGATACACCCTATTTGAGTATAGTAGGCCATGCATTAGCTACAGTGTCGGACGAACAAGAGGAGTATATCAGGGCGGTGACTCTTATCGTCTTTGACGAGTATCGAGAGTGGAAATGAGAGTGCCGCTCTTATGATAAGTGACGTGATGGAGCGTTGGTTGAGGAGTCGAGGATGAGGAGAATGATAGTTCGTTATTCCAGACTAAGAGTCAGGGTTAGTACTGGACTGTTGAGAGGACCGGTGATGGAATGGAATGGTGTGAGATTCTGAATGACTAAGAGGCAGTCATTATGGGAAGTTCTGAGGATTTTGACGCTAAAAGACCTGATTCCAAGCAATGCATCATACGATGAGAGGTCATTAGAACATGACCCATCGGTCTATTATGATAATCGAAGGAAGAAACTTATCTCAAGTTTGTTAAAGAAGGAGTCTCCAATAAAGATCGATATCGTGACATGAAGATCATGACTGAAAGTCTAACATGAGATAGAGAGCGGGTCCAAGATCGGGCACCGCCTGCAGGCAGGAAGTCTTAGAGTTAGATACTCGTCTGAAGAAACATCAAAGTTACGGTTATTACTTAGGATGAAGAGATAACGTATGGAGTCATCATGTGAACGATGTTTCGTTGATAATTCCGGGACGTAATCATCCTAAGGGGGAGATAATTGTAACGCCCGTAGATCCGGGCTAGTTAATTTAGAGATAATAGGGGTCGAAAACAACTTTTCTAAAAAAGATTATTTAGAATAAACAATCTTAACCAAGTTTTAGAATATGTCTCAAGGGTTCTGTACATATAAAGAACGCCGAAATTCGAGTTATAACGAAGAAGTTATGGCCCGTCGAAGTTTTTCGGCAAAACCAGCACGACACCGGGAGACGTAAATAGTGAATTTAAGATAGAAGACTTTTTAGCCTTAGTTATCTAAACAAAAGTTGTAGTATATGTTAAACCGAGAACATACAAAAAAAACGCCCAAATCTGACTTCGTATGAGGAAGTTGTGATTTTTCTAAGATCCGGCTTAGCAGTGCACGACCTGAAACTCGAATTTTAGTTCGAGTGGTTTTTGTCTTACGCGACCTAAATGAGAGTTGAAGATCTCATTAATAGGAACTCAACGGTAAAAATACAGACGACAACGGAGTCCGTATGAAGGAGTTACGAATTCTTCGCGGTCATTTAACAGTCTAAACTCCTCCTACTGTTAAATTAAGGATCGGTCGAGAATTAGCCGATGGAGTCTAAATGAAATTTGTAGATCTTGTTTTTACCTACGCGTGGAAAAAAAGAACGTCGAAATGGAGCTCGTATGCGAAAGTTACGGGGTTTAGAAGTCGGCAGGGTGCTGCTGCAAAAGGGGTGACGTGGTTGAATAAGGGCCAAGGCTTTCTCCCCAAGGCAAGCCACCAGAGGGTGACACATGACATGGACTCGACGAGTAGGAGGACCTACTCGACGAGTAGAGCTGTTTTCCAGCCTATAAATAGAGGTGTCGGGCTCCCTCATTCTTCACACCTTCCCAACTTCACTTTCTCTCTCTACACTCTCTCTCTAAGCTTCCTAACCCCCCCCCTAAAGTCTAGGTAAACCCCCTAGCATCCGAAGGAAACCCCGAGGCTCCCGGAGTCCCGAGAAAAGAGCCTTTCGGCTCGGAAACGCTGCTCCGGCGAAGCCCGGCTTTTGAGAAAAACCCGCTGTAAGTGCGCTACGCCTAACCTATCTTTAGTATAGCTTATGTTTTAATATTGTAATGTTATTAGGACCTTATAATAATTGTTTGGGCTATTATTATGAGTTATATAGTGTTGTTTAACGCTTATATAATAATAATAATAGCTAGACTATTAATTAGTCTCGGTTAACGTTAGACTAAACCCTAGTGGTATTGATACTAGGTTTCGTCAAGGGAAAATTGTTTTGAGATAACGAAGTGCTGTCCGAGTACCGAGTCACCACCTAATCAGGTGAGTGCATAGTTACTTTCATCTTACACATAGATATGAAGTATTTTATATAAATTACGTGCTGTGTGTGCATATTATCTGTATACTTGCTATCTATGCTGGATGAACAATTTTATACAAGTTTTAAATGATTTAAACTGTATATGTATTTATATCTACATAATATGTTGGGTAAAACATGGGTAGATGAAATATGAGTTGGATGATGAGTTGAGAGGTGATATAGACCATGAGGTAAGGGTGAGAGGTGGACGATGTGAGAAGCCTTGTTCCAAAATGTTGGCCCCGTCATCTAGCAGAGTATGGATGACAACCACGGACTATTCTAGACAGTCCAGTGGAACACTAGCAGGCTCGCAACCTGTAGGTGATGTGAACGATGTGTTCACCCGGTGTACTCTAAACCCTGGCGATCATGCAGACTTGGTGCCTAAACCTTGGCGATCATGCAGACTTGGTGCCAAAACCCTGGCGACTATGCAGACTTAGTGCCTGTTGTATAAACTGTGGCGACTATGCAGACTTAATGCCTAGAACCATGGCGACTATTTGGACTTAGTGCCTGTTGTATAAATCCTGGCGACTATGCACACTTAGTGCCTAAACCCTGGTGATGATGGACTTCGTGCCGATTCCTTAGGATGATCCTTAGGAATGAACGAACGAGAAATATTTGATTCTTAGGGTGGATCCTTAAGAGTAAAGAAGATAATGGGGATGGGTAATTGGGTTGATTGTTTGATGATTAAACATAATAATTATATTATTGTGGGTTGAAAACCCTATGTACTCACCAGGTTTCCCAACCTGACCCACTCAAGCTTATTTGTATCACAGGTGTCGATATGAAGCTACTTTACACTGAGGGATTTAAAAGTGATGTAGATCACTAGTGTAAATGAATGTAAGTTCTGTTTATGCTTATGTTTCTGTATTGACAATGACATCCCAAGGTTTTGAAAAGGAATAAAAATACATTTCTTCGGAAATGCTTTGATAACGCACTTATCATGTTTTACTGGGAACAAATTCCGCAACATTTTTATTAAAAGAGGTACTCTGAGTTTTATAAAGAATAAACAAAATCGGTCTTTTCTGGCCGTGAAAATGGGTATGTCACAGTTGGTATCAGAGCATTAGTTTAAGCGAACTAGCAATTTGTAGGAATTTTCTAGACTTAAACTTAGAGTGCTAAGCGATGATTGTGAGATGAGTGTCTGCTATATTTTAGACACGATCACTAGTTTATTTTAGGAAGGATGCCTAAAATGTTTTATGTGCTAAATGTTTTATGTTATAGCTATAAAGATGCCTTATATGCTATTATTTGTTCGGATCTATGGTCTATTGCCGACCGGATCTGGAAATTTTATGTGTTCAGATTTCTAAACGTTTAATTACGATATTAGAACTGGCATGTAACTTTTCGGAGTAATAGGGAGATTTATACGTCTATCGTAAATAAAATTTTCCTATCTTAAATTCTCGCCTCGGTACACCGAATGTATGCTTTGGTGTACAAAACATCATGGTGAAGACAGACTAGGAAATGTCCGAGGAAGATGACAACATGAGCCGAAGAATGTGACGGGTCATGCATCGGTCGTTGCGCCTGCACCCGAACCTATCACAATGGCAGAAGTTCAGGAAGTGATGCGAACCATGATAGATTGATAAAATAAAGGAAATAATAAGGCTTACGATAGTGAATGATACCTATCAGAAGATATCGTCAGAGAGGTATCTTGCCTTTAGAATGCGTCTAATAAATAATACGTCTAGTACGGGAGAAGTACACTTTTGATTGGCAGAAAGAAGAATTTTTGGTATAATCCATAAAGTTATCCCATGGTCTTGAATTTCCAATACCAACCGAGTTGAAGCAGAATTGATGATTGAAGATGTGCATGGAAGAAGTCCTAGTAGAGTCTAGGGAAATTTTTTTTATGATTATTTGGACACACTCGTATGTGTTGAATTGTTTTGTGATCTTAGGACTTGGGGACTGCGAGACAATACTTGGGACGAGTATGAGTAGGTGTGAAAGGTAGTAGATGCATATACTACCGGAAGCACAGGACTCACACTTGGATCAGGAAAAGTCACAAGGTTACCAAGAAGCTAATAATTGATACCGTTTTATTCAAATATGTCGTTACCATTGTTTCGGTAATGACTAAGAAGATGATTGTTATTCCGACCCTAGTGGTCATATCAAATTGAGTCCAACTACGATGAGTATGTTACGTGGTTCAGAGAACCAAGTTCGATGTAACATCTGACTTAAGCCATAGGATCGAAGTAAAAGATAATCGAAGTGATCGGTAGAGGTATCGCGACGGTTGCTTGTAGCTAGAAATGCTACCTTTTAAGATGTGATTAGAACATGAAGGAAGGTATAGTCTGTTCTTGAATTTGATGCTAAAAGACCTGATTCCAAGCAATGCATCATACGATGAGAGGTCATTAGAACATGACCCATCGGTCTATTATGATAATCGAAGGAAGAAACTTATCTCAAGTTTGTTAAAGAAGGAGTCTCCAATAAAGATCGATATCGTGACATGAAGATCATGACTGAAAGTCTAACATGAGATAGAGAGCGGGTCCAAGATCGGGCACCGCCTGCAGGCAGGAAGTCTTAGAGTTAGATACTCGTCTGAAGAAACATCAAAGTTACGGTTATTACTTAGGATAAAGAGATAACGTATGTAGTCATCATGTGAGCGTTGTTTCGTTGATAATTCCGGGACGTAATCATCCTAAGGGGCAGATAATTGTAACGCCCGTAGATCCGGGCTAGTCAATTTAGAGATAATAGGGGTCGAAAATGACTTTTCGAAAAAAGATTATTTAGAATAAACAATCTTAACCAAGTTTTAGAATATGTCTCAAGGGTTCTGTACATATAAAGAACGCCGAAATTCGAGTTATAACGAAGAAGTTATGGCCCGTCGAAGTTTTTCGGCAAAACCAGCACGGCACCGGGAGACTTAAATAGTGAATTTAAGATAGAGGACTTTTTAGCCTTAGTGATCTAAACAAAAGTTGTAGTATACGTTAAAACGAGAACATACAAAAAAGAACGCCCAAATCTAACTTCGTATGAGGAAGTTATGATTTTTCTAAGATCCGGCTTAGCAGTGCACGACCTGAAACTCGAATTTTAGTTCGAGCGGTTTTTGGCTTATGCGACCTAAATGAGAGTTGAAGATCTATTAATAGGAACTCAACGGTAAAAATACAGACGAAAACGGAGTCCGTATGAAGGAGTTACGAATTCTTCGCGGTCATTTAACAGTCTAAACTCCTCCTACTGTTAAATATAAGATCGGTCAACAATTAGTGGATGGAGTCTAAATGAAAGTTGTAGATCTTGTTTTTACCTACGCGTGGAAAAAAAGAACGTCGAAAACGGAGCTCGTATGCGAAAGTTACGGGGTTTAGAAGTCGGCAGGGTGCTGCTGTAAAAGGGGTGACGTGGCTGAATAAGGGCCAAGGCTTTCTCCCCAAGGCAACCCACCAGAGGGTGACACCTGGCATTGACTCGACGAGTAGGAGGACCTACTCGACGAGTAGAGCTGTTTTCCAGCCTATAAATAGAGGTGCCTGGCTCCCTCATTCTTCATACCTTCCCAACTTCAGTTTTTCTCTCTACACTCTCTCTCTCTCTCTAAGCTCCCTAACCCCCCCTAAAGTCTAGGTAAACCCCCTAGCATCCGAAGGAAGCCCCGAGGCTCCCGGAGTCCCGAGAAAAGAGCCTTTCGGCTCGGAAACGCTGATCCGGCGAAGCCCGGTTTTTGAGAAAAACCCGATGTAAGTACGCCACGCCTAACCTATCTTTAGTATAGCTTATGTTTTAATATTGTAATGTTATTAGGACCTTATAATAATTGTTTGGGCTATTATTATGAGTTATATAGTGTTGTTTAACGCTTATATAATAATAATAATAGCTAGACTATTAATTAGTCTCGGTTAACGTTAGACTAAACCCTAGTGGTATTGATACTAGGTTTCGTCAAGGGAAAATTGTTTTGAGATAACGAAGTGCTGTCCGAGTACCGAGTCACCACCTAATCAGGTGAGTGCATAGTTACTTTCATCTTACACATAGATATGAAGTATTTTATATAAATTACGTGCTATGTGTGCATATTATCTGTATACTTGCTATCTATGATGGATGAACAATTTTATACAAGTTTTAAATGATTTAAACTGTATATGTATTTATATCTACATAATATGTTGGGTAAAACATGGGTAGATGAAATATGAGTTGGATGATGAGTTGAGAGGTGATATAGACCATGAGGTAAGGGTGAGAGGTGGACGATGTGAGAAGCCTTGTTCCCAAATGCTGGCCCCGTCATCTAGCAGAGTATGGATGACAACCACGGACTATTCTAGACAGTCCAGTGGAACACTAGCAGGCTCGCAACCTGTAGGTGATGTGAACGATGTGTTCACCCGGTGTACTCTAAACCCTGGCGATCATGCAGACTTGGTGCCTAAACCTTGGCGATCATGCAGACTTGGTGCCAAAACCCTGGCGACTATGCAGACTTAGTGCCTGTTGTATAAACCCTGGCGACTATGCAGACTTAGTGCCTAGAACCCTGGCGACTATGTGGACTTAGTGCCTGTTGTATAAATCCTGGCGACTATGCAGACTTAGTGCCTAAACCCTGGTGATGATGGACTTCGTGCCGATTCCTTAGGATGATCCTTAGGAATGAACGAACGAGAAATATTTGATTCTTAGGGTGGATCCTTAAGAGTAAAGAAGATAATGGGGATGGGTAATTGGGTTGATTGTTTGATGATTAAACATAATAATTATATTATTGTGGGTTGAAAACCCTATGTACTCACCAGGTTTCCCAACCTGACCCACTCAAGCTTATTTGTATCACAGGTGTCGATATGAAGCTACTTTACACTGAGGGATTTAAAAGAGATGTAGATCACTAGTGTAAATGAATGTAAGTTTTGTTTATGCTTATGTTTCTGTATTGACAATGACATCCCAAGGTTTTGAAAAGGAATAAAAATACATTTCTTCGGAAATGCTTTGATAACGCATTTATCATGTTTTACTGGGAACAAATTCCGCAACATTTTTATTAAAAGAGGTACTCTGATTTTTATAAAGCATAAACAAAATCGGTCTTTCTGGCCGTGAAAATGGGGATGTCACAGTTGGTATCAGAGCATTAGTTTAAGCGAACTAGGAATTTGTAGGAATTTTCTAGACTTAAACTTAGAGTGCTAAGCGATGATTGTGAGATGAGTGTCTGCTATATTTTAGACACGAGCACTAGTTTATTTTAGGAAGGATGCCTAAAATGTTTTATGTGCTAAATGTTTTATGTTATAGCTATAAAGATGCCTTATATGCTATTATTTGTTCGGATCTATGGTCTATTGCCGACCGGATCTGGAAATTTTATGTGTTCAGATTTCTAAACGTTTAATTACGATATTAGAACTGGCATGTAACTTTTCGGAGTAATAGGGAGATTTATACGTCTATCGTAAATAAAACTTTCCTATCTTAAATTCTCGCCTCGGTACACCGAATGTCTGCTTTGGTGTACAAAACGTCATGGTGAAGACAGACTAGGAAATGTCCGAGGAAGATGACAACATGAGCCGAAGAATGTGACGGGTCATGCATCGGTCGTTGCGCCTGCACCCGAACCTATCACAATGGCAGAAGTTCAGGAAGTGATGCGAACCATGATAGATTGATAAAATAAAGGAAATAATAAGGCTTACGATAGTGAATGATACCTATCAGAAGATATCGTAAGAGAGGTATCTTGCCTTTAGAATGCGTCTAATAAATAATACGTCTAGTACGGGAGAAGTACACTTTTGATTGGCAGAAAGAAAGAATTTTTGGTATAATCCATAAAGTTATCCCATGGTCTTGAATTTCCAATACCAACCGAGTTGAAGCAGAATTGATGATTGAAGATGTGCATGGAAGAAGTCGTAGTAGAGTCTAGGGAAATTTTTTTTGTGATTATTTGGACACACTCGTATGTGTTGAATTGTTTTGTGATTTTAGGACTTGGGGACTGCGAGACAATAGTTGGGACGAGTATGAGTAGGTGTGAAAGGTAGTAGATGCATATACTACCGGAAGCACAGGACTCACACTTGGATCAGGAAAAGTCACAAGGTTACCAAGAAGCTAATAATTGATACCGTTTTATTCAAATATGTCGTTACCATTGTTTCGGTAATGACTAAGAAGATGATTGTTATTCCGACCCTAGTGGTCATATCAAATTGAGTCCAACTACGATGAGTATGTTACGTGGTTCAGAGAACCAAGTTCGATGTAACATCTGACTTAAGCCAGAGGATCGAAGTAAAAGATAATCGAAGTGATCGGTAGAGGTATCGCGACGGTTGCTTGTAGCTAGAAATGCTACCTTTTAAGATGTGATTAGAACATGAAGGAAGGTATAGTATGTTCTGGAATTTGACGCTAAAAGACCTGATTCCAAGCAATGCATCATACGATGAGAGGTCATTAGAACATGACCCATCGGTCTATTATGATAATCGAAGGAAGAAACTTATCTCAAGTTTGTTAAAGAAGGAGTCTCCAATAAAGATCGATATCGTGACATGAAGATCATGACTGAAAGTCTAACATGAGATAGAGAGCGGGTCCAAGATCGGGCACCGCCTGCAGGCAGGAAGTCTTAGAGTTAGATACTCGTCTGAAGAAACATCAAAGTTACGGTTATTACTTAGGATGAAGAGATAACGTATGGAGTCATCATGTGAGCGTTGTTTCGTTGATAATTCCGGGACGTAATCATCCTAAGGGGGAGATAATTGTAACGCCCGTAGATCCGGGCTAGTCAATTTAGAGATAATAGGGGTCGAAAATGACTTTTCGAAAAAAGATTATTTAGAATAAACAATCTTAACCAAGTTTTAGAATATGTCTCAAGGGTTCTGTACATATAAAGAACGCCGAAATTCGAGTTATAACGAAGAAGTTATGGCGCGTCGAAGTTTTTCGGCAAAACCAGCACGGCACCGGGAGACGTAAATAGTGAATTTAAGATAGAGGACTTTTTAGCCTTAGTGATCTAAACAAAAGTTGTAGTATACGTTAAACCGAGAACATACAAAAAAAGAACGCCCAAATCTGACTTCGTATGAGGAAGTTATGATTTTTCTAAGATCCGGCTTAGCAGTGCACGACCTGAAACTCGAATTTTAGTTCGAGCGGTTTTTGGCTTATGCGACCTAAATGAGAGTTGAAGATCTCATTAATAGGAACTCAACGGTAAAAATACAGACGAAAACGGAGTCCGTATGAAGGAGTTACGAATTCTTCGCGGTCATTTAACAGTCTAAACTCCTCCTACTGTTAAATATAAGATCGGTCAACAATTAGTGGATGGAGTCTAAATGAAAGTTGTAGATCCTGTTTTTACCTACGCGTGGAAAAAAGAACGTCGAAAACGGAGCTCGTATGCGCAAGTTACGGGGTTTAGAAGTCGGCAGGGTGCTGCTGTAAAAGGGGTGACGTGGCTGAATAAGGGCCAAGGCTTTCTCCCCAAGGCAACCCACCAGAGGGTGACACCTGGCATGGACTCGACGAGTAGGAGGACCTACTCGACGAGTAGAGCTGTTTTCCAGCCTATAAATAGAGGTGCCTGGCTCCCTCATTCTTCACACCTTCCCAACTTCACTTTCTCTCTCTACACTCTCTCTCTAAGCTCCCTAACCCCCCCTAAAGTCTAGGTAAACCCCCTAGCATCCGAAGGAAGCCTCGAGGCTCCCGGAGTCCCGGGAAAAGAGCCTTTCGGCTTGGAAACACTGCTCCGGCGAAGCCCGGTTTTGAGAAAAACCCGATGTAAGTGCGCTACGCCTAACCTATCTTTAGTATAGCTTATGTTTTAATATTGTAATGTTATTAGGACCTTATAATAATTGTTTGGGCTATTATTATGAGTTATATAGTGTTGTTTAACGCTTATATAATAATAATAATAGCTAGACTATTAATTAGTCTCGGTTAACGTTAGACTAAACCCTAGTGGTATTGATACTAGGTTTCGTCAAGGGAAAATTGTTTTGAGATAACGAAGTGTTGTCTGAGTACCGAGTCACCACCTAATCAGGTGAGTGCATAGTTACTTTCATCTTACACATAGATATGAAGTATTTTATATAAATTACGTGCTATGTGTGCATATTATCTGTATACTTGCTATCTATGCTGGATGAACAATTTTATACAAGTTTTAAATGATTTAAACTGTATATGTATTTATATCTACATAATATGTTGGGTAAAACATGGGTAGATGAAATATGAGTTGGATGATGAGTTGAGAGGTGATATAGACCATGAGGTAAGGGTGAGAGGTGGACGATGTGAGAAGCCTTGTTCTCAAATGCTGGCCCCGTCATCTAGCAGAGTATGGATGACAACCACGGACTATTCTAGACAGTCCAGTGGAACACTAGCAGGCTCGCAACCTGTAGGTGTTGTGAACGATGTGTTCACCCGGTGTACTCTAAACCCTGGCGATCATGCAGACTTGGTGCCTAAACCTTGGCGATCATGCAGACTTGGTGCCAAAACCCTGGCGACTATGCAGACTTAGTGCCTGTTGTATAAACCCTGGCGACTATGCAGACTTAGTGCCTAGAACCCTGGCGACTTTGTGGACTTAGTGCCTGTTGTATAAATCCTGGCGACTATGCAGACTTAGTGCCTAAACCCTGGTGATGATGGACTTCGTGCCGATTCCTTAGGATGATCCTTAGGAATGAACGAACGAGAAATATTTGATTCTTAGGGTGGATCCTTAAGAGTAAAGAAGATAATGGGGATGGGTAATTGGGTTGATTGTTTGATGATTAAACATAATAATTATATTATTGTGGGTTGAAAACCCTATGTACTCACCAGGTTTCCCAACCTGACCCACTCAAGCTTATTTGTATCACAGGTGTCGATATGAAGCTACTTTACACTGAGGGATTTAAAAGAGATGTAGATCACTAGTGTAAATGAATGTAAGTTCTGTTTATGCTTATGTTTCTGTATTGACAATGACATCCCAAGGTTTTGAAAAGGAATAAAAATACATTTCTTCGGAAATGCTTTGATAACGCATTTATCATGTTTTACTGGGAACAAATTCCGCAACATTTTTATTAAAAGAGGTACTCTGATTTTTATAAAGCATAAACAAAATCGGTCTTTCTGGCCGTGAAAATGGGAATGTCACAGTTGGTATCAGAGCATTAGTTTAAGCGAACTAGGAATTTGTAGGAATTTTCTAGACTTAAACTTAGAGTGCTAAGCGATGATTGTGAGATGAGTGTCTGCTATATTTTAGACACGAGCACTAGTTTATTTTAGGAAGGATGCCTAAAATGTTTTATGTGCTAAATGTTTTATGTTATAGCTATAAAGATGCCTTATATGCTATTATTTGTTCGGATCTATGGTCTATTGCCGACCGGATCTGGAAATTTTATGTGTTCAGATTTCTAAACGTTTAATTACGATATTAGAACTGGCATGTAACTTTTCGGAGTAATAGGGAGATTTATACGTCTATCGTAAATAAAACTTTCCTATCTTAAATTCTCGCCTCGGTACACCGAATGTCTGCTTTGGTGTACAAAACGTCATGGTGAAGACAGACTAGGAAATGTCCGAGGAAGATGACAACATGAGCCGAAGAATGTGACGGGTCATGCATCGGTCGTTGCGCCTGCACCCGAACCTATCACAATGGCAGAAGTTCAGGAAGTGATGCGAACCATGATAGATTGATAAAATAAAGGAAATAATAATGCTTACGATAGTGAATGATACCTATCAGAAGATATCGTAAGAGAGGTATCTTGCCTTTAGAATGCGTCTAATAAATAATACGTCTAGTACGGGAGAAGTACACTTTTGATTGGCAGAAAGAAAGAATTTTTGGTATAATCCATAAAGTTATCCCATGGTCTTGAATTTCCAATACCAACCGAGTTGAAGCAGAATTGATGATTGAAGATGTGCATGGAAGAAGTCCTAGTAGAATCTAGGGAAATTTTTTTTATGATTATTTGGACACACTCGTATGTGTTAAATTGTTTTGTGATTTTAGGACTTGGGGACTGCGAGACAATACTTGGGACGAGTATGAGTAGGTGTGAAAGGTAGTAGATGCATATACTACCGGAAGCACAGGACTCACACTTGGATCAGGAAAAGTCACAAGGTTACCAAGAAGCTAATAATTGATACCGTTTTATTCAAATATGTCGTTACCATTGTTTCGGTAATGACTAAGAAGATGATTGTTATTCCGACCCTAGTGGTCATATCAAATTGAGTCCGACTACGATGAGTATGTTACGTGGTTCAGAGAACCAAGTTCGATGTAACATCTGACTTAAGCCATAGGATCGAAGTAAAAGATAATCGAAGTGATCGGTAGAGGTATCGTGACGGTTGCTTGTAGCTAGAAATGCTACCTTTTAAGATGTGATTAGAACATGAAGGAAGGTATAGTATGTTCTGGAATTTGACGCTAAAAGACCTGATTCCAAGCAATGCATCATACGATGAGAGGTCATTAGAACATGACCCATCAGTCTATTATGATAATCGAAGGAAGAAACTTATCTCAAGTTTGTTAAAGAAGGAGTCTCCAATAAAGATCGATATCGTGACATGAAGATCATGACTGAAAGTCTAACATGAGATAGAGAGCGGGTCCAAGATCGGGCACCGCCTGCAGGCAGGAAGTCTTAGAGTTAGATACTCGTCTGAAGAAACATCAAAGTTACGGTTATTACTTAGGATGAAGAGATAACGTATGGAGTCATCATGTGAGCGTTGTTTCGTTGATAATTCCGGGATGTAATCATCCTAAGGGGGAGATAATTGTAACGCCCGTAGATCCGGGCTAGTCAATTTAGAGATAATAGGGGTCGAAAACGACTTTTCGAAAAAAGATTATTTAGAATAAACAATCTTAACCAAGTTTTAGAATATGTCTTAAGGGTTCTGTACATATAAAGAACGCCGGAATTCGAGTTATAACGAAGAAGTTATGGCCCATCGAAGTTTTTCGGCAAAACCAGCACGGCACCGGGAGACGTAAATAGTGAATTTAAGATAGAGGACTTTTTAGCCTTAGTGATCTAAACAAAAGTTGTAGTATACGTTAAACCGAGAACATACAAAAAAAGAACGCCCAAATCTGACTTCGTATGAGGAAGTTATGATTTTTCTAAGATCCGGCTTAGCAGTGCACGACCTGAAACTCGAATTTTAGTTCGAGCGGTTTTTGGCTTATGCGACCTAAATGAGAGTTGAAGATCTCATTAATAGGAACTCAACGGTAAAAATACAGACGACAACGGAGTCCGTATGAAGGAGTTACAAATTCTTCGCGGTCATTTAACAGTCTAAACTCCTCCTACTGTTAAATATAAGATCCGTCAACAATTAGCGGATGGAGTCTAAATGAACGTTGTAGATCTTGTTTTTACCTACGAGTGGAAAAAAAGAACGTCGAAAACGGAGCTCGTATGCGAAAGTTATGGGGTTTAGAAGTCGGCAGGGTGCTGCTGTAAAAGGGGTGACGTGGCTGAATAAGGGCCAAGGCTTTCTCCCCAAGGCAACCCACCAGAGGGTGACACCTGGCATGGACTCGACGAGTAGGAGGACCTACTTGACGAGTAGAGCTGTTTTCCAGCCTATAAATAGAGGTGTCTGGCTCCCTCATTCTTCACACCTTCCCAACTTCACTTTCTCTCTCTACACTTTCTCTCTAAGCTCCCTAACCCCCCCCTAAAGTCTAGGTAAACCCCCTAGCATCCGAAGGAAGCCCCGAGGCTCCCGGAGTCCCGAGAAAAGAGCCTTTCGGCTCAGAAACGCTGCTCCGGCGAAGCCCGGTTTTTGAGAAAAACCCGATGTAAGTGCGCTACGCCTAACCTATCTTTAGTATAGCTTATGTTTTAATATTGTAATGTTATTAGGACCTTATAATAATTGTTTGGGCTATTATTATGAGTTATATAGTGTTGTTTAACGCTTATATAATAATAATAATACCTAGACTATTAATTAGTCTCGGTTAACGTTAGACCAAACCCTAGTGGTATTGATACTAGGTTTCGTCAAGGGAAAATTGTTTTGAGATAACGAAGTGCTGTCTGAGTACCGAGTCACCACCTAATCAGGTGAGTGCATAGTTACTTTCATCTTACACATAGATATGAAGTATTTTATATAAATTACGTGCTATGTGTGCATATTATCTGTATACTTGCTATCTATGCTGGATGAACAATTTTATACAAGTTTTAAATGATTTAAACTGTATATGTATTTATATCTACATAATATGTTGGGTAAAACATGGGTAGATGAAATATGAGTTGGATGATGAGTTGAGAGGTGATATAGACCATGAGGTAAGGGTGAGAGGTGGACGATGTGAGAAGCCTTGTTCCCAAATGCTGGCCCCGTCATCTAGCAGAGTATGGATGACAACCACGGACTATTCTAGACAGTCCAGTGGAACACTAGCAGGCTCGCAACCTGTAGGTGTTGTGAACGATGTGTTCACCCGGTGTACTCTAAACCCTGGCGATCATGCAGACTTGGTGCCTAAACCTTGGCGATCATGCAGACTTGGTGCCAAAACCCTGGCGACTATGTAGACTTAGTGCATGTTGTATAAACCCTGGCGACTCTGCGGACTTAGTGTTTGTTGTATAAATCATGGCGACTATGCAGACTTAGTGCCTAAACCCTGGTGATGATGGACTTCATGCCGATTCCTTAGGATGATCCTTTGGAGATGCTTGATCTCTGTCGGGGAGATCATCGAGCGTTGTGTAGCACCTTCCAAGAGTAGGTGCGATGTTAGTGGTGGAAACAGTCTGGAAGATAGATTGTTGGTGCACTAATTGGTGACGGTTCGAACCCTAAGTGGGGGAGAATCGGGTATTTTGTTGAGAGGATCAGAGATCTGTTCGAGATCAGTTAGAGATCTGGATATAGAGACCTGCGGTGTGGATTCATGTGATCAGGGTTATTGGTGATTGAAGTGAGGTACAGAGCGAGTTAATGCATGTAGTATACATTGGCAAAGGATGAATGTCTCCACGGCAAGTGGCCATCGGTCGGAGACCTTGTGATGGATAGGAATTCTTCGAGGCGGTTGGCTCGTAGGGTTAGTTCAGCGGTGGAAGAATTCTGATACAATGGTTGGGCTGTTATGCAGTTGGGGAAGGGCAGAAGTTGATTTTAACAACTAATTCCGGGCCGTTACGAGTATGCTTGCTTGAGTTGTGAGCATTATAGGAGGGGGTTCCGGATTGTTGTCAACATGTTCCGAGTCATTGTCGATTCCTCCATTAGGAGTTGGAATATTCTGAAGTTGCGCGTTGTGAGAAAGAAGGATAGTTATGAGATTTTGAGAGAATGCATTGAGGTATCTGTGTATGATGCCATAAGTAGGAGATCAGTGGTTGAGACAGGACATCATGATGTTCTGTGATGGTGTTCCGAGGTATCCGAGTATAATTCCCCGAATTCAGAATTATTTTGGGTCTTAAGTTTGAGACAACAAGTGGAGTATCAAGTACCTACGGTTCCAGTGGGAGCCCTTCTTGTATTGACATCTAGAGGGATTATCTAAGAGTGTAGATTACAGCAGGGAGGGATGTTTGGTCTTGGCGGTTGCTGTCAGAATCTGTGATGCATAAATAGGGACAAGTGTGTGGGTACCTATCTATGTTAGTCCATGGAGCATGAGTTAGTGGATGTAGTGTGGTGTTGACGTGAGAAGGAGATTGCGGGGTTATGAGAGAAAGGGTGTTGTTATGCTACGGGGAGCCGTAGTAATCACTAGTGAGAGAAAAGGTGTTGTGATACTATGAGAAGCCGTAGTACTCACTAGTCAGAGAAAGGGTGTTGTGATGCTACGGGGAGCCGTAGTACTCACTAATCAGAGAGAGGGAGTTGTGATGCTACGGGAAGCCATAGTACTCATTAGTTAGCGGGAAGTTGTTGTGATGCTATGGTAAAGTACCCTTTTGATCAGAGCATGACGCAGAAGGGTTTCAGGCTTGGAGTGGCCCGAATTTATGAGTGTTGGGAAGCCTGGTGGTCGGACCAGGGGCCAGACCGGGGTCTCCTCAAGGATCGGGAATCATTATATTCTAAGCGAGGTACGCATGGGTTGCGGGAAATGAGTCATGAGTTGAGTACTTCGTTGGGACGAGTGGTTCCAACTCTGGGTCGGACCAAACTCTCGTATTGGGTTTGGCCCTGATGGTGCATCGGAGAGGCGGGATGCGATTCCGGATTCTGAGAAAGGTTCTATGTTGAGGGGTATCGTTTGTCATCTGATGTCTTGGACCTGTATAGGCTAGTACTTGGGTACGGGAAGTACCGCGAGATGTATGGATCGATGAGTAGTAGACGACAGAGGTCGGGGTTGAGTTGATTATCAGTTGGAATTGTAGTATTTGTTGGGGGTAACCTTTGGAGGTTCAACGGTGGGGTCGAGAGTAGACCAGGTACGTAATGTTAAAAGAGATATCTGGGAGAAAGTGAAATGGGTTGCGATTTTTGGATGTTGGAGGACTCCTGATCGAGCATGATTTTCTTGTGTCTAAGGGCAGGGTGTTGAAAGTTTATGGTTCGGATGGATTCCGATAGTAGCTCAGTGGGTGAGCCCTGGGGGGGGGGGAATGTGAACCCTTTTCGTCCCTTGGGGCGTGATTCAGATTGTTCGGTGCGTTGGTATGAGTGATCAGTAGCCGATTGTTGGGTTTTGTCTGGTAAAAACCTGAGGAGCAGCGAGTTATCAGATTTGGGTATTCGAGGAACGAATACCATGGTAATCGTTTGAGCAGGCGGTCCGGCGGCGGGCCAGGCTACTAGAGTTTCCAAATTTTGGGAAAGAGTATATTAGCAGCAGAAATGGGTGGATCAGTTCTGGAATTGGGAGTTTCTGTGTGGGTCCAGGTGTCCACGGAGGAAGATATCGTTTTGGTGTGAGATCCTCTCAGTGGTGCTTTTCGGGTGATTGGTTTCTATCTATGTGGTTGAGGAGCGATTTCGAGGGCGAAATCTAATTCAAGTGGGGGAGAATTGTAACATCCGGATTTCCAGGCATGGCAATTTGAGTATTTCTTATTGAAATATGAGAAGTGACTCGACGAGTTGACGCCTCAACTCGTCGAGTAGGATCATGACTCGGTGACTTGTTTAATGTAGGGACTCGACGAGTCGGGTATCTGACTCGCCGAGTCAGCGCTGTTAAGGAAAACCCTAATTGTCCGGGTTTGGGAACTATTTAAAGGACCTTATGGCCTTCTGTGGCGGCCACCTACACCTTGAGAGACTCCTTTCGAACCAGAGAGCTTAGAGAGTGGAGAAGAGCCATTTTGAGCCTTCTTGGTGTGACATTGCAAAGGAGAAAGAGAGTTCTAGCAAGAGGGACCGGAGGAGGGTGATGTTCTGAGACTTTGAAGCATGGAGCTTCACTTGGAGGTAACAATTCGGACCTTTCCTTCTGTATGGTGTTGATTGCATGAATCTAGGGTTTCTTGACCTTTTTATTAAAAGGAATATGGAGTATATGAGGTCCCAGTGTGGAATAAGCCTTAGATCTGGACCTTAAGAGGTCCCAGAGAGTCCCAACCTTCCAGCTTTATGCAGTCCCTTTGGGGTTATGGATCTAGGTTGCCATTTTAGGAGCTATTTCTTCATTTAAGGACATATAAGCGTTGCATGAGCTTAAAGATTGAGCCTTTGCGTGATAATTGGGTGTTAGAAGGCCAGATCTATAAGTTAGAGAAGCAGATATGACCTCAGAAGGTCATTTGAGTGTTGCCATGGAAGGAACTCGCCGAGTCCATAAGGGGACTCGACGAGTCGAGTCGGGTTGCCCCGCGATTCGTGGCCCGTGGTAACCCGTCGAGTGGAAGGATCACTCGACGAGTCGAGTGAGGTCTTAGGAGGATTCAGAGGACACGCTTGGACTCGCCGAGTCACCCATGTGCACTCGACGAGTCTGGTCAAAGTTTGACCGTTGACTAGAGTTGACTTCAGTTGACCCTGGGGTTTTGGTCAAGCTGATTCAAGAGAGGTCAGAGAGGGGTAGAATGGTCTTCTACCCATTATTAGAGATGAGAACATGAGAAAGTATTGATTATAGATGTTATCATTTTGATAGGAGGAGGCTAGGTCGGGTTATCGAGCACGAGAGGGTATCCGACATCATGCGAGGTGAGTCTTCTCACTATACATTACCTAGAGTGGTATTTATGTGTAGACCGGAGGGTCTTGTATGCTATGTGTATGTATGAGATTATGTGCATTTTGTTATATGTATGCCATGTGTTGTATAGACCGGACCGGAGGGTCCAACGATATAGATCGGACCGAAGGGTCCAACGATACAGACTGGACCGAAGGGTCCGACGAGCTATGACTGGACCAGAGGGTCCAACGAGCTACGGGACTGGAGGGTCCCGCTGAGACACATCGACCGGAGGGTCGTACTGTAGCCTCGAGTGGTGTATGTGTTGTATGTGTTATTTTTGGGAACTCACTAACCTTCGTGCTTACCGTGTTATGTGTTATGTGTTTCAGGTTTTTCTCAGTATCTCGGGACGGCACCGGCTGGATTGTACACACCAGAGAATGTGTTATATTTCGAGGATCTTAGATATTGGAGTAACTAATAAGGGATTGTGTTTTGTAAACTAAACAAATGATATTTTATGAAATGTGTATTGAGAATCTTATGTTTTTCAAAAGAAAAATCGTTTTAAAAATTTACGTCGTTACAGACTATTTGATTGTAATATCTCTCTGTCGCACGTTTGTACGTCGTCTGGCGTATGCTTGCCTTCTCTCGCCTTTCCTCAAGGATATCTAGGTTCAGCCTCTGGTCTTGGGAATTGGCTTCTTCATCGGTATGGCTTGTCCTTAGCGTGCCTATCATCACCTCCGCTAGAAGCATTGCCTCCGCTCCATATGTCAAACTGAATGGTGTCTCCCGCGTGCCTGTTCGTGGGGTGGTCCTATACGAACATATCACCGTGGTATCTCTTCCGCCCAGTTTCCTTTGGCCTTTCCTAACCGCTTCTTAATCCCGTTCACAATGGTTCTATTGGATACTTCTGTCTGTCTATTTGCTTGTGGGTGTGCCACTGATGTGAATCGTTGATTTATCCCCTTGCTAGCACACCACTCCTTGAACGGGTTTTCAGCAAACTGAAGCCCATTGTCACTTATCAACGTTTTAGGTGTGCCAAACCTAGTCATGATATTCTTGTTGGATTAGTATCTAAGCCCGTAACTATATTTGGTATGCACTTGACCCGGTTATGCATGGTCCTTTTGGGTTGCCTTCACCAAAGCAACTTGACAAGGTAAGTTAAGAGAGAGAGAAGATATTATGATTTATTAATATATTATAAGAATAATATATTAAAGGAGAAATCATATTATTTAATTAATATTAGTCATAAATTAGTTAGGAATTAATTTGGTGACTAAAAGAGATTAATTAAATAAAGGGGTTTAAACTGTCAAATGTGTGATAGTTGGATTTAGGGTTGGGAAACCTTATGGATCAAAGGGGGAACGAAATTATGATGGGGATCCATCATATTTTCGTCCATAGGCCCCATTCCAGAAGGTTCCATGGGCTGCTTGGTGATTAATTTGTCCATTAGGGCTTTACCTGAAACCCTAGCAGCCTAGAGTATAAATAGAGACCCTTGCTTGTAATTTTCGGCCACTTGATCACAAGAGAAACCCTAGGGCCGATTTTAGCATCCTTCCTCTTCTCTCATAATTGCCTTCTTGCTTGTGTGGTGTTTGTAAGCCATTAGAGGAGTTACACTTGTGACTCTAAGCTCAAGAACAAGAAGAATCAAAGGATTTCAAGCCAATTGAAAGAGGTAATCACTTAGATCTGTTCTTATAGTGTTAATTTCGAGTTATGCATGCTAGATCTAGGGTTACAAGTCTTAGATTAATTACATGTACAATAGAGAATCCTAGATCCAAGCTTTAGGGTTTTGCATGAGCACATATGATGTTCTTTTGTATAAAACCCATCAGTGGTATCAAAGCCTTGATTGGTTTCTGTTGTATGTGATGTAATTGTCGAGTTTTTGCTGAAAATCATTTTTCTGGCCTCTGCCCGACCCGACTCGGCGAGTCAGTATCTGGACTCGGCGAGTCTGCCCAACTCGGCGAGTCCAGGTAGTGACTCGGCGAGTCCGGGAGTCAGACAGAGGATATCTCGGGATTTCTTGCTGTTTTGCTATAGGATAAATGCCAAAATCGTTTTTTAATAATAAAATCCGAATTTTATTGTATTTTAATGATTATCCTTACCAAAACAAAAGATATTTTCAAATCATTTGAATAATAGTTTATTTATATGATAAATATTGATTGTTTAAATTATTTGGTAATTATCTTATGAATAAAATTGGATTAGGTCAAATATAGATAATCACAAAATTAATTGTTTATTTTATGTTATTTGTTATTTGATCCTTTGTGTTTTGAAAAGTTCAAAACTTGCCCTCAAGTTTTGAAATTTAAATTTTTGATTAAAAGTTTAATTATGAATGATTTAAATTTCAAACCCTTAGAATTTTACAAGTTTAAAATTCAACCCTATACTATTATATTATTACAAGATTAATTAATATATATGTATAACTTAAAGTGCTAGTCTTACCGTTAGTAGGCCTCATTCACAAAGCCGATCTATAAGGGGGGTATAAGGTTATGATGATATATGGTCCATTGGCATGGCCTAGACTGCTCTAGCGCGCCAGCCTGGCCTGGTGCGCTCCTGCCAGCCCTGCCTGGCGTTCCCTTGCGAGCCCTGCCTGGCGTTCCCTAGCGCACCAAGAGAGGATGGCCAGGGAGTGCCAGGCGAGAGAGCGTCTGGTGGAGCCGGCAAGAGAGTCCCCAGCAGGGCTGGCAAGGGAGTCCCCAGCAAGGCTCGCAAGGGAACGCCAGGCAGGGCTGGCACGAGTGCACCAGGCCAGGCTGGAGCGCTAGAGCAGTCTAGGCCATGCCAATGGACCATATATCATCAAGTCCCCCCAGTCTGGTGTTATTGGTATGCGGCCAATGACATCAGACTGGAACTAGTCATATAAACCAACAGGAGAGTCCCCAGCGAGGCTGGCAAGGGAGTCCCCAGCAAGGTTGGCAGGAAAACGCCAGGCAAGGCTGGCGGGAGCGCGCCAGGCTAGGCTGGCATGCTAGAGCAGTCTGGGCCATGCTAGTGGACCATATATCATCAAGTCCCCCCAGTCTGGTGTTATTGGTACGCAGCCAATGACATCGGACTGGAACTAGTCATATAAACAGTGTGTCGTCAGGTTATGGCCTATAAAATTGCCGTTTAATGGGTATCCACTCTTACCCACCGCTTCCTTGATTGGTGGAGGGTCGTTAGCCGAACGGGTAGGATAGGGCAATCCTCTCCTCGTTAAAAGTATAATGAATGATACAAAGTAACTACAATGTTTTTACAAATTCCCAATCTTAGTTACTTTAGGGTAAAATGTGAAAATGATGCTACTCCATGGAATTACACTTTGTACCCTTGTCAAACGTTAGTGGAGCGTGTGTGGTTAACCGACACACTAATTTGGGATTGACATTGGTAGCGAAGGGTGGCTCGATGTTTGTCATAGATCAATAGAGCGTGTGTGGTTTACCGGCACATTGATTAGGTGATAGAGACATTGAGTGCACCATGTTGATTCACATGGTTATTCACACCTTGTTTGTGATCCTCGGTATCCCAGTCGCAAACTTAAAGGGCATATCGAGATTTAAACATGCCATTGAAAAGTTCAATGAATCTCAAAAGAATCTAGGAGTTTTCAAATACATTTAAAACTTAATTTCCTTTCGTTTTTCATGGTGGAAATTAGTGAATCGTCATTCACTTACCTTCAAATTATTTGCATTTAGATTACGGCATCCCTTTTCTAAGTTGTAAATAATGTTGTTGGATCCTAGCCCTAATTTTTCATTTGGGTGTTTAATTGGGGATTCATTTCTGATCAAACTTTGTTCCTTTATATTTTCAGATGTCTGCTAACAACAACAACAACGCTTCTGGGTCATTCTCGCTGATGAACTTGTGCACGAAAGTGACATTTGATGGTTCAAATTTTAATGAGTGGATGAGATACATTCGTATGATCACTCGGTACGAGGACAAATAATATGTCCTTGATGAAAAGCTTGAAAAAATCCACCCAGACACTGCTACTGCTGAAGAGTTGGCCGCCTTTGAGGCCCATAAGCGTGATGCTACGAAGGTCCATTGCATCATGCTGGCCACTATGAACCTAGAACTCCAAAAGTCCTACGAGGACATGTATCCCTACGAGATGCATCAAGATTTGCTGGAACGGTACCACCAGAGCGCGAGGCAAGAGCGCTATGAGATCATCACAAACATGACCACCGCTAAGATGGGGAGTGAAGAATCCCTAACCTCTCATTTGCAGAAGATGCAGAGGTATGTTGATTGATGATATATGGTCTATTAGCATGGCCTAGACCACTCTAGAGCACCATCCAGGCCTGGCGCGCTCCTGCCAGCCTTGCCTGGCGTCCCCTTGCCAGCCATGCCGGGGACTCTCCTGCCAGCCCGGCCTGTCGCTCCCTTGCCTGGCGCTCCCCTGCCAGCCTTTCCTGGTGCGCGCCCGCCAGTCTTGCCTGGGGCGCGCCCGCCAGCCCTGCCCGGCGCCTCCGGGCGGCCTTGCCCAACTCCTTGCTAGTTGGGCCTGAATTGGGCTGGCCCAAGGCCTGACCTAATTCCCCTTGACCTAATTGTCCCCTATATAATGAATAGTATCTCCTCCATGGAGAGGGATCCCTTCCCCTTGGCTCAGCCGCCACACTATACTCCGGCCGGGTGGTTCGGCCGCCACCCGCCACCGTCAGCAACCTTACACCACCACCAGCACCAAGATGGTTCTCTCCAGCTGTGGAGGACCATCTCATATCTTCTAGCTGATCTAACTTGATCGTCGGAGTCCGCTCCCGGGGCACAGTCCCTGGGACGGCTCTAACGCATCTCTCTGATTGTGACTAGCAGATCTCCGCAGCAGCAGAAGCCCAGAAGACTCGCCGGAGGTCGACGTCGCATCATTTGGCACCATCCCGGATTCGAGCAAGTAGCAAAAGCCTCAGTTGGCCTCCAGCTCGATTTTGCCCAGAATTGTTCAGATCTGTTCATTTATACCCATCATTTGTTCAGATCCGTTTGGATCTTGCTAAGATCTTTTCAGATCTGTTTAGCTATCGTTTAGATCTCTTGATCTGTTCACTTTTTCGTTTAGATCTTTAGATCTGTTTAGTTTTTTGCTCAGATCGTTAGATCTACTTCGTTTTTGCTCAGATATCTGAATATGCCTTGTTTTAGTTTATTTGAGCAATTCTCAAGTTAAAGGATTTTATCAGATCCATCCTTTGGTTTGTATTTTGATAGATTATTCAGAAAATTGGGGAGAAAAGAGGTTTTTATGAGTTTTTTCCCCTATCTCTGTTCATATGTTCGAGTTTTATCCAGCAAATGGAAGAACAAACAATATTTTGCAAGTTTTTACTTCTTTTGCTTGCTCATTTTCGAGAAAATCGGTCTTTATTTCCTGATTTCTCATGTACAACTTCATTCAAGTTGTTTATTTGATGCTTCCTCTAGAAGCTTAGAGATGGAAAACAAAAGATTTTCAGATCTGTTGAGCAAGCTGAAGAGTAAAGAAGGTTTAGTGAAGATAAAACTTTGTTAGATCCATTTCGTGTTTAGTTCAGATCTATGGATCTACATGATTTTCTTCACTCAAATACTCCCCAAATCTGCAAAAACTTTCTTAGATCTGTTTTTTGTTTATATCTTGGGGGTTTGTTCCAGAAGAAAAGAAGTTTTATGAGTTGTCACTCATATTTTTCAGTTCATAAAATCAGGAGAAAACTCGAATTTTTACACCAGTTTTTATATTTTTGGTGTTTTTCTCTTTAGAAGTTTAGAGGAGAAAAACGATTTTTGTAAAGAACTTCAATTCCTGAAACATTCACTTGTACATATAGTTGTGTAGCTTGTACATTTTACAAAACTCTTCAGGAAAAGAAGAGAGAGAAGAAGAAGTTCTTTATGGGTTCTATCCCACTTTTAGTTTATATGTTTCTAGGAAATCTCATTTAGTTCATGATTTCATGTATATAAGTTTACTCCAGATTTAAAAGCTTGAAGGAAGAAATAAGTTTCTATGAATTTTTTACCCTCTTAAACTTTCAGAAAACTCATTTTCATCTTAGCTCAGTTTTGTCATTCTTTTTAATGACTTGCTAAGAAAGTTGAGAAGAAATGGAGTTTTTACAAATTTTACCATCTTTCAGTACACATATTACTAAAAACTCATTTTAGAAATGAGTTTATGTGTGTAAGTTTACTTAAGTCATGTGCATTCCAAAACACTAATAAAAATTACTCATGCACTAGTTACCATTACAGTAAATAATTTTCAAAAAAAAAGGGGGATAACCGTGTCTATACATTGGACAAGGTGTTGTATGTGATCCAACAAATTACCAGCTACATTATTCTTTGTAGATCCATGACCAACAAAAAAAAGGAGAAAAATCGCTTTACAGTTTTACAGTTCGTATATACAAAAGTTGTATAAAATAATTATTACAAAATAATCTTGATACTATTTGTCTCCCCGACAAAAGAAAAAAAAGGGAGGTAAAGGTGTCAGTGCACCAGACAACAAGACAAATGACACAGCTGTCAACAAAGGTCAAAAGAAAAATTGGGCCCCACTTGGCTTTCTCTCTTTCCAATGGAGTTCGCTTCCCGATGAATCACCAGCGACAACACCGGGGCGACCGCCAACCAGCAATAGCACCAATCGACCCAACAAAATAACTCCGAGTCGCCAGAAAAGTCGCTGAAGAACCAACCATCGCCGGGAGTTACTAGACATCACAGCCAATCACCCTCTTACGTGTTCAATCAATCCCCGCTCACCAGAGCCAGAGCACCACCAAATCAACTGCACCCGCTATCCCATCACCAAGGCTGTTGTCCATCGCCACCATCATCGTTGTATCACCTCTGATTGCCATCCCCTTAACACCGTCGACCCCGCACGATAGCAACTCCAACCACTGTGTTGCTCTGTGACGACCCAATAGACCGCCATTACTCCACCAGAAGCGATGAAAGCGCTGCTCCAACCTACTTTATGTTTGACGACCTCCAATCGCCAACTTCCCGATCCATCTTCTGCTACCGGAGACCTGGTCCAAATCACCGTTAATTGCCCCTAGCTACTTCGCTGGACCACCCGATGACCACCAGAAACAACTCGTCGGCGCCATCGTCGGTCACTCCAGCTTCAAAGGATCATCTCCAAAAAGCAGTTGCCGGTTTTCGTGTTTTAGATCACAGCCAACTGCGACCAAACCAGCTCCAGCGCCGGTGACTGTCGAACTCGCAGCTCCGATCAATCAACAACTCCGGTAAAATCGCAGCTCCGATGTCTCCTTCAGCCGACGACATCAGAAGAGGATTTGAAAGAAAAAAAAAACATCGCTTCCGATCACCAACCAGCCGCCAATATCTTCCTTTATCGGCATATAACACAAGTAGGGAATGGGCAAATATGTGTTTTCCTTGGACGCAGAAATAAAAAGAGCATGACGGGCCCAATGCGTTCATCCCTCAGCACACAAAGAAAATTACCTTGGGCCGTTAATTTTTAAATAGGCTGTTAGGCTACTCCCAAATTTATTAGGTTTCTTGAATAAAAAATGGCCTAACTCTACAAGAGAAAACCAGGAATCTAATGCACTTTAAAAAAAACGCCTACAGAAGATGTGCTACACTCCGATTTATTCAAGGTTTTCAAAAAAAAGGAACAAAAAAAGGGGAATGTGTCCATGTAGAAGTGTCACACGAGAAATATAGAAGAAAAAAGAAAATGTCATTTACGTCTCTATGGCTCATACACACAAACAAAAAGGATGACAATTTGGGCCATCCATCACACAGATGGGCTGGAATGTTTGTTTTGGGCTCCTTTCATAACAAGTGGGCCTCTTCTAGTTTATTTTGGGTTTCCTCCAAATGGGCTAAGTAATTTCATTTTTGGCTCCTCCTAAACTAGTATATTTTAATGGTCCACCTCAACAACTTATAGGGGCTAATCTTGAAACTCAAGAGTCAATCGTTCAACGCCTCTATGATGCAACTTCGTTCAACAAAACGCAATTTCAGAAGATCTATCGCGATCCGCACCACTAGACGTTTTTTTAAACAAAAAAAAAGGAAGGAGAAGAGCAGCATGCTACTACTACTCCATGAAGCATTTTAGAATACGATCGCGATAAAAAGGCTCAAGAATGAGGCTCGAACGCGCAAGCACAAGCCATATCATTCTTCACTATTCCTAAAAAGGGGGGAGTGGAAGGAGTAGCACAACACTATGCAAATGTGTTGTTTCTATTTCGAGTAAAGAGCTAAACTACATAACGAGTTGACGTTATATACGATTGGCCATCCCGGGGAAGAAATTGGTGTTATGAACGAAAAAGAAGCTCTATGGCCCAACACCAAACATCAACTACGTTGCCTGGCTATCAGCAGTCGTGGTGGCCAGCTCAAGGAAGTCTCGCTACTCAGCGCTCACCACTTATATTAATCGGCCCCTGATAGTCTCGCCGCCTAGTTCTCGGTAGCCGCGCTCCCTGGATCTCATCGGCCACGCAACCCGACCCTTAGCGACCATGCGACCCAGCTCAGCAGCCGTAAAGCCCAATCATCAGCAGTCACGTTGCCTGACTCCCAACAGTCGTGCTGCTCAGCTCTCGCCAGCAGTGCTACCCAGTTTTTGTTAGTACTTGGGCCGCCTAGCTCTTTCCAGCAGCTACGTATCTCAGCTTTCAACGGCTATACATCTATCTTTCCCTTTCTTCGCCTCCTTTAAAAAAAGGGGGGGGGGGGGGGTTGGCATGACACTATGCAGAAGTGATCTTTATTCCGCAGGGGCAGAATTAAAGTACATGAAGAGCTGATGCTATGCATGATAGTGCACTCTCGAGGTGACATTAATATTCCGGGTCAAAAGATTAGCCTCGTGGTTCAACTCTCGGTAGTCTTGTTGCCCAACTCTCAATAGTCGTGTTGCTCACCTATCGCTAGTAGCTCGCTGCCCGGGCCTCAGCGGCCCTGCTGACCAGTTCCTGACAGCAGCCTCGTTACGCACCTCTTAACAGTAGCTACGCTATCAAGCTCTAAGTAGCACTGCCACATAGCTCTCCGCAAACAGCCAAGACATCGAGGCCTCAATTATTTGTACGACTAGCGAGGCAGCAAAGCATCAGGTACCATTCCACTTTAACCCAGACTGGTCACACGACCTAGACACATAGATTGTAGGGTGCTACGCCCAGTCGTGCGAGGTTCAGTACCCTCGCCTCGAGTCGCCTGGCTTCTCAGCCCGACTCCATTATAGCGGCAAGCTCCGCATACGAGGTTCAGTGTCCTCGCCTCGAGTCGCCTGGCTTCCCATCCCGGCTCCATTATAGCGGCAAGCTCTGCATGCGAGGTTCAGCACCCTCGCCTCGAGTCGCCTGGCTTCCCAGTCCGGCTCCATTATAGCGGCAAGCTCCGCATATGAGGTTCAGCACCCTCGCCTCGAGTCACCTGGCCTCTCAGCCCGACTTCATTATAGCGGCACACCCCGCATGCAAGGTTCGGCACCCTTGCCTTGAGTCGCCTGACTTCTCAGCTCGACTCCATTATAGCGGCAAGCTCCGCATATGAGGTTCAGTGCCCTCGCCTCGAGTCGCCTGGCTTCCCAGCCCGGCTCAATTACAGCAGCAAGCTCTGCATGTGAGGTTCAGCACCCTCTCCTCGAGTCGCCTGGCTTCTCAGCCCGACTGCATTATAGCGGCATGCTCCGCATGCAAGGTTCAGCACCCTTGCCTTGAGTCGCCTGGCTTCTCAGCCCGACTCCATTATAGCGGCACACCCCGCATGCAAGGTTCAACACCCTTGCCTTGAGTCGCCTGACTTCCCAGCTTGACTCCATTAACGGCATGCTCCGCCAACGAGGCTCAAAGGCTCGCAACCTTTGCCTATATGAATCCACGCGATGCTTTCCCGTGTGTTGTACTTACGATCGCTGGCAGCCAAGCCCGATCCATTCCACACAATGCTCTCCCGCGTGATTTATCTACGATCGTTGGCAGCCAAGCCCGATCTGTTCCACGCGATGCTTTCCCGCGTGACATCTCCATGACCGCTGGCTGCTAAGCCCAGACTATTCTTCTAAGTCGCGCAACATAAGTCGCGTATCGTCGCACATCGTAAGTTTATGTCATGCTTAGCACCACATTTGGTGTCTCTTCTCTTATAATCAACATGGTTTTCCTATGCTCGGACGATCAATAAGGCGTTTCCTACATCTGGTTGTCTATTATGATAGCAAACAACCTCACTGGGTATTCTCATAAAAACCTTGCCTATGCACCATAGTCTGATACGGCTACCTACTCTACCCACATCAGACTGGGGGGAATCCAGCTAGGAAAAGCTCGAGCAAGAAACACCTTCAGAATGGTTATCAATGCTCATGAAGATAATTATCGATGACATTCCCCCAAGACGATAGAAACGCCACGACAGAGATGTCGTACACCAGCCCCACTCCGCAATAACATTATTAGCAGCTTTGCTCCGCATAACACTGCCAGCAATAGTTACGTTGCATCGCACCGATCGGCTTGCACTACTCTCAATAAAGGAGTACCAAGCCAGCTCAAGCTGCATAAGCAATGTTTGGCTCATTATACAACCCCACGGCTCTCGTGGGCAAGGTTCGGTAGTTCTCTCTATTATTTAATGTATTGGTGCTTTATCTAGTCCGATCCGATTGTCAGCAACCCAATCGCATCAGACTAAGGGGACTTGACGATGCACAGTTCATATGACTAAGCCCAGTCCGATGTCATTGGCCGCGTACCAATAATACCAGACTGGGGGGGACTTGATGATATATGGTCCACCAGCATGGGCGCGTCGGCCTCGCCTGGCGCTCCCTTGCCAGCCCTGCTGGGGACTCTCCTGCTGGTTTATATGACTTAGTCCAGTCTGATGTCATTGGTCATGTACCAATAACACCAGACTGGGGGGACTTGATGATATATGGTCCATTAGCATGGCCTAGACCACTCTAGAGCGCCAGCCTGGCCTGGCGCGCTCCTGCCAGCCTTGCCTGGCGTCCTCTTTCCAGCCATGCTGGGGACTGTCCTGCCGGCCCGGCCCGTCACTTCCTTGCCTGGCACTCCCCTGCCAGCCTTTCCTGGTGCGCGCCCGCCAGCCTTGCCTGGCTCGCGCCCGCCAGCCCCGCCCGACGCCTCCGGGCGGCCTTGCCCAACTCCTTGCTAGTTGGGCCTGAATTGGGCTGGCCCAAGGCCTGACCTAATTCCCCTTGACCTAATTGTCCCCTATATAATGAATAGTATCTCCTCCATGGAGAGGGATCCCTTCCTCTTGGCTCAGCCGCCACACTATACTCCGGCCGGGTGGTTCAGCCGCCACCCGCCACCGTCAGCCACCTTACACCACCACCAGCACCAAGATGGTTCTCTCCAACTATGGAGGACCATCTCAGATCTTCTAGCTGATCTAACTTGATCGTCGGAGTCCGCTCCCGGGGCACAGTCCCTGGGACGGCTCTAACGCATCTCTCTGATTGTGACTAGCAGATCTCCGCAGCAGCAGAAGACCAGAAGACTCGCCGGAGGTCGATGTCGCATCATTGATCGTCTTCTCAAATTAAATGTTAAATTTGATGAGGATTTGGCTATCGACATCATCCTCCACTCCTTGCCTTCCTGCTACAACCAGTTCAGAATGACCTACCATATGAATAAGGAGGTCTCCTTGAGTAAACTTCAAGGACTTATGAGGACTGCTGAGAGCAACCTCAAGGACAAATCTGTTGCATCGGTCCCTGATGTGGCTGCTTCTGTGTTGGCAATTGGTCAAGGAAAGGGAAAGAAGAGGAAGGCTCCTTCAAAGAGCTGCCAAAAGGGAAAGTCCCGTGATGATTCATCCTTTAGTGGAACCAAAGCAGGTTCTGCTAAACCCTCCTCTGACCCTAAGGAAGCAAAGTGTTTCTATTGCCACCAGAAGGGCCACTGGAAACGAAGCTGCCCTAAATATCCGCAGGACATTAAGGATGGGAAGATAAAGCCCATCTTCGCAGGTATGTATTCTATTAAATCTAACGACTCGTCACTTGCTACTTCATGGGTTCTTGATACAGGATGTGGTTTCCACATTTGTTCTGATTTGCAGGGCCTAAGAAGAAGTAGGGAGGTGGAGCATGGGAAGATAAACTTGATTATGAGAAACAGAAGATCGTCCCCTGTGACCAGAGTTGGGGTTTATTCTTTAGTGTTGAGTAATGGGTTAGGATTAGATTTAAATAATTGTTGCTATTCGCGAGATATGTGTAAGTCCCTAATCTGCTTGTGTATCAATCAGATTCGTTTGATGGTGCGGAATCCCAATCAAACGGATGATGTCAGATCAAATAGAAGAGAAGGAGAAGAAGAAGATGATGAATCTTGTATGTATTGATTAGAATGAAGATCCGGATACAAGATTCACACACACAAACACACACTCTCTTTTCTCTCTCTCTCTAGAACACCTTCAAATGCACACACTTAAGCTCCTCTAGTGTTCATCACTCTACTCCTCACCCCTTACACCTATATTTATACATAAGAAACATGGGCTTGGTGAACATGGATAGTGAATGGGTTTACGGTCGTAAATGGGTTTACGGCCGTAAACACCCATTGGGCCGTAAATAGGGTTTACGGTCGTAAACCTGTTTACGGCCGTAAACACCGAGCTGTTTACAGTCCTAGACATAAAAATACATTTTCCTAGAAAAGCAAAGTATAAACCATATTTTTGACCCAACAATCTCCCCCTTGGTTTATAGCTTTCTTTTCTTTTCTTAAATGACCCAACAAGCTCCCCCTAAAAAGTAGCTGGCTTTCTTGTTCATCTTCATTGTAAGCTTGGCTTCAACATTTATCTTCAATGAATGACTTCATCTTGAGCACTTGGGCATTTCTTTAAGATTTGACATTGAACGCACATTGGGTGAGGAGGCTTGACGTACTGATTCTTGAAAGATAGCGCTTTCAGTTTGAGAATCTTCAGAGAGAACAAATCTTCTGGATCACTTCAGCAGGTTCATAGATAGCAGCAGACTGATTGAGGAGGCTTCAATGCAATCCGTCACCTAATCTTCAAGTGCAGCTTCACCTTGCTTCTGGGGTTGAAAGATTGAATGTCGAAAGAATAATCTTCGTTTCTTGCTCCTTCGAATGAGAATTCTTCGATGATCACGGATGAAGCCTTGGCTCAGAAATCTTCGATACAAACTCCATGAGTTTCATCTTCACCTGAATTCACTTTTCAAGACAAAACAAAACTAAAAGAAAATTTAGCACACAATATTTTTTGGATTTTTCATATTTTCTGAAAAAGAAATAAAACAGAAATAACACTATTTTTGGATTTTTTTTTTTAAATTTTCTGATTTTTGTTTGGATTTTAAAATTTTTAATTCTCCCCTAATATTTAAATTAGAAGAAAACTATGAACAAATTTAACAAAAATAAAATGATATCTAACTTTAAGAGTGATTTGGGATCAAAGTTTTTAGACAGCCTTTATCCGTTTATCAGTACCTCTCCCTTCATGAATAGATCTGGTCAATCGCCGGTATTGTGTTCCACTTAAACACGAGAGATTGTGACAAAATTAGGACATACTATAAGTGACAAGACAATGTGATCCTAAGTTCCTAGATAATATTCCTTAAGGACCATTCAGCTGACGACGACCAAAGATATTGTTGTCCACCTAAATTGAGCAGCGAGATCTACAGACAACCTAGTGATTGTTCAATTTTAAATGTACTAGAACATGTTTCCCGCTTCCTGACATACCCCAATAATCAGGAACTTCCAAAGTACTCCTTACTTTAGGTGAGCAGACAATTATTATGAGATAAGTCAGATTTAGAATGCATATGCTATACACCCAGGTCGGATCTCTTCCAATCACGCAGAGGGTGAAACATGTGACTAACCAGATTTAGAGGGATTGAGAAGTAGAATGGTCCATATGTTGTGTACCAGGTCGGATGGTTAATCACACAAAGGAGACAGCATATGGCTAACAGACAGAAAGAATTGCATAGATAGAGGATGCGGAGAAGTAGAGTTGCATATGTTGCAGTCCAGGTCGGATGTATTTCAATCACGCAGAGGAGGCAACATATGACTAACAGATAGAAAGAAAGAATATAACCTTCTACAGACCTAATTTATCGGAATTCACCAGTCACCCCATCAATACCGGGATTAAGGACATAATCCACACAACGAGGAAAAGTTAATCCACAGTTCCAGATGCGAGTTCTTTAATATGACCAATAGATTCCCATATATATCTCCCTGCTCAACCTATCCAAGCGTCGTATTGTCAGGCTAAACGGATTTATCTAGGTCAAGATTTGTCAAGTCTCTAGATTCCTTAAGTTCATTAATGCCTAGTCAAGTCCATTTTAATCTTTCGTGCCTACCAGCGCATCAAACACAGAGCCTAGACAATTCAGATTTAGTCCCTTACACAGATTCAGATTGCCTGTTATCACATGATTATATCACTTCCCAAAACATCTCCCTCAAGCACATTTCATTAACAACATATTTTTGATTTTCTGATTTTCTAATTAATTTTTTTTTAAAACTTTCTCATTTTTTGTTTTTGTTTTTATTTCTCCCCCTAAATTTGTGCATAGGAGAGAAACGAAAGTAAATGCGCAAATTTAAACTATCCTAAAACAAAAATTAGTCTTTAAAGCGAATCAGCTTAAGAAAAACTCAGGAGTATAGAAAAGAAAACTCAAACCGTAAGTCACCGATTGAATTTGCATCCAGAAGGTCTGAGAACAGCACGCGTAATCTCAGAACATATCCTAAAATTCTTCATGTAATTAAGCACAAACCCCGTTTGTGATCTCTTCCTTTCTTCCTTTCCCGCAAAGGACACATACTCCCAAACAATGTTCTGAGTGTTGTACAGTTGAGAGATGTCTCCTATCATGTGCCAGGAACAGCCACTACCAACAAACCGAAGTCTGATGATATGCCTTCATAGCTGCTCCGACACAGAGCGGGATCAGTTGGTCTTTGGAACCCAGTCCATTTTGAAACTGGGTCGACCTTTGTCATCCTTGCACGGTACTCTCTCCCATGACATATCCTGTTTATCACAAACAGAAGATGAAGAAATATTAGAGTCATTAGTTGATTTGGGAGAGTGAGCCTTTGGAACCCATTTGTAGTTGGGTTTAACCCATTTCTTTTTCGATCTGATGGGTGGCTCGGTACTTGCTTTTGATCTTGATGTCGGCCGTTGAGATGACTTTGATTTTGGCTTCACGGGAGCATCTTTTGGATTTGGCTTCTTGGCCGGCATTCCCTTCTTGTTCTTGGGATTCGGATTCTTGGCCTTGTGGGTTTGATTCTTGGCCTTCTGCGCGTTCCAGTCACCATTGTCTGAACGTGACCTTGAGGGGTTTCTTTTGAAGTATCTCCCTCTTGGCACGTTCTGCCAGCCTTGTGCATAGTAGGGAACATATGCGCGATTAGGACAATTTCTGACAATGTGTCCAGGTGTTCCACAGTGAAAACATGTCTTTTTCTTCATTGTGAAGTTGTTTCTTCCTGCCCCTGGTGGCGTATCCTTGCCTTGTCTCTTCTTGTTCCCACAAGCACAATTGCAGGAGGCACTCTGTTTCGCTGGAATTGGTGGTCTGTATTTCTCAACAGCAGGTTGATCAGAAACAGCTGAGTTCAAAGCAACAGATTCAGAGTTCAAGGAGATGTTGGTTTGTTCAATGGTTTTCTCCTTGTTCTCATCTTCTGCTACTTTACCTGCACATGAAGCAGAAACATTAGAATTTTCAACCTGAATACCTCCTGAAACAAAACCAGCTGGTTTGCCATATTGAAGATGTGCCTCCCTATCAATTTCTTCCTGTGTCGTAGGGATGGATGTGTAGTTATGATTGAAAGGTGGAGGAACACTATCATACCCTAGACCCTTGTTTTGATTATCTTTGAATTTTAATTGGGTTTCAAATAAGGACTCGACTGTCTTACTTGACGCAGTATAATTTTTGAAACTAACATCTGTTTTTCCACACTTAATTTTCAAGGCGTCAAGTTCTTCGGTTACAGCATCAAGTTGTCTCTTAATATAGGCATAATTTTCACACTTGTTGCTGAATTCTTCCTGAAGCTTCCTAAAGTCCTTTATTTTTGTTTCTAACAGGGCCTTTAGGGGTTTCTGTCCTTTCCTGAGTTGATAACCTTCATATCTCAGGTCCTCAACTTCTCTTTTTAATAAATCATTATGTTCACGAAGAAGTTTAATCGTGGCTTCACATGATTGAGAACATGAAACTTCATTGACCGGGAGGTTTGCGGAACACATTGTTTTTCCACACTTCAAAGCGTCAATTTCTTCAATTATATCAGCAAGACTAAGACGATTGAGATCTTTTGTCTTCTTGATGACATCCACGTTCATATCCCACGACTTTGGAAGTGCATTCAGCAGCTTTTTGTTTATCTCAGATTTAGTCAAGAAGATCCCAGCTATACTCATCTCAGTAGTAAATGCAGTAAATCGCTGCAACTGAGTTTCGAGGGTTTCTCCATGGATATAATCGAACATGTTGAAATTTTGTCTTAACATATCCTGACGACTCTCTTTCATGTCTTCAATTCCCTTATAGACCTCAAAAACTATTAAAAGTCAAATTTAAAGAGTCAAGCTTAAAAGTCAAACTTAAATTTAAAAATGTCCTTTGACTATAAACCTCAAAAGTCAACCTTAAAAGTCAAATTTAAAAAGTCAAACTCAAAAGTCAAACTTGAAAAGTCAAACTTAAAAGTCAAACCGAAAAGCTAAATTTGAAATTTTAAAAGTCAAACGAGAAAGTCAAAGTTTAAAGTCAAAGGTCAAACTTTAAAGTCAAAGTCAAAATTTTAAGTAAAAATCAAAAATAAAATTCAAAATTTAAAAACTAAAATTTTTGGTTGAAAAAGTAATTTAAAAATAAAAGATTTTGAGTTTTGGGCTAAAAGTGTCAATTTTCGAAATTAAAACAGCGAAAATAAGATATTTGAATTAAAAACGGAAGGAATTTAACATCTAGAAAGCTAGATGAGTTGGAGGTGGCGTTGGTTGATGAATGGGAGGGCGTGAGTTCGATTCCTGGCCGCTCCAAATTCGCTCCCCCCCCCCCTTTTTTTAAGTGAAGCCTTCAGGTAAGCCACAAGGCCGACCGTAAACCCTTCAAAAACCGTAAACTCTTCGCAGATTACGTGAAAAACAGCGTTTTTCACCTCTTTTTGCTCCAAAACTCGATCAAAAACTCGTTTTTATCAAAAACGCGAAGAACAAACCCCCCCCCCCCCTAATTTTCAAAGATCTATCCAAAAACGCAAGAATCTTTCCAAAATAAGATCAAATCAGCTCCAGATCTGACAAAGATGAGTGATACAATCCTTGCTCTGATACCACTTGTAAGTCCCTAATCTGCTTGTGTATCAATCAGATCCGTTTGATGGTGCGGAATCCCAATCAAACGGATGATGTCAGATCAAATAGAAGAGAAGGAGAAAAAGAAGATGATGAATCTTGTATGTATTGATTAGAATGAAGATCCGGATACAAGATTCACACACACAAACACACACTCTCTTTTCTCTCTCTCTCTAGAACACCTTCAAATGCACACACTTAAGCTCCTCTAGTGTTCATCACTCTACTCCTCACCCCTTACACCTATATTTATACATAAGAAACATGGGCTTGGTGAACATGGATAGTGAATGGGTTTACGGTCGTAAATGGGTTTACGGCCGTAAACACCCATTGGGCCGTAAACAGGGTTTACGGTCGTAAACCTGTTTACGGCCGTAAACACCGAGCTGTTTACGGTCCTAGACATAAAAATACATTTTCCTAGAAAAGCAAAGTATAAACCATATTTTTGACCCAACAATATGGCAAAGAACATCATTTCTTTTCATGGATTATATAGACAGGGTTTCAGATATTCATTTGATAATAGTAATGGTTCTATTAATGTTTATTTGAATGGTGTTTTTTATTTCAATGCATTTCCTTGTAATGGAATATATGAATCTGTGTTGGTTGTAGACAACTTAGGAAATGATGTGTTGAATATTGATTCGTCTAATAGTCTAGACAAAGCATGCTTGTGGCATTGTCGCCTTTGCCATGTCAACAAGAATCGCATAGCCCAACTCCAAAAGGATGGAGTGTTGGAGTCATTCGACCTTAGGGACGATGACGTGTGTGAGTCTTGTTTGCTTGGGAAGATGACCAAGTCACCCTTTACTGGCACTTGTGATAGGGGTGAGGGTTTATTGGATCTTATACACACCGATGTGTGTGGGCCCTTTAGATCCACCACAAGGGATGCTTGCCGCTTCTACGTGACTTTTACAGATGATTATAGCAGATATAGATATATCTACTTAATCAAGCATAAGTCAAAAACCTTTGAAAAGTTCAAAGAGTTTAAGAATGAAGTGGAGAATCAGCTGGGCAGGAAAATCAAGATGCTTCGGTCAGACCGAGGAGGAGAGTACCTAAGTCTTGAGTTTCACGACTATCTAAAGGAATACGGAATTGTTTCGCAATTGACGCCTCCGAGAACGCCACAATTGAATGGTATGGCTGAGAGACGTAATCGAACCTTGTTGGACATGGTTCGTTCTATGATGAGTCGGGCTTCGTTACCAATAGCTTTCTGGGGGTATGCCTTAGAGACTGTCGCCCATATCCTTAACCTCTTTCCCACCAAGAAGGTTGCCAAAACACCTCACGATATGTGGACAGGGAAAGCTCCCTCGTTGGCACATATCAAGGTTTGGGGTTGCGAGGCTTTCGTGAGACGAGAGACTCACGACAAGCTCTAACCTCGTAGTAAGAAGTGTTATTTCATCGGCTATCCACAGAAGTCTTTTGGCTATCTCTTCTACAGACCGAGTGACAATGTTGTCTTCGTTGCGAGAAGAGGGGTTTTTCGAGAAAGAGAACTCATAAGCCAAGAGGACAGTGGGAGGCAAATTGATATTGAAGAGATTCAAGAGCAAAGCGATGAAGGAACTTCTAACACTAACACTCAACCCGAGGAGGAAACTCCTGTTGAGCCAATTGACAAGTCCTTACCTCTTAGACGTTCCAGTAGGGTTAGTGTTCAACCCCAGTTTTATGGTTTTCATATTACTAATGAAGGGGATATGTTTATTAGTGATGAAACACTAATAAATTTGGATGAACCTAGCAGCTACAAGGAAGCCATGGCAGGCTCGGAGTCTGCTAAGTGGAAAGAGGCAACGGACAGCGAGATTCAGTCCATGTACAACAACCAAGTTTGGAATTTGGTTGACAATGTGTCGGGTCGTAAGACAGTCGGGTGCAAGTGGATCTTCAAGAAGAAGACAGACATGGATGGGAATGTGCACACTTATAAAGCACGATTGGTTGCGAAGGGCTTTACTCAAACTCCTGGAGTTGACTATGATGAGACCTTCTCACCAGTTGCGAAGATAAAGTCTATTAGGGTAATGCTCGCAATAGCTGCGTTTCATGATTATGAAATATGACAGATGGACGTGAAAACCGCTTTTCTTAATGTAAAGTTGGCCGAGGATGTTTACATGAATCAGCCAGAGGGTTTTGTCGATGCGAAACATCCAAATAGAGTGTGTAAGCTTGATAAATCCATTTATGGATTAAAGCAACCGTCTCGCAGATGGAATCTTTGTTTTGACGAGAAAGTCAAAGAGTTTAGCTTTCTGAGAAGCGAAGATGAATCTTGTGTATATGTCAAAGCCAGTGGGAGTATAGTAAGCTTCCTCATATTGTATGTCGATGACATACTACTCATAGGAAACGACATCCCGACACTGCAGGAAGTTAAGTCCTGGCTTGGGAAGTGTTTAACTATGAAGGACCTCGGAGAGGCTGCCAATATTCTGGGAATAAGGATAGTGAGAAACATAAGTAAGAGACTGATAGGACTCAGTCAGGATACATACTTGGATAAGGTACTAAAGCGTTTTAGTATGGAAAATTCCAAGAAAGGGGAGTTGTCAATCCAAAGCAATACCAAGTTGAGTAAGACTCAAAGCCCGAGTACAGAGGCAGAGATAGTTGATATGAGCCGAGTACCTTACGCTTCCGCAGTTGGCTCGATCATGTACGCTATGACTTGTACTTGCCCTGATGTGGCCTTCGCTTTGAGCATGGTCAACAGATATCAGGGAAACCCTGGTAGAGCCCATTGGACTGCAGTTAAGAATATTCTTAAGTACCTTCGGAGGACCAAGGAATGGTTTCTAGTCCTCGGTGGGAGTGATGACTTAAGGGTACGAGGGTACAGTGACGCTAGTTTCCAGACGGATCGGGATAATTACCGTTCGCAGTCAGGCTGGGTCTTTACCCTTAATGGAGGAGCAGTGACTTGGAAAAGTTCCAAGCAGGAGACTGTGGCTGATTCAACGTGTGAATCAGAGTACATTGCAGTGAGTGAAGCGTCAAAAGAGGAAATATGGTTGAAGAACTTCATTGGAGACCTTGGAGTTGTGCCATCCATAAAGGAGCCCATGGAGATTTTCTGTGATAATGAAGGAGCGGTTGCCTTAACCAAGGAACCAAGGGATCACGGTAGATCAAGGCATATCGACAGAAAATACCATTTCATTAGACATCGGGTAGAAGAGGGACTCCTCATAGTGAAGAGGGTATCGTCAGAAGATAACCCAGCAGATCCCCTTACAAAGGGACTGAGCAGGGTTAAGCACTTGCAGCACGCTAGGAGCATTGGGCTAAAGGACGATATGAGTTTAGATTAGATAGGAAACGTGTAATAGATAATTTGTACTTGACATTTGATATAAATAAAGGCGTTTTATTTAAGAGTAAGGTTACTATCTTGTGTTGGTTATTTATCTATTGTTTCAGTTTTGCATGTTTTGACTTCCTGAATAATAAGATTATTCGAACGGTCCACAGTCGCTCATATGTTGGAAGTAGATATGAAAGAAGACTGTCATGAATTTGTTTGTAGATTGTCTAAAAGGTTTTAGACATAGCAATGGTTTGCTGAAAAGTTCATGAGTGCTTATGAATTGTGATTTGAGCATTGGAATAAACCCGCGTTTGCTGGTATCACTTCATGGAATTTTATCTCGAGTGATCGCAAAGCGATAAAATCTTATAGTCTTAAAACTTAGAGATATGGTTATTTTTTGTTGGTTGGTTATGAATTGATGATGTGTAAACGCATTAGTAACTTGATGTTATAAAACACATTGTTGTGCATGATTTAATTAGTAAATAGTAAAAGCATATGAGTCGAAGTTGATCTGTTCCTTTTATTCTAAGAGAATAAAGGTGATATCTTGGCCACTCGATGATTTGGTTTGACTTATGTGTCGGGCCCGGTCAGAACAAAGTTGATGTGTTCAACTAAGTTCTATGTCAAACAAATCAGAGATCGAGAAACAAAGTGCTGACAATAAGTATTGTAAGCATGATATCTAGAACAGAGGATTATATGATCCCTTATCTGAAGGACAAGTTATTGATCAGAGTTGACAGCGGCGTATAAGAGCTACGATTGCTAATCGGATCCTAAAGTCATATGTGAGATATACTTACTAGACTTATCCAAGTGGGAGACTGTTGAATTAGTGTCTAAGCCCGTAACTATATTTGGTATGCACTTGACCCGGTTGTGCATGGTCCTTTTGGGTTGCCTTCACCAAAGAAACTTGACAAAGTAATTTAAGAGAGAGAGAAGATATTATGATTTATTAATATATTATAAGAATAATATATTAAAGGAGAAATCATATTATTTAATTAATATTAGTCATAAATTAATTAGGAATTAATTTGGTGACTAAAAGAGATTAATTAAATAAAGGGGTTTAAACTGTGAAACGTGTGATAGTTGGATTTAGGGTTGGGAAACCTTATGGATCAAAGGGGGAACGAAATTATGATGGGGATCCATCATATTTTCGTCCATAGGCTCCATTCCATAAGGTTCCATGGGCTGCTTGGTGATTAAGTTGTCCATTAGGGCTTTACCTGAAACCCTAGCAGCCTACAGTATAAATAGAGACCCTTGCTTGCAATTTTCGGCCACTTGATCACAAGAGAAACCCTAGGGCCGATTTTAGCATCCTTCCTCTTCTCTCATAATTGCCTTCTTGCTTGTGTGGTGTTTGTAAGCCATTAGAGGAGTTACACTTGTGACTCTAAGCTCAAGAACAAGAAGAATCAAAGGATTTCAAGCCAATTGAAAGAGGTAATCACTTAGATCTGTTCTTATAGTGTTAATTTCGAGTTATGTATGCTAGATCTAGGGTTACAAGTCTTGGATTAATTACATGTACAATAGAGAAGCCTAGATCCAAGCTTTAGGGTTTTGCATGAGCACATAGGATGTTCTTTTGTATAAAACCCATCAATTCTTCCAGACAAACTTGATCATGTGCCTTCCTGTTATGCATGCCAACGGTTCTGCTTCAATCCATTTCGTAAAATAGTCTACAGCCACGACCATATATTTTAACCTTCCTGGCGCTTCTGGGAATGGTCCCACAATGTCTATTCCCCATTGATAAAATGGCCAGGGGATGGATATATTGGATAAGGGCGCCGGTGGATTCGCTTGGACCGGGGAGAACGTTTGGCACTCCCCACATGCTTTTGTCAGCTCTGCTGCGTCTTGGTGCACGGTGGGCCAGTAGATCCCCATCCGAAGCACCTTTCCCGTTAAAGCTCATGCACCCTCATGTGCGCCTGCTTGACCTTCATGTGCTTCCCGCAACGCCTCTTTCCCTTTGATCTTGTCCACGCATCTTAGCCATGGGGTTGTTAACCCCTTCCGATATAGCTCCCCCTCAATTAGAGCGTATAAAGGTGCCTTTATGCGTATTCTTCTGGCTTCGTCATGACTATCAGGTAGGACGCCTTGCTGTAAGTAGTCTATTAGTGGGGTCATCCATGTGGGTCCCATTGTCGTGAGTGTGCTTACATGCCGTTCCTCTATGCTTCTTTCCTTGAGCACTTCGACCAAAACCTTCTTTGATAAGTGATCAAAACATGTCGACACCAGTTTGCTTAGGGCATCTGCTCTCATGTTCTCGCTCCTTGGGATTTGCTTGATAGTGAACTCCTTAAAGGATTTGGTAAGTTGTCGCACTGTCTTAACGTATCTTTCCATTCTTTTGTCTCTTGTCTCGAAGCTTCCATTAACCTGGTTGGCGCCAGTCTTGAGTCTGTCAGCGCAGCTACAGCCTCCGCCCCTATTTGTTTGGCCAAGTGTAGGCCGGCAAGCAATGCCTCGTACTCCGCCTCATTATTTGAGGTGTGGAAGTCGAAACGGAGGGCATACGTAACCTCTTCTCCTTCTGGGCTGGTTAAGATTAGGCCAGCCCCCGAGCCCTCACTGCTGGACGCTCCATCGGTATACAACGTCCATTTTCTATTTCCCTCTGGAATTTCTTTTACCACCATGATTCCTTCTTTGGTTACGTCTCCTTCCCCTGGGACTTCAAGTAGGAAATCTGCCAGTGCATGCCCTTTGATGCTTGTCCTTGTCTGGTAGCTAATATCAAGTTCACCCAATTCGATCGCCCATTTTGCGAGTCTTCCTGAGGTTTCGGGCTTGAGCAAGATTTGTTTAATCGGGTAATTCGTCAGGACCTCTATTTGGTGGGCCTGAAAATACCGTCTAAACCGTCTTGCAGCATAGATCAGCGCTAGCACCAGCTTTTCCAGGGTGGGATAGTTAAGTCCAGGGCCTTGTAACGCTCTGCTCACGAAGTACACTGGTTTTTGTTCCCCTTCTATTTCCACAACTAGTACAGAGGATATGGCTTTGGCTGAAGTCGAGAGGTATACCTGCAATATCTCACCCGGAATGGGGGTAGCTAACGTGGGTAGTTTGTGTAAAGCTTCCTTAATTCCTTGGAGTGCTACCTCTGCCACCGTTGTCCACTGGAAATTACTTTTCTCGATACAGCCTTTCAATGTGTTGAATAGCGGCATAGCCTTTTCAACTGACTTTGAAATGAACCTACTGAGCGCCGTGATTTTCCCATTCAGGCCTTGTGCGTCCCTTAGAGTACTTGGGGGTGGTGTTTCCATGAACTCGTCCACTTTTGCTGGGCTGGGCTGGATGGCTTGTCTGGTAACATAGTATCCTAGAAACTGGACTTCTTCCACTCCAAACGTGCACTTGCTCGGGTTTAGCTTCATCCTTGATTTCTCCAACGTTTTGAAAGTCTCTTCGATAACCTGCAATATCTTTACCTCATCCCACTTTTAATGACCATATCGTCGACATATACTTCAATGTTTCTCCCAATCTGGCTTGAGAACATGGAGTCGACCAGACGTTGGTATGTTGTCCTCGCGTTTTTTAAACCAAAGGGCATTTTGGTATAGCAAAATGTGCCATGGTCGGTGTAGAAAGTTGTTTTCTCCTCGTCGTCCTTACTCATCAGGATCTGGTGATACCCTTTATACGCATCTAGGAAACATTTTAATTTGAAACCTTGTAGTGATTCTACCTTCTGGTCAATTTCCGGGTGGGGGTAGCAATCTTTAGGGCATGCCTTGTTAAGGTCGGAGAAATCGATGCACATGCGCCATGACCCGTCATGCTTTTGTACCATGACAGGATTGGCTATCCAAGTTGGGAAAACTGCTTCCCTCAGGATCCCTGCCTTTGTCAGCTTAGCCACCTCCGCGTTGATCGCCCTATTACGATCTCCCCCCTGGACCCTCTTTTTCTGTTTAACTTCCTTTGTACCCGGTTTAATCATGAGTTTGTGTTCAATGATTTTCCGGTCTACACCTACCATGTCTGTGGGAGTCCATGCAAATATGTGCTTGTATCGCCTGAGGAGATCGACGAATGACCGCCTGGTGTGCCCTAGAAGGTTGCGACCGATGTTGATTGTCTGATCAAGGTGTTCTTCGTTGACCACCTCTTTCTCGTCTGTCGATTCACCCCGTGCTTTTTTGGTTTCTCTTGTTATCTCGGCTGGTTGCATAATCGTAAAGCACCGCAGTTGTCTTGGCGGTGTGGCCAGGATTGTGGCTGGACCTCCGCTAGTGTTGAACTTCACTATCTCGTGCATTGTGGACGGAATCACGCCTAATTTTAGCAAGACTGGCCTTCCCAGAATGATATTATGCTCTGCTGAATGTCGGATCACAACGAAATCGACCAGGACTGTTTTCCTTCGTTGCTTGTCATGACTAGTAAGTGTAAGAGGGAGGTGGATCATGCCTAGCGGCCATAGACTGTGTCCCGTGAATCCGACCAACCTTCCCGTTGTAGGTCTCAGGCCGTCCTTCCACCTGTCTGGAAGGAGGCGGAAACAATGCTCGTAGATGATGTCTGCGGAGCTACCTGTGTCGATATACACTTTGTGTATGACCACGTATTTAATAGAGGCATGTATTATGAGAGAGTTATCACCTGTCCAGCCTTCGGGTCTGGGATCTTGTGCCGAGAATGTGAGCTCTTGTGTCATGGGCGTGAGGTTCTCCTGGTGTGCAGTTCCCTCGTGTCTGCTTCTCTTGCCTCATATCATGAATATTTCTTTGGGATGAGTACCTTCTTTAGGAGCTCCTTTGGTGTTTTCTATGTCAAACTTGGCAAGCAGGCTGCGTGCTACCTCCACAAGATCTCCCTTGAGCTTTTTCTCCTCCATTTCTTTTTTAAGGACCGAGCAGTTGGTAGTGTCATGTGTTTTGCTTTTGTGGTATTCGCAGTACCGTCCTTTTGGTGCTCTCTCTTGCTGCTTGTTCGCGACCACATATACATCTGGACGACGACCCAGTCTGTCATCCTTGACGAACGGCCTGAAGCGACCCAGTGGTCTCTTCCCTCGTCCGAAGTGCCTGCCTCCCCCTGATGTTTCTGTGTAGGTTAGGTTAGAACGCTTGACGGCCATGGCGTTTAAGTATGCTTGTTTCGCTGCTTCGCCTTCCTCCTGTCTTAAATATCTTTTCACCCTTTCCTTTAGTTCAGCTTTTGTCTGTGGTTTTTTGCCCATGAGTTTCTGTGACAGAGGGCCGGGGAGGAGTCCCCATGTGAAAGCTCCTGCTATAAGACCCTTGTCATGACCCGGCACGTCCAACGTGGCGTTTGTAAACCGTTTGAAGTACTCTCTTATGCTTTCCCCTTCCTTTTGCTTACATCCGATGATGGAATGGGAATCGCCTTTGTACTTTCGCAGTTGCATGAAGTTGGTGAGGAAAAGATACTTGAGTTGGCCAAAGTTGTAAATGCTACCTGGGCGCAGTGTCTTGAACCACGTGCCTGCATTTCCATCTAGTGTCGTTGGGAAATATGTGCACCAGAAACGCTCGTCTAGCTTTAATGACATCATTGTCCATTCATATGTATCGATATGACTGTCCGGATCGGTGGTACCATTGTAAGTTTTCAAGTTGGGGAGCTTCATTGTGTTTGAGATCTCGTAATCCAGTAGTTCCTTGGCAAACGGAGATGTGACACTCCGTGACAGGCAATCCTGATTGGGTATGGTTAGCGAGCCCTGTACATTATACTGGTGGGGCGTGTTGTACGGCTATGCCCCGGGGTGACCGTAGAACGCTTGGTATCCTGGGTTAGGACCATAGAAGACCTGCTGCTGGAATGGCAACTGCAGCGAGTATCCCGGATGTATGAGTTGAGGTTGAGCCAGGGATTACGTTGGTGCAGGCTGCTGTTGACTTGTGTGGGTGGTCACTATAGGCTCACCCCATGTGCCTGTCGAGAGGTGAGGAAACAATGGTGGTGCTATCATAGTTTGCGCGAGCGGTGGGAGCATCAGGGGTGTGTTCGTCAGTATCTGGATCTGTGGTGACACGTGGAGTGACGGTTGGGTGTGTGGTGCTTGGCTTGCTGGCATCGTCGCTGGAAAAAGAGGAAGTTGGCGTTGTACCATCGGGGTAGTTAACGGCATCGGCAAAGGTGTGGCTAGTGGTACCGTCCCCATAGGTGGCCTCGGTTGTCGGGACGGCGGTTGGATGATGGCTTCTATGCTTGTTGTTGGCAGCGAAGGAGGTGGTTGAGCTAGTTGTTGGGTTACCAGGGGTGTTATAGTTAGCATAGAGCTTCCTTCGCCGGTGGGCTCATTGGTGGCCGTTATGGGTGGCGGTATGTCGTCCAACGGTGTCATGGAGCGTATAGGGTTGTTCTGGATTCCCTCAACCCCGTCATCGCCGTCATACACCATTGATTTTGTTGAAACAGTGGTTTTTGCTTCGTTCTTCGTCACACAAAACGGATGGCGCCAAATGATGCGACCTTGACCTTGACCTTCTATTTTCTCTCCGGTATGGTGTTAGGAGGTATCTGCAAGGCCACACGAAAGAATAGCCGTCAGCCGTTTCCCGGGAGGAGGCTCCCGGAAGAACGCTCTGACCGTCACGTTAGATGGGGTTTTAGGTGTTTCTCAAGGAGATTTCTCTTAGAGAAGATGACTTACCTTTAGGGCTCCTGAGTGCGCCCTTTTATACCTAGCGATCCTGCTTGTCCGTACGGGACAGGATCGCTTTAAGCGTACAAGGTCAGAGGCGCTGATTGGAGGGTTGTGCGCCTCTTTATGTCATAGTACTGCCATTGGCTCCGGCGGTAATGCTCTGACCCTCTGCCTTGTCGCTTGACCGTATCCTTTGTCTTGACACTGGGAGCGTCTCTGGCGGACGCGAGCCTTTTGCCGGGGCGCCCTGATCTTAGGGGCGCTGAGCCCGCTCCTCTTGGCTCGGCCGGGGCGCCAGGTATCTTGGGCAGGCGTGACTCTTCCGTGCCGACTTAGGCACATCATCAGGTCGTTACAAATTGGTATCAGAGCCTTGGTTTGAGGGATTCGGGCACACCCTCGGGTGTGTCTGGACTCAAACTAAGGAAATGGTAAAATGGTTTTCAAAAATAACATAAAAAGGGTTTTAAAAGAAACAAAAAGATGAGAGTGCAACGCACGTGATCAGCTGAGCCATGTAAGTAGTTCCCCAATATGATTAGCTATGTTATGCTGATGTTGAGTTGTGTTGATTATATGGAACTTGCTATGTGTATGTTTTTTTTAAAATTATATACGGTTAGGAGCTTATAGCCTCAGAATGATTGGTTTAGCCTTATTTTCTATTCCTCGATTGGATGTGGTCTTAGGGTAGAATCTTTTATTCGAAAGTTTATTTGATCCTTTCTGTGTATAATTTGCATGCATAAAGGCAACCTATTGCGATTGATTTGATTGATACTACTAGAGTAAATCTTAGGATAGCCTGAGATCGTTATTGCGGTAGTTGTGGGTTATGGTTTAGTTTTGGGTCGAGTTGGAGTTAGCAGGTAGGGAAGTAGGGCAAGGTACAGGTAGGTGTGGAAGGTAGTATTGGGCCCACACTACTGGAAGCACAGGACCTGTACCCGAGCCAGTGCTAGATCTGACGGAGGACCAGTGTGGGAAGACCCCCCCCCCCTTTTGTATATAAAATCCTGGTCATTGTAACTTATAACATTTTAGTTCAGCATGGTGGTGACACGATTTGGAGCAGGAGGATCAGGATCGGGATCTGGATCGGGGGCTGGGTCAGGTGACCCCACTGAGGTCTTTGATGAGAGGCTGCGTGAGCTCATTGCAGCCGAGGTTACCAGGGGCATCCTTGACTCTATCCCAGTCATTTTTGGGACGGTCAAGGAGGGTATTATGGAGATTATGGAGGAGAGATTCATGACATTCAGGGCTGAGATGGCGGCGGGTCAGGTTGGGGCCCGAACTCCCTCGTTTCGGGAGTTCAAGGTGTCACACCCCCGAATCGTCATATAATAACGGCGGAAACGTCAGGGGGCAGGTGACGTCATGCGTAGTATCACAACAGTTGTACCATAGTAAGCAAAGTAAACACAACCATTACATTACAATATGATTATTTATATGTTTGTCATCATGATAAGCCAAAGATAAAGACGAGACTTCAATATGCTCCGTCTTCTCTAAAAGCTGGCGAGATACCTGTCTAACGTTGTCCTGAGAATACAAGCGGTTTTGAAAACGTATCAACATAAAGCTGGTGAGTTCATAAGCATGTTTTTGTATTGAAAACTAGTCACTGAATTTGTACAAATGGTTTCTTTTCATTATAAGTAAAATGTCATTTGTATCGAAAACATTTGTTATCAAAGTCTGGAATATGTATGCATGCTTTCCAAGAAAATCCAATATTTTCTAACATGTTTGTTGATTTCTGTGTAAGATATTTCCGTTTGAAAACCCTGGCTACCACCAGTATGTAATGTATGTTCTGTTTTGAAACCCTGGCTACCCACCAGTATGTAATGTAGTTTTATTATGCAAATAAAACCAAAGTTTGTGTCCCTGGATTACCCTACAATATGTAGATAGGTAGTTTTATTAATTAAAATAAAACTAAAGAAGAAAGAATTCCCGTAAACAAAGGTTAGTTGATACTATTGTGAGTTCGTATAACCATACTAATATGACCGATGCACCTCCTTGACGTTTCTTCAGGCGTCGTACGATTACAAAATTTGTCACCCCAGGCGTGCCCGCCTAACTGTAGCTAACAGTTCAGGTGTGGGATTGTCAGTCCTGAATAGATCTATTCACAAATTTCACGCTCTCCCTCAAGGAGACTCTGGTTATACTAATGGAGAGGATTTATTGGTACCCCGAAGGGCATAACGAAGATAAGTCTCACAATCCTGTATTAACTAGTTTACGTTGTTCTGTTGTACTCGTGATCGAAATTGTTGTAATCAGTGTAGAGTATAAATAATTATACACAAAATAATTATTTAGTAAGATACTCTTATTGTCTGTATGGATAAACTAAGTATGTCATAGTTTATATGTTTGACTTTGCACGTAGTTTGATTCTGTAAAACCGGTAAGAAATCCCCAAACTATACCTATTATAGTTTGACTGGTAAGTTACGTTCATGTACTTGTTCTGGAAACTATGCAATTAAGTTTAGAAAACGTCCCTTATGCTCTGCATTTTACAAAAAGGGGGTTAAAGTATCTAAATGATTAACGTAAAACCATCGTAATTGCATCAGTTTTTAAGTTGTGAAAACCTTTATGTATGGCTTGTATTCCCCCCTGAAAACGTTATAAAAACTTATAAAAGCGTAGGGGTATGAACTCACAGTTTGACGTAGGATTCAGGTGTACGATCGGTTATGAGCGTTGAGTGTCAACTGATGTTTCGTATGCGAGTGGATCCTATTAACATATAGTAACACGTATATGTATTAGATTAAGGTGTTTCATGACAAAACATGACGGGAAACCACCCTAAGGACTTTGAAACACTAACACTAAGTGTTCGATCCAAAAATGATCAAACTAGGGAAGTGTATGGCCATAAAATCACGGATTTTGATGTGTGTGCGGCCAGGAAGTGTGTGCGGCTGCACACAGGAGTGTGCGGCCGTACAGAAGTGTGTGCGGCCGTACACAGGAGTGTGCGGCCATACATTCCTCAATAATGCTCCAAAATCGATTTTTGAGGTGTTTTAGGGTTCAAACCAAGTCTAACTCGAATATAGGGGGCCAAACTCTCACTTTGGAGGGTCTTAAGGGTGTGTGCGGCCACCATATGAAGGTGTGTGGCCGTACACCTTCAAGTGATGAAGAACATGAAGAACAATGAAGAGTTTTGGGCTTAGATTAAGGGTTCTTACCAGATAATAAGCTGAATGATGGAGTACTTCACGATTTTGAGGCCTTTAGAGTGTTCTTGAATGAAGTTTCTAGAGAGAGAAAGTAGAGAGAGAAGTAGAGTGTAGCCAAAGAGGGAAAAGTATGTATGAAGGGGGGGTCTCCCCCTATATATAGAGGGAGTGTGCGGCTGGGGGAATGGGTGTGCGGCCGCACACCCATGTGTGCGGCCGTACACACCTCTCATGAGTGTGTATGGCCCGTTTTGCTTCTATACGACATGTTGACTCATTCCTAAATACATTCCCGGCTATACTCATGCTTAGAACACTTAAACGAACCCTTAAACGACGTTAAAAGGTAATGGATTCGAGTTAAACATTAATATAATTGACCAATCGTACAAGATGGAAGTTCCGGGTTGTCACACAAGGCGTGTGGAGCACCAGAGTTCTTCGGGGTCAGGGACCCCATTGTCAGCCGACGCTGGGTAGCGGATATTGAGAACGCCCAGCGCACGAGTTCCTGCACGTATGCGGAAAAGGTTGGGTTTGCTTCTTGTATGTTGAGGGACAGAGCCTGGGATTGGTGGGGCGAGGTGACTTGCTAGGTGGGTTCAGCCGGAGTGGCTGAGATGTCATGGGCCGAGTTTGTTCGGCGGTTTGATTCGGAGTTTGCACCACCTATTGAGGTGCAACGATTAGTGAGGGAGTTTAATGACCTGCGGCAGACCATCGAGACTGTGGCGGAGATCACCGCCAAGTTTCGAGAACGAGCTTTGTTGATCCCACAATATGCTACTGATGAGGAGATGAAGCGGACCCAGTATCATTCCATACTGAGGGATGATATACGGGAGTTTGTGAGCTTTACGGGGTGCAAAACCCTGAATGAGATGGTGGAGAAGGCCCATAAGCGGGAAATGGAGTTGGACTTCCGCACCAAGCGGAAGCCAGAACCGGCGCAGGCAGCAGTAGGTCAGGCTAAGAAGCCTAAGACTTCCGATGTTTCCAGCAGGGGCCAGCAGGGTTGGGGCCGATGTGCCAAGTGCGGGATATTTCATAGTGGAGCTTGTCAGACAGCTGGGGTGTCGGGCTGTTACTCATGTGGTCAGCAGTGCCACATGAGCAAGGACTGCCCCAAGAAGGGCTTGATATGTTTCCACTGCAACCAGATGGTCCATAAGAAGGTCGATTGTCCAAGGTTGCAGAGAGGGGGAGGAGCAGGGGCGGCGCCCACGCCCGCCACTATGAGGATTACTAAGGGCCACCCTGTTAAGGCGGAAGCTCCAGCGGTGAAGAGCCGCGCATTTCAGCTGACTACTAACGAGGCTCGAGCAGCGCCGGACGTTGTGGCTGGTACGTGTTTATTCTTTCCTGCTTTATGTTTATTCGTAGTGCTTATATGTATGTATTATGCTTGTATAAGGACCTTTTGGTCAATGGTATGTCGGCTCATGTTTTGTTTAATTCGGATGCTACCCGATCTTTCGTGTCTCTTTCACTTAGCAAGAAGTTCCGGGACGCGCCGGGGACTCTGGATTCCCCGCTCGAGGTAGAGATTGCAGATGACCGCACTGTGAGTGCTGCGAGGGTGTACCAGAACTGTGTTCAGAATATGCTTGGCGAGAGGTTTCGTGTTGATTTAGTCCCAATACCGTTGTGCGGATTGAAGGTGATTGTTGGGATGGATTGGCTGGGGGCCAATGAGGCAATGATTGATTACGAGCGCCAGTTGCTGAGGGTTCGAACCCCAAGTGGGGGAGAACTGGTGATACATGGTGAGAGAGCCTCGCAGGGGCCAACTCTTTGTTCGGCTGCGAGGGCAAGGAGGTTTCTACAGCAGGGTCGTATGGGATATCTGGCTTATATCTCAGATACGAGGGTTAAGACCACGACAGATATGAGTAGTGTGCCGGTTGTGCGGGAGTTCCAGGATGTTTTCCCCGAAGAGTTACCAGGAGTGCCTCCGGAGAGGCAAGTGGAGTTTCACATTGACTTAGTACCAGGTGCTGCACCAATAGCAAAGGCATCGTATCGGTTGGCACCACCCGAGATGCAGGAGCTATCTGTGCAGCTTCAGGAGCTGCTAGACCGAGGGTTCATCCGTCCGAGCAGCTCTCCGTAGGGAGCGCCGATCCATTTCGTGAAAAAGAAGGATGGATCGCACAGGATGTGCATTGATTACAGGGAGCTGAACAAACTAACGGTAAAGAACCGTTATCCATTTTCGAGGATTGATGATTTATTTGATCAGCTTCAGGGTGCCTCTTGGTTCTCCAAGATTGATCTTCGGTCCGGGTATCACCAGATGAGGATTTGGGATGAGGATATACCGAAGACGGCTTTCAGGACTCGGTATGGGCATTATGAGTTTGTGGTGATGCCGTTTGGGCTCACCAATGCCCCAGCAGCGTTCATGGACCTCATGAACCGGGTGTGTATGCCGATGTTGGATCAGTCAGTGATCGTTTTTATTGACGACATTCTGGTCTATTCTAAGACCAAGGAGCAGCATGAGCAGCACTTGAGGGAGGTGCTGGAGACTCTGAGGGCGGAGAAACTTTATGTAAAGTTCTCTAAATGTGAATTCTGGCTGAGAGAAGTGCAGTTTTTGGGGCATGTCATCAATCAGGAGGGTATTTCGGTTGATCCAGCCAAGGTGGAGGCTGTAATACGGTGGGAAGTACCGAGGAATGCATCAGAGATTTGTAGCTTCTTGGGTTTAGCGGGCTACTACTGGAGATTTATCCAGGATTTCTCCAAGATTGTTGTGCCTTTGACCCGTCTGACCAAGAAGAATGTGACTTTTCAGTGGGGTAAGGATCAGCAGATGGCTTTTAAGACCCTGAGACGGAGGTTATGCGAGGCTCCGATTCTAGTACTACCCGAGGGGTTGGACGATTTGGTGGTGTACTGTGATGCATCGATTTTAGGGTTAGGTGCGGTATTGATGCAGAAGGGGCATGTGATTGCTTACGCTTCGAGGCAGTTGAAGCCTCATGAGGCGAATTACCCCACGCACGACCTGGAGCTGGGGGCGGTGGTGTTTACCCATAAGAGGAAACTACTTGTATGGAGTATGGTTCACTATTTATACCGATCACAAGAGTTTAAAGTATTTGATGGATCAGCAGAACCTCAATATGCGACAGAGGAGATGGTTGGATGTGCTGAAGGATTATGACTGCGAGATCCTATACCATCCAAGGAAGGCCAACGTGGTGGCCGATGCATTGAGCTGCAAGGCGACGGGGTCCCCTATTGGGGACATTTGTATGAGGTTAACGGTGATTTTCGCCAATGTTAGATATGATCAGGGAGGCTCAGGTTGAGGGGGTGAAGAAGGAGAATTAGAAGATAGAGCGGATTCGGGGGCAGTATCCTTTGTCTGTTAAGGATAGCCGCGACCTTTTGACGCAGTGTGGCCGAGTGTGGGTACCGATGACTGGGGGAGTGAGGCAGAGGATATTAGAGGAGGCGCACAAGTCCAAGTTCTCTATACACCCAGGGGCTACGAAAATGTATAGGGACTTAAGGCTGAGTTACTGGTGGCCCTGCATGAAGCGGGAGATCGCCTGGTTTGTGGAGTGGTGCTTGACATGCAGGAAGGTCAAGGCCGAACATCAGCGGCCTCATGGCAAGGTTCAGCCGCTACCCATTCCCATGTGGAAATGGGAAGAGATCACTATGGACTTCATTACAAAGCTTCCGAGGACAGCGAGGGGCGTGGATGTCGTATGGGTTATCGTGGACAGATTGACGAAGAGTGCCCACTTCATTGCGATTTACGAGAGTATATCCGCAGAAAAGCTAGCGGATATTTACGTTCGAGAGGTGGTGCCTAGGCACGGGGTGCCAGTTTCGGTGGTTTCTGATAGGGATGTTCGATTTACATCTAGATTTTGGAAGAAGTTCCATGAGGAACTGGGTACTCGGCTACATTTCAGCACGACGTACCACCCTCATACAGACGGTCAGAGTGAGAGGACGATCTAGACGCTGGAGGACATGCTTCGGGTATGCGTACTGGATTTTGGAGGGAGTTGGGATACGTACCTCCCACTGGCAGAGTTTTCGTACAATAATAGTTATAATGCTAGTATCCACCGGGCTCCCTTCGAGATGTTATATGGACGGAGGTGCAGGACCCCGATGTGTTGGGACGAGGTTGGGCATCGGGTCACGGGGAGCACTGAGGTAGTGCTTAAGACTACCGGATTGATTCAGCAGGTGCGCGACCGGTTGCGAGTCGCACAGAGCCGCCAATAGAGTTATGCTGATCGGCGGCGATCAGACCTTGAGTTCCAGGTGGGGGACTTTGTACTGCTGAAGGTGTCACCCTGGAAGGGGATTATCATGTTTCGAAAGAGAGTCAATTTGGGGCCTCGGTTTATAGGCCCGTTCAGGATCTTAGCCCGTGTGGGCAAGGTGGCGTATCATTTAGAGCTGCCAGAGGAGCTTAGTCAGATTCACAACACCTTTCATGTGTCTCAACTTCGGAAGTGTGTTGCTGACGAGTCCGCAGTCATTTCCTTAGACGATATTCAGGTGGATGGGAGCCTGAATTATGTGGAGAGGCCGGTCGCCATGTTAGACTGGAAGACGAAGGGTCTTCGGAACAAGGAGGTGAAATTGGTAAAGGTGCAATGGCAGCACCGAAAGGGTTCCGAATAGACTTGGGAGCCCGAGGAAGAGATGTGGAGCATTACCCTGAATTGTTTGCAGCCACGGACTTCGAGGACGAAGTCTAGTTCAAGTGGGGAAGAGTTGTAACACCCAAAAACAGGTATGACCTTATAGCCCTTGAAGTATCTTGATATTGGCATAAGAGACCCTTAAGTACGTTGGGCGTACTTAAGAGTACGCTTAGCGTACTTGGTGAGGAGGAACGCGGAGGAGCAGCACGTACGCTGGGCGTACCAGGAGTACGCTGGGTGTACGTGCCAGCATGTTCAAACACTAAAAATCAGACTTGAGACCTATATAAACATCCTTAACTCCTTTGAACCTCACCTTTAACAGCCTCATTCACCTTCAAACGTCCCTGAAAACCCTAATATCATTTGTGAGTGTAGCTTGAGCTTTAAAAGTGCATTGGTGGCTCTTTTAGTGTTCATCCAAGAAGAAAAAGTTGCCAAGGAAGCTTGGACTGTCACTTGGCTTCAAGAATCTGATTATTATCGACCTTGAGGAGCTTCTGGAGGTATAAAGCTTGTACCTTTTCATTTTAATCACTAGATCTAGCTAGCGTTTCTAGTCTTGTCCCTTTAGTTGATCTTGGACCCTTTTCTTGTGAGTTAAGCAACGCCAGAGGAAGGAGATGATAGATCTGAGGTCCCTTAGTCCTTTTCCAACATAAAAATGGAGTCTTGGTGGGAGTTTTGACCTCATGCATGGGTTAAGAGCTTCAAAATGGTCTTTATGAGGGTGTTGGAATCATATGGGACATGCAAAGGCATAAAGTTGCCAACTTTATGCCTTGGGTCATTTTAATTGGCCTAGATCTGACCTTTGGACGTAAAAGAATCGAGCACTAAGCACTTAATGGAAAAAGTGCTTAATCTGTTAGTACTTCAGGCGTAGATCTGCGTACGCCATGCGTAAGTCCCCGAGCCCCAGTACGTTGCGTGTACCAGGGTGGTACGCTGAGCGTACGCGTCGCATACGGACTTGGACCTGTTTTGGGCTTTTGGGCTATTGAGCCTCACTTGGTTATTGGACTTGGATTACATTCTGTAAATTGTGGGCCATTTCATCTGTTATGGGCCTTAGATATATTGATTGAGCTTTAATGGGCCAAGAGGCCCATTAATGATATTGAACTTAGACTTTGGACCCATTAGCAAGGAAGGGATAATTGGGCCTCATGAAGGGGTTGGAGTTTGGGTTTCTTTTGACTAAGTAAGGTCTTGACATTAATTTAGTATTATTATTCAGCACGGGAGGTTTCAGACTGTTGGGAGAGCAGCTTTTGTATTTCAGCGGACAGAGGTGAGTCTTCTCACCATACTTATGGTTCTAAGGCACCAAGGCCGGCCCATTATGTGATTATGGTATATGTGTTAGTCATTATGTGTTTTGATATGCTATGTGATTGTGTGTTCTGCATGGAAGACCCCGGGGGGAGCCCGAGGCATTGGGTGTAAGACCATGTGGGGTAGCCTATGGCATCCCTAGGTAAAGACCATGTGGGGTAGCCCATGGCATTGGATGTAAGACCATGTGGGGTAGCCCATGGCATTCCCTCAGGTTTTATGTATGCATAGCTTATATGATGTGTTTGTAGCCTAATTGCTAACGAGTTATGTGTATGTGATTGTGTGTGGTATGCTCTGGGGAACTCACTAAGCTTTTTAGCTTATCGTTTGTTGATTTGTTTCAGGTACTTCGGAGCCCAAGTGCAAGGGCAAGGCGTGATGACGTGGCGTGCACTCTATCTCTCCTTCACTGATATGAATCGGGGGACACTCTGATGTTTTCTTTTAAATAAATTGTAATGAATGTGGATTTGAAAACAATTAAGATTGGGGCTTTATGATCTATGCAAAAATGATTGATTAATTAAAATGAAATTTTTTTTGTCAAATTTGGGTTGTTACACCCCCTAGTCTGATGTTATTGGTACGCGGCCAATGACATTGGACTGGACTTAGTTATATAAACCTGTAGGAGAGTCCCCAGCGAGGCTGGCAAGGGGGTGCCAGGCGAGGCTGGCGCGCCAGAGCTGTCTAGGCCATGCTAATGGACCATATATCAACAAGTCCCCCTAGTCTGATGTTATTGTTATGCGACCAATGACATTGGACTGGACTCAGTCATATAAACCATGTGTCATCAAGTCCCCCTAGTCCGATCAGATCCGACTAGACAAAGCTCCAATATGTCAAAGAATGAAAAGAAACAACCAAACCTTTCCCATGAGAATCGTGGCGATGCGCAATGAGCCGGGCATGGGTTGGCTGAATGACCTTTCCTTGTTAGGAGTACAATCTGGTCGATATAATGCAATGTAGCTGTTGTTGCGATCATGTAGAGTGAGGCTGCTGATAATGCTATGCGGAGCGGGGCTGCTATGTGACAATAATGTTGATAGGGCGTCGGGCCAAGGTAGATGAGAAGCGTAAGCTTCCCCTTCAATCCTTAAAACTGTTATCCGACGCATCCATTATTGTAGTTACGCACAAACAGAATGTCACCAATAACCATCTACATAGTCTTCTTTGCATGAGAACCAGTAACCGTCCTGAAAGTGTTTCCAAAGTACACTATAACTAACTGGATTCCCCTCAGTTTGATATGGGTAGCGTTGGTAGCCGGATCAGACTATGATGAATAACGCAAGGTTGTTGTATCAATACGCGACGAAGTTGTTGGCATAATAAAAGGTAGCAAAACCCTTGTCCGAGATCGATGTTGTCAAACTGATGACCTGTAAGGTTGTTGAATGCGATATATGTGGCAGAGATTCCGAGAGCTAGGCGATTGGGTTGCTAGCGGGGATCACGCGGTGAGACTATTGCCGAGATCCAGGCAACAGAGATGCTGATGGATACGTGGCGAGGCAACAGGTAGGGGTTGCGCAGCCAGACCATTTCCGAGAGCCAGGAAACAGAGATGCTAAAAGGTAGTAGGTAGCAGGGTCGCTGTCAGGATAACCTTCTTGCTGGAGAGTAACCTCACTATAGCAGGATGCAATGTGGAGAATGCTTCATCGATCGTCCGAGCACAAGGGAACCATGATGAATGTGAGAGAGGAAACACCGAGGGTGCGGTGTAAGACGTGAAATAGGCTTGTGATGCTCGAATTATGATGCGCGACGATGCGCGACTTATGTTTCACGGCTTAGAAGAGTAGATTTGGCTTAGCAGTCAGCAATCATGGAGATGTCACGCGGGAGAGAATCGCGTGGAACATATCGGGTTTAACTGCCCGCGATCATAGATACATCACGCAGGAGAGCATCGCGTGGGATCATGTAGGCAAAGGTTGCGAGCCTTTGAACCTCTTTGGCGGAGCATGCCGCTGATGGAGTCGAGCTGAGAAGCCAGACGACCCAAGGAGAGGGTGCTGAACCTCGCATGCAGAGCTTGCCACTATAATGGAGTCGGGCTGAGAAGCCAGATGACTTAAGACGAGGGTACTGAACCTCACATGCGGAGATTTCTGAGAAGCCATGTGAATCAAGGCAAGGATGCTGAACCTTGCATGCGGAGCTTGCCGTTGTAACAGAGTCGTACCGAGAAGCCATATGACTCAAGGCGAGGGTATTGAACCTCGCATGCGAAGCTTGCCGCTATAATGGAGTCGGGCTGAGAAGTCAGACGACTCAAGACGAAGGTACCGAACCTCGCATGCGGAGATTTCTGAGAAGCCATGTGAATCAAGGCAAGGATGCTGAACCTCGCATGCGGAGCTTGCCGCTGTAACAGAGTCAGACCGAGAAGCCAGACGACTCAAGGCGAGGGTATTAAACCTCACATGCGGAGCTTGCCGCTATAATGGAGTCGATCCGAGAAGCCAGACGACTCAAGTGGAGGGTATTGAACCTCGCATGCGGAGCTTGCCGCTATAATGGAATCGGGTTGAGAAGCCAGACGACTCAAGGCGAGGGTATTGAACCTCGCATGTGGAGCTTGCCGCTATAATGGAGTCGGGTTGAGAACCCAGACGACTCAAGGCGAGGGTATTGAACCTCGCATGCGGAGCTTGCCGCTATATTGGAGTCGGACTGAGAAGCCAGATGACCCAAGGCGAGGGTGCTGAACCTTGCATGCGGAGCTTGCCGCTATAATGGAGTCGGGCTGAGAAGCCAGACGACGCAAGGCGAGGGTATTGAACTTCACATGCGGAGCTTGCCGCTATAGTGGAGTTGGGCTGAGAAGCCAGACGACCCAAGGCAAGGGTGCTGAACCTCGCATGCGGAGCTTGCCGCTATAATGGAGTCGGGCTGAGAAGCCAGACGACTCAAGGTGAGGGTATTGAACCTCGCATGCGGAGCTTGCCGCTATAGTGGAGTCGGGCTGAGAAGCCAGACGACCCAAGGCGAGGGTGCTGAACCTCGCATGCGGAGCTTGCCGCTATAATGGAGTCGGGCTGAGAAACCAGGCGACTCAAGGCGAGGGTATTGAACCTCGCATGGTTGGGCGCAACAACCCACTATCTATGTGTCCGGCTTGGGTAACCAGTCTGGGTCGAAGTGTAATGGCGTCTGATGCTTCGCTGCATCATGTTGTAGTGACGACTGATGCCTCATCTTCTAATGACTTTGTCGAAAGCCATGCAGTGAGGCTGCTAGGAGCCGGACAGTTGAGCTGTTGTCAGGAGGTGTGTAGTGGGAGTATTGTCGAGAGTAGAGCAACAGGGCCGCTAAAGGCCGAGCGGCGAGCTGCTAGCGATGGATGAGCAACACGACTACTGAGAGCTGGGCAACGAGATTCCCAAGGTTTGAACTACGAGGTTGTCCTTTCGTTCTAATGTTACCTCGGGAATACACTATCACATACGGTATCGGCTCTTCCTATACTTTAACTCTACCCCTTCGGAAAAAAATCACTTATGCATAGTGTCGTACCAACCCTTCTCCCCCCTCTTTTTCTCGAAGGAGGCGAAGAAAAGGGATGACGGATATATGGCCTCTGAAAACTGAGGTATACAACTGCTGCAAGGAGCTAAGCGATGTAAACGCTGAAAAGAGTTGGGTAGCGCGGCTGCCGAGAACTGGGCAGCATGATGGTTGGGAGTCAGACAACATAACTGTTGATGATTGGGCTTTGCGACTGCTGAGCTTGGTCGCATGGCTGCTGAGGGTCGTGCGGCGCGACTGCTGAGATCCACGAAGCGCGGCTGCTGAGAGCTGAGTAGTGACACTGCCTGGAGTTGGTCAACACAGCTGCTGATAGCCGGGCAGCACGGTTGCTGAGGATTATCTCAAAATGCTTCACGAGTAGCAGCAGTAGTGTACTACTCTTCTCACTCTTTTTTTCTTCTTTTTTTGGAAACGATGAGTGGTCTGAACCGTTGACGTATCTTTGCAATTTGAATTTTGTTGGATGAGATTGCAGCATACGAGCGTAGAGCGGCCGCTAAGATAAAATATTTTCTGTAAAAATGTCTCAATTAATTGTTGAGGTAGCCCAAAAATGTGAGATAGCCAAATTGATAGGAGCCCAAAACAAAATTGCAGTCTATTAGGCCCATATATCCTCCTTTTTTTGTTTTTTAAGCGTCGAATGATTTGGGCTACAACACGTATTATGAAAGCGTATTCTATCGAACGGTGTTTGTGACATGCCTTCGTTAAATGGGTAATTTTTGTCTTTTAAGAGTAGCCCATATTTTTATTATGGTTGATGTAGCCCATTTTATTTGTAGTGTGAGTCATATAATGTGAAGATACTGACTTTTAGGAGAAGCCCAAAATTCATTTGGTGTACCCAACATGAGATTGTAGAGCCAAACTAAAAACAATGAGTCTGGTCTTTTTTTTTTACGTATGGATCCATCTGAGCCCATGTGCCACCTTTAGGCCCACCATTCTTTTATTAGTTTTGAGGGATTCGTATCGTTGGACTTATGGGAAGAAGCGCCCAAAAGGAAAGTAAAACGAACAGAGATCTTGGAAATTCAAGGGACATTTTTTTTTGAGGAAATTCAAGGGACATTTTTTTTTTGAAACCGATTGAGGTCGCCATCTGTAAGGAGATATCGGAGCACCGATTCCACCGACGACGTGATCTCTTGGGTTGGTGATTGAAGGAGTCCGCCGCAAGGGGTGGTCCGACGATGTTGAGGTTTTGACTTCCGTTGACAAATTTAGATAAAAGGGGTTATTGATCGTTGCTGGGAAACGATGATAGCTACTAGAGCAGTTTCGCCGGAGCTGGAGGCGAACATTAGTGGTTCGCTGAGCTTCTGGTCGATGGTGGTTAACATCGGTTTGTGTGACCTGCTAATAGAGATGGTTGACCGACGATGTTCAATCAAGAAGACATAGGCTGGGGAATGTTGTTGGAGATCGCAGATGGGGCTATTTTGTCAGTAAGCCGGAGAAAACCAGCAATAGTGATGGCTGGTCCGGAAGTCGCCGCTGGTAGCGATGGTTGCTGCCGACGATTTGTTTTTTTTGCTTTCATAGTTAAACCCAGTGGGTCCCGCCCTAGGCTTTGTCTCAATCTGCTAGCTGTTGATGCTTTCTTGGCTCATTGGGACCACACACAACAACCTTGTCTAATGAACATAGTACACAACAATGTTTTGAAAACCGGACCGGACATCGAACCGGTCGTCTTATCGGGTTGATGGTTCAATTGGTGCGACCGGTCCTAAAAACCGGATGAACCGGACGACATCATATATATATATAATAATTATAACATTATTTTTGGACTTTTAAAATGAAACAACACCTTCCAAAGTACTAATTCTAATAATTTATATATTTCTCAAAGTTTTGTATTAACGTAAAGAAACAAAGTAAAAAAAAAAAAAAAATTAGTTTTTGTTGAAGGTAATAGAGGAGTCCGAGCCTTTAGGCGTATCCCACATTGACAAAAAAAACAAATGTGGTGGCCTTAGAGAGCATTATAAAAGCACCACATTGACAAAAAAACAAATGTGGTGGCCTTAGAGAGCATTATAAAAGCAACGGAGTTATAGGGTATTCAAAAAGCAAACAGCGGATCTACTTTATGAAGGTGTGTGTCTCCTGTACCATTTTTTAGTGCAAATTTTATAAAGGAAAATTCCAGCCGGTTTTTTTCCGGTTTAACCAGCCTGGTTTTTACCGGTTTATGGTTGAACCGCCGGTTCTTAATCGGTTTGATTACAAGCGGTTTTCAGGCTTTATAAAACCGGTACCCTGATCGGTTCCCGGTTGAACTGGCCGTTCCGGTCCGTTTTTCAAAACCATGGTACACAGTCAACCGGTTATTCTCCTTTTTTTTTCTTTGCCCTTCTTTTCCTTCCTTTTTTAAAAAAAATATATATATTTTTCAAAACAATTTATTTGGCATAATGAGCTGTAAACTGTAAAAGTGATAGGAGAGGGTGTAATTTTCGAGTATGGTAAAGGTGACGGGATATATTAGTAAAATAGGTAAATATCAACAGATTGATGAGATTTTTTGGTGGTTTCTGGAATGTACAAGTAACACATGAGTGTTTCCAAACAATTCTTGTAAAGCTGTATATAAAAAAAAATCGCCATGTTAGATGTACAAGCAGCAAAAAATCACCATGTGAGATGTACAAGCAACAGAGCATTGCTTACAAACGATTTTTCTTTTTTTTCTTTTTTGTTTTGGAGAAATGGTAGTGCTTATAGAAACCTCAACTAAAATTGATTTTCTAATAACGTGTGGAAAACCGAAAAAAGGTAAAAACTCATAAAAAAACTTATTTTCTTCTTCCAAACTTCTAAAACATTTAAGTAAACTTGAAAATCATAAACTAAACTAGGTGAGTTACCCCGCGTTGCAGGGTCAGATGTGTGACTTTTTTTTGGTCTAAGTCATTAAAGACATAGAGAAACATTTAAAAGAAGAGTTAAAAAGAACAAAAAAAATTATGCTTTTTGGTCTAACTAACATGCAGTTTCTTCACAGAAGATCATTTAGAATTGTATTCCATTTTCTGAAGCATAATTAAAGCTATAATTTTTTTTATATCATAAAACTTCAATGATACATGATCTAAGACCCAAATACAATGGGTTGATGGGAAAGCAGGATGTTACTGTAATTTAACACGTTATCCACGAACTTCTTCTTCTGAAAGTCTTTCTGCTATCACCTACATTACATGTAATTTATCAAACGTATGAGATTGAATTCCTATACTTCCTGTAATCATATTGAAACACATCAAAAAAGAATTCAATCTCAGATCTGATTATATGCATCAATAAAGATTCATTTTTCTTACATTATTGATAGGCTGTTGTTGTTTCTCTCCAACTATATTCAAATACTCAAACCAAAGTATCCATAGTTCCATGAATTTGGTAACTCATCCAATTTGTGAAATATAATCTAGTCTTTTACCGAACATTTATCCAAGCAAACGTAAAACATTAAAGTTGTCAGAAATGTAGTATGTTTCCAAACCTACCCATTCATAGGAATTAAAATAAAGTCTCCTTCAAGAGGAAATAGATTACCTCATTCAGTCCAGACATAGATTATGTCTGTGCCAGCCTTTACAAAAGACATGCTTTTTTAATCAAAATGTAAAATAATCACAATCTGGAAATGTGAAAATAAGTATGTACATAAATGGTCCTTGTTGTAGCAAATTATTACATAAACGGTAACCGTAACATTTTACATTTTCCTAAATGGTCCCCATGACTGTAAATCGTTCTAAAAAAGGTCCCTGTGGCAATAAATTGATACAAAAATGGTCCTTGTTACAGTTAACTATTACAGAATTGGTTTTTGAAATAGTAAATTGTAACAGGGACCATGTATGTAAGAATTTAATGTCATAAGGACCTTTTTAATCATTTAAATGACACGGGAACAATTTATGTAACTGTTTGCTACAACGGGGACCATATATGTAATTTAAAAATACATGTTTTTTCATATTTTCTATAGACAGTAAAAAATGAATCAAAACAAACCACCAAATGAGCATGTGAGTCGTCTGCATGGGGTAAGTTGTCTTGATTTGCAGCCTGCGTGTGTGTCGTTGCATTTACCACAAATAATATCTCATCTACCTTCACAATCTGTCATCCAACCAACATTGGATCAATTAAAAAGTTAAAAACCCAACACAAAAAACATATAAAACCAACAATTATGTCATGATCTTTGGGTTATTTATCACAGTGAATGTGGTGGACCTCTTACCTTTTTATTTGCTTATTCCTTCATCTGTGTATATTGAATTATACCCCACCCACTTGATATTGAGATTTGAAAGCCCTAAAATCCCCAAAAGATCGACAGTGGATCCGACGATGGATTTTCTAGAAAATACATGGACTGAAAAGACCCATCAAAACTTCTCTTTCATTCATTTTTTTTAAAGGTTTTGTAAAATGTACAAGCCATATGGTTGTATGTACAAATGGTTATTGTAGTGGGTAAAAATATATATGAAAATGCACGGTTAGAAGAAGAGGTTTTTCTGATGATGAATGAATAAAGATGAAATAAAACTCATCAAAAATTTGTTTTCTTCTTAACTTGCTGAGAAAAAACCTCCTAAATATAAATAAAAACGGATTTAATAAGTTTTTTTATTATTATTAAATCTTCTTCACTCTTCAACTTGCTCCACAGATCTGAAAATCTTTTGTTTTCCATCTCTAAGATTCTAGAGGAAGCATCAAATTAACAACTTGAATGAAGTTGTACATGAGATATCCGGAACCAAAAACCGATTTTCTTAATAATGAGCAAGCAAAAGAGATAAAGACTTATAAAATATTGTTTGTTCTTCAACTTGCTGAATAAAATTCGGAGATATGAAAAATATGGGGAAAAACTTATCAAAACTTCTTTTCTCTCCGAAAATATATGTAAAAACAGGTTGAAATTGATGTTTTTAAACTTGAGAGATGATTAAGTGAGCAAAAAACGTTCAGATCTAAAGACCTGAGCTAAAAAAGAAGTAGATCTACAGATCTGAAGAAAGAGTGCATCAAATCGAAAGATCTGAAACATAGCTAATCAGATCTAGATGGATCTTTTCCAAGATCCAAACGGATCTGAACTAAGGAATGTAGAGATGAACATATCTGAGCAAACCTTAGATGAAAACACATCAGATCTGGGCAAGAACGAGCTTAAGACCAACCGAGATGGTGGCTACTCGTTCAAGTCCGGGATGGCGCCAAATGATGCGACATCGAATCCAACCATCTACTGTGAGGATGTGCTTCTACGCCGGAGATGGATCTGCGAGGTCACAACAGACAAGCCCGTTAGAGCCGCCCCAGGGACTGTGCCCCGCTAGAGAGGACCATCTTGGTGCTGGTGGTGGTGTATGGTGGCTGACGGCGGCTGAGCCATCCGGCCGGAGTATAGGGCGGCGGCTGAACCAAGGGGAAGATCCCCCTCCATGGAGGAGATACTATTCATTATATAGGGGACAATTAGGTCAATGGGAATTAGGTCAAGCCTTGGGCCAGCCCAATTTAGGCCCAGCTAGCAAGGAGTTGGGCGAGGCCGCCCGGAGGCGCCGGGCAAGGCTGGCAGGAGCGCACCAGAAAAGGCTGGCAAGGGAGTGCCAGGCCAGGGAGCGCCAGGCCGGGTCAGCGGGAGAGTCCCCAGCAAGGCTAGCAAGGAAGAACCAGGCCAGGGAGCGCCAGGCCGGGCCGGCAGGAGAACCCCAACAAGGCTGGAAAGGGAGTCCCCAACAAGGTTAGCAATGGAGAGCTAGGCCAGGGAGCGTCAGGTCGGTCCGGCGAGAGAACTCCAGCAAGGTTGGCAAGGGAGAGCCAGACAGGGCTGGTGGGAGCGTACCAGGCAAGGCTGGCATGCTAGAGCGGTCTAGGCCATGCTAATGAACCATATATCAACAGTGGCCGTAGACCCACCGCTACTGGAAGGTAACTCACCTCGATGTCGCGTAGTATCTGCACAGTTCTTGGCACGGGAATCGACTCGTCTCTACTCCTCAATCCCTACACAACGACCTTTTCTGATTACTAATGCATACTCATAACCCTTACAAGGGTGGACCCAAATCCAAGTCAAATTCAACATCCAGTTGACTTGACTCGCCGAGTTGATCCACCAACTCGTCGAGTCCCTATTCTTTCAAAATGATACAACCCCCGACTCTACTCGTCGAGTCTAGTAAGAACTCGACGAGTTCACCTTCAACCATAGCATCGGGACCATCTTCAACCGACTCGCCGAGTTCATCCTTGAACTCATCAAGTTCATCTTCATCATATGAATGTGTCCAGTCAATGACTCGTCGAGTTCTATGAACAACTCGTTAAGTCCGTCTTCATGGGTTGGGAGATTGTCTTGGACTCGCCGAGTCTGTTCTTACACTTGCCGAGTCCTATGATTTCCAGGTCTAAAACAAACCCTTAGCAGGCTAAGTGTTCCTCCCACTCAACCAAAACCATTTCCAAAAGACGTTTTGGGGGAAAAAGCGTCCCGACTCGCCGAGTCACCCAAGTGACTCGCCGAGTCCCTCTTTGTCCAAAACTATGCAGTCGATTATTATGGGTCTTAACGCGTCAAGACCATAGATCTGGCCTCCTAGGGTCCATTTTATACGTAAAGCTTCAAACTTGATGTACATGCATGGGGCCTTTGGCTCAAAAAGCCATAGAAAGGGGTTTATATGATGCATGGGTCTCCCATGGCCATAAAGTTGGCACCTTTATGCCATGGGAACCCTCAATGGTTCCATATCTGAAGTCCTTATCCCAAAATCGTGGTTGCATCCAAGAATCGCTCCAAAATGGCTTCCAAAAACCCTAAGTTACTCCAAAAAGAGTATCTAATGAAAGAAGAAGCAAGGTCTGGACTTTTTACCTCCAATAAACAGGAAATGAAGCAAAACCTCTCGATCTCTTTGCTCCTTCTGAAATCCCAAGCTCCTTCTTCTTCTCTTCAACCTTCTAACTTGCACAAAATGGCACAAGGAGCTCAAAATCACTCAAAAAGGGTTAGGGTTTCGAGTTAGGGTTTTCTGGAAGTGAGAGGGACGATGGAGGCTGGTTTGGGACGAGTTAAGTTGTTTAAATAGGGTGCAAACCCTAAATATTAGGGTTTTGTCCAAACAGCTCCTACTCGTCGAGTCGGTCTTCCGACTCGTCGAGTAGGTCACTTAAACCCCCGATCAAAAGTCGAGTCTAAACGATTTGGGCCTCCAACTCGTCAAGTCCCAGAGTAATTTGCAACATTTCTTGAATTTAAATACATACCAGAAATCGGGTGCTACACAGAGAGCAAAAATGATAGTTGGGCCTTGGCTTTTTGGGCCCCAAGCCCACATGTGGATAAAGACCTATGGGCCTAGGGTTATGATGGATGATATTTGGGCCTTAGAATTTATTTGTTTGGCTTGGTCACTTTTGGGTTGTTCGAAATTGCGCCTTGGGAGGAAGAGGCCCAATAAGGCAAGAATTAGGGAATCTTTGCCTTAAGACATGAATTAGGGTTGGAATCATAATTTGATAGCTAATTAGAAATTTATGATGTGGGATAGGGGGAGGAGTTCACGAGTCATTCGTCGAATACGTTATTACACCCACCGTTTGAGGTGAGTCTCCTTTCGTAGAAATTTTGGGTCGAAGGCACCAAGGTCGGCCCACTAGTTATGATATGGCATGATGGTTGTCTTTGTGATAATTATCGGTTGTGCATGTATTATTTGATAATTCTGTGAATTATGTGTGATAATATATAGTAGCGGTATGGGGTGAAATAGACCTGGTATCCGGTTGAAATAGACCGAAGGGGCAGGCCGAGAACCCATATATGCTCGACATTATCCGATTGAAATAGACCGAAGGGGCATGTCGAGCACCCATATATGCTCGACATTATCCAGTTGAAATAGACCGAAGGGGGTAGGCCAGCACCCGGATATGCTTGGCAGTATGTTTATTTGGTATGTGGTATGGTGGGGGAACTCACTAAGCCTTGTGCTTACAGTTTCAGTTTGTGTTTCAGGTACTTCTAGCTCGAAGGGAAAAGGGTCGGCATGATCGCATCGCATCACACTATGATTTTCCGCAGTAGAGATTTTGGGACTTATGCCTTGATAATACTTTTCTATGCTTGGTTTTGTTAAAATACTATAATCACCGTATGTACACATTGCTTTTGAAACTAATGATGTTTTGAGATGTGGAACAAGTAACTTTAAAAATGAAACTTTTGGGTTGTATTTTTGGGGATGTTACAGATTGCCTAAACAGTTCTGCAGAATAATGAATACGGATTCCTTTTAAATTGGACAACCATTTTCATTTTTAGAAGTTGTTGAAAGTTGTGAAAATTAGTTCACTCAATGAGGTATTCAAAAAAAGTTTCTCCAACCTACCGATTTTTTTTCATAATCTGCAAAGAACCAATCTTAACACCTTCATGTGCATTAAGAAATATTTGTACAATCGTTTCCAATTTTGTTTTGTGGCATTGGGATGCGTGGTATGTAATCCTTTATTGTAAATTTTTTGTTATTTGAAGTTGTTATATGGCTAATATTCTTATCTTTACTTGCAGATTCGTATGTTTCTCACGTCTATGATACCAATCATATTCGTTGCTCACGTACCTCTAATTGGGACGTACATAACATCAATGTACATTGCGGTTGCTTTAGATGGAAATCATGAACCCCTTCTCATAGCATTTGCTTTGGGAACCATAAACTGTGACGAGTCATGGTTATGGTTCATGAGGAGGCTGAAAGAATGTTTAGGTGATAATACGGAAGTTGGCTTCATAAGCCATATGTATGAGTCCATAGAATTTGCAGTTCAGAGAGTCTACCCTGATTCATATCATGGCTATTGTTGTAAAAATATAGCTGGGAAAATACGCTTTTCCACCGGAAGCAATACAGTTGTGGAGCAGTTGTTCTGAAAGACATGTAAAGCGTATAATATGTCTGATTTGTATGCGTGTTTGAACAACTTACAAAACGAGGTGAATGGGAATGATCTTGACTGGCTTGACAATATTCCCATTGCAAAATGGGTACAGGCTTTTTCCCTAAAGTACGTTTCAATGTTAAATTCATTGACATTCCCGATGTTTTCAATTGGATAAGAACAAACATGCATGAGTTACCAATAACAACAATCATCCACATGGTCCATGACTCGATGCAAGGAGTGTATGTTCAACGTGTTGCATTCGGAGGTAACAATGAAATGTTATTATACATTATGACATCATAATTTTTATTTGATGATTCAGTTCATTTCACATGAGAATTTCATGGTCTTCTAACCCCTTACGCACTTAAGGTGCTTCAAAAAAGATTTATCCACTGGTTAGACATATTGTTGGTGACGAATATGAAGTGAGTAAGTATTTAACCACCGAATCCGTGCAATTAGACCGTGGTATTTGTATTTGCGGGAAATGGCAAAAATGCGGTATACCTTGTGATCACGCTATAGCATAACTACAAAGGCTTGAAATTGAAGAAATCCAGCAAATGGTAAATTTAAAGTTAACTACCGCGGTGTATCGAAATAGTTTTCAAACTGAGACGGTGAATCCTATTCCAATCCTTATGCATTTAGAAATACCAGTTGAAAGTGTTGTCGTCTTACCTCCACGACAATTTACTTCAATTGTAATGTATGGATCACAACGAATATTCGTTTGTATTCAGTTCTATGTTAACCTTAGTTTTGGTCCGTTGGCGTTGTTTAGGTTTTAATAAATAATTTTTACCTTTTAATTAATAATGTTTACCTTTTAATAAATAGTTGTAATGAATGGGTGACAACGAATTGACAAACAGCTCTACGGACTGACAAACAGCTCTCTGCGGAGTTGAAGGATCTATATATTGTCATGGATGATCGTTGAATTTTTGGTAAAGAGTTACAAATTATTTTGAATTTTAATATATATGAGTTCATCTTCAAATTTCTATATTTGCTCGTGCAACAAACTTGATTGTTACTATTGTGATCTGGTCGACCCTTTTCTTGCACCGTCACCAAACATGAGAGGGTCGTATATGTCTGATGATACTTTGCAACAATTGCAATGGGCTGAAGAACAACAAAAAAAAACGATAAAGAGTCATCTCGGGCTCTCACTGAATGTCGTGACCTCATTGCGGCAGAGTGCAAAGAGGCTGAGGAAAAGATGCAGATTAATAAAAAAATCAAAGATCATGAATAATGGATAGAAAAGACTAAGAAGACTAGCAAAATGACTGAAAAATGGTTTGTTGAGAAGGATGCAGAAATGATAGATCTTGGGCGGCAAAAGGATCGTTTTGAAGATAAAATAAGAATTAGGGACGACTATATAACAATGGAGAAAGATAAGTATCCATTGAAATTCCATTAAGTTAATTATTGTTGTTGTACGTTTATTATGTGTTTTTGGTTTGTTATATGTATTATCTTTGAGTTTAAGTTATTACTCTACTAGTAATGATGCACTAATGTAATCATAAAATTACCCATAATCTTTAAACTAACCACACCATTTCAAAGTACACAATCAACGTCTTCCAAAACATAACATACGTAATTATAAATACAACATCAATCATTTAAATCAAACGTTGAACAATAGTCTTCTCTTTGCGTCCCTTGTGTCCTGCGAGTCTCTTGTGTCCTGTGCGTCTCTAGCGTCTCGTGAGTCCCTTTCCCTTTTGTCTTACTACCTGACGCCGCACTACTTTTTCTAGGCTTCTTTTGCTTCATTAGGACCAATGTCGTACAAGTCATTGCATTAGGAGTTGTACTATCACATCTACTACACCTTCTTACTATAGGTTCCCCACCTTGTGATGGGATATGATTTTTTTTCGATCTACCATCTTGACGTGTATCCATTATCGGGGGTTTAACAACCATCATCTCAGCAGGAATCTCCCAATCACACGGTTCTGGAAGGGGGTAAACTGCCTCGTCATACGTACTTCGGTACTTCCCCCACCTCCTCCAATAATTCTCCCTAACCCACAAGTTCAAAGACTTGAAAAATTCAAGGTCACTCAAGCCTTACTTGGAATGAAATATGAAGATGGAAGGCATGTGTGTACTCACGTCTTGGAGATGAAGTCACATATTGACAGGCTGAGAGTGTTGGGTATCGTTGTCTCGAGGAAATTGGTGGTTGACTGGGTTTTTCAATCACTTCCCGAGTTATATAGTGAGTTCATTAAGGACTACTATGTGACAGACCACGACATGACCTTAATTGATCTTACCTATTTGCTTGTTGCTGCTGAATCAACAATGATTTGGCACTGGAAAAGCAAATTTGATTGGAAGATCTACTCCCCAAACTTCCATGGACATTGACAATGGAAACATTGGAAGTCCATACAAGATTTCTCTTTCCAAGGGAAAGAGAAATGCTAAGTCTGAGATTGTCCCGCGTACCATTCCCAAAGAATCTATATGTTTTTATTTCCAAGAGAAGAGGCATTGGTTGCGAAGCTGCCCTGACTACCTGAAAGATCTGAGAAAAGGTAGAATCGAAAAGTTTGACTCTGCTTCAGGTGAGTCTACTATCTAACTCTATTATGTTCCTAATTGTTGATTCTTAATACATGATGTGACAAGGTTGCATTTTGATGTTTTGTAGGATCATGCAAAGGGAAGGAAGCTTAAAGGAAGAGTATGTTGAATCTGGTCACGAAGATGGATTTCAATTGCATGGTTCGAAGATTGGATTTTTGAGTTGCTGCTTAGGAGTATGATAGATTGCTAGGAAATATGTAATAACATAGTTTTCATTTGTAATTGCATTGTAAGGAAAAGTTTTTCCGCATTTTATAAATAAATAAAATTTTGTTTTTATTTTATATCTCCTTGCAACGGCATTTGTGAAAAATTGATGTTTGTATGTTTCTATGTTGGCAATATGAATTTGATTCTTTCGTTTGTGGTATTGTCGAGTATTTGCCAAATAAGGAAAGATTCTCATCATCCAAGTTTCAATTGGACAGAAACTTGGAATCATGCAAGTTGTATTGTATGATGAATGAGAATTTTCATCTTTGGTAAATTAAGACTAATTTCTTGTTCACATGTATATGCGAGTCAAGTAAAGGACTAGGGATCGGGTACACTGGGTGTGCGCTGATCAAGATCCACCACAAAGATCGATAAGACTATTCGTCATGATTTACTAAAGTTTAGTAAACATGGTTATGCTTACAGTTTAAGTATAATTCTGGAACATTGGAAAAGTTTCAATGTATGGCAGGACGAATAAGAAGAACCAAATTAGGCAGAAAGATAAAAGTTTCTCCAATTTGAAAAGATCGGAGAGTACATTAGTATCATGTTTTATGATCATCTTAATGGTTATGGAAAATCATATCACAATTTGTCACACCCCCGAAACCAGACGGCGGAAACGTCCGGGGGCTCGCGTGACTTAAATTGAATACCATCACAATGAATATACATGAATCATAACATAAACATCACCATGCATCAATACATTACAACTGATATTGTTTACATCCCGTACATTGTTTCAAATATTACACATTCATGACACAAATTGTTTCAGAGTTTTCAAAACAAAACATTCTAACATGCATGGTATTACCCTTCCGCTTATCTGTTACCTGAGAATACAAGTTATTTTGGAAAAACGTCAATATATGAAATGTTGGTGAGTTCATAAGCAAGGTTGTGAATAAAATGATTTGTATAGTTTGTAAAACCCAGAAAATCCGATATTTTCTGAAAAGACAATAGTTTATCAAAGTGTGAAGATCCATAAGTTGATGCATGAATGATTTCAAGACATATATATATAAAAGGGTGTTTTGTATTATAGTATAGAAATTCCGAGCGAGTAGTATTGATTTCCCCGGAAAACCCGATGTTTTCCGATGTCGAAAGATATACGTGATTACAAACTGTTATACCTCCACAACGAATGGCTTTTGATTACTCATCCTTGAATACTCGGATGGTGTCGGATAAACCAAGTGAGTCGTCGTAACGATGTCCGGTGAAGACATGTTATAACAGCCAACTACAAACGTCCCATAGAGGTGTCGTCCGTTGTTACTCACTTAATCCAAACCACCTTGATTAGTGTTGAATAACATCCTAGTTCCGTCTACTTTGATTACTCATGAGCCTTAGCGAACGAAGAGAAGAGGAGTACGAAGTCCTGCTACTTATCGTAAGTACCTTAGGCTGTCGTGGATGCGAAGGACAAGTTGGCCCAGCTCGCATTTGATTACTCTGAACTTACTAGCCAAAAAGCTAAAAATTTACATTTCAAGTCCTTTGAAAGTGTTAATATTCAGAAAAACAATTATGGAAACTGTTTTGACTCTTTTGGCCCTTAAGAAACCATGACTTGACCATTTTTAACCCAAGTTTTGTATTTTTGACAATTTAAGCCCAAAAATGGGTTTTATGTTGGAAATATGTTCATCATAATCTTATAAGTTATTATTCTTGACTTGTTTAGTGTAAAATAACTTAGATCATGTTTGTTTCCTTTCTCATGTCATAGATCTCGAGTATCACCCCTTTTTAGTTACATGTTCATCATAAAAACACACATACATGCATAAAATCACACATAGCATACACATACACATAGATCTACACATTTTTCTTGTATTCTCCCCCATAAAACATATAAAAACCAAAAAGAGAGGGGTATGAAGCTCACCTTGAGTTGTAGTTTCGGTTTTGAAGAGAGAAATGAAGAAAGTTTCGATCCTAGCAAGCTTTCTTGGAGGATCTCGAACTTAGATGTTTCTAAGGTGCAAGATCACGAGTTTGATTAGATTTAGAAGAGATTTTTGATGAAATGAAGTATCTAGATCATGGATTAAACATCAACTTACCTTAGATGATGAATTTTGTGGTTTAATTTCCTTGAAAGCTTCCTAAATCTCGAAAATTTGGTGAATGAGTGCAAGTGTTCTTGAGAGGATTTGGAGAGAGTGGAGATGAATTTTGTGAGTGTGTGTGTGTCTTGTTTCGGCCGAGAGCAAAAGAGAGAGGAGAAGAGAGAGTAGATGAAGTGATGTGGGCATGGAAACATGAGACTTTTGCATGGAAACCCAACAAGTAATAGTGAGGTGGCAAATGAAAAGTCAACTCTTTCTTCTTGGGTTGTTGGGCCGAGAATAGAGAGGAGAAGGGAAGAAAATTGGGCCTTGCATGCTTAAGCCCATATCATGATTTAATTAGATGATTTTTGGCCCAACATAATTCAAAGAATGATTTTTATGACCTATTAGGGCTAAATTAAATTGGTTGTGACCCAATAAGGCCCATTAAAGTTAACCTAGTTTATTTTAGGCTTATAAGGCCCAAAATATTAAGTTTCATGTATATGGGTCCAATTAGGGCCCATTTGAGAGTTCTATGTTCAAGATAGTTAAATTGGAAGCTTATTGGTCCATTAGGTCCAATAAGGAAATCCTAGTCCAAAATGGACTTAAACCGGGATTTCAAGGGTTTCCAATTCTTTGTTAACTATTTGTAGTGCTTGAATAAAGTGTTTGATGAAGTTTTGTTGTCATTGAATAAGCATCATACATGCTCTCACATTGTTGGTTCATAAATGACATAATTGTTGTAGTCACAAGGCACCAAAATTCCCAGTTGTGACACAATTGATCCTCTAAATACATCTTAGAGCATTTGTATGGACAAGAAGAGGAATCGTGAATTGTTTATACTTCATTCCCAAAACAAGTCTTAGAGTAATACTCCAAGATTGTAACCTTGAGTGACATAATCTTAAGAAAGGTTTAAAACACTTATCAAATGTAGAGTAAAAGTTTTCTACTCTTGTACATTTGAAATTGGTAAGTTGTGATGTTTTGGATAAAAGAAAGACCAACTAAGGCCAATTGTGTGAAGTGTTTGTCTTGATAAGAATCCGCACTAACTCTTGAATATTTGTTTTGTCAAGGAATGATTCATGACAAGAGAATCTTATATGTCTAGAGGGCAGTGGGAGTCTTAAAGATCTTGGAAAAGCTTCAAGTACTAATCAAGAATAAAACCTATTGTTTATCACTAGCACACGACTTGAGGTTTATAACCTATCGTGTTGACATATTCTTATTTTTGTACCTATTCCAGTTAAAGTTGACTACCTGGAAGCGATGGTAGGCCCTTGTGCTGCCAGGTGGCAAGAAATTAAGATTGAACAAGTTCGGTCCATATGAGTTTGGATTTGTCACTAACCATGTCTTGTGATTATGGTCATGACAACTTCACATGGATAGGAACACATATACCATAAAATCTAAGTGTCATAAGGTTTGTCTTCGATTCATGAAAATGATGGTGAGGAAACGCTTTCACTAAGTAGATTTTAAGGAGATAGCAGTTGTGATATTTGCATTCTCAAATTTGATTATGATTGCGGCATCCCTTTTCATGATTTGAATTGTGAGAAATGGCAAAGGGTCTAAACATTTGAGACTTATTGTTGTAACTTCTAAAATTGTTAAGACACACATGTGAGCTACCTAAGGAAAGGTGTATGAGTTTGAGAAGCCTAGATAAAGCCTTATCGAAGCAACTTGTATCATAAATCTGAACTTTAGTAATGAAAGTCAATAAATATTGATTTCTAGAAGTCCAGCCGATTTCTGAATACATGTCAAAGCTAGTGGAAGCATAAGTGTTATGCTAATAATAATTTTTATGCTAGTGGGAGCATAATTATTATGGTAAGTGTTGCAAGTTTTCAATGTTGATTTTATAAAACAAAGGTTTCAATTCGCAAAGTTGCAGGGTTTGAAAAGTTGTTTTGCTATAATTAAGGGAGAGGAATTTATACTTCATTTCAATTCTAAAAGTTTAGATTGAGATTTTAATCAAATTTAGTCAAATATATATGAATGTTATGTTGGAATGGTTCAACATAAGGAAATTCTATATATGGAAATGTTAATTGCGTTCTCAAATTTGATTATGATTACGGGATCCCTCTTCATAATAAAAATTATGAGAACATGAGAAATAGAAATATTATAGCAAAAGACTGATTAAGTATCATGTCTTTATGTTAGACATTATGAATCATGTCCCATATGCTTCGGGTATAGGATCGGGTCATATGCTATAATATTCTCGTGTTCTAATTTTCTGAACGCCTAGGGCTTTTAGAGGGAAAAAGGAATAGAACCGGATTTGAGTAAAGTGGTTAAACAACTGGAAGGATAATCTAAGGTTCGCCAAGGATTGGTCGCTTAAGGACAGTTGGAAGTATAATAATGGATGGAACATATTGACACTATTATGAATAGAACGGATTCTATTAATAATGATTTGTCGTATGGCAAATATGGAATGTTTCCATATTGGGAGTTGAAGAATAGATGAGAAAGTTAGAAACTTTTATGCAAGAAGGATGTTCAAAGGAATGTACTATGAATTTGAGACTTCATTTCCATGGAATTGTCTTGTAACAATCTCCAAAGGAATATTTTGTAATATCATTGGTCAAGTCTCTGTGACTTTTGGCACCTAGACATTACAAAAGAATCATTGCATGATAGTTTAGAATCTAACACTTTCTAGCAGTGACAAGAATTTGGAATTCTTACACTTGCAATAAGGATTTGGAATTTTGAATTGAGCATCATTGAAATGTTTTTCAATTGATCTATTTCACAAATTAAGGACCATAGACAAACATAGTGTGCATGCTTGGTGCATGGCATAACTATCGTTTAGACAAACATAGTGTGCATGCTTGGAGCATGTCATAACTATTGTTTTAATTCAAGTATTAAGTTGATTATTCGAAACATTATACAATGAATAATGAGTAATCAATATGACTCAAAAGTTTTTTGGGCCATATAGGATTAGTATTATTCTTGTGTTTCACTTTGCATGTTTTGACTTCCCGAATAACTAGGTTATTCAAACCATCCACAGTCGATCATACTTTGGAAGTAGGTATTGAGGCAAGACTGTCATGAATGGGTCTGTAGAGGTGTGTTAGTCATAGCACAAGTTTGCTGCAGTGTTCATGAGTACTCCTGGAATAAGATTCGAGTATTGGATTCAACCCACGCTCATTTGAATCACTTCATGGATTTCATCACGAGTGATCATGAGACGATAACATCTTATATTCTTGAAACCAAGACGTGTGAGTTGTAGTTGCAAGTCGGTTGCACATTGACATATGTAAACGCACCAGTAACTTGGATGTTATAAAACATATTGTTGTGTGTAAGTTGATGAGTATGTACAAGCGAGTATTTTGGTCGAAGTTTATCCGTTCCTTTTACACCATGTGGATAAAAGCGATATATGTAGGCCCCTCGATGATTTAGTGATGACACCAGGCTTGGACTGATTTGATTTGTTCAATTAGTCGGTCGTCATAAATCAGAAATAAGGAAACAACAGATGGACAGAGAGAATGATTATAATCTATGTCTCAGTCCATATGATATCTAGAATGGAGGAATATATGATCCCTGATCTAATGGACACGTCATTAACTAGGTCAGAGTTAGACAGCGGCTTTTAAGAGCTACGATTGCTAGTCGGGTTGGAGTCATGCTTGCAATAATAGTTATTAGACTTATCCAAGTGGGAGACTGTTGGATTAGGTGTTTAAGCCCATAACTATTATTGGTGTGTACTTTACCCGAGAGTAGCATGGTCCATTTGGGTTGAATGGCATCGGAACAATTTGGATAGACTTTTGTGAGAAAAGGATATTTATGATTTATTAATATATCATAAGTTCTAATATATTAATATGAAATCATATTATTTAATTAGTATTGATCAAGAATTAGTTTGGAATTAATTTTGTGATCAAAAGAGACTAATTAAATAAATGAGGATTGATTTGGTAAATCATTCATTCTTATAAAGTGGGCTTATGGTCCATAGTTCTGTTGGGTTTTGAGCATTCTAACACTTCCTAAGTGTACATGCAACCCTAATAAACCTTGGATCTATGTTTTTCTAAGGTACATGCAAAATATTATTTTCCAAGGTTTATAACCTATCTAGCATGGCATGGGGTACTTTTAAACATAAAAGAACTGGATGAATTACATACCTTTTGTTGATTGTTGATTCCTTGGAGTTTGAGAGCCAAGCACCAATAATGTGAATGCCTCAAATGGAAATCACAAATCACCACAAACTTGGAAAATGTATGAGAGAGTATACTAACTCTTAGATTTCGGCCACCACTATTACACACACACTAGGGTGTTTTTCATGCAACATAAGCTTGTTTATATAGTGTGCATGGTTAAGGTGAAACCCTAATAACCCATGTCTTTTCCTCTTCCAAGGATCCATGGGTTAAAAGCTCCATGGATCATCCATGGACTTCCATATAAGCTTAGCCCATTAACAAATGAGCATTAGCCCACACCATATAAATACAATAGCCCATGATTTAATTAGTCTTCCTTTTAATCACTAAATCAATTCATAATTAATTCAAGATTAAAACTAATTAAATAACATGACTTTATATTAATATATTATAACTTATAATATATTAATAAATCGTAAGTATACAATTCTCATAATATTATCCATAAATCGTTTGGGTGAAGTGCAACCCAAATGGACCATGACGGGTCGGGTCAAGTATATACCAAATAATTTATGGACTTAGACACCTTATCCAACAGTCTCCCACTTGGATAAGTCTAATAACTGTATTTGCGTATGTTACTTCAGGAACCAACCAGCAATCGTAGCTCTCGAAAACTCTGTTGAACTATGAAGCGCCATTTTAGATTAGTGATCATATAATCCTCTGTTCTCATGATATCAGTCGGACAAATACATGGAACAACCTCGTACTTATTGTCCAGCAGTTTGTTTCTCGATTTCCGATTTGTTTGACAAAGAACTAAATTGAACACATCAATTAGGTTCTGACCGGGCCCGGTACATAGGTCAAAACAAAATCATCGAGGGGCCCAGATATCGCTTCTAATCCTCCAAGGACTAGAAGGAACAGATAAACTTCGACTCATATACTTGTTTCTACTACTTGTTGAATTATACACAAAGGCACGTTTTATAACATCAAGTTACTGATGTGTTTACGTGCAATCAATGCACAACCAACTCATAGGTAACAACTCATATCTCTAGGTTTGAAGACTTATATGATATTACCGTCTCACGATCACTCGAGATAAATTCCATGAAGTGATACAAGTGAGCGTGGGTTAATTCCAATACTCATAACTTATGAGTACTCATAAATGTTGTAGCCACCATTGCTATGTCTAAACACGTTTAGCCATCTACAAACTCGATTCATGACAGTCTTAATTCATACCTACTTCCAACATATGAACGACTGTGGAGTGTTTAAATAACTTAGTCATTCGGAAAGAATAACCTAGCTATTATGGAAGTCAAAACATGCAAAGTGAAACACAATAATAATCGAATCCAATATGGTCTCAGAACCCTTTTGAATATAAATAAAACCACCTTTTATTTATCACCATATTGATTACACATTATTCATTGTATAATGTTTCAAATAATCAACTTAATACTTGAATAAAAACAACAGTTGTCCCATGCTCCTAGCATGTACACTTTGTTTTTCTAAACAATAGTTATGCCATACTCCAAGTATGCACACTATGTTTGTGTATGATCTTTACTTTGTGAAATAGATCATTTGAACATGATTCCAATGATGCTCATTTCACAATCCCAAATCCTTATTGTAAATGTAAAAATTCCTAATTCCTACCATTTACCAAAAAAACTGTTAGATTTTAAACTTATATGCACTGATCCTCTCGTAATGATTATGCACAAAGTCACAAAACTTGTCAACAGTCATTACAGAGTATTCCAAAGGAGATCAACTCTATGGAAACGAAGTCTCATATTCAAAGTACATTGCTTTGAACATCCTTCTTGCACTAAGGTTTTTCTAATCTTACACAGATTGAATAACTTCCACCTATGGAGAAATTTCCATAGTCCCATTTTGACTATCACTTCCGAACAAGAGTTACCTCTTTTCAGAATATGTCAATATGGTCCTTTCCAACAATTTATATCCTACTTCCAACTGTCCCCGAGCAACCAATCTTTGGAGAACCTTAGATTGTCCTCGACAATTGCTTAATCACTTTAGTCATATCCAATTCTAGACTTTTCCCTTCTTAATGCCCTAAGCATTTGGAAAATTTAGAAAGGATAAATATTATAGCACATGAAATCGATCCTATATCTGAAGCATATGGGACACGATTCATGATGTCTCACATAAAGACATGATACTAGACCAATCTTTTGCTACAATAAGGATGAATATTATAGCACATGAAATCGATCCTATATCCGAAGTATATGGAACACGATTCATGATGTCTCACATAAAGACATGATACTAGACCAGTCTTTTGCTACAATATTTTTTATTTGCCATGTTTTCAAAATTTAACTATGAAGAGGGATGCCGTAATGATAATCGAATTTTGATAACGCAATATATATAGAATTTCTTTAAGTTGAACCATTCCAACATAAAATACATATATATGTCCTTGACTAAAGATGATTAAAAACTCAATCTAAGCTTTTAGAATTGAAATGAAGTATAATTTCCTCTCCCTTAATTATAGCAAAACAACTTTTTCAACCCCTACAACTTTACGAATTGAAACTTTTGTTTTTCTATAATTAACATTGCTAACTTGCAACACTAAACATAATAATCATGCTCCCACTAACATGATGATTATCAGCATAACACTTATGCTCCCACTAGCTCTGACATATTTCCAGAAATCAGCTGGACTCCTGAAATTTAGATTCGTACACCCTTTATTAGATAACTCACATGTGTGTCTAAACAATTTCTAGAACTATGAAAAGGGATGACGTAATCATAGTCTTAATTGTTTAGACCTTTGCCATTTCTCACAAGTCCATGTTAGTGTGCCGGTTAACCACACACGCTCCACTAACGACTTTGAGAATGCAAACATCACAATTGCTATCTACTTAAAATCTTCTTAGTGAAAGCATTTCCTCACCATCATTTTCATGAATCGGAGAGAAACCTTATGACACTTAGATTTTATAGTGTATGAGTTTATATCCATGTGAATTTGTCAAAACCATAATCACAAGACAAGGTTAGTGACAAATTAGCCTTACATGGATTGAACTTGTTCAATCTTAATTTCTTGTCACCTGGTAGCACAAGGCCCACCAATGCTTCCAAGCTGTTATGCACACAGTTTAGAACTAACAAAACTCATATGCATAGTCAACTTAATAGGAACAAACACAGAAACAAGAATTATGTCAACTTAATAGGTTGCAAACCTTAAGTCGTGTGCTAGTGATAAAACTCAGGTTTTACTCTTGATATCTTGAAATCCTTTCAGGATCTTAAAGACTCCTACTGTCCTCTTGACATATAAGTTTCCCTAGTCAAGGACCATTCCTTGACAAAACAAATATTCAAGGAATAGTGCGGACTCTTATCAAGATAAACACTTCACACAATTGGTCTTAGTTGGTCTTTGTCTTATCTAAGACATCACAACTTACCAATTTCAAATGTACAGGAGTAGAAAACATTTTACACTACATTTGATAAGTGTTTTAAACCTTACTTTATGTCACTCAATGTTACAATCTTGGAGTATGACTCTAAGAGTTGTTTTTGGAACGAAGTATGATCCATCTTCTTGATTTTAACCATTCCAACAATTCACGACCCCTCATCTTAGTCATAACAATGCACTAAGATGTCCTTAGAGTATGAATTTGTGATATGGTTTCATAATCATTAAGATGATCATAAAACATGATACTAAAGTACTCTCCCATCTTTTCAGATTTGAGAAACTTTTTATCTCTCTGCCAAATTTGATTCTTCTCATCCGTTCTGCCATACATTGAAACTTTTCCAATGTTATAGAATTATACTTAACCTTATAAGTATAACCATATTTACTAATCTGTAGTAAATCATGACGAATCGATCTTTGTGGTGGACCTTGACCAGCACACACCCAGTGTGCCTAACTCCTTAGTCCTTCAATTGGCTCACATATGCATGTGATCAATGAATTAGTCTCAATTTTACAAAGATGAGAATTCTCATTCATCATACAATACAACTTGTATGATTCCAAGTTTCTGTCTAACTGAAGCTTGGGTGATGAGAACCTTTCCTCATTTGGTAAATTCAGACACTACCACAAATGAGAGAATCAAACTCATATTTCCAATATTGCTAGAAACATACAAACATCAATTTTCCATAAATGCCATTGTAAGGGGATATAATATAAAATAAACTAAACAAAACTTTTATTTCTTTATAAAATGCGGAAAAATATTCCTTACAATGCATCTTCAAATGAAAACTATGATATTACATATTTCCTAGCAATCTATCATAACTTTTAAGTAGTAGCTCAAAAATCCGATCCTCGAACCATACGATAGAAATCCATCTTCGTGATCAGATTCAGCACACTCTTATTTTAACCTACCTTTTGCTCGATCATGCTAAACATCAAGATGCAACCTAGTGACATCATGTAATAAGAATCAACAATTAGGAATTTTAACAAGGTTAGATAGTGGACTTACCTGAAGCCGAGTCAAACATTTTGTCTCTACTTACTTTCAAATATTTCAGGTATTCAGGGCAGCTTCGCTTCCAATGTCCCTTCTCATGACAATAAAAACATATAGACTCTTTGGGAATGGTGCACGAGACAATCACAGACTTAGCCTTTCCCTTTACCTTTTGGTCAACCGGGTTGACCAAGGCCGATCCCTTTCCATTGGGAAGAGAAAGCTTTTCTGGACTTCCAATGTTACCATTGTCCATGTCCATGGAAGTTTGAGAATTAGACCTTCCATCAATATTTGCTTGACCATTGCGCCAAATCATTGCTGATTCAGCAGCAACAAGCAAATAAGAAAGATCTATTAGGGTTATGTCAGGATCTGTCATATGGTAGTCTTTAATAAACTCACCATACGACTCAGGAAGTGACTGAAGAACCCAGTCAACAGCGAACTTCCTTGAAATAACAGCACCCAACATTCTCAACCTATCAATGTGTGACTTCATTCCTAAGACATGAGTGCACACAGGTCTTCCATCTTTATGTTTCGTTTCTAGTAGAGCTTGAGTGACCTTGAACCTTTCAAGTCTTCGGGCTTGTGGGTCAGGGAGAATAAATGGAGGAGGTGGAGGGAGTGAAGCATGATGTTGAGGGACATCATCTTCAAGAGGAAAGCTTGTTCCAAGCGATTTGGGAAGATCATAGTTGTCTGAACCAGACATCTACAATGGGAGAAAATCAAGTTAGTTGATTCAAGTCCTTAATATAACACCCAATATGAAATATTAAGGCTAGGACCCAACACAATATTTTATAACTTGGAAGAGGGATGTCGTAATCCAAGCTATAAAATATTTGAAGGTAGGCGAATGACGATTCACCAATTTCCACCATGAAAAACGAAATAATTTATTAGGTTTTAATTGGATTTGAAACTCCTAGATCTTTTGAGATTCATTGAACTTTTCAATGGCATGTTTCAATCTCGATTGTGCCCTCTCAAGTTTTGTGACTGGGATGCCGAGGATCACAAAACAAGGTGTGAATAACCATGCAAACTCACTAGGTACCCTTAATATTATCACCTAATCGATGTGTCGGTTAACCACACACGCTCCACCGATCTATGATAAACATTAAGTCACCCTTCGTGATCCTTACTAGTCCAAGTTAGTGTGCCGGTTAACCACACACGCTCCACCAACGACTTGGTAAGGTACAAAGTGTAAATTTCATGGGTTAGCACCATATTCACATTTTCCTAAAGTAACTAAGATTGGGAATTAAAATATTTAGTTACTTTATAATAATCATTATACTTTTAATGAGGATTTAAAGTCATTGTCCTACCCGTTCGGCTAACGACCCTCCACCGATCAAGGAAGCGGTGGGTGAGAGTGGACACCCATTAAGCTGCCATTTTATAGGCAACAACCTTATACCCCCCTTATAGACCGGCTTCGTGAATGAGGCCTACTAACGGTAGAACGACTTATTCTTATACATATATATAATAATTAACCATTAATGTTATAAATAGTATAAGTGTTGAATTTTAACTATTAAACTTCTAAGGGTTGGAATTAAAGTTTATTAAAGTGTGTGAAACTTTACAAATTCCAAAACTTGAGGGCAAGTTTTATAACTATCCAAAACTTTTCATTTCATAACTTATGAATTAAAGGTTCATAAAAATGAAGACTCTTCATTTTATGTAACTTATGTGTTTTAAATGTGTGTTTAAAAGAAGTGACCTTTGGATATCCATAACTTGAGGACAAATTATGGACTCCATTAAAACACATAAATGATCAAGAATTAATCCTAAACAATTCATCAAATAATTCCTATCATCTTCTAAATTCATAAGAACATGAACATGATCATCAAAGTTTCAAGAATTATATGAACACATACAAAGCATGAAATTTTGATATAAGCTATTCTAAATGGATTAGAACAACCATTACACCAACTAAAACAAGTTTTAAAACACCAAAACAGTTTAGGGTAATGTTTCTAGTCCATTTCCAGCAGCAAAAGTCGAAAATCTGCATTCTGAGGCTCCTACTCGCCGAGTGCACGAACCTACTCGGCGAGTAGGATGATTTTACACATGAACTCGGCGAGTCCCCCCATGGACTCGGCGAGTTCATCAGTCAGACAGCAAAAAATCGACTTTTTATCACTATTTTGCATCAAGTATCAAACAAACAAGCCTAGGCTCTGATACCACTGTTGGGTTTTGAGCATTCTAACACTTCCTAAGTGTACATGCAACCCTAATAAACCTTGGATCTATGTTTGTCTAAGGTACATGCAAAATATTATTTTCCAAGGTTTATAACCTATCTAGCATGGTATGGGGTACTTTTAAACATAAAAGAACTAGATGAATTACATACCTTTTGTTGATTGTTGATTCCTTGGAGTTTGAGAGCCAAGCACCAATAATGTGAATGCCTCAAATGGAAATCACAAATCACCACAAACTTGGAAAATATATGAGAGAGTATACTAACTCTTAGATTTCGGCCACCACTATTACACACACACTAGGGTGTTTTTCATGCAACATAAGCTTGTTTATATAGTGTGCATGGTTAGGGTGAAACCCTAATAACCCATGTCTTTTCCTCTTCCAAGGATCCATGGGTTAAAAGCTCCATGGATCATCCATGGACTTCCATATAAGCTTAGCCCATTAACAAATGAGCATTAGCCCACACCATATAAATACAATAGCCCATGATTTAATTAGTCTTCCTTTTAATCACTAAATCAATTCATAATTAATTCAAGATTAAAACTAATTAAATAACATGACTTTATATTAATATATTATAACTTATAATATATTAATAAATCGTAAGTATACAATTCTCATAATATTATCCATAAATCGTTTGGGTGAAGTGCAACCCAAATGGACCATGACGGGTCGGGTCAAGTATATATCAAATAAGTTATGGACTTAGACACCTTATCCAACAAGTTCTTCATGTTGGGCTAAACCCATGTGGTGACCCATGGATACTCCATGGAGGTTAAAACCCATGGATCACGAGGAATGTGGAAAGTCATGAGTTACATGGTGTAACCCTAATGTGCACACTATATAAGAAGCCTTATAGATCATGAAATTGGCACTAGTGAAAACCTTTAAGGGACAGTAAGTGAGGGCTACCAGATTATTGAAGCAAGTGTTCTTCTCTCAAGTTATTCCAATTGTTGGTGGTATTGTGTGATTCCATTTGAGGTGCAACACTTGGGGCACTAAGTTCTTAAAGGCTAATGGTTCAAGGTTTCCAACAAGCTACAAGAAAAGGTATGTTATCTAACTTGTATTTCATGTTGCTTATACTCCATTGTATGCTAGTTAGGGTAATACCTTGGAAAGTTCAAGTTTGCATGTATAATAGAGAAAACATAGATCCAAGGTATTTAGGGTTGCATGTACACCTTAGAAGTGTTAGCATGCTCAAAACCCAACAGTGGTATCAGAGCCTAGGGTTGTTTTCAATTATACTTGATGCTACTTGCTTGGAAATGCTTTAAAAATCGATTTCTGCTGTTCTGGAAAGTGGACTCGCCGAGTCCACTAGGGGACTCGCCGACTCAAATCACGAATTCATCCAACTCACCGAGTTGGTTCATACACTCGACGAGTTGGTGCCCTAGAATGCAGTTTTTGGAGTTTTTGGCTAGAATTGGACTAGGATCATTACCCTAAACTGTTTTTGAACTTATAAACCTATTTTTAATGTGGTAATGATCATGCTAATCCAATTTGAAAGATAATTGTCAAAGTTTCATGTTTTGTATTAGTTTATATGCTTAGACTAATTACATGAAATTTGTTTGATATGAATTGTCTTGTGCTTATGAGTTTAATTTAGATCATAGACAAATTGATTGTTTTGTAAGTTAGAATTTTTGATATAAATGATTTTGATGAATTCCATAACTTGTCCTCAAGTTATGGAAAATGAAAAGTTTTCTTTTAAAGAAATCATTAAAGTCATAGGGTATGAACTTGAAGAGTCTTTTTCTCATAAATGGTTTTTATGAACTCCATAACGTGTCCTCAAGTTATGGAATGTCAAGAGTCTTTTCATAAAATATTTATTAAACTCATAAGTTATGGATTCCAAAAGGTTTTGAAAGTTACAAAACTTGCCCTCAAGTTTTGGAATTTGTAAATGTAAAAGTCTAACTTTTGAAACATTTAGTTCCAAACCCTAGAATTTTAAAAAGTTTAAAATACAATCCTTATACTATTATAATATTATAGGTTTAATATTTATATATATGTATAAGAGTAAAGTTAGTCTTACCGTTAGTAGGCCTCATTCACGAAGCCGGTCTATAAGGGGGGTATAAGGTTATTGCCTATAAAATGGCAGTTTAATGGGTGTCCACTCTCACCCACCGCTTCCTTGCCTGGTGGAGGGTTGTTAGTCGAACGGGTAGGATAGGACTCTAATTCTCCCTTCATTAAAAGTATAATGATAAATATAAAGTAACTAAACACTTATAAATTCCCAAATCTTAGTTACTTAGAAAAATGTGAATATGGTGCTAACCCATGAAATTGCACTTTGCACCTTGTTAAGTCGTTAGTGGAGCGTATGTGGTTAACCGGCATACTAACCTGGGACTGACAGTGCGTGGCAAAGGGTAGCTTGATGTTAATCATAGGTCAATGGAGCGTGTGTGGTTAACCGACACATTGATTAGGTGGTTGTAACATTGAGTATACCAAGCTAATTTGCATGGTTATTCACACCTTGTTTGTGATCCTCGACATCCTAGTCATAAACTTAAAGGGCACAATTGAGATTTAAACATGCCATTGAAAGTTTCAATGAATCTCAAAGGATCTGGGAATTTCAATTCACTTAAAACCTAAATTTCTTTTTCGTTTTTTGTGATGGAAATTGGTAAATCGTCATTTAACTACCTTTGAATATTTTGCAATTGGATTACGGCATCCCTCTTCCAAATTGTAAAATATTGTGTTGGGTCACAGCCTTAATATTTCATTTGGGTGTTATATTAAGGACTTAAATCAACTAACTTGAATTTCTCCCATAAAAGATGTCTAGTTCAGACAACTATGGTCTTCCCAAATCTTTTGGAACAAGCTTTCCTCTTGAAGATGATGTCCCTCGGGTGGATCGTGGAAGTCATATTTCACTTCCTCCACCTCCTCCAATAATTCTCCCTAACCCAAAATTTCAAAGACTTGAAAAATTCAAGGTCACTCAAGCCTTCCTTGGAATGAAATATGAAGATGGAAGGCATGTGTGTACTCACGTCTTTGAGATGAAGTCACATATTGACAGGCTGAGGGTGTTGGGTGTCGTTGTCTCGAGGAAGTTGGTGGTTGACTGGGTTCTTCAATCACTTCCCGAGTCATATAGTAAGTTCATTAAGGACTACTATGTGACAGACCACGACATGAAACTAATTGATGTTACCTATTTGCTTGTTGTTGCTGAATCAGCAATGATTTGGCACTGGAAAAGCAAATTTGATTGGAAGATCTACTCCCCAAACTTCCATGGACATTGACAATGGAAACATTGGAAGTCCGGTAAAGATTTCTCTTTCCAAGGGAAAGAGAAAGGCTAAGTCTAAGATTGTCCCGTGTACCATTCCCAAAGAGTCTATATGTTTCTATTGCCAAGAGAAGGGGCATTGGTTGCGAAGCTGTCCTGACTACCTGAAAGATCTGAGAAAAGGTAGAATCGAAAAGTTTGACTCTGCTTCAGGTGAGTCAACTATCTAACTCTATTACGTTCCTAATTGTTGTTCTTAATACATGATGTGACAAGGTTGCATTTTGATGTTTTGTAGGATCATGCAAAGGGAAGGAAGCTTAAAGGAAGAGTATGTTGAATTTGGTCGCGAAGATGGATTTCAATTGCATGGTTCGAAGATTGGATTTTTGAGCTGCTGCTTAGGAGTATGATAAATTGCTAGGAAATATGTAATAACATAGTTTTCATTTGTAATTGAATTGTAAGGAAAAGTTTTTCCGCATTTTATAAATAAATAAAATTTTGTTTTTATTTTATATCTCCTTGCAATGGCATTTGTGAAAAATCGATGTTTGTATGTTTCTATGTTGGCAATATGAATTTGATTCTTTCGTTTGTGGTATTGTTGAGTATTTGCCAAATAAGGAAAGATTCTCATCATCCAAGTTTCAATTGGACAGAAACTTGGAATCATGCAAGTTGTATTGTATGATGAATGAGAATTTTCATCTTTGGTAATTTAAGACTAATTTCTTGTTCACATGTATATGTGAGTCAAGTAAAGGACTAGGGGATTGGGTACACTGGGTGTGCGCTGATCAAGATCTACCACAAAGATCGATAAGACTATTCGTCATGATTTACTAAAGTTTAGTAAACATGGTTATGCTTACAAGTTTAAGTATAATTCTGGAACATTGGAAAAGTTTCAATGTATGGCAGGACGAATAAGAAGAACCAAATTAGGCAGAACGATAAAAGTTTTTCCAATTTGAAAAGATGGGAGAGTACATTAGTATCATGTTTTATGATCATCTTAATGGTTATGGAAAACCATATCACAATTGATCCTCTAAAGACATCTTAGAGCATTTGTATGGACAAGAAGAGGAATCGTGAATTGTTTATACTTCGTTCCCAAAACAAGTCTTAGAGTAATACTCCAAGATTGTAACCTTGAGTGACATAATCTTAAGAAAGGTTTGAAACACTTATCAAATGTAGAGTAAAAGTTTTCTACTCTTGTACATTTGAAATTGGTAAGTTGTGATGTTTTGGATAAAACAAAGACCAACTAAGGCCAATTGTGTGAAGTGTTTGTCTTGATAAGAATCTGCACTAACTCTTGAATATTTGTTTTGTCAAGGAATGATTCATGACAAGAGAATCTTATATGTCAAGAGGGCAGTGGGAGTCTTAAAGATCTTGGAAAAGCTTCAAGAACTAATCAAGAATAAAACCTATTGTTTATCACTAGCACACGACTTGAGGTTTATAACCTATCGTGTTGTCATATTCTTATTTCTGTGCCTATTCCAGTTAAAGTTGACTACCTGGAAGCGATGGTAGGCCCTTGTGCTGCCAGGTGGCAAGAAATTAAGATTGAACAAGTTCAGTCCATATGAGTTTGGATTTGTCACTAACCATGTCTTGTGATTATGGTCATGGCAGCTTCACATGGATAGGAACACATATACCATAAAATCTAAGTGTCATAAGGTTTCTCTTCGATTCATGAAAATGATGGTGAGGAAACGCTTTCACTAAGTAGATTTTAAGGAGATAGCAGTTGTGATATTTGCATTCTCAAATTTGATTATGATTACGGCATCCCTTTTTCATAATTTGAATTGTGAGAAATGGCAAACGGTCTAAACATTTAAGACTTATTGTTGTAACTTCTAAAATTGTTAAGACACACATGTGAGCTATCTAAGGAAAGGTGTATGAGTTTGAGAAGCCTAGATAAAGCCTTATCGAAGCATCACGTATCAGAAATCTGAACTTTAGTAATGAAAGTCAATAAGTATTGATTTCTAGAAGTCCAGCTTATTTCTGAATACATGTCAAAGCTAGTGGAAGCATAAGTGTTATGCTAATAATAATTTTTATGCTAGTGGGAGCATAATTATTATGGTAAGTGTTGCAAGTTAGCAATGTTAATTATAGAAAATAAAGGTTTCAATTCGCAAAGTTGCAGGGTTTGAAAAGTTGTTTTGCTATAATTAAGGGAGAGGAATTTATACTTCATTTCAATTCTAAAAGCTTAGAGTGAGATTTTAATCAAATTTAGTCAAATATATATGAATGTTATGTTGGAATGGTTCAACATAAGGTAATTCTATATATGGAAATGTTAATTGCATTCTCAAATTTGATTATGATTACGACATCCCTCTTCATAATCAAAATTATGAGAACATGACAAATAGAAATATTATAGCAAAAGACTGATTAAGTATCATGTCTTTATGTTAGACATTATGAATCGTGTCCCATATGCTTCGGGTATAGGATCGATTCATATGCTATAATATTCTCGTGTTCTAATTTTCCGAATGCCTAGGGCGTTTAGAGGGAAAAAGGAATAGAATCGGATTTGACTAAAGTGATTAAACAACTGTAAGGATAATCTAAGGTTCGCCAAGGATTGGTCGCTTAAGGACAGTTGGAAGTATAATAATGGATGGAACATATTGACACTATTATGAATAGAACGGATTCTATTAATAATGATTTGTCGTATGGAAAATATGGAATGTTTCCATATTGGGAGTTGAAGAATAGATGAGAAAGTTAGAAACTTTTATGCAAGAAGGATGTTCAAAGGAATGTACTATGAATTTGAGACTTCATTTCCATGGAATTGTCTTGTAACAATCTCCAAAGGAATATTTTGTAATATCATTGGTCAAGTCTCTGTGACTTTTGGCACCTAGACATTACAAAAGAATCAGTGCATGATAGTTTAAAATCTAACACTTTTTTGCAGTGACAAGAATTTGGAATTCTTACACTTGTAATAAGGATTTGGAATTTTGAAATGAGCATCATTGAAATGTTTTTCAATTGATCTACTTCACAAATTAAGGACCATAGACAAACATAGTGTGCATGCTTGGTGCATGGCATAACTATCGTTTAGACAAACATAGTGTGCATGCTTGGAGCATGTCATAACTATTGTTTTAATTCAAGTATTAAGTTGATTATTCGAAACATTATACAATGAATAATGAGTAATCAATATGACTCAAAAGTTTTTTGGGCCATATAGGATTAGTATTATTCTTGTGTTTCACTTTGCATGTTTTGACTTCCCGAATAACTAGGTTATTCAAACCATCCACAGTCGATCATACTTTGGAAGTAGGTATTGATGCAAGACTGTCATGAATGGTCTGTAGAGGTGTGTTAGTCATAGCACAAGTTTGTTGCAGTGTTCATGAGTACTCCTGGAATAAGATTCGAGTATTGGATTCAACCCACGCTCATTTGAATCACTTCATGGATTTCATCACGAGTGATCATGAGACGATAACATCTTATATTCTTGAAACCAAGACGTGTGAGTTGTAGTTGCAAGTCGGTTGCACATTGACATATGTAAACGCACCAGTAACTTGGATGTTATAAAACATATTGTTGTGTGTAAGTTGATGAGTATGTACAAGCGAGTATTTTGGTCGAAGTTTATCCGTTCCTTTTACCCCATGTGGATAAAAGCGATATATGTGGGCCCCTCGATGATTTAGTGATGACACCAGGCTTGGACTGATTTGATTTATTCAATTAGTCGGTCGTCATAAATCAGAAATAGGGAAACAACAGATGGACAGAGAGAATGATTATAATCTATGTCTCAGTCCATATGATATCTAGAATGGAGGAATATATGATCCCTGATCTAATGGACACGTCATTGACTAGGTTAGAGTTTAACAGCGGCTTTTAAGAGCTACGATTGCTAGTCGGGTTGGAGTCATGCTTGCAATAATTGTTATTAGACTTATCCAAGTGGGAGACTGTTGGATTAGGTGTTTAAGCCCATAACTATTATTGGTGTGTACTTTACCCGAGAGTAGCATGGTCCATTTGGGTTGAATGGCATCGGAACAATTTGGATAGACTTTTGTGAGAAAAGGATATTTATGATTTATTAATATATCATAAGTTCTAATATATTAATAAGAAATCATATTATTTAATTAGTATTGATCAAGAATTAGTTTGGAATTAATTTTGTGATCAAAAGAGACTAATTAAATAAATGAGGATTGATTTGGTAAATCATTCATTCTTATAAAGTGGGCTTATGATCCATAGTTCTTCATGTTGGGCTAAACCCATGTGGTGACCCATGGATACTCCATGGAGGTTAAAACCCATGGATCACGAGGAATGTGGAAAGTCATGAGTTACATGGTGTAACCCTAATGTGCACACTATATAAGAAGCCTTATAGATCATGAAATTGGCACTAGTGAAAACCTTTAAGGGACAGTAAGTGAGGGCTAACAGATTATTGAAGCAAGTGTTCTTCTCTCAAGTTATTCCAATTGTTGGTGGTGTTGTGTGATTCCATTTGAGGTGCAACACTTGGGGCACTAAGTTCTTAAAGTCTAATGGTTCAAGGTTTCCAACAAGCTACAAGAAAAGGTATGTTATCTAACTTGTATTTCATGTTGCTTATACTTCATTGTATGCTAGTTAGGGTAATACCTTGGAACGTTCAAGTTTGCATGTATAATAGAGAAAACATAGATCCAAGGTATTTAGGGTTGCATGTACACCTTAGGAGTGTTAGCATGCTCAAAACCCAACAGTGGTATCAGAGCCTAGGGTTGTTTTCAATTATACTTGATGCTACTTGCTTGGAAATGCTTTAAAAATCGATTTCTGCTGTTCTGGACAGTGGACTCGCCGAGTCCACTAGGGGACTCGCCGACTCAAATCACGAATTCATCCAACTCACCGAGTTGGTTCATACACTCGACGAGTTGGTGCCCTAGAATGCAGTTTTTGGAGTTTTTGGCTAGAATTGGACTAGGATCATTACCCTAACAACTGTTTTTGAACTTATAAACATATTTTTGATATGGTAATGATCATGCTAATCCAATTTGAAAGATAATTGTCAAAGTTTCATGTTTTGTATTAGTTTATATGGTTAGACTAATTACATGAAATTTGTTTGATATGAATTATCTTGTGCTTATGAGTTTAATTTAGATCATAGACAAATTGATTGTTTTGTAAGTTAGAATTTTTGATATAAATGATTTTGATGAATTCCATAACTTGTCCTCAAGTTATGGAAAATGAAAAGTTTTCTTTTAAAGAAATCATTAAAGTCATAGGTTATGAACTTGAAGAGTCTTTTTCTCATAAATGGTTTTTATGAACTCCATAACTTGTCCTCAAGTTATGGAATGTCAAGAGTCTTTTCATAAAATCTTTATTAAACTCATAAGTTATGGATTCCAAAAGGTTTTGAAAGTTACAAAACTTGCCCTCAAGTTTTGGAATTTGTAAATGTAAAAGTCTAACTTTTGAAACATTTAGTTCCAAACCCTAGAATTTTAAAAAGTTTAAAATTCAATCCTTATACTATTATAATATTATAGGTTTAATATTTATATATATATGTATAAGAGTAAAGTCAGTCTTACCGTTAGTAGGTCTCATTCACGAAGCCGGTCTATAAGGGAGGTATAAGGTTATTGCCTATAAAATCGCAGTTTAATGGGTGTCCACTCTCACCCACCGCTTCCTTGACTGGTGGAGGGTTGTTAGCCGAACGGGTATGATAGATCTCTAATTCTCCCTTCATTAAAAGTATAATGATAAATATAAAGTAACTAAACACTTATAAATTCCCAAATCTTAGTTACTTAGAAAAATGTGAATATGGTGCTAACCCATGAAATTGCACTTTGCACCTTGTTAAGTCGTTAGTGGAGCGTATGTGGTTAACCGGCACACTAACCTGGGACTGACAGTGCGTGGCAAAGGGTAGCTTGATGTTAATCATAGGTCAATGGAGCGTGTGTGGTTAACCGACACATTGATTAGGTGGTTGTAACATTGAGTATACCAAGCTAATTTGCATGGTTATTCACACCTTGTTTGTGATCCTCGACATCCTAGTCATAAACTTAAAGGGCACAATTGAGATTTAAACATGCCATTGAAAGTTTCAATGAATCTCAAAGGATCTGGGAATTTCAATTCACTTAAAACCTAAATTTCTTTTTCGTTTTTTGTGATGGAAATTGGTAAATCGTCATTTAACTACCTTTGAATATTTTGCAATTGGATTACGGCATCCCTCTTCCAAATTGTAAAATATTGTGTTGGGTCATAGCCTTAATATTTCATTTGGGTGTTATATTAAGGACTTAAATCAACTAACTTGAATTTCTCCCATAAAAGATGTCTAGTTCAGACAACTATGGTCTTCCCAAATCTTTTGGAACAAGCTTTCCTCTTGAAGATGATGTCCCTCGATTGGATCGTGGAAGTCGTATTTCACTTCCTCCGCCTCCTCCAATAATTCTCCCTAACCCAAAATTTCAAAGACTTGAAAAATTCAAGGTCACTCAAGCCTTACTTGGAATGAAATATGAAGATGGAAGGCATGTGTGTACTCACATCTTGGAGATGAAGTCAAATATTGACAGGCTGAGTGTGTTGGGTGTCGTTGTCTCGAGGAAGTTGGTGGTTGACTGGGTTCTTCAATCACTTCCCGAGTCATATAGTAAGTTCATTAAGGACTACTATGTGACAGACCACGACATGACACTAATTGATGTAACCTATTTGCTTGTTGTTGCTGAATCAGCAATGATTTGGCACTGGAAAAGCAAATTTGATTGGAAGATCTACTCCCCAAACTTCCATGGACATTGACAATGGAAACATTGGAAGTCCGGAAAAGATTTCTCTTTCCAAGGGAAAGAGAAAGGCTAAGTCTGAGATTGTCCCGTGTACCATTCCCAAAGAGTCTATATGTTTCTATTGCCAAGAGAAGGGGCATTGGTTGCGAAGCTGCCCTGACTACCTGAAAGATCTGAGAAAAGGTTGAATCGAAAAGTTTGACTCTGCTTCAGGTGAGTCTACTATCTAACTCTATTACGTTCCTAATTGTTGATTCTTAATACATGATGTGACAAGGTTGCATTTTGATGTTTTGTAGGATCATGCAAAGGGAAGGAAGCTTAAAGGAAGAGTATGTTGAATTTGGTCGCGAAGATGGATTTCAATTGCATGGTTCGAAGATTGGATTTTTGAGCTGCTGCTTAGGAGTATGATAAATTGCTAGGAAATATGTAATAACATAGTTTTCATTTGTAATTGAATTGTAAGGAAAAGTTTTTCCGCATTTTATAAATAAATAAAATTTTGTTTTTATTTTATATCTCCTTGCAATGGCATTTGTGAAAAATCGATGTTTCTATGTTTCTATGTTGGCAATATGAATTTGATTCTTTCGTTTGTGGTATTGTTGAGTATTTGCCAAATAAGGAAAGATTCTCATCATCCAAGTTTCAATTGGACAGAAACTTGGAATCATGCAAGTTGTATTGTATGATGAATGAGAATTTTCATCTTTGGTAATTTAAGACTAATTTCTTGTTCACATGTATATGTGAGTCAAGTAAAGGACTAGGGGATCGGGTACACTGGGTGTGCGCTGATCAAGATCTACCACAAAGATCGATAAGACTATTCGTCATGATTTACTAAAGTTTAGTAAACATGGTTATGCTTACAAGTTTAAGTATAATTCTGGAACATTAGAAAAGTTTCAATGTATAGCAGGACAAATAAAAAGAACCAAATTAGGCAGAAAGATAAAAGTTTCTCCAATTTGAAAAGATGGGAGAGTACATTAGTATCATGTTTTATGATCATCTTAATGGTTATGGAAAACCATATCACAATTGATCCTCTAAAGACATATTAGAGCATTTGTATGGACACGAAGAGGAATCGTGAATTGTTTATACTTCGTTCCCAAAACAAGTCTTAGAGTAATACTCCAAGATTGTAACCTTGAGTGACATAATCTTAAGAAAGGTTTGAAACACTTATCAAATGTAGAGTAAAAGTTTTCTACTCTTGTACATTTGAAATTGGTAAGTTGTGATGTTTTGGATAAAACAAAGACCAACTAAGGCTAATTGTGTGAAGTGTTTGTCTTGATAAGAATCTGCACTAACTCTTGAATATTTGTTTTGTCAAGGAATGATTCATGACAAGAGAATCTTATATGTCAAGAGGGCAGTGGGAGTCTTAAAGATCTTGGAAAAGCTTCAAGTACTAATCAAGAATAAAACCTATTGTTTATCACTAGCACACGACTTGAGGTTTATAACCTATCGTGTTGACATATTCTCCTTGTGCTGCCAGGTGGCAAGAAATTAAGATTGAACAAGTTCAGTCCATATGAGTTTGGATTTGTCACTAACCATGTCTTGTGATTATGGTCATGACAACTTCACATGGATAGGAACACATATACCATAAAATCTAAGAGTCATAAGGTTTCTCTTCGATTCATGAAAATGATGGTGAGGAAACGCTTTCACTAAGTAGATTTTAAGGAGATAGCAGTTGTGATATTTGCATTCTCAAATTTGATTATGATTGCGGCATCCCTTTTCATGATTTGAATTGTGAGAAATGGCAAAGGGTCTAAACATTTGAGACTTATTGTTGTAACTTCTAAAATTGTTAAGACACACATGTGAGCTACCTAAGGAAAGGTGTATGAGTTTGAGAAGCCTAGATAAAGCCTTATCGAAGCAACTCATATCATAAATCTGAACTTTAGTAATGAAAGTCAATAAGTATTGATTTCTAGAAGTCCAGCCGATTTCTGAATACATGTCAAAGCTAGTGGAAGCATAAGTGTTATGCTAATAATAATTTTTATGCTAGTGGGAGCATAATTATTATGGTAAGTGTTGCAAGTTAGCAATGTTAATTATAGAAAACAAAGGTTTCAATTCGCAAAGTTGTAGGGTTTGAAAAGTTGTTTTGCTATAATTAAGGGAGAGGAATTTATACTTCATTTCAATTCTAAAAGCTTAGATTGAGATTTTAATCAAATTTAGTCAAATATATATGAATGTTATGTTGGAATGGTTCAACATAAGGAAATTCTATATATGGAAATGTTAATTGCGTTCTCAAATTTGATTATGATTACGACATCCCTCTTCATAATCAAAATTATGAGAACATGAGAAATAGAAATATTATAGCAAAAGACTGATTAAGTATCATGTCTTTATGTTCGACATTATGAATATTGTCCCATATGCTTCGGGTATAGGATCGATTCATATGCTATAATATTCTCGTGTTCCAATTTTCCGAATGCCTAGGGCGTTTAGAGGGAAAAAGGAATAGAACCGGATTTGACTAAAGTGGTTAAAAAAATGTAAGGACAATCTAAGGTTCGCCAAGGATTGGTCGCTTAAGGACAATTGGAAGTATAATAATGGATGGAACATATTGACACTATTATGAATAGAACGAATTCAATTAATAATGATTTGTCGTATGGCAAATATGGAATGTTTCCATATTGGGAGTTGAAGAATAGATGAGAAAGTTAGAAACTTTTATGCAAGAAGGATGTTCAAAGGAATGTACTATGAATTTGAGACTTCATTTCCATGGAATTGTCTTGTAACAATCTCCAAAGGAATATTTTGTAATATCATTGGTCAAGTCTCTGTGACTTTTGGCACCTAGACATTACAAAAGAATCATTGCATGATAGTTTAGAATCTAACACTTTCTAGCAGTGACAAGAATTTGGAATTCTTACACTTGCAATAAGGATTTGGAATTTTGAATTGAGCATCATTGAAATGTTTTTCAATTGATCTATTTCACAAATTAAGGACCATAGACAAACATAGTGTGCATGCTTGGTGCATGGCATAACTATCATTTAGACAAACATAGTGTGCATGCTTGGAGCATGTCATAACTATTGTTTTAATTCAAGTATTAAGTTGATTATTCGAAACATTATACAATGAATAATGAGTAATCAATATGACTCAAAAGTTTTTTGGGCCATATAGGATTAGTATTATTCTTGTGTTTCACTTTGCATGTTTTGACTTCCCGAATAACTAGGTTATTCAAACCATCCACAGTCGATCATACTTTGGAAGTAGGTATTGAGGCAAGACTGTCATGAATGGGTCTGTAGAGGTGTGTTAGTCATAGCACAAGTTTGCTGCAGTGTTCATGAGTACTCCTGGAATAAGATTCGAGTATTGGATTCAACCCACGCTCATTTGAATCACTTCATGGATTTCATCACGAGTGATCATGAGACGATAACATCTTATATTCTTGAAACCAAGACGTGTGAGTTGTAGTTGCAAGTCGGTTGCACATTGACATATGTAAACGCACCAGTAACTTGGATGTTATAAAACATATTGTTGTGTGTAAGTTGATGAGTATGTACAAGCGAGTATTTTGGTCGAAGTTTATCCGTTCCTTTTACACCATGTGGATAAAAGCGATATATGTAGGCCCCTCGATGATTTAGTGATGACACCAGGCTTGGACTGATTTGATTTGTTCAATTAGTCGGTCGTCATAAATCAGAAATAAGGAAACAACAGATGGACAGAGAGAATGATTATAATCTATGTCTCAGTCCATATGATATCTAGAATGGAGGAATATATGATCCCTGATCTAATGGACACGTCATTAACTAGGTCAGAGTTAGACAGCGGCTTTTAAGAGCTACGATTGCTAGTCGGGTTGGAGTCATGCTTGCAATAATAATTATTAGACTTATCCAAGTGGGAGACTGTTGGATTAGGTGTTTAAGCCCATAACTATTATTGGTGTGTACTTTACCCGAGAGTAGCATGGTCCATTTGGGTTGAATGGCATCGGAACAATTTGGATAGACTTTTGTGAGAAAAGGATATTTATGATTTATTAATATATCATAAGTTCTAATATATTAATATGAAATCATATTATTTAATTAGTATTGATCAAGAATTAGTTTGGAATTAATTTTGTGATCAAAAGAGACTAATTAATTAAATGAGGATTGATTTGGTAAATCATTCATTCTTATAAAGTGGGCCTATGATCCATAGTTCTGTTGGGTTTTGAGCATTCTAACACTTCCTAAGTGTACATGCAACCCTAATAAACCTTGGATCTATGTTTTTCTAAGGTACATGCAAAATATTATTTTCCAAGGTTTATAACCTATCTAGCATGGCATGGGGTACTTTTAAACATAAAAGAACTGGATGAATTACATACCTTTTGTTGATTGTTGATTCCTTGGAGTTTGAGAGCCAAGCACCAATAATGTGAATGCCTCAAATGGAAATCATAAATCACCACAAACTTGGAAAATGTATGAGAGAGTATACTAACTCTTAGATTTCGGCCACCACTATTACACACACACTAGGGTGTTTTTCATGCAACATAAGCTTGTTTATATAGTGTGCATGGTTAAGGTGAAACCCTAATAACCCATGTCTTTTCCTCTTCCAAGGATCCATGGGTTAAAAGCTCCATGGATCATCCATGGACTTCCATATAAGCTTAGCCCATTAACAAATGAGCATTAGCCCACACCATATAAATACAATAGCCCATGATTTAATTAGTCTTCCTTTTAATCACTAAATCAATTCATAATTAATTCAAGATTAAAACTAATTAAATAACATGACTTTATATTAATATATTATAACTTATAATATATTAATAAATCGTAAGTATACAATTCTCATAATATTATCCATAAATCGTTTGGGTGAAGTGCAACCCAAATGGACCATGCCGGGTCGGGTCAAGTATATACCAAATAATTTATGGACTTAGACACCTTATCCAACAGTCTCCCACTTGGATAAGTCTAATAACTGTATTTGCGTATGTTACTTCAGGAACCAACCAGCAATCGTAGCTCTCGAAAACTCTGTTGAACTATGAAGCGCCATTTTAGATTAGTGATCATATAATCCTCTGTTCTCATGATATCAGTCGGACAAATACATGGAACAACCTCGTACTTATTGTCCAGCAGTTTGTTTCTCGATTTCCGATTTGTTTGACAAAGAACTAAATTGAACACATCAATTAGGTTCTGACCGGGCCCGGTACATAGGTCAAAACAAAATCATCGAGGGGCCCAGATATCGCTTCTAATCCTCCAAGGACTAGAAGGAACAGATAAACTTCGACTCATATACTTGTTTCTACTACTTGTTGAATTATACACAAAGGCACGTTTTATAACATCAAGTTACTGATGTGTTTACGTGCAATCAATGCACAACCAACTCATAGGTAACAACTCATATCTCTAGGTTTGAAGACTTATATGATATTACCGTCTCACGATCACTCGAGATAAATTCCATGAAGTGATACAAGTGAGCGTGGGTTAATTCCAATACTCATAACTTATGAGTACTCATAAATGTTGTAGCCACCATTGCTATGTCTAAACACGTTTAGCCATCTACAAACTCGATTCATGACAGTCTTAATTCATACCTACTTCCAACATATGAACGACTGTGGAGTGTTTAAATAACTTAGTCATTCGGAAAGAATAACCTAGCTATTCTGGAAGTCAAAACATGCAAAGTGAAACACAATAATAATCGAATCCAATATGGTCTCAGAACCCTTTTGAATATAAATAAAACCACCTTTTATTTATCACCATATTGATTACACATTATTCATTGTATAATGTTTCAAATAATCAACTTAATACTTGAATAAAAACAACAGTTGTCCCATGCTCCTAGCATGTACACTTTGTTTTTCTAAACAATAGTTATGCCATACTCCAAGTATGCACACTATGTTTGTGTATGATCTTTACTTTGTGAAATAGATCATTTGAACATGATTCCAATGATGCTCATTTCACAATCCCAAATCCTTATTGTAAATGTAAAAATTCCTAATTCCTACCATTTACCAAAAAAACTGTTAGATTTTAAACTTATATGCACAGATCCTCTCGTAATGATTATGCACAAAGTCACAAAACTTGTCAACAGTCATTACAGAGTATTCCAAAGGAGATCAACTCTATGGAAACGAAGTCTCATATTCAAAGTACATTGCTTTGAACATCCTTCTTGCACTAAGGTTTTTCTAATCTTACACAGATTGAATAACTTCCACCTATGGAGAAATTTCCATAGTCCCATTTTGACTATCACTTCCGAACAAGAGTTACCTCTTTTCAGAAAATGTCAATATGGTCCTTTCCAACAATTTATATCCTACTTCCAACTGTCCCCGAGCAACCAATCTTTGGAGAACCTTAGATTGTCCTCGACATTATGAATATTGTCCCATATGCTTCGGAGAACCTTAGATTGTCCTCGACATTTTGACTATCACTTCCGAACAAGACTGATTAAGTATCATGTCTTTATGTTAGACATTATGAATATTGTCCCATATGCTTCGGGTATAGGATCGATTCATATGCTATAATATTCTCGTGTTCCAATTTTCCGAATGCCTAGGGCGTTTAGAGGGAAAAAGGAATAGAACCGGATTTGACTAAAGTGGTTAAAAAAATGTAAGGACAATCTAAGGTTCGCCAAGGATTGGTCGCTTAAGGACAATTGGAAGTATAATAATGGATGGAACATATTGACACTATTATGAATAGAACGAATTCAATTAATAATGATTTGTCGTATGGCAAATATGGAATGTTTCCATATTGGGAGTTGAAGAATAGATGAGAAAGTTAGAAACTTTTATGCAAGAAGGATGTTCAAAGGAATGTACTATGAATTTGAGACTTCATTTCCATGGAATTGTCTTGTAACAATCTCCAAAGGAATATTTTGTAATATCATTGGTCAAGTCTCTGTGACTTTTGGCACCTAGACATTACAAAAGAATCATTGCATGATAGTTTAGAATCTAACACTTTCTAGCAGTGACAAGAATTTGGAATTCTTACACTTGCAATAAGGATTTGGAATTTTGAATTGAGCATCATTGAAATGTTTTTCAATTGATCTATTTCACAAATTAAGGACCATAGACAAACATAGTGTGCATGCTTGGTGCATGGCATAACTATCGTTTAGACAAACATAGTGTGCATGCTTGGAGCATGTCATAACTATTGTTTTAATTCAAGTATTAAGTTGATTATTCGAAACATTATACAATGAATAATGAGTAAGCAATATGACTCAAAAGTTTTTTGGGCCATATAGGATTAGTATTATTCTTGTGTTTCACTTTGCATGTTTTGACTTCCCGAATAACTAGGTTATTCAAACCATCCACAGTCGATCATACTTTGGAAGTAGGTATTGAGGCAAGACTGTCATGAATGGGTCTGTAGAGGTGTGTTAGTCATAGCATAAGTTTGCTACAGTGTTCATGAGTACTCATGGAATAAGATTCGAGTATTGGATTCAACCCACGCTCATTTGAATCACTTCATGGATTTCATCACGAGTGATCATGAGACGATAACATCTTATATTCTTGAAACCAAGACGTGTGAGTTGTAGTTGCAAGTCGGTTGCACATTGACATATGTAAACGCACTAGTAACTTGGATGTTATAAAACATATTGTTGTGTGTAAGTTGATGAGTATGTCCAAGTGAGTATTTTGGTCGAAGTTTATCCGTTCCTTTTACCCCATGTGGATAAAAGCGATATATGTGGGCCCCTCGTTGATTTAGTGATGACACCAGGCTTGGACTGATTTGATTTGTTCAATTAGTCGGTCGTCATAAATCAGAAATAGGGAAACAACAGATGGACAGAGAGAATGATTATAATCCATCTCTCAGTCTATATGATATCTAGAATGGAGGAATATATGATCCCTGATCTAATGGACACGTCATTGACTAGGTTAGAGTTTGGCAGCGGCTTTTAAGAGCTACGATTGCTAGTCGGGTTGGAGTCATGCTTGCAATAATAGTTATTAGACTTATCCAAGTGGGAAACTGTTGGATTAGGTGTCTAAGCCCATAACTATTATTGGTGTGTACTTGACTCGAGAGTAGCATGGTCCATTTGGGTTGCATGACATCAGAACAATTTGGATAGACTTTTGTGAGAAGAGGATATTTATGATTTATTAATATATTATAAGTTCTAATATATTAATATGAAATCATATTATTTAATGAATTGGTTTGGAATTAATTTTGTGATCAAAAGAGACTAATTAAATAAATGTGGATTGATTTGGTAAATCATTCATTCTTATAAAGTGGGATTATGATCCATAGTTCTTCATGTTGGGCTAAACCCATGTGGTGACCCATGGATACTCCATGGAGGTTAAAACCCATGGATCACGAGGAATGTGGAAATTCATGAGTAATGTGCACACTATATAAGAAGCCTCATAGATCATAAAATTGGCACTAGTGAAAACCTTTAAGGGACAATAAGTGAGGGCTAGCCGATTTGTGAAGCAAGTGTTCTTCTCTCAAGTTATTCAAATTGTTGGTGGTGTTGTGTGATTCCATTTGAGGTGCAACACTTGGGGCACTAAGTTCTTAAAGGATAATGATTCAAGGTTTCCAACAAGCTACAAGAAAAGGTATGTTATCTAACTTGTATTTCATGTTGTTTATACTCCATTGTATGCTAGTTAGGGTAATACCTTGGAAAGTTCAAGTTTGCATGTTTAATAGAGAAAACATAGATCCAAGGTATTTAGGGTTGCATGTATACCTTAGGAGTGTTAGAATGCTCAAAATCCAACACTAACGACCCCATTCCACGAAGAGGTTAAGGCCTCCGCGGAGCCCTCGTTACGACCTCTCTGGAGGATTTAATAAACATCAAAACAATCACTCCGCGGAGGGCTTAATGTCTCCACGGAGGTATCTATGCGGAGAATCATTGTTTAGTCTCAAATTGTACAACATTTTTTGTTCCGCAGAGAATTCGTCGTTCCGCGGAGTCCATAGAGGATCCTCCGCGGAATGTATGTCTATAGCCGGAAAGGTCTGTTTTTGTGACTAAATCTTGAAATGCCCCCCAAAAAATGTCTATATCCGGTATTTTCCCTTATTATTATTATTATTATTATTATTATTATTATTATTATTATTATTATTATTTCTATTTGTGTTAGAGCATTTGGGTTTTCTTACAATTCAAGAGAATTATTGAAAAAATGCAAAGTACTCTCTCAAAACCGGTATGGTTATAGAACCAATTCAGAATTGTATACTACTACTTGGTTCGGTTCTCGGTTCCTCATCCCTACCTATTGTGACAACCCGAAATTTCTATCTTGTACAGTCATTCAATTCAATCAAAGTCAGACTAGTTTCTACTATCTTTTAGCACTGTTAAGGGTCTGTTTAAGAGTTTCTAAGCCTAGTGTAATGTATGAATGGATGCTAGGATGAGTTAGCTTGAGATCGGGAGGTTAAATTCGAAACAAAAAATCACTCACAAGGTGTTCATGGCCGCAAACTAGGTTCACGGTCGTGAACCACCTCATATATATATTGAAATGACTTCATTTTCTTCTCATTTCTACTCCTCCCAACCGTGAACACATCCCTTCTCTCAAAAAAAGTCTCAACCGTGAACACTCTAAACCTAAAAAACGTAAGTGTTTCACCCTTAATCTTGTCATACTTTAAGGACTAATAGATCCTAACCTTTATTTGTCAAGTTTCATAATCATCTTCATGAGTTTGAAGGGATCACAGCCGTGAACCCTTCATAAGGGTCGTAAACCCTTCATAGATTCATAGGGCCATGAACACCTCATGAGGTCATGAACCTCATGAGGTCGTGAACTCTATACGGCCGCAAACCCATCCTTGGGTGGCCGTGAACCCCTTCCAAGCTTCCATTTGTGAGCCTAACACTTCATTAAGGGTGTTTCCTACAATCTTAGGTGGTTTCCTATACTTGTTAGTAGTTATAGCCACTAATTGAATACACATATATGTGAATATATGCCTTATAGGATCCAACTGTGCTTTGGAACTTCAATTGTGAAAACAAGCATCCTATATCTATCTTACCTTCCAGTTCACTCACAATTAGGTGAGTTCATACCCCCATATTTTCATAGATTTCACTGTTTTAAGGGGGGGGGGGAATACAAGTCTAACACAAGGATTTTGTGTTATAAACAAATGGTTTCAAATATCTTATCAAAATGGATTTCAGTTATCATCAAATCAAATAGTTTTCAATGATTGTATTAAAATGACATCAAGTCACCAAAATGTATTTCAAAATATTAAACTTCTTTTAAATGTTTTTAAAAATTTATATTTCTCCCAGAAATCATATTTGTGTATATATATATATATATATATATATATATATATATATATATATATATATCGATAAATAAGATTTAAAATACTTAGGACTGATAACCTACTTTGGTTCCTTTTCCTTGTTTGGATGTGGGATTATAAGTATCAGTTATTTGTCCGAGTGTCATTTAAATTTTACTTATATATATTTGTATATATATACAAGTATAAAAGCTAGTTCATTAAGTTCAAATACCATTTGTAACATGTTGAGCAAGGGGTTGCATTCATGAATACTCGGTATCAATTCAGAAAGTACAAATAAATTATAATAGGTATAATTAGAATCACAAAACATTAATTCACAATTCAAGTATACTAAAGTACATTGTTTTACAAGAACAAAGATTTGATTCAAAACTAATCAAGAGTATACACCTTTCATATATATGTTAAGAATACTACTTCAAGAACATACTATCAATCATTTATTTCAGAATGATTGGATTTTCATAATCAATATACATGTAATGTTTATATGTTTTTTATGAGTCATTTGATACAGATTGTTTAATTCATTTAAACAATATAGTTAAAGTCCTGACATTATAACCATAATCTCCAGTCGGGGATCGAAACAATGTGTGTAAAGATCTATATTGGGATTGACAACCCCGCACTCAGACTGCTAGCTACAGTCAGGCATACACGCCTACGAGTGACAGTTGTTATCAACAGCTTTCAACGCATTCATAGCGTTGGTTCAGGACATCTAGTCAGTATGGTTATAATAACTCATATAATAGATTTTAACAATATGTTAGTGTATAACTAACTAAACATAAGTACGTTTTCAAAGTACTAGTTTACAAGATACAATTACAGTATTACATTACAGTTTACAATAACAGTTGATGATACCAGGCACACTCTCAGTTACAAGTTTACAAAAGGAATACAAATACATAACATTGGTTTATAAACAGAACAGTTTTATGTAATTAAAACTACTTTTCATATACAGCAGAAAATATAGGATTTTCTGGAACAGTTTACATATTCAAGAAACAGAAAACATCATTCAAACATAAATACTTATGCACTCACTCAACTTTATGTTGATACACTCTTTTTAAATAACTTGTATTCTCAGGGAACCCGTAGACAGGTACTCCCCGAGCTTTTGAGAAGATTGAGCTATTTGTGTCTTGTCTTCTTCTTTTGTATAACTATTTGGTTTCAGTATACAATGATGAAACACATGTAAATACTTATACTTTTTAAATACAGTGGTTGTTTGTACTCTGATTACTATAATGCATGTGGTTTGATACTACAAATGATGTCATCCACCCCCGGACGTTTTCGTCGTCTGGTTTGGGGGTGTGACAGATTGGTATCAGAGCATTGTTTATAGTGAACTCAGTATATCAATCCATAAAAGATATACAAAGTATAAATACATTTAGGGCTGAGAGCTCTGACTACAAGTATACATTTCAAAATTTTATGTATTTTTACAAGAAGTATACTAACACTCATACCTACAAGTACAGTATCATAGTCATAAGAACTTAAAAGTATTTGGATGTTGGACATTACAGTCAAACCTGGGCAGTTATGTAATCATATCTGGGATTAATATAGCCTGATCAACTATATTGATTTGAGATATGACCAACATGTGTTTGGGAGTGATAGTGGTGTTGCGGCATGTCTAAAACTTAGCAACCATACATATTCAGATGAACTCTAGAACAGAACATAAAGATTAAAATACTATAGGGGTATTTTAGGCACTATATACTAATAACAAACATGTGAAAACAATAGAACAATTGAGGGTAGAACTATTAATATTAAGGGTATATTACAGTTATATATTATTTACGTTATATAGACTTAAAATATGTGATCTAGCTTCATTTCATGTTCCTTGTTTGGTTGTGGATTTAGAGTCGGGTCATTTAATCGAAGGTCGATTATACCTAAGTTATATATAATTAGTATACACTTTATAGTTATAGTAATACCTAGAACAAGTATACATAATACATTACTTGTTAACTGTAAGTCTCACTCGTAGAAACTTGTATCTTTAATCTATCGTTACTAACTATATTCTACATCTCTTACCCCTATTCTCGCTTAGATAACAATGGTTGGAGTTCATCTACCCGGAGACCCATACTTTCCCGGTCAAGGACAAGATGCAGAGCCGGAAGAGAATCATGAAATTCCCTTAGATGATGATTTTCCAGAAAATTTTCCTGAAGACAATGATTCTGAATCAGAAGCCTATAATCTACCACCAGTTGCCCAGAATCCTAATCCACGACAAAATTTCCAAGGTCCGACGCCTTCGTGGGCTGAGAACTTAGGTAGGTGGAGCCGAGAGCAAGGTCAACCCTTACCCTACAACGGAGACTGTATCTTCTACAACATAAGCGAGGGAGGCTCTGTAGACAAAATTCTCCCTATTTTGGTTCGTCGAGTGGCTCGAAATGTTGAGCTAGGAGTGACAGCCATTCAGCAAACCATAGAGCTAGATGCTGACACGAATGCCAATACGAATAGTATTCACAATCTTGAACTTGCTCATAACAGAGGAATGAGAGACATTGAGGCACTGTTGCAAGAGTTAGCTGTAACTCGAGCTGAAGTCATAGAGCTCCGAGCATGCCAGACAGTGTATGAAAGACATATGCTTGATGTGGAGCGACAACTGGTTGAGTTGAGGGTGCGTCCGAACGATGCCCATCGCCAGTAGGAGATATTCTACTTATCCTTTCTTTTGGTTTAAGAAATGGATAGTACTCTACTCGTTTCCTGTTCACTCTTTTGGTTATAGTTAAAGTGTACGGATATGTTCTAGCGTTATTTTTCATGTTTTTCAGTACGAACACAAAAATTTCATTTTCGGTAGGTCTGTATGATGTCGATATTTTTCCCAGATTTGGTATATTGTAGACCAGTTTAGGGTCAAGTTTTCCAGACTTTATGTATTCAATATGCCAATATTATCGGCATGCATTTTCATACTCTTTGAAAAATAACTACTCAATTTCATATCATCTTATTACAAGTTGTACTTGTCGTAGACTTCTATTTCCAATTCATTACAAGATTCATGTTGAACTAAATGTTTTAGTTCAGAGATATCAAAATTCATATTCACTCTTGATATCTTACCATCTTTTTATCTTTTAACTTTTATAGAAAAAGATGCCTCCTCGTAGAAATCCAAGACGTAACATTGTTAATGAAGCACCTCCGCCACCTCCGCCACCACCTCCTCAGTTCGGCGCTGCTATGTTTCAAGCGGTGGTCACGGCAGCGGTTGCGGCTGCCATGTCACATATCAATACTCCTGGTGCTAGTGGGTCGGGAGCTGGTGCGCATCCTTCTAACCATGGCGAGAGTCATGGGCACTCGCGAGAGTGCACTTATAAAGATTTTTCGAATGCCAAACCCAGGACCTTTAATGGAACTGGATGAGTTATGGCATTAAGACAGTGGATTGAGAAGACAGAAGCAAGTTTTGAAATTTTCTCCTGTCCAGAGGATAGCAAGGTTAAGTTCGCTGTTTGTACCTTTTCGGATAGAGCTTTAACATGGTGGAATGGCCATGTTAAGTCACTGACTCTGGTAGTGGCTAGCTCGATAAGCTGGGAGAACTTAAAAGCCATGCTAATGCGAGAATACTGTCCGCGAGGGGAAATTCAGAAACTCGAGCAAGAGCTCTGGGGTCTTACAATGGTTGGTTCGGACATAACAACTTATACTAATAGATTCTGTGATTTGGCAATTCTTTGTCTAGATATGGTTGCTCTGGAGAGCAAAAAGATTGAGAGATATATTTGGGGACTATCGCCCCAAATTCAGTCAAGTGTCTTAGCTTCAAGGCCTGTTACCTTTGACAGTGCCAAAGAGCTGGCACAGTCTCTTATTGACCACGGAGCCCGTCAAAACTCAGTGGTTGCTGCACCAGAACAACCGAAAGGAAACAACAACAACAACAACAACAACAATAACAACAACAACAACAGCAAGAAGAAGGGTTGGAACAAGAGGAAGGGCAAGTCTTCACAGGAATCCTCAAAGAAGCAACAGCTAGTGGCAATCAATGCTGCTATTGTACCTGCTGTTGTTCCTGCTAACCCTGCACCAGTTAAGCCTTATGCTGGTAATCTCCCCAAGTGCAACAAGTGCAATTTTCACCATAATGGAAATTGTCGAGAAATGCAGCGTCGTAACTGCAACAGAAAAGGGCATATTGTCCGATTCTGTAGATCACCACCTCAACTGATTAACCAAGTACCTGCCACTGGAGTAGGCCAAGCATGCTACCAATGCGGTGATGTGTGTGGGTCATTTCAAGAGAGATTGTCCAAAAGCTGGAAATGCCGGTGGAGTTGGGAGAATTTTAGCCTTGGGTCACGAAGAAGCGGTGGCAGACCCTGCGGTGTTTACGGGTACATTTCTTCTCAACAACACTTATGCATGCATTCTATTTGATAGTGGTGCTAAGAAGAGCTTTGTGAGCCATAATTTCAAACACTTGCTAAATTAAAACTCCCAACCACTAAATGAAACTTTCACAGTTGACATGGCTAACAGGAAATCCGAATCCACCAACGATATATACATAGGATGTACTCTTACCTTGAATAGCTTTTCTTTCCCAATAGACCTTATGTCGGTCTCTATCAAAAGTTTCGACGTCATAATAGGCATGGATTGGTTGTGTCCTAACCATGCTGACATCCTATGTTATGAAAAAGCCATTCGTCTGAACTTGCCAACTAACGAAACTCTTGTTATTTACGGCGACAAACCCGAAACGAACCTCCAAATCATTTCTTGCATCAAGGCACAGAAGTACCTTCGCAAAGAGTACTGTGCTTTCTTAGCTCACGTGGTAGACAAAAAGCAAGAAGTGAAAGACATCGCGAGCATTCCTGAGGTCTGCAACTTTCCCGATATTTTTCCCGATGATCTTCCAGGAGTGCCACCCGAACGACAAGTCGAATTCAGAATCGACTTAATCCCTGGGGCTACCCCTGTAGCCAAATCCCCCTATCGTCTTGCACCTTCTGAAATGCAGGAATTATCCAGCCAGCTTAACGAACTCCTTAACAAAGGTTTCATAAGACCAAGCTTCTCACCCTGGGGAGCAGCGGTTTTGTTCGTGAAGAAGAAGGATGGATCATTCTGTATGTGCATAGACTACCGCGATCTGAATAAACTTACCATCAAGAATCGATATCCTCTGCCTCGCATTGACGATCTGTTCGACCAACTTCAAGGTGCGAGCTACTTTTCAAAAATAGACTTAAGATCCGGGTATCATCAGTTACGGATTTTGGAGGATGACATTCCCAAAACCATGTTCAGAACTCGTTATGGTCATTACGAGTTTGTAGTGATGCCCTTTGGATTGATGAATACACCTGCTGTGTTCATGGATCTAATGAACAGAGTGTGTCGTCCATTCCTGGACAAATTCGTTATACTTTTTATTGATGACATCCTTATCTACTCAAGAAGTGAAGAGGAACATGGTCAACATCTTCGTCAAGTATTGCAAACTGTTAGATTAGAGAAACTCTATGCGAAGTTCTTAAAGTGTGAATGTTGGATCAGGAAAGTTGATTTCCTAGGTCACGTGGTCAGTTCAGAAGGAATACACGTTGACCCTTCCAAAATAAAGGCAATTGAGAACTAGTCAGCACCCAAAACACCTACAGAAATCCATCAATTCTTAGGTCTTGTTGGATACTATCGCAGATTCATCCAGAATTTCTCTCGAATAGCTAAGCCTCTTACCACCTTGACGCAAAAGGGTGTAACTTTTAGCTGGGGAGAAAAGCAAGAAACAACGTTTCAAACGCTGAAGCGAGCTCTGTGTAGTGCACAGATCCTGTCTCTTCCTGAAGGGACAGAGGATTTCGTAGTATACTGTGATGCTTCTAATCAAGGGCTTGGGTGTGTTCTTATGCAAAGAGGAAAGGTTATATCCTATGCCTCAAGATAGCTAAAGACACATGAAGTCAACTATACAACACATGACCTTGAACTAGGAGCAATGATATTTTCTCTGAAGATCTGGAGACATTACTTATATGGCACGGAATGCACAGTATTCACGGACCATAAAAGTCTCCAGCATATCTTCGATCAGAAAGAGCTGAACATGAGACAACGACGATGGGTGGAGCTACTGAACGACTACGATTGTGAGTTTCTTTATCACCTGGTAAAGCTAACGTAGTAGCTGACGCCCTTAGCAGAAAAGAATACTCGGGACGCCGAGTAAAGTCGTTGACCATGACAATCCATTCACATCTGTCCACACAGATCAGAGAGGCTCAATTCGAGGCCTTAAAACCTGAAAAAGTGGCAGGTGAAACCTTGAGAGGAATTGATAAAAACTTCAAAGTCAGGGATGATGGAGTCTATTGTTTCATGAACCGGATTTGGACACCAAAGTTCGATGGTTACAGAGACGTGGTTATGAATGAAGCACACAAAACCCAATACTCCATTCATCCAGGTTCAGACAAGATGTATCTGGACCTCAAGAAACTATACTGGTGGCCTAACATGAAGGCTGAAATCGCTACCTTTGTGGGCAAGTGCCTTACTTGTGACAAAGTCAAGATAGAATACCAGAAACCTTCAGGTTTATTGCAACAACCTGCAATCCCTGAATGGAAGTGGGAGCGGATTACAATGGATTTCATAACTAAGTTACCCAAGACATCGGGTGGTTATGATACTATTTGGGTAATCGTCGTTAGATTAACCAAATCCACATACTTCTTACCAATCAAAGAGACCGACAAGATGGAGAAGCTAACAAGAACTTACCTCAAGGAAATCGTTATACTGCATGGTGTGCCAATATCTATTATTTCTGACTGAGATAGTAGATTCACTTCTCATTCTTGGCAGTCTTTACAAAAAATTTTGGGAACTAGGCTAGACATGAGTATAACCTACCATCCACAAACTGACGGACAAAGTGAGAGGACGATTCAAACTCTAGAAGATATGTTGTGAGCTTGCGTGATAGACTTTGGAAAGGCATGGGATACTCATTTACCCCTTGTCGAATTCTCTTACAACAACAGTTATCACACTAGCATAAAGGCTGCTCCTTTCAAATCCCTCTATGGCCGCAAGTGCAGATCACCTCTGTGCTGGGCTGAAGTGGGTGACATGCAGCTAGCTAGAAGTCAAGTTCCTGACGGTGCTCTCACTGGTGTGGAAATCATTCGCGAAACTACGGAGAAAATCGTACAAATCTGGGAGCGACTTAAAGCTTCCAGAGATAGACAGAAAAGCTACGCTGACAAAAGAAGAAAACCTTTGGAATTCCAGGTTGGTGACCGCGTCATGTTGAAGGTCTCACCCTGGAAGGGCATGATACGCTTCTCACCCTGGAAGGGCATGATACGCTTTGGAAAGCATGACAAGTTGAATCCAAGGTACATAGGACCATTCGAGATTCTTGCTAGAATCGGTCTAGTAGCTTACAAACTCCGACTACCTCAAGAACTAAGTAACATATATCCTGTTTTCCACGTCTCGAACTTGAAAAAGTGTCTGCCCGACGAGACTCTTGTAATCTCACTCGACGAAATTGAGATCGACGAGAGCCTCAACTTCGTGGAAGAACCAGTAGAGATCATGGACCGAGAGGTCAAGCAAACGAAGCAAAGTCGTATTCCTATAGTGAAGGTTCGTTGGAATGCCAAGAGGGGACCTGAATTCACTTGGGAGCACGAGGATCAAATGAAACTGAAATATCCTCATCTTTTTACTTAGTTATTTGTAATTGCGTAATTGCTTAAACTCTAATTTCGGGACGAAATTCTCTCTAACGAGGGGATGATGTGACAACCCAAAATTTCTATCTTGTACAGTCATTCAATTCAATCAAAGTCAGACTAGTTTCTGCTATCTTTTAGCATTGTTAAGGGTCTGTTTAAGATTTTCTAAGCCTAGTGTAATGTATGAATGGATGCTAGGATGAGTTAGCTTGAGATCGGGAGGTTAAATTCGAAACAGAAAATCACTCACAAGGTGTTCACGGCCGCAAACTAGGTTCACGGCCGTGAACCACCTCCTATATATATTGAAACGACTTCATTTTCTTCTCATTTCTACTCCTCCCAACCGTGAACACATCCCTTCTCTCTCAAAAAGTCTCAACCGTGAACACTCTAAAGCCTAAAAAACGTAAGTGTTTCACCCTTAATCTTGTCATACTTGAAGGACTACTAGATCCTAGCCTTGATTTGTCAAGTTTCATCATCATCTTCATGAGTTTGAAGGGATCACGGTCGTGAACACTTTATAAGGGCCGTGAACCCTCATATATTCATAGGGCCGTGAACCTCATGAGGTCGTGAACTCTATACGGCCGCAAACCCATCCTTGGGTGGCCGTGAACCCCTTCCAAGCTTCCATTTGTGAGCCTAATACTTCATTAAGGGTGTTTCCTACAATCTTAGGTGGTTTCCTATACTTGTTAGTAGTTATAGCCACTAATTGAATACACATATATGTGAATATATGCCTTATAGGATCCAACTGTGCTTTGGAACTTTAATTGTGAAAACAAGCATCCTATATCTATCTTACCTTCCAGTTCACTCACAATCAGGTGAGTTCATACCCCCATATTTTCATAGATTTCACTGTTTTAAGGGGGGGGGGGATACAAGTCTAACACAAGGATTTTGTGTTATAAACAAATGGTTTCAAATATCTTATCAAAATGGATTTCAGTTATCATCAAATCAAATAGTTTTCAATGATTGTATTAAAATGACATCAAGTCACCAAAATGTATTTCAAAATATTAAACTTCTTTTAAATGTTTTTATAAACTTATATTTCTCCCAGAAATCATATTTGTATATATATATATATATATATATATATATATATACATATATATATATATATATATATATATCGATAAATAAGATTTAAAAGACTTAGGACTGATAACCCACTTTGGTTCCTTTTCCTGTTTGGATGTGGGATTATAAGTATCAGTTATTTGTCCGAGTGTCATTTAAATTTTACTTATATATATTTGTATATATATACAAGTATAAAAGTTAGTTCATTAAGTTCAAATACCCTTTGTAACATGTTGAGCAAGGGGTTGCATTCATGAATACTCGGTATCAATTCAGAAAGTACAAATAAATTATAATAGGTATAATTTATGAATCACAAAACATTAATTCACAATTCAAGTATACTAAAGTACATTGTTTTATAAGAACAAAGATTTGATTCAAAACTAATCAAGAGTATACACCTTTCATATATATGTTAAGAATACTACTTCAAGAACATACCGTCAATCATTTATTTCAGAATGATTGGATTTTCATAATCAATATACATGTAACGTTTATATGCTTTTTATGAGTCATTTGATACAGGTTGTTTAATTCATTTAAACAATATAGTTAAAGTCCTGACATTATAACCAGAATCTTCAGTCGGGGATCGAAACAATGTGTGTATAGATCTATATTGGGATTGACAACCCCGCACTCAGACTGCTAGCTACAGTCAGGCATACACGCCTACGAGTGACAGTTGTTATCAACAGGTTTCAACGCATTCATAGCGTTGGGTCAGGCCATCTAGTCAGTATGGTTATAATAACTCATATAAAAGATATTAACAATACGTTAGTGTATAATTACCTAAACATAAGTACATTTTCAAAGTACTAGTTTAAAAGATACAATTTACAGTATTACATTATAGTTTACAATAACAGTTGATGATACCAGGCACACTCTCAGTTACAAGTTTACAAAAGGAATACAAATACAGAACATTGGTTTATAAACAGAACGGTTTTATGTAATTAAAACTACTTTTCATATACAACAGAAAATATAGGATTTTTTGGAACAATTTACATATTCAAGAAACAGAAAACAGTCATTCAAACATAAATACTTATGCACTCACTCAACTTTATGTTGATACCCTATTTTCAAATAACCTGTATTCTCAGGGAACCAGTAGACAGGTACTCCCCGAGCTTTTGAGAAGTTGGAGCTATTTGTGTCTTGTCTTCTTCTTTTGTATAACTATTTGGTTTCAGTATACAATGATGAAACACATGTAAATACTTATACTTTTTAAATACAATGGTTGTTTGTACTCTAATTACTATAATGCATGTGTTGTGATACTACAAATGAAGTCATCCACCCCCGGACGTTTCCGCCGTCTGGTTTGGGGGTGTGACACCTGACCATGATTATATTTATAGCTTCATGGCTTTTTTTTGTATACTTATGTGAAGTTCTTCCTTTATATATAAGAAATAATCTAGATTTGTTGGACAATCTTCAATTTAGTTCATTTTACCATCAAAACTCCAGTGTCATTGTTCTCTTTCTATTTTATGCATAAAGCAACCGTTAAGTCGGGTGATGTCGATTTATATTATGTATCTAGATTTGAAAGCAGATAAACCAAACAAACTTCATGAAATTGCTTTATATCTGCATTGATTTGAAATCATATTGCTATTATCTATGTAAAACTGTATGTACAACTATATTATGTATGTAGATTTGAAAGTAAATTGTTATTATGTTTATTGAGATGCAAGTACATTCATATTTATAGATTTGAAATATTGTTATTATGTATTTATGTTTATAAAAGTGTAACTAGTTGAATTGATGTGTATATAATTTCAAGTACTTTTTTATTATAAGTAAAATATAGAATTTGGTTAAAAGTTTTAGTTAAAGTGATCATATTTTAAAAATAAGATGGAAGATTAGTTTTAATAAGATATTCAATTTTATTTTACAAAGCAAATTACTTGTGAAACATTTTGATTTCCCAAACGAATTGCAACTCTTAGGGCGCGTTCGACGCTCAGTTTTTTGAGAGCTTTTAGCTGTTAAGAAAACAAAAAAAAAAAAAACTTTGTTCGACAATAGAATTTTCTAGCTTTTAAATAAAACAAAAAACTTCAGATTCAAAAGCTACTTCAAATAACGTTTGACAAAAAAACTATTTTATAATTTTGCAAATTGACTCAATCACCCTTTTTAGTTGGAGATTTCAAGCTAGTACTCAATGTAGTTTTGGTTAACCAAGGGATTGATTTGGAGTCTATTATGTGTCAGTCTTGTTGTCTTGTGGTAGTATGCTAGAGGATATCAATCATCTGTTTTTTAGATGCTCATTGGAGGAACAACTTTGGCATTGAGTTGGTAGGTGGATTGGTGAAGATATTCCACTTTTTGATAGTTTCGATTCTATGTGTCAGTGCGTTGATCTGCACCATATTTCTTTCTTCCAAAGACTGATAACGGATATTGTTTGCTTAACTTTGATTTGGGTGGTGTGGACTTATCGGAATGCACAGGTCTTTGGAAACGAAACATATAGGAAAGAGTTGTTATTTGATTCCATTGTTTCTTTGTCTTTTAATTGGTTCAGGGTCGTTTCTGAGGGTTTAAATATCCTCAAATGTCCTGGACGAGTCAGAAAAAATGACCCTTATCACTATTATAAGTTTTTTTAATTTTAAATAAATATATATACATATATAACATAATAATAAAAAATTGGCCCCAAAATAATTAGGCCCTTATAGCTGTCCACTTTGCCCTTCCTTCCGTGCCCCCCATGAATTGGTTTAGCTCTAGCAACAATAAATATAGAATGAACCAGATAGAGTGGTTGAAGAACCCACTCATGATTGTTTTCTTTGTGCTAGCCTCTAGCTAGCTTTGTCTTATTTATATAATTTTAGTCGTTTAAAAAAATGACGTGTTTTAGATAAGTCATTTTATGTAATTTTATATGTTTTAAAAACTACAGCTAACAACTAGTTTCGCCGAACAAGTTCTTAATCTAGAAAATGACATGGCTAGATTTAATTGATTATTAAATTTTTCACAGAAAAAGCTTTGGTTTATACTCGAGGAACCAAATTATTTGTTATAAAAACATTAAATTCTAGTAAGGAGCTAGAACTTTATGTTGAACAATATCTCATTATGAAGTAAATGTTTTATTGCATTCTACAAAGATTTCAGTGGCATGAACTCCAGTCGTGATTAACGATCACCTCCATAGATTACGTCTCCTGGACTGCAAGAAAAGCAATACGCTTCTCGATTCTAAAATCTTTTACACACTCACGCTTCAAGTCACACCCAATGCCTCTATTGTTGATTAATAGAACATTCATTGATTATTTTCCTTGTGGTTTAAATCCAATCTTCCCCAACCCTAATTCTGTTGCTAACTTCACTCAAGGAATTGAAATATATTGAATCAAAGACGACTTCTTTCCTGAGTAGGCTGCTGAATGAAAGTTTGATCGTTCATAACCATGTGGAATTTACCCGTATCTATATCTATTTGAGACATGTGTTGGAATCGGACTGATGTTGCCCGGTCGAGCTTGAGTTTGAGGCTTCTTGTTAGGGTCATGCGAATTTTTTCTAATTTTTTAACTGAAAAGATATCATCTCTAAACCCATTATAAATAGAACTCAAAGGGTGGTTGCTCTTTAAGTAGACTAATATGCTATACGGAAAGGTCCTACTATTCCTAATAAAAAAAAGCTCTTCAAATACTCTCACAACGCTCTTAAACTTTTCTTTTTCCTCCCGTCACTCGAGTCACACATCCAAATAGTATAGTATGTTAAAGATGGAAAGCCAACAAGGGTTAGGATTAAAACTCATAAATAAGGCAGTGTATCATAAGTACAACTCCTAATCTCTATATTATATTAGACATCAATAACAAAAAAAAGTATGTTCAAAATCTTCTACGTCCAAGCCCTTTCAATTATTGTTATTAATATTAAAAGGCACTCCCAGGGCATTGACAATCTGATAAATGTTGTTTATTGTATTTTGAGCATCAGTTTGGGCCCTGAGTGGCTTCCTGTTCTCCTATCCCAGCGTCAAAATTCTCATGCAGATCATTGAAGCGTTGAGTATAAAAATCATAGAAAAGAATAATATTAGATAAAATAATAATAATAGTATAGAGAATAATTGAATAAATTACAGCTGGATATTTATGTTTTCGGTAATATATTATAACTTCTTTTTACTAAATACTAACACTTCATCCAAAGCCCAAAGGTATTACTATTACGCAGTGGATTAATAACTTTATTGTGTCATTTTATTACAAAAAGATGCAAGAAATATTATTTTATTATTGTTTTTCTTGCATTTAACCCTTAATTCAAATCAATTAATGACAACAATTAAAGTAGGATGTTATTAAACAAATAAAAAAGAAACATGTAAACTTATAATTTTTTACTCAAACTGTGACAAAAAGTAACAAAAATTGGGTTATTTTGTGAAATATAGCAATATAGCATCCGACTTTCATAGCAATATGGAAGTACATTGCTCTTTAGCAAAGCAGAAAATGAAAGTGGGATGCTATATTTGACAAAAACTGAAAGTACATTGTGATGAAAGTCGGTACTAAAACTATTGAAAAAATAATTGTGGAAGTGCCATTTCTGCCCCAGTGTGTGACATATCAGCAGATAGTTGTATCTCATGCAACTGACCTCTTAAGTCTTATAAAACATTCTGCAAATTTAATTACCTGACAAATTAAAAAAATAACTTTCTTAATCAAGAAAAAAAATAACTTCATTAATTAAGATTAAAAACTAATTTAAGTTTACTTACCAACCCCTTTTGGCAACAAGTCGCGTGTGCCTAGCTTGTAGTCGCGTAATCTCATTGTGGTCCTGTGATTCTACGATTTGCAAAATTATAACTTCAACTCTTGCAGTTAGATCCGCAATGAACTCATTAACTCTGTTTTCTTGTTCTTCCATCACATTGTTAGTATTTATTAAAAAATCAATTAAAATAATGTCATTACATAAAACAAAATACTTGTGGAAGTAAGTTAGCAATATGAGCCATTTGAAGTTCACTTCTGCAACATAAAAATAAATTAAATAAGGTGTTGTTTGTTTTTTGTAAAAAAACCTCTTCAGACCTCTTATTGCTGCGCGGCGCAGCACATGCGCGATACTTTTCATCTCGCAGTTGTTTGTTTTTTAGAAGTCTTCAAAGTAGAAAACCTATGCGTGTGTTCTGTTTGGCGCAACACTTGTATTGTCTCTTCCAATCTTTTCCAACCTCTTCTTCTTCTTCTTTTTTCTTGCTGAAATTTTGATGAATCTTGATTATATGTTGCTGAAATCTTATTTCACATTTTTTCATTTTTTTTGTTTATTCTTGTTGAATTTTTTTTCGTTTTTTTATATTGAATAATGATAATTTTTTAATGAAATATCATTATTTTATTGCTAAAATATCTTTATTTTTTGTTGAAATATCATTATTTTTTGCTGAGATATCATAAATTCTTGTTGAAATGTCATACATTATTAAATTTTCGGTATTAAAAAAACTATTTTCGGTTTATAAAATCAGTTTATTTTAATTTTTTAATATGTGCAGCAACATGCAGATGTTAAAAAAAAACACGCTTCTTATGACAGTCTGCAACCGTTTGGTCCATCTTTTCTACTGCAGAGGGTTGCAGAGGTAGTATACAGACTTCATGAATTTTTTATTCAAAAAAACAAACAACACCTAAATGTCATATAACGTTCATCGGCACTGATAAGGTACCATTATCCCATATATCTTTGTTTTATTTTTTTTCTTAATTAGATGTTTAACAATCAACAACATTAGGTTTGTTTCAATCCATTTTCTGAAAATAAATGTCTAGAAATTTATAACAGATGTCAAAAAAAAAAAAAAAAAACTAAGACGGATCTTGATGAAGAAAGATAACAGTGACCAACAGATTATCAATTATCCATTTTTATTCACATGTTAGCAGATTATCATTATTTGAAGACTAGCATATTACCATATTAGCAGTAGATTATCAATTCCACATTTTTGTTCAAGATTGGCATATTACATGTAATTAAAGAATATCATTTTATCATATTAGCATACTAGAAAAAGCAAATTATAAGAGTCTCAGAATATTGGATTATCATATTAGTATCCAAATAGCAAAAATTGGATTATCAGTTAGTACCCAAATAGCAAATATCATATTAGCAGATTACCAGAGTAGCAAGAGTAGAAGACTATCGGTGCTGAAAACATATCTCGATGCAAAAAAAAAAAAAAAAATTTATCAAATACCAGTTAATAGCAGAAGCAAATGCACAGAGAAATTGAATAACGAGAAGAAAATACATAACAAAATCGTTGATGTGGTTACAGTTTATTGGTATTCCATCTTCAAAACGAGAAGCTGTGAAACCATAGAAAATCGTAGGTTAGGGATGGAGAAGAAGGAAGAAAAAAACATAGAAAAATGGAGACGTTCATGAGCTTGAACGAACCTGTGAAGAAAAATGGGGATTTGCATGAGCTTAGGTCATCCATTATACCCACCACTAACCATTATAGTGGTGGGTGTCACCTCATCACCACATTCAACCATTAAACCTATGGGATATCCACCATTATATTCCTCTTATTTTTTTATTTTTAAATTAAAAAATATATATTTTTTATTGTAGAGAGAGGTTAAGAGAGTTAGAGAGAGATAGAGAGAGAAAGAATTGTATTTGGAGTTTGAAATCGTTGTCCGGAGCACGAAGGGTCACCACCACGACCCACCACGGGCCACCGGGATGGTGTGCACGGTCGTGGTTCGTGGCCACCTAGACCGACCTCGTTCAAGGCCACCATACCAGAAGGTCTTATGAAGCCTTTACGAACCTGTGAGAGAAATGGAGATCGAGTCGGACGCGTGGATGAGCTGGTGTTAAAAGGGTTAGGTTAAAGAGGGTAAAAAAAAATTATGAGTGCTTGGGAGGTTTTAATTTCTAGCATTTGATAAATTGTTTAAAAAAAAGAAAAATATATCGATTGACACTATACATTTTTAAGGTTTGGTTTAAAAAAAAATGCTCAAAATCGAAAAGTTATCTCATGTATCGTTTAACAAAACGCTACCAACTAGTTTTTGCCAAATATGTGTTCTATTAATATTTTATAGTTATAAGTTACAAATAAATGAGTTATGAGTTTTGACCTTTTAAAAATGTTCTTTTGTAAGATAAATATTTATTGATTTGTCAAATATATTTTAAGCTTATTTGTTTTTTGAAAATCAAATAAATTAATAAGTATTTTTGAAACCTAATCCAAAACACTTTTCAAAATAAGGATGATAATTGATATAGATTATAATGGTTTCGTCACATATTCAGAAAGTATTTTTTTTAATAGTTGTTTTCGTATTGTGTTTACTTACCAAACATAGTTTTTGTTTGATTTTTTTAATAGCATGAGTTGAAACAAAGGAATGTTTGAACTTGTTGAGAGGATATTGACTTATTGTCACCTAGCAATATATGTTAAAGATAAGACTATTTATCTATCTATCTTGGGTGGAGGCGTATGACAATATAGAAATTGGGTATAAATGCTGTATGCATGTTAACTAATATAAAACTATTATATTTTGGAGGCCTTTTATGGTTAGTTATTAATACCTTATTTTTTCTAAATTAAACCATAAATGAATTAAACATTATCATATTGATCATTATGACCTATTAGGCTAAAACACTTTGAGTGACTTTTATTTTTATTTTTGGATCATTTTGCATATCTTGTGTCATTGGTTTAGTGATTTGGCTTATGACCGTGATATTTTTGAGTAATTATAGATTTGGTCCATTTGAAAGATCGAACATGTCATGGATGAGGTTCAATTCTGGTCATCACGACCATTGTTTTTTCGGTTATGAGTGTTATTATTGTCTCTTTCGCTGCATCGTCATCCTCAACTCCACTTCCTTCACCACCAAACTCTCAGTTGCAACAAACCAAAATCCAAAAATGAAACCTATGAAGACGATGATGAACATATCGAAAGCATAAAGTAAAAGAAAAAAAGAATTCTAAATTCGTAAAGATGAAAATATGGTTCAACCGTTCAAGTTTAAAAATGCATTTCATAAAGATGAAGATGTTTTAAAAGTTCTATTATCACATGGTTCATGTGTTAGCATCTTCTAAGAATCACAACCCTAAAATCCCTTCTTTCGGGATTGAAGAGATACGAATACACCAAAAACAGTCAAGATCATTGAACATCACAAGTGGATGATATGTTTGTTGGTAACTAGTCTAGCTGCCTCGTGGCCCAAGCAATGCAATCGAAACCCTTGGAAATGCTTACAATTGTGTAATTAGTTTCGAAATCTGATGAAATTTATAGAGTATCGAATTTAGTGGGAAATGACATACAATTTATTAAATTCTCATACATACAATTTATTAAATTCCCATGGATCGAATATCCGCATGATTTCATATTTACGTAGTTTAACATATGGAAAAAAAAAGAATTTTATAACAATCATAAAATGGACGAAATTATAAAATATTATAGGACTAACCAAAAGGGAAATCTCCAGAAAAGTCCTAAAATTTTACCGTAATTTACGAAAAAAGTCCCAAACTAAATTTTGTTTACGAAAAAACATGAATTACCGGTAAAAATGACGATTTTACCCCTTTTTACGATTTACCGGTTTTATTACTTACCTGTTTCACTAAAGTCCCATTATTTTATCCTAATTTACGAATAAGTCCCAAAATAAAATTTACTGATTATTTGGCCCTTTTCTCTATGTAACATACATTTTACCGGTTTAATTGCTGACTCGGACGCCTAGTCATTAAATGAGATGATGAGATGGATATGTTGAGTTATATAATGCTATGTTTAGCATAAAACTTGATATCCTTATGTATTTTATATCTTTTTGGAACATAAAATGCATCCAACGAAGACTACAATAATTACATAAACTAACAACAACTGCGTTATTTTTTACGTTTATAAAAAATATCAAATTGTCTATCTAATCTTATGTAACCCAATATATCCATCTCATCAGACGTCAACTCATTTTCTGCCTTTTTTTCTTGGAAACACACATTTTATTGGTTTCATTGCTGACGAAGATACATAGTCATAAATGAGCCGATGAGATGGGTGTCAAATTTTATAGTAAATGTGACATTATATAATTCATCGTATTCATCTTATCAGCTAATTTAATGACTATGTGTCTAAGTCAGCAATGAAACCAATAAAATGTATGTTACATGAAGAAAATGGTCAAATTATCAGTAAATTTTATTTTTGGACTTATTCGCAAATTAAGGTAAAATAATGAGACTTTAGTGAAACATGTAAGTAAAAAAACCGGTAAACCGGAAAAAATGGGTTAAATCGTCATTTTTACCGGTAATTCATACTTTTTCGTAAACAAATTTTAGTTTGGTACTTTTTAGCATAAAATTTTTAGAATTTTTCTGGAGATTTCCTTACCAAAATACCAATTTTTATTTGTTTTCGTAGAAGATAGGGAGATGTATCTTTTTCCGATAGAACCAAGGTTTTATTTTTTGGCAGTAGTAAATGCTAGCGGACGTACCAAGGAAACCCATTTTGTTCTGAATTCCCTCTTTTACCCTTCTCCACCAAACCATTAATTGGGTTATCTCTTGGCTCTTGCTCACTTCACACTGCCAAAAAACCTCCGCTTGGCTGGCTGTTTCTTAACCCCATTTGTTTTTTTCTTGATCTTTTTGATCACACAAATCTCTATTGTTCATCGGTATCGATCCATCTACTCATGGCTACAAGCAGCATCGTCGCACCTGCTTCAATCAATGGTAATTTGACTCATTTCTACAATCTTTTATCTATCATTACCTGCAAGATTTCCAGGGTTTTATGTATCTTGCATTTCTAGAGAGCGGAGGGCCACTTTCTTGCTGAATCTTTTTCTTTTAGACGATGAATATGATATGATTTTTGTAATAATTGCTTCTGATATCCACGGTTAAAGATTTTTCTCTTGTTCCCAACAATTTCATGCCCTAATTGATATCGCCCTCTCTCTCTCTCTCTCTCTCTCGGGTTATTGATTTTCTGCTCCAGTTCAAGATCAAGAAAAAGAGATATCTGTATAAGCGAATCAGTTCCTATTTGTTTTTGTTAGGGCATACTACTGATTTGCGTTTATCACCTATTTTGTTTGTGTGATCGATAAATGAATATCTACTTCATAAAATCTCATGAGATGGAGTAAAATTATAATTCTTTGTTAAATTAAAAGATGGGGGAGCTGGATTAACCTGTTTTTGGATGTTGTTTAGGAAACTGTGTTGTACTAGAGGTGAAGTTGAAAAAAAATGACCTTATAAAGCTTGATTTTCACTCTTCAAGTCCAATAGCCATGTAGAGATGTGAAGAACCTATTGTTTCTTCATGACAATTAGCCAATTGCGTTCCCTCTTTGTATGTTCCCTTTCTTCTTTTGTTCTGCCTACTAACAAACACATCATAAAGATTTTCTTCATTCAATTCCAGTAAGTTGTCTTTGATTTGGTAGATTCAATGAATTTCTTCAAGCTCACTCGTCTTAATGATCGATATGATTACTATGCTAATGGTGTTCCCCATCATTGATCCCTCAATAATCTAATTGTAAAAATCAGTGATTTTCTTGGAAATGAGGTTAATGACACCTCTAATTGTGGAAGCTTGGAATTTGGATCATAGACAAAATGGAAATTGGTATTTTGTGTTTTTACTTTTTACTGATTATGATGTGATGATATCTTGTCATCATGCAGTTCGAGGGAGTCTGAAGGGACATGACAATTGGTCTGGAAATTCTTCCTTTTATGGTAACACAACTACTCTCACACATCAAAGGAAGTCTAATCAACAAAAAACTCGGCGAAATTTGGCAATTTCTGCAGAATACAAGTAAGATACCTTTTTGTCCCTCTTTTTTGATAATCTATTAAAAATCCTAAAAATTTATCTTTTGCATGTGTATGGTTTTTGTTTAAATTTCGCTTAATAATATTATGTCCAAATACGACAAAAGTTGTCACCCGTTCATTTGCTAATAACAAAATAATTAACCAAATAGAAAAGGTTTTTATTTTGGCTGTTAATGTGTCACTCTATTGTTTGAAAAGTAAGTTACTAACTTATGCTTTCTTGATGGGACAACAAGTAAGGAAAATATAGATCCTCATTATTTGTCATTTGATGTAAATTTGGATATTAATTGGTGTGTAACTGGAATTGAAAGATTCCCTCATATGAGGATTTTTAACTTTCCATTACTTTGTTAAGGGATTTCAATTCCATTCTTTCCCTTTTTCGTAAAAGACAAAAATACGTTTTGAATACTTTTGTTCGTATTATTAAACTTGTGCAATTTTATGGCTTACGAAGTGTTGGTTTCTTATTTTTATGATCAAACTTTGTAATCTATGCTTTACAAATCTGTGTGCTTTGGTGAATGAATAAACTTTAGGTGTGAATCCCTAAAGATTCTAGTTCTGTAACTGTTTGCTTCAATGCCTTAGGTAACCTCAGATTACCAAATAACTTACCATTCCTTATTTCTATTGATCAATTGATTATTCACTTAAAAACTTTTGCAGCGTTATCTCTTTATAATTTCTTTTTTATATTTTTATATTTTGGGTTGTATATGTATTCAGTGATCGTAGTGGTGGAGGTGGTGGTGACTTTGTTGCTGGTTTCCTTTTGGGGGGTGCATTATGCGGGACACTTGCATACATATTTGCTCCACAGGTCAAACAGTCAACTAAACTCATGCCTAATAATAATAATAAATATTTGAGTTTGAGGTCATTGTCTTAATTTTGTTGGTAATTTTGTTTAATGACTTACTAGATAAGAAGATCTCTGTTGAATGAAGATGAATATGGATTCAGGAGGGCAAAACGGCCAATATACTATGATGAAGGTCTAGAGGTGTGTTTAGTTTCCTTTAATGCTTAAATTGTGTATCAACCTTGTTTCCTTATACTTATTGTTTTAATTTTATTATAAAATAAAAATGCAGAAAACAAGGCAGACTCTGAATGCTAAAATAAGCCAGCTTAATTCTGCAATTGACAACGTGTCCTCACGGCTGAGAGGTGGGAATAACATGCCTCAGGTGCCAATTGAAACCGACCCTGAAGAAGCCACCATGTGAAAAACATCATGTATCTGCTGTTACTTGAATTTGCAAGGAAGGATTTGTTGATATTTTGGTTTTAGTTTTAATCATATTACCTAAAGAGTTGTGTATGTGCTTGATAACACCAATTACCCTCAACTGTCTGTCTCTGCTTATAGATTCTCTTGAATGAATGAGATACTTTTTTTTTTTTTTTTTCTGCAGGGTGTTTAGATGTGTGTATTGAAAGTGATAATATGATATTGAATTATTGATAGTGTGATTAAGAAGATTATTAACTAAAAATAATAGGCAACATCCTGAAGCAGCCCTAGTCAATCTCAATCATGATGCAATTATTATGTTAAGAGTGCTAGGCTGTAAAAGCATCTATTGAAGATGATACAGATAATGATAGAAACTTGAGATAGAAGTAGTTTTTTAGTTAATGTATTAAGAAAGCCATTGAAATCATTGAGCGAGTTCGTACATATATATATATATATATATATACAAATTCTGTTGAAAATGAAGTACCATATTAGGCGTGACATGATGTGTTAAGCAATTAGGACCGAGGGTTGAACTTCTTAGATTGTAATCCTCTGGTTGATGGGAAGTTTTATCTGTTTTATTTCAAGGTTGAAGTAGTCAAGTCGGTTAGTATTTAGTTTGCATTTCTATGCTATGGTAATAAATAAATACCAAAAATAAATATCTAAAAGTACAAGTAGTGGTTCAAGTTGGGTACAATATATTCCATGAGATCCAATCTGGGTTTTTTTGTAATGCAAATCCTGAAAGAGTATTTTCAGTTACTTCTACACCTTATTCACTTGCTGGAAGATCGTTTTTGTCAATAGACATTCGTCTTTTAAAGTCAAACTGTGTAATAATACAATTGCATATTATATTTCTAATTATTCTAATGTCGAACTGTAGCCCAATGAATTTTTAGGATATCAAAATCTCGTTCCACGTAAAGTGTTTTATAAAGTTGACAGAATTTATAATTTTTTTGTGAAAAAAATGGGAATCAACTGTCCGAGCTGATGGCCATTTTGAAAGGGGCCCGGTTAATTGTGTTCAGTTAAAAAATTCCACTTACATAGAATAGTTAATTAAGGTAGTAAATGATCATAAGGTTACGAGGGGAGCATCAATAGTAATATTCAGGGGATTATGGTTAAAAAGTGTGGTTACAAACATATATTATGGTTATAATAATATAAAGTACAAAATAAACATGAATATACACGATGTTACTAAAAGGGAGCATAAGTAGTGATAACTCGTCTACTAAAAAAAAGTACAATCCAACTTAATCGAGTTAGTGAATAAGTTCAAAAGAAAATCGAATGCTACATACACCAATATTATATACAACAAAGACCAGTTTTAATAAAGAAATATTGCATTTTAGAAAACAGTATTTTCCATAGTTCTCAAAAAAATATATACTTTCAGAAAAATAGCGAGCTTCATATTTTTTTTCTATATTTAAAATTAAATAAATAAATATAGAGTTGCTTACTAACAGTTAGGTCTGACAATTGAGCGGGTTTGGAGCGGATCGGCCTTGATCCAAACCCGTTAAGCAATTTTCAAATGATGATCCAAACCCGATCCGTAATCCTCAGGGTTTTGAATGATTAAACCCATACCCTTATCCACCGGATCAACGGATTTCAACCCTTTTACCCGACCCATTTACAATATTAAGTTTAGGCTATAATTATTCATTAAAACACATGTAACATGATCATTAAAACCAAACGACATTCACTCCAAAACAAACATCAATTATATTTATATAAATAACTTTTCCAATGTATTATGATTGTGGAATGTCGATCACTCGATTGCACTTCTTCTTCTTGAATCTTGACTGAAACCCTTTTCTTCTTGCTCTTGAGTCTTGACTGTGAAATATCGATTTCATAGTTGATTTCAAAGATTATAGAGTCAATTATATTAGGAGTCGACTGCAATCGACAATTTGGATTAGGAATTGAACTGGGAAATTGAAGTAGAACGTCTAATAGTCTAACTCCTTGACTCCTATATGTGAAGATTGATAAATGTATTATTACTTATAAATAATTAATTTATATTTCAACATTTTAGATGGGGCGGGTCATAAACGGATCGGATCGACAGTGATCCATACCCGACCCTTTTAATAAAAGGGTTAAAGGGTATGGGTCGTTAACGGTTAAACGAATCATAAAATATGATCCAAACCCATTAATTTTGCACGGGTTTGGAGCGGATCAGGGTCAAAACCTGCTTCATTGCCAGGTCTACTAACAGAGTAACAGTTCTATTAATTAAATCAGTTACAAGGGATGACATACTAACCTATTACGAAGGCTCAATTATACGGCTTTTTTTTTAACGACTAAAGGGATGTTTCTTTTTAGTTCTCTTCTTTTTAACTTAATGAACTTAATATTAACAACATATAATATATTCAGATATATTTAAATAAAAACTTAACAGGGAAAATGGAAAAGAAAATGGTCTATGAATTCAGACATGTCTTTTTCCATAATTGTCCTCCTATTTTTTCAAATGGATACGACGATACCATGTCATTCTCCTTTTGTTTTCACAATTGTCTCATCTTGAAGTTAGGTTTATTATGCTAATCATCAATATCTTTTCATTTGATTTGGAAAAAAAGGCAACGATAATATTATGACAACTGTGCTAACTGCTAACCATCAATACCCATTTAATTTATTTTCTCTTGCAATTAGTTTAATAATATCAAAAAAAAGTTAAAAATTGCATTTAATCATGCTTCTTCAAAAAACTTATTTTTCTAGTCAATCAATTCATATTTGGTGTTAATTAACTTTGTGTCAATATTATCAATAGTTTTAATTAGTTAATATGATATTGTATACTTTTTATAACAATTATTAAATAAATGATAATTTTTTATTTTAAAATAGAAGGGTAAAATAGTATTTATTCATATTCAATAAGTGTCTTTGGTTAAAAAAAAAGAAATAATATTTATATCAGCGACACTTTATCAGTTTAGATATTATTATCAATTTAGTATATTATAAATTCATAACTTAATAAAGAAAAAAAAGGATCCACATATATATATATATATATATATATATATATATATATATATATATATATCAAGCTAGCAAATAGAAAACAACTACAAAGATTCCTTGAACATTGGGTTTTGTAATTACAAAGTCCAAATGATGCTACTTCTACCAAGTCTAGTCGAGAACCGATCAAAAGAAGGAATAACAATGCTTTCAAAAATAAAATTACTTCTTATGCTCGACATCTGAAAAACAACATTGTCCTTACACTGCCAAATTATTCATATCGTGATCAAGACTATAACCTCCAGAGTAGGGATGAGCGTGGAACGGAACCGGTACCAACTGGTATCATTTATTTTCCGAATACCGAATTTGATCGAAGTCAATCCCGAGTACCGTATCGAATTAACGTTACCGGTACCGATACGGGGAATGGTACCGGTTTTTGGTACTAGTACCGGTACAAAGGGTACCGAATCTCGAATTTTGTGATTTTGGAGTACCGAGTACCGAGTACCGTCCCATATTTTTAAATTCGGTACGGTTCAGTACCAGTACCAGTTCTAGTACAAGATCGAGATTTGGTACGAACTGCTCATCCCTACTCCAGAGCTTTCATTTTTTTCGCTCCCAAAAATATTGAATCCACCCAAGATAAAGATCTCTACAATGGTAGCAAGAAGAGGAAAAGAAAGGTCCAACCATTTCACAAACTTCACCCATATTTAACCGAACAACCTCACATTTAACAAACATGTGACTGCACTCTTCCATATGTAAGGAACATGAGGGGAATAACACCATGTAACCATCAATACATTTGTCTACCAGATTCATTCTAGTAAGGAGCTTATCTAAAACAACACACCAAAGAAGAACATTTAACTTGATCGGAACAAGTCTGTGCCATCTAGTACCATTAACACATTCTTGAAGCATAACACTATCAATATGGCGTCTGTTACTACTAACCAAGAAAGAACCGATATGGAATAACTCCCACTCCCATCTATACATTCAATCAACAAGTTGAACTTCACTAAGTATCCCTCTCAAACCAAGAAATGCTCGGTTGTAACTCCATCGCCTCTAATCTATCTATCCAACTCCAAATCCAAACATCATATCTCTATTTATCAGCAACCAAAAACTCTTTACGAACCTTAAACGCATAATGTAACAACCCTAAAATTTTGAATTATGTGTTATAATATATATATTTCATAAATATGTATCATAGTGAGACAAAGTAATGAAATAGTGAAGTACTTTATAATGCAAAACGTATACCCTTATACTTATTGATCGATTTTACGTGCAATAACGCGGATAAATCCTTATACACTTAAGGGTAAATGTAACCTATTAGATCTAGTCATAACACTATTGAAGTAACATTCTATTGAACAACAAGAACCATATAACCCTAGGTAATTTTGAAATTAATAGAAGATTACATACCTATTTGATTGTTGTAGTAAACAATCAAACAATCCTTCTTGAAAAAAATTTGGAAGCTAGCACCAGAAATCTCATGTCTCTGATGGTTCACACCCAAACCCTAGCAACTAGGAAAAATTGAAGAGAAGTGAGGGGAGGGACAAATTTTGATTGGTTCTTATCTAGAATGAATGGCCAAAATTATAGGCTAATGGTCCCTATTTATAGCTGATAGGAAAGCCTTAGATAACCCTTACTTGACTAATATAATATCTGGTTCCTAGTTATCTCCAAGGCATATTCTAGAACCCTAAGGAAGTCTCTAATTTTCGGCCTACCTAGGATTATTCTAGAATCCCTATATTGTTCAACTATTAGACAATTGCAGCTTAGGTCCTTGCACTTTTAATTAATCCAATTAATCCCAAAAATAATTCTAATTAATTTCTGATTAATTCTTAATTAAATAATACTCTTTGTAATTAATATATTATTCTCATAATATATTAATAAATCATTTATTGTTATTTATTAATCATATAATAAATCAACAAATCGGTCTCTCTCTCTCTCTAAAAGTTATCAGATTCAATTACCAAGTTTGAGGGCAACCCAAAAGGAATTTGTTAATAATTCAAGTATATATCAATTTAACTATTGGCTTAGACACCTAATCCAACAGACTCCCACTTGGATAAGTCTATAATGATAATTGTCAGAATAACTTCCAAATTATCAGCAAAGGGAGCTTCCAAAAGCAACTTCAATTTTTGATATGATCAGACATTATTCCTAAGATAAGTGATCAAATATTCCTTCGTTCTAAAAGATATCATATGGATACGAGCATGGATTAGATGATGGGTTTTATGCAAAACAAATAAAAATCTTATGTGTGCATGCAACCCTGATTCTTGATCTATGTTTTCTCTAATCGAACATACAACTTTGAATATCACATAAAAAACCCTAGGATTCCTAGTATATATTTGAAATAATACTAATTAGGGTTAAGAGAAACATACCTTGATTGTTATTGACAGATAACAAAGATCCTTGTTGTCACATCCCAAAAATTTCGACAATTTTTAAACTTTTTAAAACAACCCATTTATTAACAAAAGTGTTTACAAAACATTGTCTCCCCAAAACATGATTTAAAATCAGAGCCTCCCAAGGTCTAATCTATTGTAAAACCAAGGATGTGTACGGTCACGCCTTCGCCTTGCCACGAATCAACTGAAGAACCTGAAACCATAAACAAAATTGTAAGCACAAAGCTTAGTGAGTTTCCCCCAAAGTACCAACACACAAGCGGATAACATATACAATAACATCATGTACTGGGTCCACAACTAAAAAGACTGGATTACCCCTTGAGCCCACAGTATGAGTCTGGCTTTCCTATCAGGCCCATAGCTCATATTTGGCTTGCTCTCAAGCCCACGGTATAAGTCTGGCTTGCCCTCGGGCCCACAACTTATGTCTGGTTTGCTCCCTCATTCCTCGGACTGAAATACCAATGATTAGCCCTCAGCACGAGTCTGGCATATCCTTCCCGGCCCTCAGCTTGTATCTTGAATGCTCATGAGCCCTCAGTATGATTCTGGCATGCCCTTCCTGGCCCTCAGCTCATATCTGGTATGCTCCACGGTTTGTTGGCTACAGCACGGAGCAGTACAACCTCAACCCAACCCACACAATATGTCGACATATAACAGATAACAACATATATACAGATAAACAGACGGTATCACAGGTAGTCCTACAGATCTACCAAATAGCATATCAAAACTAGCATGCATATCTATTCCATACTCAACATATCAACGATTGTTAGGTTATCAAACCAATGAGTCGGCCTTGGTGCCTTCGACCTGAAAGTACAGTGAGGAAAACTCACTTCACAAGCAGTGCATAACTGATAAAATCTAACTTCAAATCTCAGCTCCCAACTCAAATGCCTACAACCACCATGTGACCAATTCCATCAAGATCCCGAATTACCCAAAATGCCCTAAAAAGTCATACTTGGTCAACCATGGTCAAAGTCAAGTCAACGGTCAAGGTCAACAGTCCATGCTGACCCAACTCGCCGAGTTGTTCTTCAACGCGCCGTGTTTCTCCATAAATTCTGAATCGGGACAAAACAAGCCAACTCGCCGAGTTTGACCAACAATTCGTCGAGTTTTTCCAGATTCCAACAGCTTAATACATGAAGTCCCTTTTATCGAATCTAAGGCTTCAAAATGTAGATCTGATACCCTGGGGCCGGAAGACCACGTAAAGTTGCCAACTTTACATTCATGCATGCCAAAAAGAGGCTCTAGGACTCAAGAAGAGCTTAATAAAGGACTTAATGCATGAATGAGACTTAGAACCTAATAAAGCTTGCAAATTTAAGCCAAATGAGGCCACAAAATGGCCATATCTAATATAACAACCCATGAAATACTCAACTCCTTGCCCAAACCACCCATGACTCCAATATTTACAATAAAACTTCAAAAGAAGAGATCTAAGCAATAATGAATCAAGGTATAGACTTTATACCTCAAAGAGACTGCAACAAGTGAGGAGATCCTGGATCTATAGCCTTCCTTTCCAAACTTGACACTTCAAACTTCAAGGCTCCTTCAAAGAGTACCAAAAATCAACACTCAAGTCTCTCCACAAGCTCACACACTCAACTATGAAAGAGGATGCTCGAAGATAGGGTTTCTGGACAGAGGAGGATGGTAAGGAGGCCAACCAAAGGACTTAAGGCCTTTAAATATGGCGCAACACCCTAAAATTTAGGGTTTCTTTCTCAACTGCCAACTCGCCGAATTGAGGCACCTCAACTCGTCGAGTTGGTTCATTAATATCCGCGGCCAAAATCATCTCAACACAACGATTTTAAGCTTCCAACTCGCCGAGTTTTCAAGGAAAACATGCTTTAAGAAATAAATCTCACACTTGGGGATCAGGATGTTACACTTGTGTTGTTGAAGCCTTGAGAGCAAGCACCACAAATGTCGTGCCTCTAGTGATTTACACCCAACACTAGCAAGAGGATGAAGATAGAGAGAGGAGAGGGGAGCTTAGAATTTCGGCTATCTCTTCAAAGGAATGAGTGGCCGAAATCCCTAGGGGTGAGGTTCCTTTTATAGTGCAACAAGGATGCCCTGGATAACCCTAATCTGAATATAATAATAATATTTCAAGTTTGGTAATTATCTAACTCCATATTAATCCACATGGGATATTCTAGAAAACCTAGAATATCCTTGTTGAAACCATCCATTCCTTCCCTAGGAAGGTTCTGGAGCCTTTTGTTCAACTATTGAACAACTGCACTTTAGACCCTCCACTTTTAATTAATTCTTTTAATCCCAAAATTAATTCCAATTAATTTCTGATTAAATATTAATTAAATATTACTGTTGGGTTTAAGTGTTGCGTCGTGGGCTCGGTTCGTTAGTTCATTTAGTTTACCCGGTTTGGGCCTGTCCAACCGTGGATAATCATTAGGGTTAGCATATTTATATTGCATGCATGTATTGCTTTAAGGTTATCGATCTCATTAATTACTTTGCATTGTAACCCTAGCACACCTCTACAGTTGAAGTTCTTCACCGAGCTCTTCTGAGGTGTGAGTTATTAATCATTCGACATCGTTTGATCCATTCCTGTGTTCTTTACTTGATTACTACTGTTTTTCTGCTTGGAATCTATCGATCATTAGCGTAATATTCTCATCAATTGGTATCAGAGCAGGTGACTGTGTAATACATACGCATCTCTTCTGTTTGAAGAATCCTTTAGGGTTCCGCTTTTATCAATATATAGAAGTTGTCCTCTTCTTGTCGACGGCATCTTTTGTGGTTGATAAAACCCTAAGTTCAACTTTACAAGTCTGATTCTAACAGAAACAGTTCATCATGTCTCACGATGACTCGCAAATCAATCCAATCAACATCTCCAATAGCATAAGATCAACTACAAGGATTCCCATTCTCTATACTCAAGATTATGAAGTGTGGGCGCATCACTTCGAAGATTATGTAGTTGGATCTGAAGACAATGGCTACTTAATCTGGGAAGCAATAACATTGGGTCCGTTTGTTCACTCTGGAACAAACCGAATAGTCAAGACTCAAAAAGAGTATAACCAACTCCTGGCGGACGAAGATAAGATGCCTCAAGACGAAAAAGACAAGGTGTTATGCAACGTTAAAGCCATGAGGATGATCCGATTCGCATTGCAATCTGATACTTTTCGTCTGGTGAGTTCATGCACAACAGCTAAAGAAATATGGGATAGGTTGAAAGAATTATATTCAACAGATGAAGATCTAGAGCACTCGATCCAAACCCTTTTGCTCTCTGAGTTTGGTGCTTTTGAACAAAAACCTGAAGAGAAGCTTGTTCATACATTCGAGCGATTCAATCATCTGCTCAGTAAGATGATGAAGCATGGCATTGAAAGGAAGGTGATTGAACAAAAGGTTACCTTCATGAATGGATTAAGGCCCGAATGGATGGCGGTGGTTTCGACTGTGAAGGCTCATGAGAAATTTAAATCATGTTCACTGGCGAAACTGATGGGTATTCTAAAATCTCATGAAAGCGTGGTGACAAAGGAAGTGAAGGTAGTTTCGGGTGTGGGTTCACTGGCCCTCGTTTCTAAAAGCAAGAATGTAGCAAACGAAGAGGAGGAATCTGATTTGTCTGATTGTGATCTATCCAACGAAGAATATGCTATGATGGTCACAAACCCAAAGAAGTTTTCTCGCAGAAAGTTCCCGATCAACAAGAACCGAAACTGGCAGGGAAGCTATAGTTCTGAAAAGGTGAAAGAAGAACCGAAGATCACCACTCAAAAGGACGATGAAAAGAAGGAGAGTAAGCTTGTGGGAGACTCAGGGTACGATTGCAACTACTGTCATGGCAAGAACTACTTTGCCAAGGATTGCATGCTAAGGAAGATAGATGAGAAGAACGATGGTGAAGATGACGAGACTTACTACATGAGAAAGCTAGAGGAGATAAAGAAGAAGAAAGCTACTAAAGTTTCTATGAATGCTTTGATTGTACAGGAAAACGTTATTGATGATGAGTTCGGTGGAGTGGAAGTCTGGTCCACAGATTCTGAGGATGAAGAGGTACGAAGACCCTCGCATGGAAGAGCATTTGTGGCGAGAGAAGGAATTGATGAGTCGGCTGGGAGATGCTTAATGGTTACAACCGAAAGTAAGCATGAGGAAGCGAAGGTCATGGAAGACAGATGTTTCGCTGCCAAGCCCATGAGTGAAAAGATCAGCGATTGCGATCAATTGATCAAGAAGGTACAAACTATCTTAGAATCTCATAAAGTGCCAATAACAAACTATGAAAAAGATTTAAATGAATTAAAATTCAAGTTTTCAAATTTAAGTGGAAGTCTTATGCAAACTCGCCTAGCTAATTCTAACCTAACCGACCAACTCAGTAGGGAGTCTTCCAAGAGTGAGGAGAGAAGGATGTGGATTCAGCAGAAGGAGTTAGAGTTAAGTGGAGCTAGGGATGAACTTATTTATTTGCAAAGAGACAATTTGAAAATTTTGAAACAAAGAAATGTTTTCTGTTTGATTGCTAAACGCCTATATACTAACATCACCCAGTTACATTTAGATTGTGAGATAGGAAAACAGATTCATAAAATGATTTTGCCTTTCCTTGAATTTAAGGAGGACGAAGTCATTGCTGAATGTGAATCTATAATGTCATCGGATGAAGTTTCTGTCACTTACAAATATGGACTGGACAAAATTGAATCTTTCATTGAGTCTAAAGAACATAAATGCATGCTTAAGAATTTACTGGATGAAAATGATAAACTAAAGATAAAGACCGAAACTATACAGAAGTTTGACTCATCCAACGCCAAATTAAGTTCAGAAGATAAAATAAATTTGGAAACCACTTCTGAATTTGATGAGGAAAGTGAGATGAGTGAAATCTCTGTAGAAGATGAGGTCGACTGTTCAGAATTTCTTAAGAGCGAACCTGAAGCAGCAAAACCACTAATATCTGAAAATTTGGTTGAATACACTCGGATGTCAAAAGACAAATCCAAGAAACTCAAAGAAAGAGTCGTTGCTTATCAGAAGGTGCAAACGACTCCAAACCAAGTGTATGCAGTTACTGGTGTAACTAAGAAGCAAACGACGGAGTTGACATTAATGGTTGACAAAGATAATGCTGAAGGGTGTGATAACTTCTTCTGGTCAGCTCCCATCGATAATGCAGACGAAACAATTGGTCTGTCAGAGCAAACCTCATGGAGAGTTAAGGGACGATACATACCCGAACCCCTCAACAAGCCCTCAAGCTTCGATAAAACCAGCACAAGTGGCACAAAAGATATACCAGAGGAACCACTGAAAGCTACCAGCGATTCATCAACAACAACCGGTGCTCATGAGAAGAAAGCGAAACCTAAGGCTAACATTCACTTGACTCAAGAGCAACTTGCTGAACAGAAACGACAGAGGAACAAAAGATACATGAAAAATCTCAATGAGAGAAAGCAATTTTGGCACTCCCAAAATCCCTCTTATGTTCGCTCTGAAAAAGCTTCTACTCTCAAACAAGAAGCACAAGCCAAGTCTCATTCTAGCAATCATCATCAATCGTACCGTCAGGCGAACCGAACGACCCGTTTCGGACCTAATACTTGTGGTCACGAGAACCAAAAGACAAGTTTTGGTCCCAGCTCCTACTACGCTAAAAACCGAAGGTCCAGTTTCGGTCCCAACACAAGAGCTCAGAACCGAAAGTCAAGTTTCGGTCCCAAATCCCATCCTCCTCACTCTCATCCTAAACCCAACTCTATGAAGGATGTCAAAGGAAAGGGAAAGCTGTACTCAGATACTGAAATCCAACACACCAAAAAGTCAGCAATCCCTAGAACTTCCAAGAAAACCTCTACTGAGAAACCTACTAACAATAACACACACCGGTTAAAACAAGATAAAAATAAAATCAAAGTTTACACCATCAAACGAAAAGATGAAACCACATTAATAAAAAGAACATATATGGTTGATCTTTCGGTTGCAATTCCTTATTCTGTAAAAACTCACAAGGACCCAAGAGACTTTGGGTTCCTAAATCTGCTCAATTTTGCAGGTTATCAGTGACGAGCAGTTTGACGAAGAATGGTATATTGACAGTGGCTGCTCTCGTCACATGACTGGAAGGAGGGAAGAGCTTAGGGAGTTTCGGTCCCTTAAGGATGGTGGATGTGTGAAATACGGAAACAACTCTTTCGGAACGATCAAAGGGTATGGGATGATCACCAACGGAGAGTTCTCAATACGAAAAGTGGCCTACGTAGAAGTACTGCAGCACAACCTCATCAGTGTTTCTCAACTAGTCGTAGGAACCAGTTTAAAAGTCTCGTTTGACGATGAGGGCTCAGAGATAATTGAAAAGCAAACGAAGAAAGTCCTGTGGAAATCTAATCGAAAAGGGGAAATGTATCCTCTAAACTCAACTCAATAAAAGGAAAGCCTGCAATATGTTTGCTGTCGAAGGCAAACTCAGATGAAAGCTGGTTGTGGCACCGAAGACTATCGCACCTGAACTTCAAAGATATCAATAAACTGGTGCTCGTTGATCACGTGCGTGGACTTCCTGTTCTTAAATTTGACAAAGAACATCTGTGCGCAGCATGCGAGATGGGCAAGCAAAGTCGTAAAAGTCACCCCTCTCGAATCAATACAAAGATCATCGATACTCTGGAACTACTGCACATCGATCTATGTGGCCCTTCGGCTATCGAAAGCTTCGGTGGTAGTAAGTTTATACTTGTAATTGTAGATGATTTTTCTCGCTTCACCTGGGTTTTCTTTCTTAAACAGAAATCAGAAGCGACTCCCAAGCTGAAGGTTTTCATCAAACAAGTGGAAGTGCAGCTGCGAAAGGTGGTTCGAAACATTAGAAGCGATAATGGTCTTGAGTTCAAGAATAAAGACTTTGAAGATTTTTTGGCTGAAAAGGGAGTAACTCACAACTTCTCCGCTCCCTATACTCCACAGCAGAATGGGATCGTTGAAAGGCGAAACCGTTCTTTATGTGAAGCGGCGCGAACCATGCTGAGCTTCGCTTCTCCTCCTCTATATTTCTGGGAGGATGCAATTACTGCTGCATGTTACACTCAGAACCGATCCTTCCTAAACAGACGATTCTCCATCACTCCATACGAGATTTTGAATAATCGTAAGCCCAATGTGAAGTTTTTCCACGTGTTTGGTTCCCGATGCTTTATTTTCAATTCCAAAGCGAACCGAAACAAATTTGATGTCAAGGCAGACGAAGGAATCTTTCTTGGTTATTCGCTTACTTCAAAAGCATATAGGGTTCTAAATAAACGCTCGAAGAAGATTGAAGAAACCTATTATGTCACTTTTGACGACAATTATATGAAGAAAAAGCGAACAACAGAAAGTCCAACGTAGGAAATCTTTCCAGAATCTGGTCAAGTCTCGGTTCCAATTGCTAACCTGTTTGATGAGTACATGCTACTTTTTGATGAACCAGAAAAGGCGATCAACTCAGAAGCGAAAGCAACAGATAACAAAATCGATAACTTGAAGATAATCATCGATGAAGCTGCTAAAGTCATGGAAAACAAGCCTCATCAGCCAATCGAGAAGCAGAATCAAAACAAAGCTACTGCATTCAGTCAACATCCAGCTACTGATGACCCTCCAAAAGAAAGCTCAATACTCCAGGGGGAGGGTTCATCTACACCAAAACCAAACGACATGCCTTTCCAGGGGTAGAATCCATCAAATACCCCAACCCATGAAGATCCATCTGAGGGGGAGAGCACTGAATCTGACATAGGATTCGGTTCGCCATTTGAGGGGGAGAATGAAAATGCAAATTACGAAGGCGATATGTCAGAACTGGAAGAAGAAGTCAATACTGAGCTGGATCCTACCTATGATCCCAATTACCCTCCTCTCATAAATGGACAAATGATCATCCTAAAACACAACTTATTGGTGAATCATCTGAGGGTGTTCTCACACGCTCACAAATGAAAGCGAAGCAAACTGCTTTATTCTCTCAAGTAGAATTCTGCATGTTTAATTCGTTTGTCTCTAAAGTAAAACCGAAAACGGTAAATGCTGCTCTTGATCACTCTGATTGGGTGCAAGCTATGCAAGACGAACTCCATGAGTTTAAACGAAATCGTGTTTGGAGACTGATTCCCACACCAAATGATGCATCTGTAGTCGGCTTAAAGTGGGTATTTAGAAATAAGTTAGATGAAGAGGGTAATGTCATTCGCAACAAAGCGAGGCTGGTGGTGAAAGGGTATTGCCAGGAAGAAAGGATAGACTATGAAGAGACCTTCGCTCCAGTAGCAAGGTTGGAATCTGTAAGAATCTTCTTGGCATATGTTGCACATAAAAACTTTGAAGTTTTCCAAATGGATGTAAAATGTGCTTTCTTGAATGGAGAACTAGAAGAAACGGTATACGTTGAGCAACCACCTAGATTTGTGAGCGAGAAGTATCCTGATTATTGCTACATTTTGGATAAAGCGGTCTATGGATTAAAGCAAGCACCGAGAGCCTGGTATGAAAATCTAACTCCGTTTCTCAAAATGTCAAAATTCAAGCAAGGTTCGGTTGACCCAACCTTCTTTCGCAAGAAAGAGGGCGAACACTTAATGATCGTTCAAATTTACGTCGATGACATCATCTTCGGCTCCACGAATCCTAGCTTAACAGCTGAATTCAGGAAGTTGATGGAGACTAAATTTGAAATGAGCACAATGGGTCCGATTAACTTTTTCCTTGGATTAAATATAAGACAGGGACCAGAAGGCATCTTCATCAATCAGGAAGCGTACACAAAGACATTATTAACGAAGTTCGGCATGACGGGAGATTCGAAAGTAAAGGTTCCAATGGCATTTGGCACGAAGTTGACTCCATCTCTTGAGAAACCGGCTGTTGATATGACTCTTTATCGTCGAATGATAGGGTCACTAATGTATCTAACGGCTAGTAGGCCAGACATAATGTTTTATGTCTGTTACTGTGCCAGGTTTCAAGCTAATCCAAGAGAACCTCACATGATTGCAGTGAAAAATATCTTCCGGTATTTAAAGCGAACCTCGTCTCTCGGTCTTTGGTATCCTGCAAAATCTGGCTTCTTTGTTCAAGCTTTCTCTAACGCTGATCTTGGTGGATGTGGATTGGATTGAAAAAGCACAACCGGCGGGTGCCAGTTCCTTGATGGCAAACTTGTCAGCTGGCAGTCAAAGAAACAAACTTTTGTGTCCCTCTCCACAGCCGAAGCTGAGTACATTGCTGCAGCATCCTGCACATCACAGGTCATATGGATACAAAGCCAACTTAGAGATTATGGCTTGAGCATGAAGAAAATCCCTCTCTACTGTGACTCTGAAAGTGCAATTCGAATATGTCACAATCCAGTGCAACACTCCAAGACAAAGCATATCATACTGAGATATCACTTCATCAAGGACCACGTTGAAGATGGAAATGTTGAAATTCACTTTGTTCGGTCCTCAGATCAACTGGCTGACATCTTCACTAAGGCCTTACCAGAAGCAAGCTTTAACAAGATACTCCAAGGCTTGGGAATGATGGAAGTTGAGTCAGCACCGAAACCTACTTCTACTCACTAAAATTGAATAAGCGAAATAGAGCGTTTGCTCGGTCTACTTCGGCTCCCGAATTTTCGGGAACCAAAATGAACCGAACGCTCGGTCTATTTCGGCTCTTAAATTTTTGGGAACCGAAATGAACCGAACGCTCGGTCTATTTTGGCTCTTAGATTTTTGGGAACCGAAATGAACCGAACGCTCGGTCTATTTCGGCTCTTAGATTTTTGGGAACCGAAATGAACCGAACGCTCGGTCTATTTCGGCTCTTAAATTTTTGGGAACCGAAATGAATGAACGCTCGGTCTATTTCGGCTCTTGAATTTTTTAGGAACCGAAATAAACCGAACGCTCGGTCTATTTCGCTTCATCTTTTCTAAGGAATGGTTTCGGTTGTATAATTTTATAAAGCTTTCTTATTCTTTCGTGTGTTTATATTTAGTTTCTTTATGTTTCTATTATTTTTCAGAAAATCCAAAAATCCAAAAATATTTTCTTTTCTGTTTTTATTATTTTTCAGAAAATCCAAAAATCCAAAAATATTTTCTTTATTTATCTCTAATATCTCTATTCTAAACAACAATTCAAGTTCACAGATGCGAAACACGATGATGATGGGGCAGGTATAATCTTCTTCTCTTTGTACTAGTTAAGAGTCCCTAGAAGCATGTTGCTGGATGTGGCCCGAAACCTCCATGATGCTGAGTGAAGCCTTAATGATTCGATAACAACCAATCGTTTCTTCCCAATCAGGCTGTTAAAATCACCCAAGTCACGAGCTACCTAACTCTTCTCATAGTGAGTTAAGAGTTTTCTGCTTTGTCCTTCTAATATAGCAGAGGTACTTTCGGTTCCTTAACCACCTCACTTTTCTCCATCATGTTTCGCCTCGCATATGTAACCCTTGAGACTCTCAGACATCACCACTGAGGTTTATGGTTACACAATTTCTGTGTTGATGATCTTAGTTTCGTCTACCACGAGCTAAGTGAAACCCAAAATCCAACACCTTGAATGCATTGACGGTGAACACTCTAATGTTCAAGCTACTTGTTACCTCACGAAATCTCTTTTTCTTTTTGCATGATCTTTATGAAACTGTCTAACACCAGGACGTTTCTTCCCATAAGATCCAGTTTATTTTTTTTAGATTTCTTACTAATTTCTAGTCACTTAATATATTCTTTCAAACCTACTTTTTCAACAAACCACATCGGTTTCACAAGTACTTCACCCTACTTTCGGTCTTATTTCAAGTATCAAGGTTCGGTTGAAGGTAAGCTACCCTATAAAGCCTATAATTGAAAAGATGCCTTTCAATGTTTTTTTACAAACATTTGATCGTATTTCACGGGAAACCACACAGACACTTCTCAGTCTCTCTTGACTTTGAAGGAAGAGATTCGTGACCGGGATCATCAGTTTCATGTCTCAAAAGACATCACTTAAATCCCACAAATATTTTGCTATATTTCTTTATCATTGGCACACTCTTGCACAAAGGTCTTTATGATTTTCCAGATTCTTGTTCGTGGTACTAATGGCAATTTTCAGATTTATGCTTTCAATTCTAACAGATGTGGTGGTTTCCTTTATTATGAAGAAGAGACAGTTGATTACCATAACGCGAAAGGATGTATCTAATTTATGGTGGTGTTGATTTATTTTAATAATAAAAATCAAATAAGGGTGAGTCAGCATGAAGTTGAAACGGTTCAAAATTTGAACAGGAGATAAGGTGAAAAAGGCGCGTGAATTTGAAACGGCACCTGATATCACGCCTGCTGACTATACCAGGCTGTCAAATCCCGCTTTTTCTAGTGACGCTTCAGAGATAAAATCATCATCACAACGAATTTTTCTCTCTCCTAGAGATGGTATAAAAGATTTTCTCGCACCTCTTGGACTCCTTTACCATTTCTTTTTTCTCTCTCACAAACACATCGGCGTTATTCCACTATCTTCTTCTTCCCACCTGCAACAATGGCTGAATCTTCATCGGTTTTTGATCAATCCGCTTAGTCCACTCTTCTGACCATCAAACCTAATCAGAATCTGGTCATCGAACTCAACCCCTTTGTCTATTATTCGTATATGCTACATGTGGTCGAATGTCTCAAGTATTCACCACTGGTGGTCGCTCTCACACAAGTGGAAAGTGTTCCAATGCTGATGCTCTCTGCTGTCTACTCCTCTGCCGTTTATTATAAAGCCAAGGAGAGTATATTCTTCGAAATCGTCAATCAAAAGTCCTCAATTTCAAAGGCTAGGTTTTCTTCATTACTACGCCTTCCTGCTGCTGAATCAGTGGTTAACCTAGATTTCATCACTACCACTCAACTGTACTCGATGCTCTATGATATGGGGTACACAGAGCTTCTTACAACAATCACCAAGTTCAAGAAGTCTTCTCTTCCTCCTCAATGGAACGGACTCTTAACGCTCCTCTCCAAGGGCCTATCGGAGAGGGTTGTTGGTTCAGACGGTACGAGCTGGGCTTTTATGACCATTCTATATGGTCTGTATCATGGGATTAATTTGGACTATGGCTCGATCCTATGGGCTCAACTTGTTCAGAGTATAAGCTCTTCTTCGAGGTACACTGAAATTTCTTGTGCACGATTTTGGACTATCGTCACTCGTGGGCGATGGAAAAGTTTACTGTTCCCACTATGGCGGATTCCCTCATGTCTTCGATTGCTATATTTCATACGACGAGGATCCTTGTCTCAGATCCCTCCAAGTTTATCTTTATCGGGTCAATTCCAGAATCTATGTACCACTGTGTATCCAGTGCGAGTCATGTCATGGCAGATTACAAAAAGCTTTCTCCTTCGGGTCCACGACCGCTTACTCCCGAGATGCAAAGCTCGTTGGACGCTGCAGACAAGCCTGCAAAGCGGGGGAAGAAGTCTGATAACAAAGGGGAAAAGGTTGGTCAATCATCCAAAGCTTCTACTCCTAAGAAACGCAAGCTAGAGCAAGCCGGGTCTAATGCTCCAAAGAAACGCAAGACCAAAAAGTAGGCTCGTAGACCGAAGTCTCCTTCCCCATCCACTAGTAACTCTGAGTATGTTCCTTCTGATGGCCAGCGTGATCCTGAGTCAAATGACGACGAAGCTACTGAAACCGACAGTCCACCTAGAGGTAATTCGCCTCCACCCTCACCTACCAATGATAGTAACCGAAACTCGCCTCCTCGTTCTGTTCCACTTTCGGTTCCTATTACTATCGCTCCCTGTCCTCTACCTGTCTCCTCTAAAACTGCAACCTCTGTCCCAATTCCAACCTCACTATTCACTACCGTCACTACCACTACCACTCATCCAACCGAACCTATTGTTCGTGTCAACGGATCTGATACGGGGGCAAGTCCATTCGGTTCTGATCCTCATGTTACCTCAGCACCTTTATCCCCACCTAGATCACATGATTCTGAACCTGTTCTTGGAGGTGAAGACATGGAGTTTGATTCCACTTATTTCAGTCCTTATCGTGTACAGAGTGATGAAGATGATGAAGCCCCTATTACCAAAAAGGATCTCAAGACTATGACCGACAAACTTGATCGCTTGCTCTCTTCATCTTCTGCCAGTGCATATTCAGAGACAACCCTCAAAGCCCTGTTCTCATCAGTTGTGAAAGAACATGAAACCTCCATCTCCAGCGCTGCTAATGCAATTGAAGCCTCAACATCCACCTACCAAAAAGCTTCACTTGCAGTTGAAGCTTCTACCAAAGATTGCAAGCAGGCGACCGCAAATGTCGAAAAACTAATTTCTAAGGCACAGATATTTCTCGATTCCCTTCAAGCCGCTGCCAAAAAGAATGTTGAAACAGTGAACGCTTCGGTTGATCATCTTACGCGTTCACTGGCAGCCGAAAATACACATCTCGAGGAAGCTCGCAAATCCATTCAGGCTGCTAACCAAGAGCTTCATACTTCGATTGATGATCGGCTGACTCAACTTGAAGCTGAGCTTGCTGTTGAAAATAAAATTATGGACGAGCTGGATAAGCGAACTTCCCAGCTTAAAATTCAGAATCTCAAGCTCAAATCTGCAACAAAGGAGATTGAAGAATTGAAAACCGAGCGAGAAATAATTAAGAGTTTTGTCGGTGATGTGCATTCCATCCTCCTGCATCTCCTGGAAGCCCATGACTCCATCCTTACTATCTCCATCCGACGCCACTTGGCTGAAAAGCTGAGACCTGCTTTGGATGTGTTGAGCAGGATTGAAGGTGTTCCGGAGTCTGGTGTCCCTCCGAAACAAGGGGAGATAAGGTAACTCAGGGCAAAGGTCAACCTCATCCACCTCCCAAACCGAAAGTCACTACTGAGCCGAAGGTTAATGAAGCTTCGGGCAGTATGAAGGACAAGAAAAAGAAGAAAATTGGAGACGATGATGTGGATGAAAATGATAATGACGATGATACAGGAGGGAATGCTTCGAAAAATGAAAGCCTGAAAGTCAAGCCCACTGATCAAGAGATTCGGGAAAGGCTTCAGAAAGAGAAGGAACTTCTTGACAAAGAGTCGAAAGCGAACAAATTGCTGGAACAGAAGAAGTCCATGTTTCCTGAATGGACTATGGAATCGCTTCTGAGAGAGGTTATTGATGCCCCGAGCACTCATTGGCTCAAACCGGTTTCATCGTTCGGGCTTGAGAACTCTAAGGATTCAAAGTTTAACATGCCCATCACCCGAAAGGCATTCATCTTCCACTGTTTTGAGTCGACGACTGGCATTCCTTCTCCAGACCCGAAGGTCGATCGAGATTTGCTCGAGTATTATCTGGAGTTTGCTCAACCACAATACCTGACCTGGAGCAATCAGAAAATTACAACGGTCAAGGTGTTGAAGCCCACTTCGGTAGGGAAATTCATTAACATCAAGTTCAAGGTGACCCGAAGCTCTGATAGCTCGGTTCATATGATTTCCCTAGCTGACGTACTGAACTTGAATCCTCACGACTGGATACTTCTTAATAATATTTTGCTAACCAATCCACAGGAGTATCAGCCTATTATCGATCACATCCAGCAAATGCTCGTATGTTATATTCATGAAGTCGCGAAGATGGATCAAGAGATCGCTGTTGCTATTCATAAGCGAACCATTGTGAAGGCGATTGGAAGGGCAGGCGATGTGGATGTGATGGTTAAGGGGAATATCGATCCCAAGTTTCACACTGTTATGTTCACGAGGGGCGAAGGTCAAAAATGTCTGTTCGCTCTGATTGACAAACACCTATTCTCCACCGCTTGCTTGGAACACATTTTGGAGATTATTCATAGGTGTAATCAGAACAGTGAAGCCGATAAGAAGCTGTTTACTGATATGCTTCGATGGTATATTCTGTTTCGACAAACTCTTCTTGCCATTATTCCCAGGCTGTTCAAGGTTGTAAAGAAGATCAAAGTAACTCAGCCGAAGTAGTCTAACTCAGCCAAAGTAGTCTCTCGGCTCATTGACGCAAAGGGGGAGATTGTTGGGTCTAAGTGTTGTGTCGTGGGCTCGGTTCGTTAGTCCATTTAGTTTACCCGGTTTGGGCCTGTCCAACCGTGGATAATCATTAGGGTTAGCATATTTATATTGCATACATGTAATGCTTTAAGGTTATCGATCTCATTAATTACTTTGCATTGTAACCCTAGCACACCTCTACAGTCGAAGTTCTTCATCGAGCTCTTATGAGGTGTGAGTTATTAATCATTCGACATGCTTTGATCCATTCTTGTGTTCTTTACTTGATTATTACTGTTTTTCTGCTTGGAATCTATCGATCATTAGCGTAATATTCTCATCAATTACTATTTCTAATTAATATATTATTCTCATAATATATTAACAAATTATTTATTTCAATTTATTAATCAAATAATAAACCAACATCTCTCTCTAAAAGTCATCATGTCCAGTTGCTAGTTTTGAGGACAACCCAAAAGGACTATGCTACTATCAATTCAAGTATATATACCAATTATAGTTATAGGCTTAGACACCTAATCCAACAGTCTCCCACTTGGATCAGTCTAATAACCATAATTGCTAGTATTACTTATAAACCGATCAGCAGATTGTAGCTCTCAAAAGCTGATGTCGAACTCTGACCTAGTCAGTTACGTGTCCTAAGATAAGTGATCATATAATCCTCCGTTCTGCAAGATATCATTCGGACATGATACATGGAACAAAATCAATCTCATTGTCCAATACTTTGTTTCCCGGTTTCTGATTTGTAGTGACAAAGAACTACCAATCGAACACATCAATTGAGTCCTGGCCGGGCCCGACACTATAAGTCAACACTAAATCATCGAGGGGCCCAAAGATATCGCTTTTTCCCATTAGGGCGAAAGGAACAGTGAAGGGTCCAGTTAGTGGTTTGGTCTAGGCTTTCATTGTAATAGTTCTTTTGAGTCTTTACTGTGGTTTAGTGGGTTATTTAGTAGTTTACGGCCCTGTAGTGAGTTTACGGCCGTAAGCCTGTTTACGGCCGTAAACCCAGTTTCCGGCCCAAGTTCCCTATATATAGAGGGGTGGTGGGTCATTATTGGTTGTTGATGCCACATAGTTCACGGCCAAGTATATCGAGTTGTACCAGATGTTTTTCAGTAATAAACGTTTGCAAGCTTGATTTCGTTTCTTCTTCTACTCATATTCTAGTTTCTTTTGATTGCTTGATTGCTTGATCATTGGTAAAGATCCGTTTTAGGACCTTACAATTGGTATCAGAGCAAAACCGGTGTCAAAGCATCATTCAATCGAGTTTTCGGCCGTTTAAACTTATATTCTTCACTGTTCGAGATTGGGTTTGGTGTTTTCATTGCTAAAGGAATCGAATCTACTCCAAAATCGTGTTTTCGAGAACTTCTGGGAGTTTACTGCCAAGAGATTACGGCCGTAAACTCAAGAACATTCAAAGACCGTAAACTGTGTTCTTGGACCGTAAACAAAGCATCTTCAATAACCGTAAACTAAGCTTCAAAAACCGTAAACACCCGACCGTAAACACAAGACCGTAAACATCCGACCGTAAACTCTGTTTACGGCCGTAAACACACTGACCGGAAACTCACTTTTGACATTCCTTTTGTTTTAATTTCTGATTTAATCATCAATGGATTCTCAAAGTCAAACACATCATCATGAATTGGATACTGTCATGGGCACAACCACACATATTCCAAGACTGCTGTCTGCAGATGGTTTTCCTGAATGGAAATACCGGATTGAGAAGTATATTAAAATGAAAGACTTCAAAGTTTGGAGAAGCATCATCAAGGGTCCTGTCCGAATCACTATGACGGTTGCAGGACAAGTGATTGACAAAGCAGTTGAGAACTATACAGATGACGAATTTGAGAAAGTTGAAGAACAGGAAAGGGATTTGGCCACTCTAACCATGGCCTTATCTCCTGATATAGCTCAAGGTTTCAGAGAGTATACTTCAGCTAAAGCTTTGTGGGAAGCCTTGATTGGGGTGTATGAAGGAAATGAAGACATGAAGGAAAGCCGCCAGGATATGTTGCGACAGAAATTCAACATGTTTAACTACATTCCTGGAGAAACCCTGGAGGCACAGCTACAGCGATTCACAACTCTCACTACTGAGATGAGCATATCTGGGATCTTCTTGACCAAGTCCGAGATAAATAAAAAGCTACTGAATGCTCTTCCAAAGTCATGGGACATGAATGTAGCTGTTATTAAGAAAACCAAGGATCTGAATCGCCTTACTCTTGCTGAAACAATGGCGATCATCAAAGCTTGTGATATTGATGATAAATAGCGAGAGATTAACCATGTAAGCTCGTATTCGACTGCAAATCTCGGAATTTCCTCTAACAATGCTCTTTCATCAATCATCGCTTCCTCAGGTCAAGCATTTGCTGTTCAACAACCTCAGATTCAAACCTTTACTACTGCGTCATCCATGCCTCATTCTCAAAGCCAGCCATTTGTCACTCCACAAGTTGTTCCCTCCTCCAATGTTCCAGTTGTAGCCTCTTCCTCAAACACAAAAGAAAGTGATGAAAATCTTGCTCTCGCCACAGGACTTGTTAACTGCTATAATGATTTTGTTGCTGGAGAGCTTCCACCTCAGTTGTCATTTGCTGATCTGGACCAGATTCATCCAGAAGATGTGGAAGAGATGGATATTACGTGGCAAATTGTTATGGCAGTATTCAGGGCGAAGCAGTTTGCTAAAAAGACAGGGAATAATATCTGGGGGATGAATGCTGATAAAAAGGTAGGGGTCAACAAGGGAAAGTTGCGATGTTTCAACTGTCACGAGCCAGGTCATTTTGCTCGTGAGTGCCCGAAACTGGATCGAAGGTTGAACAATGATAGGACAATGGTTTCAATGGGAAACAATCATGGAGGTGATGTGGTCAACAGTGAGACTGCTATGGTTGCTCAGTCATTGACTGGGAGGACCAGATTCAGGCTCTGAACATTTCAAAACTTGAAAATGCTCACCTAGCCCAAATCAATGATGATGCTCCCTTGAAGAATGCTACAGCTGATCCTGAAGAAGAGATGATGGAGCTGCAGTTTGCATTGATGGTATCTTCTACTTCCGAGCCCAAGAAAAGCGAGGTAAGTTTACCTTCTTGTTCTCAGGCATGTACTGATTATGTTAAAATTCTTCATGACGAAATAGCATTATTACGTAGAGAAGTAGAGGATCTTAGATATGAGGGCTATCAACTTAGAAAAGGACAAAAACCCCTAAAGGCCCAGTTAGAAACAAAAATAAAGGACTTTAAGAGAATTCAGCAAGACTACAGTGAAAAATGTGAAAATTATGATTATATCAAGAGACAAAATGATGAGTTAATTACTGAGCTTGATACATTAAAGAGACAATTTGAAACTGCAAATTTTAATTTTAAAAGGTTTGATGTATCAAGCGAGGTAGTTGCCAACATGATTGACCATTGCCTGCAGTTCAAACGAAACCAGCAAAAGGGTTTAGGATACGATAATGTACCTCCTCCTTTTAATCATACATATCAGTATCAACCTTTGTCTAAAGAGGAGATTGCCAACGAACCATTCATGGTTTATGGCAAGCCATCTGGTTTTGTTTCAGGAGGATTTATTAATGTTGAAAATACTAACGTTTCTACTTCCCCTGCAGATCAATCCTTAGATCAGTCAAAGCACGAAGTTGAAGGATTTGTTTCTGATAATAAAACTGAGTCTCAATCTGATGTTTCTGTTTCCAATGAAAAATCTTCTGTTTCTGATGTTAAAAATGACAATGTTTTTTGTGATTCTTCCGCATCTGCTCCTGTTGAATTAAATTTTTTTGAAATATTTGATGAATTATTTGATAATCCTGATGTTTGTGATGCTTCCAATGAAAACACACCAATTCCACAGGTCACACCATCTGATGCACCCTCACTCATCTCACAACCAGTTTCTAACACATGTTCTTGTGGGAAAAGTAAGGGTGTCAGTAAAGAAAATAAATCTGAGAAAGGCAGTACCAGTTCTAATGATAATAAACAGATTTGTTTTAATTGTGGTATTGGTGGTCATATAGCTAGGAATTGTCAAAATAGGATTTTTGTGCATTATACGTCACCAAGAGGAGAGAACGAATCTACAGGAAGGTCTTTAACTAGAAAGTCCTCAAGAACTCGCTCTCGGGATGATGATTGGAAGAATGATCAAAGTAGAAAAAGGGCGGTTTTTCAAAAGAATAAAAAGGTTTTTCATAACAAAGTCCCAAACAGTTTGCCAAAACCGAACAAGGCTCCGCCAAGATCGGTTTCGTCAAAGAGCAGTTCTGGATCTTCAACCACTTCGGGTAGAACTTCCAGATGCTCAATGCAAACTAATAAGAAACATATTTCAAAACCACCTGTGACTGTTAGGAAACCTAAATATCATTGGATGCCCAAATTAACTTCCAATCAATCATCTGCATCCTCTAAAAAGATTAGAAATGATAATTCAGAATTGAAGGCTTTGAAAGATCAATCAGACAAAGTGAAGAGGCAACCCAGGACAGTGATGACCTGGGTTCCCAATCTAAATGATCCCGCTCATTTTGCAGGGGCAGTTGCGGAGGAATGTCGTCAGACCTTGGTACGTCGACAGCGGCTGCTCCCGGCATATGACTGGAGACATCTCCCAACTATGCGACATTCAATCTTTTAATGGGGGATATGTTTCCTTTGCGGGCGGAGAAGGTAGCAAGATCACTCAGAGAGGAACTGTTACAAATAAAGTCCTAAGTTTCGAGAATGTCAAATTCGCTCCCGAGTTAAAACATAGTTTGTTGAGTGTGTCTCAAATCTGTGACAAAGGTTATTCTACCCATTTCACCGACAAGGAGTGCATAATTCTCAAGCCAGACATTGTCATCCCGGAAGAGTGGATTCTTGTCAAATCTAAGCGGGATGGGAATGCTTACATTATTGATATGAACAACAACATTCCTGAACAAATCACTTGCCTCTTTTCAAAGGTCTCCGAACAGAACGCAATGATGTGGCACCGAAGACTCGGTCATGCTAACGCTAAGAACCTAAATCGTCTTGCAAAGAATGAGATGGTCTGAGGCTTACCTGTCAGAGACTTTATCACTTTTGAGAAGTGTGTGTCATGTGCCCAAGGAAAACATCATAGAAAACCACACCTGCCAAAACAAGTTAATTCAATCAGTCAGGTGATCCAGCTATTGCATATGGACTTATTTGGTCCGGTCAACGTCCTAAGCATCAACAGAAGCTCGTACTGTCTGGTTGTGATCGATGATTTCTCTCGTTTTACGTGGGTCTTTTTCTTATCCAACAAAGTTGGGGTTGCTGATCTGATAAAGAAGTTCATTGTGATGATTGAGAACCAAACCAACAACCGGGTGAAGGCGCTTCGTACTGATAATGGAACAGAATTCAAGAATGCAGTTCTTGATCACTTTTGCGTAGAAAAGGGAATTGTGCGTCAATACAGCTCTGCTCACACGCCTCAATAAAATGGTGTTGCTGAGAGGAGAAATAGAACATTGAAAGACGCCGCAAGGACGATGCTGTGTGACTCCAAGTTACCTGTTTTCTTTTGGGCTGAGGCGATTAACACTGCTTGCTACGTTCATAATCGTGTTTTAATCAACAAAGCTCAGATGAAGACACCGTACGAGATTCTATATAGTCATAAGCCTTCAGTCAGTCATTTCCGTGTATTTGGCTGCCCTTGCACCCTTCTTCACCTGGAGTCCAACCCAAAGTTCAATGCCAAAGCCGATGATTGTTACTTCGTAGGATATGTTGCACGCACCGCGTATAGGGTTTACAATAAGAAGACGAAGCAGATTGTAGAATCCTTTGACGTGCGCTGGTTGGAGGAGAATGAAACGGATGCTCGAGTGGACCCTGATTGGTTATTTGATTACACATCGCTCTTCAAGTCCATTAATGTGTCTTTAGATGGTTCATATGGGTCCTCCTCTGGTTCGAAGATTGTTTCTGAACACGAAGACGAAGAAGTTATTTACAGACCTCCAACGGTACCCTCTTCACCACTTGAGGGGGAGTCATTTGCTCCACCTGAGGGGGAGTCACCTGTTCGACTTGGTAGTCCAGAGTCTCCAGTTCAAAATGACACTCCAGATGCTGATGCTACACCTCTTACTCCTGTTGAAAGAGAGTTCATGTCTAGAGATGTGTCCGCTGTCACTCCAACGTTTATGGAACTACTCTTTCCTGAAGAAATTGCTAATGAGTTTGTAGCAGATTCATCTAATGTGGATCAATCAGCAAATGATTGAGGTTTCAACATTCACACTCTTCCCGTTTCACTCAATGATATCAGCCAAGACATACCTTCAAGAATTCAACGCGATCATCCGATCGAAAACATCATTCGTCAGCTGGGTGATGGAGTTAGAACTAGAAGTCAGAGTGGAGATGTCAATACATGTCTCTATTCTTGCTTTATCTCTCAAATAGAGCCCAAGAATGTTGAAATGGCTTTGAATGAGCCCAGCTGGGTAGATGCTACGCATGAAGAGCTAAATCAATTTGAAATGCTCGGGGTTTGGAAATTGGTTGAGTTACCAAAGGGCAAAAAGTCTCTTGACACACGCTGGGTCTATCGAAACAAGCAGGATGATTCTGGTGTTATAGTGCGCAATAAAGCAAGATTGGTGGTTCGCGGGTTTCGTCAAGTCAAGGGTCTTGATTATACTGAGGTTTATGCTCCAGTGGCTCGCTTGGAGGCTATTCGTATCTTCCTTGCATATGCTTCCTACATGAACTTCACGGTTTACCAAATGGATGTCAAGACAACCTTCTTGTATGGCAAGGTGAAGGAAGAAATCTACGTTGATCAGCCCCCTGGGTTCGTTAACTTGAAGCTTCCTAATCATGTCTATAAGTTGGACAAGGCGTTGTATGGGTTACATCAAGCTCCTCGAGCGTGGTATGCGACTCTCACAAAGCACTTGCTCGATCATGGATACTCTCGTGGCACTATCGATCAAACTTTATTCATTAAGCATGTTGGTAATGATCAGATTCTAGTCCAGATCTACGTTGACGACATTATCTTCGGGTCTACCAGTCCACAGCTATGCAAAGAGTTTGAAGGCGTGATGAAAAAGAGGTTTGAGATGAGTTCGTTAGGGGAAATGACCATGTTTCTGGGGCTTCAGGTCAAACAAAATTCAACCAGAATCCTGCTCCATCAAGCTAAGTATGTGGAAGATATTCTTGAGAAGTTCGGGTTTCAAGACGCAAAACCTGCATCGACACCAATGGCCGAAAGACCCCTGTTGAATCCAGATACTAATGGCGAATCCGTAGATCAGACACACTACAGATCGATGATCGGATCGTTGATGTATCTTACTGCAAGCCGTCCAGACATCATGTTTGCAGTTTGTCAATGCGCATGTTATCAGGCTAATCCTAAACTTTCACATCTTATTGCTGTCAAAAGGATTTTCCGGTATATCAAAGGCAGCCCAAAATCGGGTCTTTGGTATCCAAAAAATTCCGAATTTGATTTATATGCTTTTGCTGACAGTAATTATGGAGGCTGTGAGCTTGACAGGAAATCTACATCAGGAGGGTGTCAATTCCTTGGAGACAGGCTGGTGTCATGGCAGTGCAAGAAACAGCATACCGTCTCAACCTCAACAGTAGAAGCGGAATACGTTGCTGCATCTGCTTGTTGCTCTCAAGTAATCTGGATCCAACATCAGCTGTTGGATTACAGTTTGAATTATCTAGAAACCCTCATTTACTGTGATAATGAGGCTGCGATTCAAATTACTAAAAATCCTGTCCAACATTCCAAAACCAAGCACACTGATATCAAAATTCATTTTATCAGATACTGTTATGAGCGCTCGCTCATCCGGCTGGAACAGGTTCCCTCTGTTATTAATGTGGCGGATCTGTTCACCAAGCCTTTTAACAAAGCTCGATTCGATGTGCTTGTGGGATTTTTGAAAATGATTCGTTTTGAGGATTAAGTTTTTTTAAAAAAATTTGCGCATTTTAGTGATTTCATTCACCCATGCACAAATTTAGGGGGAGAAATAAACAAAAACCAAACAAAAATTCAAAAATCCAAAAATATTTTGTTTCTGTTTTAATTTTTTCAGAAAATATGAAAAATCCAAAAACATTAGAAAATAAAAAAAAATATATGTTGCTAATAATTTTGCTTGTAGGTGTTGTGATGGGAAGTTATATTATCAAGTGATAACAGGCAATCTGAATCTGCGTAACGTACTAAAATTAAATCGTCTACGCTCTGTGTTCGATGCGCTGGTAGGCACGAAAGATTCTAAATGGACTTGACTAGGCAGAGTTGAACTTAAGGAATTCAGAGACTTGACAAATCTTGACCTAGTTAGATCCGTTTAGCCTGACAATACAACGCTCGGATAGGTTGAGCAGGGAGATATACATGGGAATCTACTGGTCACATTTAAAGAACTCGTATCTAGAACTGTGGATTAACTTTTCCTTGGTGTGCGGATTTTGTCCTTAATTCCGGTATTGATGGGGTGACTGGGGAATTCCGATAAGTTAGGTCTGTAGAAGATTATTTTCTTTCTCTCTGTCTGTTAGTCATATGTTGCTTCCTCTGCGTGATCGAGAGATCCGACCTGGACTGTAACATATGCAACTCTATCTCTATGCATCTTTTATCTATGCAATTCTTTCTATCTGTTAGCCATATACTGTCTCCTTTGCGTGACTTACAATCCGACCTGGTACACAGTATATGCATCATTCTTCTTCTCAATCCCTATAAAACTTCAGTTAGTCTTATGTTTCACCCTTTGCGTGATTGGAAGAGATCCGACCTGGGTGTATAGCATATGCATTCTAAATCTATCTTCTCTCTTAATAATTGTCTGCTCACCCGATGTAAGGAGTATTCTGGAAGTCCTTGATTACTGGAGCATATCAGGAAGCGGGAAACATGTTCTAGTACAATTAAAATTGAACATTTACAGATTGTCTGTAGATCTCGCTGCTCAATTTAGGTGGACAACAATATCCCTGGTCGTCGTCAGCTAAATGGTCCCTAGGAAATTTATCTAAGTATATAGGATCAAAAATGTCTTGTCTTTCTTAGCTTGTCCAAATTTATCACAAATTTTTCGTGTTTAAGTGGATCACAATACTGGCGATCGACCAGACGAAGACATGAAGGTAGAGGTACCGACAAGTGGATTAAGGTTGTCTAACAACTTTGATCCCAGTGTCACAAAATTATATTCAATGTTCGTTGAGATAAATCTAGTCTTCTTTTATTTTTATTTTTATTTTTATTTTTATTTTTATTTTTTTCTTTTATTTCATTTTTATTTTTATAATTGTCAAAATTTAAAAAATTTAAATTTTAGAAATTGTTTTTTTTAGTTTATTTTAATTTTAATTTTAATTTTTAAAATCCTCAAAAAGTTTTATTTTTAAAAATTATTTGGGATTTGGACTGTGCCTTATACTGTGTGGAAGATAGGTAAAATCGCATAGGGTATAAAAGGTAGGTTTACAGCCGGAAATCCTTCCACTCCTCATTTTTCCTCTTTCCGGCCGCAAACCCTCTCCCATTCTCTCTCCTCTCGAAAAAAAATTCTCCTTTTTTTGTGAAATCGTTCGGTTCATCTCAAAGGTATAACAAAATCGACCATGGGAATGCGTTTTGTTCATCAAATCGACGGATTTTGAGGCTTTAATCGAAGAAAAACCATTTTCGGCGTTTACGGCCAGAGCTTACGGCCAATGAGCTTACGGCCAAGGAGCTTACGGCCGTAAACTCCGTTTACGACCATGAGCTTACTGCCATGGGTTTACAGCCGTAAACCCCTAGTTGACCGTAAACTCCAGTTTGGTCAAAATAATTTTTTTAAGGGCCAAAGTTAAATCGATTAATTAAGAAAACTTAAAACATTAATTGCTCAAATATCTTTGTTTTCTTACTTGGCTTGTTTTAGTGCAAATCAAATGGCAAATTTGAAATTCGCTGACATGCACAACTTGGCCATCATACTGGCTGATCCTCCTGCTGTTCATGGAGAATTCAGGTCGATGATCCACAGGCTGAGGGATTGCTTCTTGGCGTCTGCTATTACTGTGAATCCTGTGATTTATCAGAATATCATCAGGGAATTCTGGAGGACTGCCAAACTGAAGACAGATAATGATGGAGCAGTTACTATTGAAGCTGTTGTGAAGGGTTGAAAGATTGTTATCACTGAACAATTCATCAAAGAAGCGTTGCTGATTGATGATCAACCTGGCTTTCCTACTGAGATTGGGATTGAAGATGCCCAGAAGGTTCTTAAGAAGATGGGTTACGAAGGCAACTTTCCTCCCACTGTGAAAAAGCTTCTGCCACCGTACTGGAGATTCTTGGCTCATGTATTTGTGAGCTGCATTTCTGGGAGAAGGTCTGGAGCTGACGAGATTTCTCTAAGGAACACTGGAGCCTTTGCTTCTCTTGTTGCCGGAATAGACTTCAATGTCTTGAAGTTCATCTTAGACGAGTTCGTGGTGAACATCAACGCAACAACCCGGGATACTTTCTTGATGTATCCTAGGTTCATCCAACTGTTCATCAATGTTCAATTTCCGGAGATGGTCAAGGAGGGAGATACCCTAGATATGAATTCATTAGGTCCCCATACTGTTGGGCTTATAAAGCAGAATCGCAAGGGAAAGGTCGTTTTCCAAGGACTGTATCCTCTTGTGAAGTTTGGAAAATTTGCTGAGCTAAACGAAGCATCCGGGTCTCATGGATCTTCAGATAAAGTATCCTCTGAGCCTACTTCTTCAGAGAGGGTGATTTCAGAAGATGATGTTATCACCGTGTCTGATCATGAAGAAAGAGAAGAAACAGTAGCTCCAAATGCTCTTGTGGCAGAGGAACATAATCTGGCATCAGTTCCAGTCCAAAGTGATTATAATGAAGGGTCTTCAAAGAATGTGATTGAGACTGACTTGTACGAAGATCTTGATCTTTCTGGCTTTGATAAGGATGAAATTCCGCTGAACTTTGGAAGTAATGAAGATTTCTTGACAAATAAGAATCTCAACTCGCTACTTGACAATATCAATGATGTTGCTCATCCAACAACGGAGATACGGGAAACTGAAGACGTTCTTGAATCTACGCCTCCTACTACCAATCAAGTGGCTGAAACAACAACTCCTATGGTGACAGTGTCAGGGATTCCTCCCCTTGATATTGTTTCTCCTACATCTGAGCCGCTTGAGAGTGATCGCACAACAACACAGACCTCTCAACCTCCTATGAAAAGAAGAAGACGTGACCCAAGACAGGGATTTCTTGTTTCTGGAGGACTTCAAGGCCTTTCAACACCACCGATAACCACTCCTGCTATTGTCTCATCAGAACCTTTCAGTGAAGATCCTAGCACCACTTATGAAGCTGGTGGTTCTTCTATCCCCGTAGGATTTTCTCCTCCCAGGCCCGATCATGATGCTGCTTCAGTGAGACTGGCCATTCATTTGGCTGAAGAACAATTCTCAACGCCTCCCTCCCGTGGTAAAGGAATATCTTTTGGGGAAGGCAACTCTGGAGAAGAGAATCCTACTATTCTTGGACTACAGAAGGAGATCAACGTGCTAAATCAGAAGAATATAGAGCTTGATATCCGGGTCACTGACCTTCAGACTGAAAACACCAAGCTCACCATTCAAGTTGCTGATCTTCTAGAAGACAAAGCTCTGAAGACTAAGCAGATCACTGATCTTCAGACTCACTTTGGTCTGTTGACTGCCAGTTACTATGACTTAAAGAAGAAGCTGGAAGAAGAACTTGGTGACAAATTTAAGACGTCTGTCGATGAGCCAAGGATCTATATTCCTAATCAAGCTGCTCCCATAGTTCCACCACCTGTAAGAACAACCCGAATTGTAGATCGTTTTGATAAAGAACCAGCACAAGCTCCGAACGTTGTGGCTTTGAAACGTGCCAAACTGGCTAAGTATGCTGAGAAGAGACAGTTGTTGTTCAAAAGGAGCTCTGATCAAAATGCTCCTGGGAATCAACCCGAAATCACCATCACAGACCTTGAGAAGAAACAGTTTGGAACCGAATATGGTGACAGGTCAGGAATTGTTTCTTGGGGCTTTCACGACACACAAAATATGTGGTATGTGAGACGGAAGAGTGGCAACACAGAACTGTATAAAGATGCTCATGACTTCCATTCCTGGACCAGAGTTGATCTTACAGAACTATCCAATGCTCCTTTTGCAAATGTTTCTGGTAATCCCAAGGCAACACACTTTAAGATGTTTCTGGAAGATCAAGTGAAGAAAGGCTTTACTGCGATGAGGAATGCAGAGTCAATCGTCATAGAACACCCTGACATACTTGATCCCAAGACAAACCTTCCTATCCAGACGGTGATGTGGCCTCCCACAAATCAAGTGAAACATGTTCCTGTATTGAAGAGGCTTGGTGATGGAGTTCTAAAGAATATGATTTACTGGGTATTTGATGATGCTATGGCTTCTGCTGTCATCAAACTCCCAAATGATTGCATTCGATTATATCACAAGCATGATCTTCTACAGTTTGGGAAATGGGATATACATCAGCTTTCTCTTCATCAAATCAAGGTCGTTGAAGACGTTTTTGAGCCTGCTGGTAAGGAGTACACATCTATGGTTGCAGAAATTATCAGAAAAGGAATGTGGTATGGAGCTATGGGGAAGTCAGACGTGCTGGTGGTTAATAAAGACTAAGTCCAAGGTAGCACCAAACCAAGGGGGAGATTGAAGGGTCCAGTTAGTGGTTTGGTCTAGGCTTTCATTGTAATAGTTCTTTTGAGTCTTTACTGTGGTTTAGTGGGTTATTTAGTAGTTTACGGCCCCGTAGTGAGTTTACGGCCGTAAACCCAGTTTTCGGACCAAGTTCCCTATATATAGAGGGGTTGTAGGTCATTATTGGTTGTTGATGCCACAGAGTTCACGACCAAGTATATCGAGTTGTACCAGACGTTTTTCAGTAATAAACGTGTGCAAGCTTGATTTCGTTTCTTCTTCTACTCATATTCTAGTTTCTTTTGATTGCTTGATTGCTTGATCATTGGTAAAGATCCGTTTTAGGACCTTACAAACAGATAAACTTTGACTTATATGCTTGTACTATATACTCATCAAATCACGCACAACAATACGTTTTATAACATCAAGTTACTGAAGCATTTTCGTATCATCAATGCACAACTGACTTGTAAACCACAACTCATATATCTCAGTTTTAAGACTATAAGATATTATCATCACATAATTACTCGTGATAAATTCCATGAAGTAATTCTATGAGCATGGATTAATCCAATACTTAAATTCTCCATTTCAAAGCATTCATGAATATTGCAGCAAAACTATTGCTATGTCTAAAACTCTTTAGACAATCTACAATCCAATTCATGACAGTCTTAACTCACTACTTACTTTAAAAAGTATGATCGACTGTGGATGTTTGAATAATCCAATTATTCAGGAAGTAAAACATGCAAGATGAAACACAATAATAAACAACTGACAAAAGATATTAAACAATACTCATAAATAATTCTCCATTACTTAATCATCAAAAGTCAATTAGATTTACTTTGTTACAAGTTTCTAAATAACTATCTAACTCCTAAAACTAATATCATCTTTCAGACCAATGCTCCTAGCATGATGAATGTGCTTAATCCTACTCAAACCCTTTATAAGGGGGTCTGCATGATTCTCTTCTGATGATACTCTCTTCACGACGAGGTGACCTTCTTCTACTCTATGTTTGATGAAATGGTATTTTCTGTCGATATGTCTTGATCTGCCATGATCTCTTGGTTCCTTTGTTAATGAAACTGCTCCTTCATTATCACAAAAAAATCTCCATCGGCTCCTTGATGGCTGGCACAACTCCAAGGTCTTCGATGAAGTTCTTCAACCAAACAGCCTCATTCGATGCTTCGCTTGCTGCTATGTACTCTGATTCACAGGTAGAATCAGCCACCGTCTCTTGTTTGGAACTTTTCCAGGTTACCGCTCCTCCATTTAAGGTAAACCCAACCAGATTGAGAACAGAAGTTGTCTCTTTCTGTTTGAAAGCTAGCGTCACTATACACAGTTACTCTCAAGTTATCACTGCCACCAAGCACTAGGACCCAGTCCTTAGTTCTTCGCATATACGTGAGAATATTCTTAACCGCTATCCAATGAGCTCTACCTATATTTACCTGATAACGACTAACCATGCTCAAAGCAAAAGCCACATCAGGGCGAGTATATGTCATTGTAACATCCCCCTCTGGCACGTATCACAATATTGTCCGCTTTGGGCCACTCGACACGAGGACTTCCCAGGGGGTCACCCATCCCGGTACTACTCCCGCCCGAGCACGCTTAACTGCAGAGTTCTTATGGGATCTGTTGTCCTCACGGCTTTAAAACGCGTTGTAACAAGGAAGGTATCCACACCCTTGATAAGGAAATGTTTCGTTCTCCTTCCAAGCCGATGTGGGATCAGGTGCAACCCACCTTCACCCCTCATTATAGGGTTCGACGTCCCTGTCGAACACATCGACCTGTGCCCTAGCTCTAATACCATTTGTAACATCCCCTTCTGGCACGTATCACAATATTGTCCGCTTTGGGCCACTCGACACGAGGACTTCCCAGGAGGTCACCCATCAGACATACCAGCACTAATGCACCGGATCCCATCAGAACCCCTATAATGGGGGGGGGGGTGAAGGTGGGTTGCACCTGATCCCACATCGGCTTGGAAGGAGAACGAAACATTTTCTTATAAGGGGTGTGGATACCTTCCTTGTCACAACGTGTTTTAAAGTCGTGAGGGCAGCAGATCCCATAAGTGATGGGTTTTGAGCATTCTAACACTCTTATGGTGTACATGCAACCCTAGAAACCTTGGATCTATGTTTTTTCTAATATACATGCAAATTTGATTTTACAAGGTTTACATCCTAACTAGCATGTTATGGGGAACTTGTAATACAAAAATCAAGTAGAATAACATACCTTTTAGTAGCTTGGATTCCTTGATGACTTTGTGAGCCTAGCACCCCAAATGTGATGCCTCAAATGCTTCACACAACACCACAACACTTAGAATAACGAGAGAAGTTCATTATCACACAAAATCGGCTTGCCCTCTTGTTCTTACACTTAGTGGTCCGATTTTGCTAGTCAAGGGGTCCTTTTTATAGTTGTGTCACAAGTAGGGTTACCACATGTAAACCCTAATTGGCATGGATTTTCATGTCCCATGATCCATGGGTTTATAATCCCCATGGACTATCCATGGATCACCTTATGGGTTTTAGACCAACTCCATAAACCATGGATCATTAGCCCACTATATAAGAATGGATGATTTACACAATCAACCCCATATATTTAATTAGTCTCCTTTTGATCACCAAATTCATTCTAAATTAATTCTTGACCAATACTAATTAAATAATATTATTAATATATTAGAACTTATAATATATTAATAAACTTTAAGTGTCTTTTTTCTCATTTTGTCTATCCAAGTGTTGCAATGCCATGCAACCCAAATGGACCATGTTGGGTCGGGTCAAGTACATACCAAATATAGTTATGGACTTAGACAATATATCCAACAGTCTCCCACTTGGATAAGTCTAATAACTATAGTTGCAGATATGACTTCAGGAATCGTAGCTCTTTCAAAGTCTCTCGGAACTGAGATGATGATGATACGCCATTTAAGATAAGTGATCATATAATCCTCTGCTCTCACGATATCAGTCGGACAAATACATGGAACATGGTCTTACTTATTGTCCAGCATTTGTTTCTCGATCTCTGATCTGTTTGACATAGAACTAAATTGAACACATCAATTAGGTTCTGACCGGGCCCGGTACATAGGTAAAAAAAATCATCGAGGGGCACAGATATCACTTCTAATCCTAGAAGGAACAGATAAACTTCGAATCATATGCTTGTACTGACTACTTGTTGAATTATGCACAAAAGCACGTTTTATAATATCGAGTTACCAATGCATTTTCGTACAATCAATGTATAACCAATTCATATTCAACAACTCATATCTCTAGGTTTAAAGATTTATATGATATTACCGTCTCACGGTCACTCGAGATAAATTCCATGAAGTGATACAAGTGAGCGTGGGTTGAGTCCAATACTCAGACCTTATGAGCACTCATGAATGTTGCAGCAACCATTGCTATGTCTAATACACCTTAGACAATCTACAAACCCAATTCATGACAGTATTTATTCAATACCTACTTCCAAAGTAAGACTGAATGCGGAGAGTTTGAATAATATAATTATTCTGGAAGTCAAAACATGCAAAATTGAAACAATAGTAAACGATTAACATAAGATAGTAACACTTTACTCATCAATAAATAACAACTTTTATTTAATCATCAAATGTCAATTACATTTTACAAGTTTCAAAAAACTATCTAATTATTAAAACTAATATCAACCTTCAGCCCGATGCGTCTCGCATGCTGTAAATGCTTAACCCTACTAAGTCCTTTCGTGAGGGGATCTGCTGGGTTCTCATCTGATGATACCCTCTTTGCCACGAGGAGTCCTTCTTCTATTCGATGTCTAATGAAATGGTATTTTCTGTCAATGTGTTTGGACCTCCTGTGATCCCTTGGTTCCTTAGCTAAAGCAACCGCACTTTCGCTGTCACAGAAAATTTCCATTGGCTCTTTTATAGCCGGTATAACTCCAAGGTCTCCAATGAAGTTCTTTAGCCATATCGCCTCCTTTGATGCCTCACTTGCTGCTATATACTCTGATTCGCAAGTTGAATCAGCTACCGTCTCCTACTTGGAACTTTTCCAAGTAATTGCTCCTCCATTTAGGATAAAGACCCAGCCTGACTGAGAGCGTAAATTATCCCTATCAGTCTGAAAGCTAGCATCGTTATACCCTACCACTCTCAAGTCATCACTGCCACCAAGGGTAAGGACCCAGTCCTTAGTCCTTCGCAGATACTTGAGAATGTTATTTACCGCAGTCCAGTGAGCCTTGCCAGGGTTCCCTTGATATCTACTGACCATGCTCAAAGCAAAGGCCACATCAGGGCGAGTACAAGTCCTAGCATACATGATTGAGCCCACAGCGGAAGCATATGGTACATGACTCATCTCAGCTATCTCAGCCTCTGTACTCGGACTCTGAGTCTTACTCAGTTTGGCGTTACTCTGGATCGGTAATTCCCCTTTATTGGAATCCTACATACTGAACCTCTTCAGCACCTTATCCAAGTAAGTACTCTGACTAAGTCCAATTAGTCTCTTACTCCTGTCTCTCAATATCCTTATCCCTAGGATATAGGTAGCTTCCCCAAGGTATTTCATAGAGAAACACTTCCCAAGCCAGGACTTAACCTCCTGCAAGGTTGGGATGTCATTTCCTATGAGTAGTATGTCATCCACATACAACACCAAAAAGCTAACTATACTCCCACTAGCCCTAACATATACACATGACTCATCCTCGCTCCTCGAAAAGCCAAAATCTTTGACTTTCTCGTCGAAGCAAAGATTCCATCTGCGAGGTGCTTGTTTCAATCCGTAGATGGATTTCTCAAGCTTACAAAACCCTCTGGCTAACTCATGTAAACATCCTCAACCAACTTTCCATTAATGAAAGCAGTTTTGACATCCATTTGCCATATTTCATAGTCATGAAATGCAGCAATGGCTAGCATAACCCTAATAGACTAAATCTTTGCTACTGGTGAAAAGGTCTCATCATAATCAACTCCCGGAGTTTGAGAAAAGCCCTTTGCAACCAGTCGCACCTTATATGTGTGTACATTACCATCCATGTCGGTCTTCTTCTTGAAGATCCATTTGCACCCGACTGTCTTACGACCTGATACATTGTCAACCAAGTTCCAAACTTGATTGTCATACATGGACTGTATCTCGATTTCCATAGCCTCTTTCCATTTAGCAGCCTTAGGGCCTGCCATGGCTTCCGTGTAGCTGTTAGGTTCATCCAGACTTACCAGTGTGCTATCACTGATAAGCATATCACCTTCCGCAGTAATATGGAAACCATAGTAATGCTCAGGTGCATTCCTAACTCTTGTGGAACGCCTCAGAGGTATGGGCTCGTCAGTCGGATCAACATGAGTTTCCTCCTCAGGTTGATTGCTAGGGTTTGAGGTTCCTTCACCACTTGACTCTTGAATTTCTTCAAGGTCAATTTTCCTCCCACTGTTTCCTTGGCTTATGAACTCTCTCTCTCATGAAAGACTCCTCTTCTAGCTACAAAGACCATATTCTCACTAGGTCTTTAGAAGAGGTAACCAAAGGATCTTTGTGGGTAGCCGAAGAAAATACACTTCTCACTTCGAGGTTCGACCTTATCATGAGACTCACTCCTCACGAAGGCCTCGCAACCCCAAATATTGATGTGGTCCAAATTGGGAACTTTCCCAGTCCACATCTCATGAGGTGTTTTGGCAACCTTTTTAGTAGGGACTAGATTCAGGATATGGGCGGCAGTCTCTAAGGCATACCCCCAGAATGAGATTGGTAACGAGGCTCGACTCATCATGGAACGAACCATGTCCAACAAGGTTCGATTGCGCCTCTCAGCCACACCATTCAGCTGTGGTGTCCTAGGAGGTGTCAATTGTGAGACAATCCCACATTCCTTAAGATAGTCAAGGAACTCGATACTAAGATACTCTCCTCCCCGATCGGATCGGAGCATCTTGATGTTCCTGCCCAGTTGATTCTCCACTTCCTGCTTAAACTCTTTGAATTTTTCAAAGGTTTCTGACTTATGCTTTATTAAGTAGATATATCCATATCTACTATAATCATCAGTAAAAGTCACATAATAGCGATTAGCATCCCTTGTGGCAGTTTTGAAGGGTCCACACACATCAGTGTGTATGAGGTCCAACAAACCCTCACCCCTCTCACAAGTACCAGTGAAGGGTGATTTTGTCATTTTTCCAAGTAAACAAGACTCGCAACTATCATCCGACTTTAGGTCAAATGATTCCAAAACTCCAGCCTTTTGGAGTTGGCATATGCGCTTCTTGTTAACATGTCCAAGAGGACAATGCCACAAGTATGCTTTGTCTAAACTATTTGAAGAATCAATACACAACACATTATTTCCTAGATTATCTACAACATTCACAGCTTCATATACACCATCACAAGGTAATGCTTTAAAGTAAAATACATCATTGTAATAAACATTAATAGCACCATCATCATTATCAAATGAAAAAGTAAACCATTGTTTGTACAAGCCATGAAAGGAAATAATATTTCTCGCCATTTCAGACGAGTAACAACATTTATTCAAATCTAACATTAACCCATTATTAAGCAATAAAGAATAAACTCCTATCTTGGTAACAAGTGATGCTTTCCTATTCCCCATGATTAAGTTTATCTTCTCGTGCTTCACTTTCTCACTTCTTCTTAGGCCCTACAAATCAGTACAAATGTGAATACCACAACCTGTATCAAGCACCCAAGAGTTAGTATGCAATGAGTTATTAGACAATATAGTGTAAATACATGCATGGGTGGGTTTAACTTTCCCATCCTTTACATCCTGCAAGTATTTGGGGCAGCTTCGCTTCCAGTTCCCCTTTTCCTGGCAGTAGAAACATTGTGCTTCCTTTGGGTTTGAAGAAGGAGGAATGGAACCTTTCTTGGTTCCACTTGAAGAGGACCATCAAGAGACTTTCCCTTGGTACCCTTAGAAGGGGTCTTCCTCTTCTTCCCCTTTCCCTGCCCAATTGCCAGAACAGGAGCAGTAGTAGGAGTAGGAGTAACAACTGATTTACTTTTAAGGCCACTTTCAGCGGTCCTTAAAAGTCCTTGAAGCTTACTTAGTGTGACTTCCTCCTTGTTCATATGATAAGTCATACGAAACTTATCATAACTTGGAGGTAAGGAATGGATAATGATGTCAATCGCCATGTCCTCAGGGAAGTCCACATTAAGCTTCAATAACCGGTCCACGAACCTTTGCATTTTCTGCAAATGACCGGTGAGGGACTCTCCCTCCTTCATCCTAGCTGTTATCATGGAGGAAATGATTTCATACCTTTCCTGACGAGCACTCAGATGGTACCTATCCATCAGATCCTGGTGCATCTCAAAGGGTAGAAATCTTCATAGGATTTCTGGAGTTTTGCTGTCATTGTGGCCAACATGATGCAAGACACCTTAGTGGCATCTTTCTCATGGGTAGTGTACTCAGCAATCTCCTCAGGAGTAGCAGTCGACTCATCGATAACCTTTAGCTCCTTATCGAGGACATCCTCTTTGCCCTCATAGAGAGTAATCATTCTTATGTTCCTAATCCATTCATTGAAATTGGAACCATCAAAAGTGACTTTCCCACACAAGTTCATTAGGGAAAAGGAGCCTGTAGGGTTTGAGCCACTAGCAGTGTTGGAAGACATCTGAAAGAAAGAAAGACAAGTTTTATTAGATAAAGAGTCCTTAATAAGTCACCCAAATGAAATATTAAGGCTAGGGCCCAACAAACTATTTATAGTTCGAAGAGGGATGTCGTAATCCAAGCTATAAAATATTTGAAGGTAGGGAAAATGACGATTTACCAATTTCCACCACAAAAATGAAATATATTATTAAGTTTTATTGGATTTGAAATTCCTAGATCTTTTGAGATACATTGAACTTTCAATGGCATGTTTGAATCTCGATTGTGCCCTCTCAAGTTTGTGACTGGGATGCCGAGGATCACAAACAAGGTGTGAATAACCATGCAAATTGACTTGGTACCCTTAACTTTTATCACCTAATCGACGTTCCGGTTAACCACACGCGCTCCACCGATCTATGATAAAATTAAGTTACCCTTTGCCTCTCTTACTAGTCCTTGTTAGTGTGTCGGTTAACCACACGCGCTCCACTAACGACTTGGTAAGGTACAAAGTGTAATTTCATGGGTAGCACCTATTTCACATTTTCCTAAAGTAACTAAGATTGGGAATTATTAAAGTATAGTTACTTTATAATTTCATTATACTTTTAATGAGCATTAAGGTCCTATCCTACCCGTTCGGTTAACGACCCTCCACCAGTCAAGGAAGCGGTGAGTGAGAGTGGACACCCATTAAACTGCCATTTTATAGGCAGTAACCTTATACCCCCCCCCCTTATAGACCGGCTTCGTGAATGAGGTCTACTAACGGTAAGACTGACTTATTCTTATACATATCTATATATTTAAACTTTTAATATAATAATAGTATAAGGGTTGAATTTTAAACTTTTAAAATTCTAAGGTTCAATTTGGAAATTAAAGTATTAGGGTGTAAGACTTTACAAATTCCAAAACTTGAGGGCAAGTATTGAAACTATTCAAGACTTTTCATTTCATAACTTATGAGTTTAATGGTCCATTAAAGTGAAGACTCTTCATTTTATGTAACCTCTTATTCTTTAATGACACTTTTAAAGAAGTGACTTTTGGTTATCCATAACTTGAGGACAAATTATGGACTCCATCATTAGGCATTAAGATCAAGAATCATACTAACAAGCAATTTACACATAATTTCTATGATCTTCTAAAACTCATAAGTATAAACATTCATATTGAACAATTTCAAGAATCATATTAACACATATAAAACTTGAAATTTGATAATAACCATTATAATCATTATCACTTCAAAAAACAAATTTTATAAGTCCAAAACAGTTTAGGGTAATGATTCTAATCCATTTCCAGCAGCGAAACTCGAAAATCTGATCACAGGGCCTTCTACTCATCGAGTGCATGATCCTACTCGACGAGTAGGATGAATTTACTCATGGACTCGTCGAGTCCCCCCATGGACTCGGAGAGTTCATATGAACAGTGAACAGTTTTCGACTTTTTCAACCAGTTTGCATCAAGTATACAGAAAACAAGCCTAGGCTCTGATACCACTGATGGGTTTTGAGCATTCTAACACTCCTATGGTGTACATTCAACCCTAGAAACCTTGGATATATGTTTTTTCTAATATACATGCAAATTTGATTTTCCAAGGTTTACATCCTAACTAGCATGTTATGGAGAACTTGTAATACAAAAATCAAGTAGAATAACATACCTTTTAGTAGCTTGGATTCCTTGATGACTTTGTGAGCCTAGCACCCTAAATGTGATGCCTCAAATGCTTCACACAACATCACAACACTTAGAATAACTTGAGATAAGTTCACTATCACACAAAATCGGCTTGCCCTCTTGTTCTTACACTTAGTGGTCCGATTTTGCTAGTCAAGGGGTCCTTTTATAGTTGTGTCACAAGTAGGGTTACCACATGTAAACCCTAATTGACATGGCTTTTCATTTCCCATGATCCATGGGTTTATAACCCCCATGGACTATCCATGGAGCACCTTATGGGTTTTAGCCCAACTCCATAAACCATAGATCATTAGCCCATTATATAAGAATGGATGATTTACACAATCAACCCCATATATTTAATTAGTCTCCTTTTGATCACCAAATTAATTCTAAATTAATTCTTGACCAATACTAATTAAATAATATTATTAATATATTAGAACTTATAATATACTAATAAACCTTAAGTGTCATTTTTCTCATTTTGTCTATCCAAGTGTTGCAATGCCATGCAACCCAAATGGACCATATTGGATCGGGTCAAGTACATACCAAATATAGTTATGGACTTAGACACTATATCCAACAATAAAAACTCTACAGTTAAGCATGCCCGGGCGAGAGCAATCCATGGATGGGTGACCCCTGGGAAGTTTTCGTGTCGGGAGCCTAAAGCGGACAATATTGTGATATGTGCCAGAGGGGGATGTTACAAATGGTATCAGAGCTGGGGCACGGGTCGATGGGGGGGGTGAAGGTGGATTGCACCTGATCCCACATCGGCTTGGAAGGAGAACGAAACATTTTCTTATAAGGGGTGTGGATACCTTCCTTGTCACAACGCGTTTTAAAGCCGTGAGGGTAGCAGATCCCATAAGAACTCTGCAGTTAAGCGTGCCCGGGCGAGAGCAATCCAGGGATGGGTGACCCCCTGGGAAGTTTTCGTGTCGGGAGCCCAAAGCAGACAATATTGTGATACATGCCAGAGGGGGATGTTACAGTTATAGCTTACATGATAGATCCAACGACGGAAGCATACGAAACTCTACTCATTTCTGCTATCTCGGCATCCGTACTCTGTCTCTGAGTCTTACTCAGTTTGGTATTACTTTGGATAGGCAGTTCCCTTTCTTGAAATTTTCCATACTAAAACGTTTTAGTAGTTTTTCCAAGTATGTATTCTGACTAATTTCATTTAGTCTTTACTCCGGTCTCTCAAAATCCTTATCCCTAGAATATAAGCAGCCTCTCCCAGATCCTTCATAGCGAAACACTTTCCAAGCCAATACTTAACCTCTTGCAAAGTTGGAATGTTGTTTCCTATAAGAAGTATGTCATCAACATACAATACCAGGAAGGTTACTATACTCCCACTAGTTTTTACATATACACAAGATTCATCTTCGCTTCTAGAGAAGCCAAACTCTTTCACCTTCTTGTCAAAGCAAAGATTCCATCTGCGAGTAGCTTGTTTCAATCCATATACTATTTTCTCAAACTTACATACTCTATTCGGATACTCTGCATCTACAAAACCTTATGGCTGACTCGTGTAAACATCTTCAACCAGTTTCCCATTAAGGAAAGCGGTTTTGACATCTATCTGCCAGATTTCATAGTCATGAAAGGCAGCTATGGCCAATTACCCTAACAGATTTTATCTTGGCTACTGGTGAGAACGTCTCATCATAGTCAACTCCTGGGGTTTGAGTAAAGCCCTTCGCAACCAGTCGAGCCTTGAAGGTGTGTACCTTTCCATCTATGTCAGTCTTCTTTTTGAAGATCCATTTGTACCCAACTGTCTTACGACCTGACACATTGTCATTGTAACACCCCGACTCTCAGGTATAAACTTTTCAATCTTATATTTTCCATTTGAAAGGTCGACTCGACGAGTTGGATGCCCTGACTCGTCGAGTAGGCACAGATGGGTCGCGTGTTTTAAGTGACCAACTCGACGAGTTGGAGGACCGACTCGACGAGTTGGAGCTGGAGGATGAAACCCTAATTTTCGGGGTTTTGCACCATATTTAAAGGATCATTAGCATCCCTTAGCCTCCCTTACAGCCCCCTTTGAGCCCATAAACCCTAAATCGCGTTTTCTCTCCATATTTGTGTGTTTTAAGCTTGGAAGGTGGATCTTGGTGAAAGGAGCTTGAAGATTAAGAAGCTTTGAGCAAGGAACAGTTGAGGATCTGACTCTTCTGCATATTGGCATCATTTTGAAGGTAACAAGTCGTTACCTTGACTTTCCTCCTTCTAGATCTCTTCATGTTTAAGATTAGGGCTTTTCTAGCATGTATGTGAACCATTTTCGGGTATGGGATAGGATTTGGAGTTGCAACTTCAGATATGAACTTATCTTGGTCTTTATAACTATAAAGTTTCCAGCTTTAGCAAGTATGAGCTATTCCCTTTGAGTTAAACCCCATTTTAAGCTTGGATTTGGTATTTTAAGCCTTTAGAGCCTTGCATGCACGTAAAGTTTGCAACTTTACGTGATAAGCATGCCTTAGGAAGCTAGATCTACCATTTGGAACTTTGGAATGGCTCAAAATCATCTGGACAAGAAATGGATTGTATGAACTCGGCGAGTCGGATAAGGAACTCGACGAGTTGGGAAGGGTTTTCCCGTTGTTTGGTTTCTGCATGGACTCGGCGAGTCAGTAGAGGGCTCGACGAGTCAGTTAGGGTTTTCCCCGACTTCTGGACACACATAGACTCGACGAGTTGGCTGGAAACTCGGCGATTCAGTGAGGGTTTTTATGACCTTCTGAACTCTTAAGGAACTCGAAGAGTTGCTAGCTGCACTCGACGAGTTGAGTCAACATGGACTGTTGACTTTGACCGTTGACTTTGACTTAGACCAAGGGTTGACCAGTTTGACCTCTGGGGGTATTTTGGTAATTTAGGAATTTATGGAAGGGAGTCACCGGTGATTGTAGGTGTTGGAATTGGAGCTGCATTTGGAGGAGTTTGACTTTATCACTTCGAGCTACTTGCGAGGTGAGTTCTCCTCACTATATCAACAGGGTCTACGACACCAAGGCCGACCCTTTATGATTTGCATCCTGGTTTTAGGATGGTTGCTATGTTATTGATCTGTTAGATTTCATCCTGGTTTTAGGATGGTTGCTATGTTACTAATCTGTTAGATTGATATCCTAGTTGTAGGATGGTTGTTATGTTAGAGACCAGTTAGATCGGTATCCTGGTTATAGGATGGTTGTTATGTTATGGATCGGTTAGATCGGTATCTTGGTTATAGGATGGTTGCCATGTTAGTGATCTGTTAGATCTGTATGACTATCTGTTATTGCATGCTAGTGTATGATATTATATGCACATGTCTGTTGGAATTGGGATTAGGTTGAGGCAGGTCCTGCTTTGTGTTGTAGGCCAAGACACCCAGGGCGGACCGGATAGACTGCAGGCCCGGTTAGGGCATACTAGTCAGTCTGAAGGCGCGACGAGCGGTCTGGATAGGTTGAAGACCCCAAGAGGGCGGTCCAGACGTGCCGATGGCTCGGAGAGCGGTCCAGATAGACTGATGGCTTGCGAGGCGGTCCAGTCAGACTGATGGCTCATTATGCATGTTGTGTTAGTTATATGATATGGTTATATCTGTATGACGTTGGTATTTTGGGGGAACTCACTAAGCTTCAGGCTTACAGTTGTTGATTTTGTTTCAGGTACTTCCGACTATCGCGGGAAGGCGAAGGCGTCATCTTACACCTCCTATGATTTTTATGATTTGGTTCTGGGAAACTCTGACATTGGAAATTTTGAAAACAAGATTTGTAATAATTAACTAGTTTTAGAAATGTTTTAAAAGTTTGAATTTGGCATGATTTTTATGGTTGTTTCACCTAATTGACAACCAAATTCAAAACTTGATTGTCATACATGGACTTGATATCGCTGTCCATTGCCTCTTTTTACTTGGCTGAATCAGGGCCTACCATTGCTTCCTTGTAGTTAACTGATTCATCAAAATTTACCAGTGTACTATCACTGATAAATGTATCACCATCTGTAGTGATATGGAAACCATATAACTCAGGTTGCATTCTAATTCTAGTGGAACGCCTAAGAGGCAATGATTCGTCAACCAGTTCAACTGGAATTTCTTCCTCAGGTTGAGCCCTAGCATCTTCAAAAGTTCCTTCATCGTTTGACTCTTGAATTTCTTCAAGATCAATGGTACTCCCATTGTCCTCTTTTCATATGAGCTCTCTCTCTCTCGTGAAAGACTCCTCTTCGTGCTACAAAAACCACGTTCTCACTAGGTCTGTAGAACAAATATCCAAAGGACTTTTGTGGGTAGCCGATAAAAATACATCTCTCACTTCGAGGTTCAAGCTTATCGTGAGTTTCTCATCTAACGAAAGCTTCACAACCCCAAACCTTGATATGTACTAACGAGGGAACCTTCTTTGTCCACATCTCGTGAGGTGTTTTGTCAACCTTCTTTGTTGGGACACGATTAAGGATGTGGGCGGCAGTCTCTAAGGCATATCCTCATAATGAGATTGGAAGTAAATCTTGACTCATCATGGAACAAACCATTTCCAACAAGGTTCGATTACGTCTCTCAGCTACACCATTAAGTTGTGGTGTCCTAGAAGGTGTCAATTGTGAAACTATTCCACATTCCTTGAGGTAGTCATGGAACTCGATACTAAGATACTCACCGTCTCTATCAGATCTAAGCATCTTTATCTTCCTGCCCAATTAATTCTCCACTTCATGTTTAAACTCTTTGAACTTTTCAAAGGTTTCCGACTTATGCTTGATTAAATAGATATAGCCATATCTGTTATAATCATCATTAAAAGTCACATAGAATCGATTTGCATCCCTTATGGTGGATCTAAAGGTCCCACATACGTTTGTGTGTATGAGATCCAACAATTCGTCACCTCTTTCACATGAACCAGTGAAAGGTGATTTTTGTCATCTTTCCTAGTAAACAAGACTCGCATGTATCATCTCACCTTAATTCAAATGATTCCAACACTCCAGCCTTTTGGAGTTGGAAGATGCGTTTCTTCTTAACATGTCCAAGATGACAATGCCACAAGCATGCTTTGTCTATACCATTAGACGAATCAATTTTAAAAACACTATTACCTAAATTGTCTACAACCATCACAATTTCATACACACCATCACAAGGTAAAGCTTCAAAATAAAAAACACCATTTTTATAAGCAGAAATAGAACCATTCTCATCATTAAAAGAATATCTAAAACCTTGTTTAAACAATGCATGAAAAGAAATGATGTTTCGTGTCATCTCTGAAGAGTAGCAACAAATTATTAAATCTGAACCTAACCCACTACTAATCACTAAACCATAAACTCCAATCTTGGTGACAGGTGATGATCGCCTATTCCCCATGAGCAAGTTCATCCTTCTATGATCCACATCCTCACTTCTTTTTAGCCCTGCAAATCAGAACAAATGTCAAAGCCGCTTTCCTTAATGGGAAGTTAGCTGAGGATGTTTACATGAGTCAGCCAGAGGGTTTTGTTGATGCAAAATTTCCCAATATAGTGTGCAATCTTGAGAAATCCATCTATTGATTGAAACAAGCATCTTGCAGATGGAATCTTTGTTTTGACGAGAAGGTCAAGGAGTTTTGCTTCTCTAGAAGTGAAGATGAGTCTTGTATATATGTCAAAGCTAGTAGGAGTACAGTGACCTTCCTGGTATTGTATGTTGATGACATACTTCTTATAGGAAATGACATTCCAACTTTGCAAGAGGTTAAGTCTTGGATTGGAAAGTGTTTCGCTATGAAGGATCTAGGAGAGGCTACTTATATTCTGGGGATAAGAATTTTAATAGACAGGAGTAAAAGACTAATTGGACTTAGTCATAATACATACTTGGAAAAGGTGCTAAAACGTTTTAGTATGGAGAATTCCAAGAAAGGAGAACTGCATATCCAGAGTAATACCAAACTAAGTAAGACTTAGAGCCCGAGTACCGATGCTGAGATGGTAGAAATGAGTACAATTCCATACGCTTCCGCCGTTGGATCTATCATGTATGCTATGACATGTACTCGCCCTGATGTGGCATTTGCTTTGAGTATGGTCAGTAGTTATAATGGAAATCTGGGTAAATCTCATTGGATAATAGTTAAGAATATTCTCAAGTATCTGCGAAGAACTAAGGACTGGGTCCTAGTACTTGGTGGTAGTGATACATTGAGAGTAACTGGGTATAGTGACGCCATCTTTCAAACAGATAGAGACAACTTCCGTTCTTAATCTAGTTGGGTGTTTACCTTAAATGAAGGAGCAGTTACTTGGAAAAGTTCCAAGCAAGAGACAATGGTTGATTCTATCTGTGAATCAGAGTACATAGCGGCGAGCAAAGCATCAAAGGAGGCAATTTGGTTGAAAATCTTCATCGGAGACCTTGGAGTTATTCCAGCCATCAAAAAGCCAATGGAAATTTTTTGTGATAATGAAGGAGCGGTTTCCTTGACAAAGGAACCAAGAGATCATGGCAGATCAAGACATATCGACAAAAAATACCATTTCATCAGACATAGGGTAGAAGAAGGTCACATCATCGTGAAGAAGGTATCATCAGAAGAGAATCATGCAGATCCCCTTACAAAGGGTTTGAGTAGGATTAAGCACATTTAACATGTTAGGAGCATTGGTCTGAAAGATGATATTAGTTTTAGTAGTTAGATAGTTATTTAGAAACTTGTAACAAAGTAAATGTAATTGACTTTTGGTGATTAAATAATAGAGAATTATTTACGAGTTTATTTACTACCTTTTGTCAATTGTTTATTCTTGTGTTTCATGCTTGCATGTTTTACTTCCCGAATAATTCGATTATTCAAATTCCACAGTCGTTCGTACTTTTGGAAGTAAGTAGTGAATTAAGATTGTCATGAATTGAATTGTAGATTGTCTAAAGAGGTTTAGACATATCAATGGTATTGCTGCAATATTCATGAGTACTTTGAAATAGAGATTTAAGTATTGGATTAACTCACGCTCAGAGAATTACTTCATGGAATTTATCACAAGTAATTATGAGACGATAACATCTTATAATCTTGAAAAGGAGATATATGAGTTGTGGATTACAAGTAAATTGTGCATTGATGATACGTAAACGCATCAGTAACTTGATGTTATAAAACGTATTGTTGTGCATGATCTGATGAGTAAATGGTGCAAGCATATAAGTCGAAGTTTATTCGTTCCTTTTGTTCTAACGGGAAAAGATATATCTTTGGGCCCCTCGGTGATTTGGTGTTGACTTATAGTGTCGGGCCCGAACAAGACTAAATTGATGTGTTCGATTGATTCTGCTCCATGTCTCATGTCCGAATGATATCTTGCAGAATGGAGAAATATATGATCACTTATCTTAAGACATATAACTAACTGGGTCAGAGTTCGACAACGGCTTTTGGAAGCTACAATTTATTGATCAGTTTAGAATTTATACTGGCAATTATAGTTATAGACTTATCCAAGTGGTAGACTGTTGGATTAGATTTCTAAGCTCATAACTATAATTGGTATAAACTTGAACTGATAGCAGCACAGTCCTTTTGAGTTGCCCTCAAACCTAGCAATTAGACATGATGTTTTTTTAGAGAGAGGTTAATTTATTATTTGATTAATAAATTGAAATAATTGATTTATTAATATATTATGAAAATAATATATTAATTAGAAATAGTAATATTTAATTAATATTTAATCAGAAATTAATTGGAATTAATTTTGTGATTAAAATAATTAATTAAAAGTGTAGGGACTAAAGTGCAATTGTTCAATAGTTGAGCAAAAGGCTCCGGAACCTTCCACACATAGGGTGGACTGTTTCTAGAGGCTTTAGGATTTCTGAAATTATCCTTGGAAGATAATTAGGAAGCTGTATAATCACCAATTCAAGATAATATTATTATATTGGTTTTAAGGTTATCCAGGATTTCCTTGCTGCACTATATAAAAGCCTTTAGGGCTTTGATTTTCGGCACTCATAATTCCCAAGGGTTGGCCAAATTTATCCCACCTCCATTTTCTCTCCTAAATATCCTTATTGCTTGTGTTGGTTGTGAACCACTAGAGGTACGACACTTGTGGTGATTGCTTCCAAAAGATCAACAAAAGGATTCTTGGTTGTTTACTTCAACAATCAACAAGGTATGTATTCATACTTATGAATTCAGATTTTAATAGGAAAATTTTGTAGTTTGATAGTTCATAGTATGTTTCCTTTATATGAAAGACATAGATCCTTCTTAGGTTGCATGTGCCCTAATCATTTAATTGTTTAATGTTTTTCCACTTAGTGCAATGTTTTTTGTAACCTACGTTTTCCATCAGATATGAAGTCTCTGGCTTGGCGTTGTAAAGATGCTCCAGTCTCGAAATTCAGGATCCTAGGCTGTAAGATTGAAGATGGAGTTGGCGTAGTTTCCACAGGTATTCTCAAACTCAAGCACGATGCTTCTATTCGATCAAATAACATCTTGTTGGTTTCACTTTGCTCAGTGATATGTTGATCCATTCTATCATCATGGATATGATCTCATTGTTCGAAACCATAATTGGTATTTCTTGAGTTGCACTTCCTGAGTACTGGACTGATAAGGATGTTGGGACTGTCCTCCTAAGGATCTCAACATTCTTTCTTTGCAAGTAACTGCAGGAGGCGGGGGTAGGCTCTGACTAGCAGAGATGGATGGAATAGTGCTAAAAATGGATTTTGGTAAAGAAGACATTTTTGGTGCAAAGATGTGCAAGTGATTGAAAATCTAAAAAAAAATCGAGTAACTTTTAAGGGGAAAATATAATAGCACCACTTGTCCTACATATGACGCCTTTTGGTAAAAAATTAACAAACAATTTCATAACCAAATTAGTAAGTGTGACGTGATGTTGGAAATAAGATGTTAAAAGCAAGAGTGCTAAAGATATTAAAATATGCCTAAGATCTTGGTCATGTTCAAGATCCTAGGAAGAAAGTAGTTATCTTCAAAAAACTGTTTAATGAAATCGATTTGTTTTAAAGTATAAACAAGTGTTTTTGAAATATTTGGGACAAAAATAGTGTTAAAATGGTTAATAAGTGACTTTGCGTAAGAAAGTTGTAAGAGACTCAAAAAGAAATCAAGATACCACAAAATATATTGATAAGTTGATATGAAAACAGATAAACAATCAAATAAGCATGTAAAAAATGTTGTAATCGATTAAACAATCATAAATGAGTAAAATCAAAGCAAGAACATAATGATGTACGAGGAAAACCCTTAACCCTTTTGGATCTCCGACATAAAACCTCGCTAGGTGATGAATTCACATACCTTAGAACTTATATTAAATCGTGAATAAAAATTACAGGTGTTAGCTGATCTTAGAAAGAATGTGATTATGCTCAAATGTCGAAAGAATCAGAGAAGAAGAAGAAGTGGAAGTGTTTGTGTGTGCATCGATCAACTAGTCTTTTATACATAACAAAAATAACTAAAACTCCGACATTTTTGGGATTCTCTTTGATCTTTGCTTGACTTGGATTTCACAAGAGTCTTCAACGTTCATGAGGTATTGACCACTTGTAGTTGACTTGGTCTTATTCCTTTTTCATCACGCCTTAATTCCCTGCATAAAATATCACAAGAAATATGGTGACAGACCAAGATACCGAATAAATCCAAGATCAGGCTTTCCTAGGATATTTGTTCAAGTTCAAGATATAAATGGTAAGTCAAAATTTCTACCCACAACAATATGCAAAGTGGAATAAACATTGTGTTGACAATCTATATATAACTAACATGGCCAAAACTAACAAAACGAACACTGAAAATAACTTTGTAAATAACAAACTCTACACTAATAAAAACTTTATAGACAAAGTACCCCAGTTAATTGAGCTTCTGATTGGTTAATCTTGTATTTAACATGAGCAAATTTAGATCTAATCTGAGAAAGATATGGGTCCAATCTAGGTCACAGTCACCATGAAAACAATTTCTAGTTTATAGAACATGGAATGGGTGATATGATGGTGTTATCAAAGGAACAACCAAAAAAGTGACTTTTTTTTGTTGTTTAAGACATTTTTTTCTAAACATCAAAATTTGTTGACTGCTTTGATCTATTTGTTCCCCTCAGATAGACCCAAGACATTGAAAACCCCTTTTCACTTATGGGTGCCCCGATGACATGAATTTTTCGTGCATAAGTATGATGTTCTATGACCGGGCCTTCAGTTGTTAAGAGAATCTCAAAGTGTTTTTATACATTAGGGTTACATTTGTATAAGAGCTCTATTTATAAAAAAAAAAGTTGATTTAAAAACTGGTGTGAGTCAGGACTAAGAAAACAATGTTTAACAGCTGGCCTGTTTGCTCGAGTACTGCAACCTTACACCATAGCCATACACCAAATTCGTACATTGCACCCATACATTTTATCCATACACCACAACCATATACTGCAACCATACATTATAGTGGCTTTGTCGAGACACCCAAATTGTAGTGTCGAGACCCTACAACCTTCCTAAATGAGAGATCCAAAGCACATACCGTAACAAGCATGACCTTGAACTTTTCCCTTGCAGTCTACCCTTGCGACCACTCCACAACAACCCCTGTAGTTGTGGTCATACTCCATAGCTCTAGAATTTGATGCCAAAACTGATATATGAACGGGAACCATATTTAGTTTCCGTAGCGACGATAAGGTCATAGAAAAATATTAGGCTCCACAACTGAATAACACCATAACCAAAGGTCGAGTCAGAGTGACTTCATATGCCACATAAAAGCTCGATATCATACATCTTAAGGTTTGGGTGTCTTGTTGATAAGGGTAGACTATAATCCTCCGACTAATTGATGAAGGGAGATAGCAATATTTGTTGGTATTATGATAAGGGGTGGATCATTAAGCACAAGTATTCCCGTAACCACCCCGCCCAATTGTGTCGACATCGATGTTTGAAGGGTGATCCATATGTTCCCTTGGTTTTGGGGTGTATATTCGATATTATGGTCTAAGTTGAACCTACCAGTTGTTCAGCTCGGAACACTGCCATTTCATTATTGTTTTTTTTTTGTTTGTATATATTATTTTTAAACACATGATAATTGATATAAGTCTAGAGCTCGTCCACTTTGGGTCCTCTACTGTTGGGAGGGTCAATCTCGTTGAATGGGGTGCCAAAGTAGCCACTATGATTCAAGAGTTGAAGGACATATTGTTAGAGTGGTCACTCCGGAGGTCGCAATATGTGAGAACGCACCAAAATAGGGCATGGAGTGAATATGGATAGACTTGTTACTCCTTCCAACATTACATGCCATTTCTAAGGCTTTACTTATGTGTGTGACTGCAGTTCTCGTTGCAGGTCCCATGGATAGTACCAAATGATGTTAATTACGTTGGTCCAGTTAACTCAATCAAAGCTAGTATCACTGAAAGTAAGGAACTTAATCGTACCTTACCTTGGGGTTTGAACTCAAAATTACATTCCAGCGCTTAAGTTAGTTTGTTGGTCGAGGTGGCCAGTACAATAGAGATGACGTGTAGGGTTCATAATGATCTTACTAAGTGTGGTTTTATGGGGGATGTGATCATACCAACCGTGTCACTATCAAGGTAAAACGTAGTCGCATGCTAATGGTACCTGTTGAAAAGTGGGCCCAACACGATCCAATGTTGGTTGGAGGCATTCATGGGAAAAAGTTGTTGTGAATTTCTAAACACTAGCTTTTATGAATGCCCCGGACTATTTAGAAGCGGGGTGCAAAATTGGGATCAGCCCAAATGATGGGGTCCACCACTACTTTCCTTGAACATCCAACGCAAAGCAATCATAGAAGCTGTGAACTTGATGTGGGTTTCCACAATCAAATTACATATTCATCAACAGAGAATATAAGAACGGACTTATCACTAGTTATTTCCATTTTGGAATAGAATAAAAGAACAGTAGGAATGTGCATCTGTCAAACCAAGTGAAAGTGGACAATTCCTTTTTTGGTTGTGTGGGGACAATATGAACAACCTTTTATTTTTATCTTCTACTCCAGCTTCTTACATGCAGTTGCCATTAACCCATAACGTACAAACCAATCAAATTGGTTTGGTGGGTGCACCCACTACCCACTACCCACTGCCCTTACGCCTTATCTCCATGGACCATCTTCACTCGTCTAAAGTCGAGCATCACTTGATATACATATATACACTCTGTTGGGGCCAAAACGAAACCACACTCTCACTCTAAATCCCACTTAATCCATCTAGGGTTTCATTTAAATCACTCAACCAGTTGGAAAATATAATTAAGACTTGATGTGTAAGACGAAAATATTGTTCAAGAACGAAGGAGGCAAAAGGAAAAAAAAAAAAAAAAGTGTGGTATTTTGATTTGATAGAAGAAGAGATAAATGGGGTGGCCCACCATCACCCTCCCTCCTTCCTTCCTTACTGCTGTACAACCACACTTGTGTAGTAATTTAATAACAGTGCTTGCTATTTATTAAACTCAACCAATTATTGATGAGTTTAAACACAACATATATTTCTTAACCCAAAAATAATATAATATTATATGAGTGATGATTTGTTTAGGAGGCTTTTATTAATTTTGGTAGGTTTCCTCTCTTAAAATCCAAAATTATGTCTAAAAAGCTTAATTTTTTTTTTTGTTTGAAAAAGAACACACCTAATCAAAGAAAATATTATAGTCTTCATACCAATTAACACAAAACTATAAAAATCAAGGGGACATATGACAGAATTGGTCCCTAAAATCTCGATAATCATTTTGACAAAGCATGTTGCAAGTCAACACTTTTTTTTTCTGTGAATTGATTGTAGGTTCGTAAGTCTTTTCGATACAAAAATTATTAATGTTTCAAGTTGTATTTTTTATACGCATCCTAATGAATCAATCAGCTTTATTTTTTGTTTCTTGTCATATCATATGTTATTGAAGAAATATTTATGCATTTTAAGCGTGTCTCTTTAAGAAAGTCAAGAAATACAAAATGAAGCCCTAATTTTTATAAAATAAAATAAAAAGGTAGAATTGTAAAGGGGTCGTAGGTGATAATAGGTCTGGCAAAAGATAAAGAAATATTTTCAGACAAGACAGAGAGGCAGCACGCGAGCGACTGGGTATGGATGTTTGGCTCATGGTACAACCACTAAAGCACAACGTACAACCCCATGACGAAAAGACCATTGCACCGACCCTAATGAATGATTAAGCTTCCTCCTCCCTCTCCTCTTCGTCTCTAGAAAATAATGCTCTACTCACCATCATATTCATATACTCCTTAACTACCAGTATCAATCTTTCTCTCTCACTGCTGCTCTGGTTGGAGCTGTTAATTATACCAAGATTTGCTCCAATTAACACAACCATATCTTCACCAAAGCAATAGCAAGTGTCGGTGTCGCCATTCTTTCTACCAATTCTAGTTCCATCATGTCTGCTAAATCCAAGTAACTTCCGTTTCTTATTTCTCAAATTGTATTTATTGTTGTTTATTATCAAATCTGGGCTTAATTGCTTGTTTCCATTTTGGATTTACTTCCCGATCCCCCTTCCACTTTACTTCTTTTTTTCTTTTTTTTGTAATCTTCGACTTCACTCATCAGATCTGCCCGTTTTCTTAAATATTTCTTCTACGACGCTTATCCCCATCCAACTTCCGTCTTAATGTCGACGAAATTTAAAGATCCCACAACTTAGGAGTGGAGATGCTGCTGTGTTTTGTCACCTTCTAGCTCTAATTTAGTAATTTGATTTTTTTCTTCTGCATTTGTTTAAAGTTTTGTCTTTTTTTCCTGCTTATGGTTTTGTTCACTTAATAGATCGTGCATTGCCTGGTGACCTGGTTGAATGAATGGATCCTAATGTTATCTTCTTGTTATATTCATTAATGTGGCTGATAATGTTGAAATTCTGACAGATCTTCTTCTTCTGAAACGCCTCCCGCCACCAAAATTCCGATTAGCAAAACATCACCGGCAACACCCAGAGTGAGTAAACTTAGCAGGGGAGTTGCCAAATCCGAGACTGATTCACCATCTCCCCTCCAAACCACCAGAGCTTCCGTGGAACGTTCCCCGCGATCTGTTCCTGTAAAGCCTGCCCTAGATCGTCGGTCTCCAAAGACCAGCACCCTTGCAGAAGTAAGTTCGAAAACTCAGCCTCCAGTTCTTTGTTTCACTGTTGACATAATGACATACTTCTATCATTGTTATATTCCCATGGCAATCGTCGCATTCTTTCTGCTCTAGCACTTGTTTGGAAACCAAACAATATACAATGCCTTTGATCTAATCTGTGGTGGACCCTGTTGCTGATGTACTTTTGTTTCGTATGTGGGTTTCCAGAAACCAGCTCCAAGGGTGGTGGTGCCAAAGGGATCAGAATTACAAGCTCAATTGAATGCACTTCAAGATGATCTCAAGAAAGCCGAAGAAAAATTGGTTTCTGTTGAGAAAGAGAAAGCAAAAGCCATAAACGAACTGAAAGAAGCCCAGAGATTATCTGAGGAAACAAACGAAAAGCTCAGGGAGGCTCTTGTGGCTCAAAAGAATGCCGAAGAGAGTATTGAAATAGAAAAGTTTCGTTCTGTTGAAATGGAACAAGCAGGAATCGATGCTGCTCACAAGAAGGACGAACAGTGGGAAAAGGAATTGGAATCTGTAAAGAACCAACATGCTGCAGATTTGGCTGCTCTTCTTTCTGCTACTCAAGAACTTGAAAAAGTGAAACAGGAATTGGCGATGACATGTGATGCGAAAGATCAAGCACTTACACATGCAGATGATGCAACCAAGATTGCTGAAAACCAGGTAGAAAAAGTAGAGACACTGTCTGCTGAGATTACACGATTGAAGGGAATGCTCAATTCCAAATTCGAATCAGAAGCAGATCAAAGTAACAAAATGGTGTCTGAGCTGAATTTGGAGATTGAAACTCTGAAATCAGAAGCAGAACACAGTAATAAGCTGGTGTTGGAGATGAAATCAGAGATCGAGACACTCAAGTCAAAAGGTCATGAAAATGACAAATTGGTTTCTGAGTTGAAATCAGAGGTTGAATATCTAAAGTCAGAGGAAGACGAGCTAAAATTAGAGATTGATTCTCTAAACGAAGAACTCAAGAAAGCTAAAGTATACAAGGAGAAGTTACTCGATAGAGAAGTGTCATTGGAGGAACTAAACATTGAATTAGAAGCTGCAAAAATGTCTGAATCATACGCGCGTAGCTTAATGGAGGAATGGAAGAGTAAAGTTGAAGAACTAGATCTTCAAGCAGAAGAAGCCAAAAGATTAGAAAGATCTGCATCTTCATCTCTCGAGTCAGTAGTCAAAGAACTTGAAGGGCGTAATAGTCTTTTGCGTAGCTCTGAATCCGAACTTGCTTCTCTCAAAGAGAAAGTGGGGTTGTTGGAAATGTCAAATGTGAGACAACGAGGCGATCTTGAAGAATCTGAAAGGAATCTTCATAAAGCAAGGGAAGAAGCTTCTGAAATGGTGAAGAAAGCTGAAATTCTGAAATCAGAGCTTGAGAATTTGAAAGAGGAAAGAACACAGGCCTTGAACAATGAGAAACTTGCAGCTAGCAGTGTTCAGACACTTTTAGAAGAAAAGAATAAACTCATAAGTGAGTTGGAATCTTCAAAAGACGAAGAGGAAAAGAGCAAGAAAGCTCTTGAGAGTCTAGCTTCAGCTTTACATGAAGTTTCTGCAGAAGCAAGAGAAGCTAAAGAAAAGGTGCTTTTGAATGAGTCTGAACATGAAAACTATGAGAGACAAATAGAAGATCTGAAACATGCACTTCAATCGACCAATGAGAAGTATCAGAACATGCTTGATGATGCAAAACATGAGATTGATATGCTCATGAATACAATCCAACAATCTAAAGATAACCATGAAAGTTTAGAGTCGGAATGGAAAGAAAAAGAGGTGAAATTGATGGAATGTGTTGAACAAAATAAACAAGAGAATGCTTCACTTGAAAAGGAGATAAAGAGGTTAGCTACTTTGCTCAAGGAAACCGAAGAAGAAGCTTATGGGTCCCAAGAAGAAAGATCCCAGTTGAAGAATCTTTTGAAGGAAGCTGAATCTGAAGTTGTGTATTTGAAGGAGGTTCTTGGTGAAGCAAAAGCCGAAAGCATGAACTTAAAAGAGAGCTTAATGGATAAAGAAAACGAGTTGCAGAGTCTTGATCATGAAATCAATGAGCTTAAAACACAAGAAGCTGCATCTCTGAAGAAGGTAGAGGAGTTGACCAGGCTGCTTGAGGAGTCAAACTCAAAGGCGAATAATAAGTCTTCCAAGATTGAAGAGCACGATGATGTCAGCGACAGTGAGAAAGAGTATGACATGCTTCCAAAAGTTGTGGAGTTTTCTGAACACAATGGTGATGCAAGAGATAAAGTCCCAAAAATTGAACAATCTGAGCAACATCTAGTAAAAGAAATACCACAAGATGATGTGGCGATTGTGAATGGAGAACATCATAAAGAGAGTCTGAGTGAGAAAGGAGACAGGAATGGAAACGATGATTCCGTTGAAGTCGAATTCAAGATGTGGGAAAGTTGCAAGATTGAAGGAAAGGATTTGTCGCCTGAAAGAGAAACAACTCATGAGGAATCTTTTGAGGATGAAGTGGATTCAAAATTGGAAAGTGGAGAAGGGTATGATCAGGCAAATGGTACAGAAAATGGTGCCACGTCACCATCAAAGGATCAACAGCAAGTGAAGAAGAAGAAACCTTTCATTCGGAAATTTGGAAGCTTGTTGAAGAAGAAAGGCTCAAGCAACAACAGCAGCCAGAAATAGGGTGTGGGGCCAAGTAGTGAAACAGGTATATCTGTGTCCTTGTTTTTTTTTTTTTTTTTGTTTGATACAATGTTTTTTGTTGTTTCATGATTTGAAACGATTACGTATCATCTTTGGAGATCTGTTTGTTATTATTATTATTATTATTATTATTTTGTGTATGGTATATTGGTATTATTCCCTGTCTGTCTTGTATGTTGCCTAGAAATTTAATTTGGAAAGGTTTAAGATTTTTGTTGCACATGAAGATGAAAAAAAAAACAACTGAGATGTCATCTATATATCTTGTTCCTGACTTCCTGTTATATTTAATATTGATATGATCTGTTAACAGTAAATGCACATGTAGCAACTGTGTATGTTGATATTGTTTAATAAATGTAATAATAATTAATATAACAAGTACACAAACAGCCAGCATGACAAGTCAGATATTATTTAGAGCATGTGGTGGAGCACATGTGAGTTGGGCATTAAAAAGGAAAGGGAGGGAGTATGCTGTGATGCTCGTTGGAAAGTTTTAATGAGAATTTGTTGTAAATGGTTGTACAGTCCATTAAAAGCTTCTACTTGTCACTTGTCAGAGTGGAAGGTCATCAAATAGTAAATAGTAAGAAACCCAGAAAAATCATTTTCTCTTCAATTATTTATATGTTAATATATTGGGATAAAACAAAAATGACCAAAAATGTATATGCAATATTATAAAATAAAATAAGTTAATAACCAACTTTTATCATGTGAATGACCATGTATTTTGCAAAGGGTTAGCCTAAGTCGCATAATGGTCCCACCATACATAACTTCGTAAGATCATCCTGCATGCTTCTCAAATGATTTATCTTTTAAATCTTGTTCGTGTATGTGTTTCGTGAAGATCGGCATATTTTGCAAATTGGTTTTGAATGCTCTTTGTATAATATCAATATGCTTTGATATTTACATGTTAGACCTAATATGCTAGTCGGCCTACACAGCAAAAACCGACAAATGACGGTTGGTTTTGACATAAATCTTGTTTTCATGTGTTTTGCGGAGGTTGTAGACACGTTCGTGAAAGAGTTGGTGTTTGATATGTTATGATTATTTACATGATACTAAGAATTTCAAAGATTTCTTGAAGATTTATTTTTGTTAGTGTTATTTTTCTTAAGATTTTTTTTAGTTAAGATTTATCTTGATTTGGAATTATTTCTTAATTAGATAAAACCTTTAGGATTTATATTGTTTTTTTTTTTTAAAATTAGATGATTTCTATCATAATTAGGAGTTATTTTATGATTTCTAGATTATTATAAATATCTTAGTCGTTTTGGAGTTTTAGACACCTTTTGAGATTTAATAAATTTTAGACAAAATTACAAAAATGGTCCCTGTGGTTTGCCAAAAGTAACAAAGTCAGTCCCTGTTAATTTTTTGATATAAATGGCCCCTGTGGTTTGCAAAACTTGCATAGATGGCCCTTTTTACTAACGTCGTTACTATTCTGCCGTTAGGGACTGAATCTGTAACGGCATTTTCGTCTTTTCAAGTATAAAGGGACTAAATTCGTGACATTTAGTAAACCATAGGGACCATTTTTGAAATTTCTTTGAAAAAAGCAATTAAATTGTTAGGAAGAGGGCTCGAACTCATGACCTCCACTCTTTAAATTATCAAAGCCTTAACCAATTGAGCTGAAACTTCCACTCTTTAAATTACCAAAGCCTTAACCAATTGAGCTGAAATGCTCTCTTGGTTTATTCTTTCCAAAAACTAATTTATATAATAACAAAATCGTTAAAACATAAACAATAAATAAATTATAAAAAGCATTTTTTTACATAATTTTTTTTAAATAAACAAAATGTATTTTAGTCGTACTATAAAAAAATGACAAAATTGCAAGAATGGTCTCTGTGGTATGTTCAAAATTGCTACTTTGGGCCAAACAAGTTTGGACTAGCATCAATAGTCCATAAGTTTTCATTTTGCTGCGGATTTGGTCCAAAACAATTTAAAAAATCTAAAAATGATGGATTTGCCCTTTTTCCATTTGTTTTTTGCATTTCTTTTTGTTATTTAGTTATTTTTTAACTAAAAAAATAAAAATAAATAAAATAAAATAAAATCTCTCTCTCTCTCTCTCTCTCTCTCTCTCTCTCTCTCTCGTTTCTTGCTTACCACCAGCCAAATCAACACAAACATCTATCCATTTTTCAACAGATTCTACACAAACACACATAGATTAAAACACACACAAAGATTTAATACACACACAGATTTAACACTTACACATACTTAACACCCACAAATCAAAACCCAAAATCGATTCAAAGATCTGAAGTGGAATGTCACCTAACTTGACGGATCTGAAATGGTGGTGTATGTCGATTGTGGTGCCAGAAACCACAAGTCGTTGCCGGTTGGTGGTGCCGAAGGAGAGAGATACACTTCGTCTCCGACCTGTGGGAGAGAAACCATAAACCTGAACCTAGTGTCGTCGTCGGAGTATGAATGAAACGAAGAGACACAGACGAAAAACGGAAAACGAACCTATGAGAGGGAGAGAGACACGAAAAACGACGATAGGGTTTACTATGACAGACGGCGACGTTAGGGTTTGCTATAACATTCAGATCCGACGACTGAGAAGAGGTGTTTTCGGCGAAGAAGAAGAGGATGGCAGCAAAACCCTAACTAGTCGTCGGATCTGAGGAATACGAGACTCGTCGAAGAAAGAACTAGATGAAGATGGTGAAGGAGATGAAGTCGTTTCAGACGAAGTCGTTTATGGCTCGAGTTTGCAGACGAAGTCGATAACCTTAGCAGTGGTGGTGTTGTTTATATTCGCCGAAAATGCGAGGGTTTTCAAAGGATTTTCCGGTGGTGGTGGTGTTGTTTATATTCGCCGGAAAAACGAGGGCGTTCATATACGAGAGAGAGAGAGAGAGAGAGAGAGAGAGAGAGAGAGAGCTATTGAGAGAGAGAGAGATAAATATTTCTTTTATTTATTTTTATTTTTTTAGTTAGAAAATAATTAAATAACAAAAAGAAAAGCAAAAAACAAATGGAAAAGGGCAAATCTGTCATTTTTAGATTTTTTAAACTGTTTTGGACCAAAACCGCAGCAAAATGAAAACTTCTGGACCATTGATACTACTCCAAACCTGTTTGGCCCAAAGTAGCAATTTTGGACATATCACAGGGACCATTCTTGCAATTTTGTCTAAAAAAATAGTTTTTTACAAACAAATTGTATGTATTTTTATGTATTTATTATACGTAAAATATATATTTTTTGTCTTTAAAAAATACGTTTTCGTATAAAAAATACGTTTTTGTAAAACATGTTTTTTTATGTCTTTGAAATAGTAATAATTAACACTACTCATGACATAAAAAAATGTATAAATTTTTTTGAGTCCAGTTCTACCGTTTTTTCGGTTATATGTATTAAAAACAACTTAACAACGATTTTGTTATGTATCTAAACAATTTATACGGTTTTTTTTTCATGTCAAGAGTAGTGTTAATAATTGTTATTTCAAAAAGATATATCACTATATCTTTCCATCTTCATTTTAACCATACGACTTAAAACTTGTGATTAAGATGAAATACGTATTTTAAATAAGATATATAACCAATAGGTTTTTTATGTTTTTTTAAATACATATAAAAAACCATACGTATCTTAAATAAGATATATACATATTCATGTATTTTAACCGAATAGGTTTGTTATGTATCTAAACAATTTATACGGTTTTTTATGTTTTTTTAAATACGATTTAGAACCATACATATTTTAAATAAGATATATACGTATTCGGTTATATGTATCTAAACAATTTATACGGTTTTTTATGTTTTTTTAAATACGATTTAGAACCATACATATTTTTAATAAGATATATATGTATTCGGTTATATGTATTTAAAAAAACATAAAAAAAAACCTATTCAGTTAGATATCTTATTTAAAATATGTATTTCATCTTAATCGCAAAAGAATTTATACATTTTTTTATGTCATGAGTAGTGTTAATTATTACTATTTCAAAGACATAAAAAAACGTGTTTTACAAAAACGTATTTTTTATACGAAAACTTATTTTTTAAAGACAAAAAATATATATTTTACGTAAAATAAATACATAAAAGTACATACAATTTGTTTGTAAAAAACTATTATTTTATAGTACGACTAAAATACATTTTGTTTTATTTAAAAAAAATTATGTAAAAAAATGTTTTTTATAATTTATTTATTGTTTATGTTTTAACGATTTTGTTATTATATAAATTAGTTTTTGGAAAGAATAAACCAAGAGAGCATTCAGCTCAATTGGTTAAGGCTTTGGTAATTTAATGAGTGGAGGTCATGAGTTTGAGCCCTCTTCCTAACAATTTAATTGTTTTTTTCAAAGAAATTTCAAAAATGGTCCATGTGGTTTACTAAATGTCACGAATTTAGTTCATTTATACTTGAAAAGACGAAAATGCCTTTACAGATTCAGTCCCTAACGGCAGAATAGTAACGGCGTTAGTAAAAAGGGTCATCTATGCAAGTTTTGCAAACCACAGGGGCCATTTACATAAAAAAAATAACAGGGACTGACTTTGTTACTTTTGGCAAACCACAGAGACCATTTTTGTAATTTTGTCTAAATTTTATGAAAGAATTTGCAAAAATTATGAACACATATTGTTCTTGTTGTTCTTTGTTACTGTTGAGTCCGGCCATTTTCGATTTATTTTTGCGTCATTTGGTATCAGAACCCGACCGAGATGATCGATTGAGGAAGATCCCGCGTGGCTACAAATCATCACAACGCCAGGTATGAAGATGGAGCAATTTATGCTAAAGACCCACAAGATATGTAGATAGAGCCAAAAAAAACATTGTGATTGAATACTTACAATGACGAGTGCAAGAACTCGAGCTGTTGAATCAAGAATTGCAAGGAGAAGAGATTGAATCGGAACAACTACTAGAAGGTCAATCGTTTTTCCGTACCAAGACGAGATCTTCACGAAGGAGGATATCACGATGATCCGTTGAGGAACATTGATTTTTGAAGGTAGAGAATCCCAAATGCGTAGGGTTAGAAGTATACCTCTCGATTTTGTCTGAATCTAAACATATCTTTTGGGAAAGGAGGATGAAGACGAGAGCATTGCATTTTGTGACATTGATTTCATCTATGATGCAGAACCCATCTACAAAAATTGACATTTTATAAACAATATTTTGTTGGTGTTGAAAATCAATATTTTCTAGGTTTCATATATTTTATAAACATGATACAAAACAAATCATATGTGAAACATCTAGTGAGTGTTTTTTTGTTGGGTTTATTTATGTTTATTCTAAAGTGTGGAAGTTTCATGCTTTTTAGAAACCTTGGATGAGAGGTATTGGTGACGAAAGCTCGTGGACAAGTCTTTTTCAAGAGGGAGAATGATGAATGGAGAATTTCAAATATACATGAATATTTATTTTTATTAGTGTTATTTTATTTTAAGATTTTTTATTATTATTATGAATTATCTCATAATTGGATAAAATCTTTAGAATTTATGTTGCTTCTTAAATTAGATATAATTTCTATTATAATTAGAAGTCATTTTAGGGTTCCTGGATATTATAAATAAGCTAATCGTCTTGGAATTTTAAACAATTTTTTAGATTTAATACATTTTATGAAAGAATTTGCAAAATTTCTGAAGAATATAGAATGTTCTTATGGTTCGTTGTTACCGTTGAGTTCGGTTATTTCCGATTGGTGTTTATTTTTCATCAAATATGCTAATGGATAAACCGACAAATGACAATATACTTTTATGGGTTTCTCAAAGATAGGCACATCTCACGAAATGGTTTACACACGTTTTCAGTCATATGCTTTGATTATTTTCATATTTACAAAAGTTCATGAACCAAGAGTATTTCACGAAAGATCTATTAATTTTTTGCAAAACGGTAATTTTATAGTTTGGTTCTTAGCATTGCTTCTTGTGTTAAATGTTAAAGTGGTCCAAAAGAAGACCAACAAATAGCTTAAAAACTTAGCATTCATCATGAACAAAGTTAAAAGATCATGAAAAGGAAATCACCGAGTTTAAGAAGAATCTTGATGATAAGCAACGTTGGTATTAGAAATTAACAAGTGAAAACCCCGACTTTTCAAAATTTTGATGCAAAGAATAAAATTGAGCCCAAGATTTAAAGGAAAACTAAGTGGAACACGAGGACGTGGAAAAACTTTGTAGTCAAAGAACAATTAAACAATGATGAATTACCAAAGGGTTTGTAGCATAGTGGTATCAAATGTTTGTAAAAAGGTGTCATTCATTCAAAGATTGAGGGTTCAAGTCTCATTGGAGACAAAAATAATTTAGGAGTAGTGTAGAGGATGCATGTGTTTGCTGTTCTAAAAATATCAGTCATGAATTATAGGCTGCTTGTGCTCACAATTACATTTCTAAAACGTCTTTTCAATGACCATGAAAAGAGACGAAATATGGTGCACCTACTGGCAGCTGCACTATGATTATCAGTAACTTCAATTTACTTGATAGATCTAGATGTTCGTTCTCGATTTTACACTAAATATTGATAATATCATACCAAATATGATTCTTATCAAGGCTAGTGATTTTCTAGTGATGATTAAGCGGCTCATAATTACAGGAGTATTGATCCTCAAATAATATGATAAGAACATAGATGAAGTCATGAAGATGAGTGAGAGGGTTTAATAAATTTCATCCATACACTCTTAGTTGGTGATGTACCTTCTCTCTTTTTGGTCACTTTTGTGATTAGCCCTTATATGTTTGTCCTCGTATTCCTTCATAATAAAGAAGCAAATATGTACACAGCTGAAATGTGCATAATGAGCAGAATAAAACCAGTCAAAAAAGTTGAATCATATGTAAGTATGCATCAACTTAATCCAGCTTAACCAAACATATGTAACAAGAATTTGAGTGATATACAAGCCACAAGACCTCCAAAATAGATGTTTTTTCAATATACTTATGTATTCTTTCATATTCCTCATCAAATCCATGAAACAAACATATAAAACCATGGTGAAATCACAGATTCTCTTCTATCTCTTTACACTTAACAGTAGCTAGAAAACACCTCAAACCAAATTTTACAAACTCAATCCCCAATATTCAGAATCAGGCCCTAACATTCAAGTCTTATTGTTCCGCTTCAAACCAAATTAAGATGATGAAAATGAAACAACACTGTAAAAAGGACAAAGGGCTACAATTAAGTTTATACATGATCATTTTCAGGACCCTCTATTGATATGTTTCTCTTGTTTTGTTGTGTCATTGGTAAAAGGGTACCTTTGTCTCTATATTTGACTCTCTTTGGGCCAACATTCTTTTCACCCTTTTTCCATACTCTTGAAGACACCAACTTCAATCCTCTCCTCATGTACGTTACTAGAAGGGTAACAAGCTCTCTGCAGAGTCAACAAATAAACTAATCTTTATCTTTATCATCCTCGCTGATTTGACTAAAATACCCTTTTTCACATGAAGAAATTTTACTTACAAGGGTGAACATGGAGATCGGCCACCATTCACATAATAAATGAACAAGTATGCATCATAATGTTGGCCATTGATAAAATAAAAGGAATTCAGCCTCCTTACACAAAGGAAGGACATTTTCTGATACAAATGGATTGCAGAATTGTTGTAAGAAATTACATGAAGGTAAACTGCTCTGCAATTTGGCATACTTGAACCATACTTGATCACCTCTCGAATCAGTGAAGTGGCTGAAATGTTTTGAAATAGCAATCTACTTTCAACCAGAATAATCATTCAAGAAAATTTGTCAAAGAAAAATGAAATGGCTGTTTTTTTACCTATACCAAAATTTCTATATGACTCTACCACTCCTAGAGTCAGAATATAAACTAGAGCCTGATCTGATCTTGATTTGTCATATCTCAGCATATCTTCTATCTACAATGCATAGAATGAAATTAGTTTCCTTGTTTATATAACAAAGAACTTGGCATTATTGATTGCATTAAGAAGATAAAGGTATTTTAGGTAGAATGAGAAAATCACCTCACTTTCTTTTGCCATAATGATTCTTGCAGTGACGAATCCAATAAGTTCATCACTTTCACCATTAGGACGATTTCGGTCAACTGCTCCCCAAGAAACTATATCGTGACCATGAACAACATTGTGGAAGAATTCAATTTCATACCTAAGGATAGATAGTCACAAAGAACTGATCTTGTTGAGAAAGTATTCATTATCTTTAATAGAACCCTTTATGTAAAAGGGTTAATCACAAATACTGACAAAAAACATTAACTCATTCAGTCACCAAAGTTCTGATTGGGTTCAATAGAGCCAAAACATCAATTTTTGTGTCAATGTTGGCAGAACCAAATTAGAAATTTCATGATCGAATGAGTAAATTTCAAATAGTTTGTTGTCAGTATATGTCGTTTAAAAAAAGAAAGGGATCTTCTAACCTGATGGGAAACAGATCGCCATGGATTTTTACAAGAACATCTAGATCAGTGGGTTGTATAGGCCTGTAAGATATGGATGGATGGCGGGGTGCTCTCAAGTTCATCATTGAAAATACCCAATAAAAGTTTGATGTGTGACACCATTTATGTCACTCAACCAAAAGGGGCCATGCAGCAGTCATTGAAACTAGTAGATAACTTTCCATGTTAGCAATTTTGCAAAATCATGCATATTCAAAGACAAAACGGTGAACCACTAAGTGTTAAAATGGGAATTAGTTGCATAGAAGAAGTAACTGGAATTGTGAGTGGAATCATATGATATCAATCTAGTTGAAAAATCCATGTAATTACTTAAGCTGATCATGCCCCCAAGTAAGCACAGCTAACAAACAAAGCACTCTTCCATCAATCCTAAATGATATACAAACAAGAAAGTATGCATATAACAAGAAAATGATTCAAAAAGTAACAAATACCAAACACAATGAGCTGTGATCCTTGAGATTAGTTAGTGGTTATTGTTGGACATAAATGAGTAAAAGTTTGCCCCAATTGGCAAGTGTTGATGGCGGTTGGCGGAGATTATTGATGGGTGAAGGGGCAATCGAAATGGAAAGATTAAAAATCAAATCTTTAAGAAAGAAACCCAATCAAATGATCAAAAAACTAAAACTGAAAGTAACAATGATCAAGATCGAATTGAAAGTGTAAGGGGGCTTACCACATCGTTAAGCGGCGAGATTAGGTCGAATTAAAGATGGTGTCGTCTTGTTTATAAGTAGAAAGGAGAAGGAAGGAGGAAGGGAGGGATCGGAGAAGATGGGAAATTGGAAAAGTTGGAAGAAAGGAATCTCGAATGTGAGGAACAGGAACAAGCACATGAACAGGAACAGGGGAGAGTTCGGTCGGGTCAATGACTCGGTTTCTATAAAAATTAAGAAGGGAATCCCAAGACCCAATTTTTCATTCTTGAGTGGCAAGAGAATCCGTTTATATAATTATATTTCTTGTTTTTGATACGTGCAACTCATTAAATAAGTAATAAATACCCAAATAATCATTTAATAACCATCGTCAATGTAATAGTATTTCATTATATTACAATGTAATACTATTTCGTAATATTGTAATATAGTGTAAAGGATAATATGGTTTTAAGTTAAAGGGAATGGTGTCATGTCTTTAATTTTTGTTGTCACATATATCTCATGTGTTGCGTCCAAGTTCTCGTGGCTTCGCGTCACTTTAGTAGTGTGTAGGGTCTAGTCTGATATCTGGTTTTAGGCTACAATAGAAAAGATATTAGAGCGATTCCGGATGTGGCCCGAAACCTCACCAAAGCTTAAGTAAGTATTTTTGTGAGATACGTAAGAGAACGGAAGGTAAAATCTTAAGTATAATCTATAAGGAAGTAATGACTATTCTTCACCTGGTTTGCTCATCAGACCTCCTTGGTTTATATATGAAATTTCTGGGGGAAACTTACATTGGTTTTCAGACGGGAAAGTACATCAATACAAGTTGATAGGCATTTATTGACGTGTCTTTTCCTTTGATTCTCATGTCTACCCATTAAAATGTTGAATCCTGGTGATAAGGGGTTGTCGTCTTGGTCCGTTCCGGTAGAAGACCATTGTGACAGGTCTTGGACACAAGTCAACGAAGACATATGTCATTAAGCATCCCTAGTTTTAACTTAAGTGTTACCTAAGTTAAAAATATTTATCGTCTCGTTCTCATCTCCTTCCGTCCGGGCAGTGAAATAAGAGGGTCGAAATGGGCATTAATGGGAAGCCTTTTCACTGACGTTTGCGTTCCTCGAGGAGAAATCATCATCCCATTTTACCCTACCTATAAAAGTTGATCTCATTTTGAATTTCTTATTACTGTCTTTTGGCTTTTCTTCTCTTACCCTTGGAAATTATACTTCCGTGTTTCTATAGTAAAAATGGGCAAAGTGATTGTGGAATCCATTCCCACCTATATCGATTCCGACTATCTAAAACAAATCATGAAGGTTTATAAAATGAAAGACGCTTTTACACATGAAGTTGCTCCACCAGAGACTTCCATCAAGGAAGCTGGGGATAATCAAGTCGGCGTTTATCTGCATGTAACATCCCATAAATCAAGGTAAAAATTTCATTTTTGAAACCAATCCAAAACCATAAGCGTTTACAAATCATAGTTTCCAAAAGTCATAAACATGAATCAGAGTATCCCAAAATCATAATCTCATAAAAATCCAGGATGATGTGCACGATCAAGCTTTCGCCTTGCCTCAATCATCTGAAGTACCTGAAACATAAAACTGAAACTGTAATTCAAAGCTTAGTGAGTTCCCCAAAGTACCACCACACAATAGAACATGTACAAAACACATACTGGGTCCACAACCTCCTGGTTGGATTACCCCTGGCCCACAACCTTTCGGTTGGATTGCCCTGGCCCACAACTTTTCGGTTGGATTTCCTAATATATATTGGGTCCACAACTTCCTGGTTGGATTACCCCTGACGCACAACCTTCCAGTGGATTGCCATGACCCACAACCTTTCGGTTGGATTGCCCGAGTTTGTTGACTGGCAGCACAAAGCAGTACAATCTCAACCCAACCACACTATGTCAATATATATAACAGATAAAATACATAACAACAACCAGATAATCATGCAGATCTTAACAATTCATCACAGTATTAGCAACAATTCAAACTAGAATACACCAACTACTGGGTCAGCATTGGTGCCTTCAACCCCCAAGTATACTGAGGAAAACTCACCTCACGATCTGAAAGATAGCAGAAATGATAACTGCTCCAAATGCCAACTATACAGGTCACCATACAACAAACAATGACCTAACATCAAACTACTGCTCAAAATACCCAAAATACCCCTAAGTCAAACTTTGTTAAATTCCTTGTCAAAGAGTCAAAAAAAGTCAAGGGAGGTCAACACAGACTGAGTACGCCCATCGTATTCAGTTACTACGCTCAACGTAGTAGATCCCTTCCTGGTTACAGGGCTCCAGCCTGGTACGCTCAGCGTACCACCAGGTACGCCCAACGTACTTGTCCAGTTCCATTTTCCTTCATTAAGTGCTTATTTCATTAAGATCTCATGTCTAAAACTCAAATCTAGTCCTAAATAATATTCTAAGTCATAAAGTTTCCAACTTTATGACTTTCCATTGCTAGAAGGAGTCCATACACCAAAACCCTAACTTAATACACGAACCAAAGCATCATAACTCTTGCATGGAAGGAAGAAAGAGACTAAGATCACATTTTTATGGTTTCTCGTAGCTCCATAATGGATAAAGTTTCCAACTTTATCCATTAGGATGGTCCAAATAACCAAGATATGGTCTTTAAGTCTTAAAGAGACTAAAATGCATCTTTCTCAACTTAATCCATTAAGTCCAAGTCTCAAACGTTATCCATAACGAGGTCACAAACTTTCAAGATCTAAACTTTATGCATGAAAGTGACCAAAAAGTGACAAATATGAAAATTAGCAGGATCTATGAAACTAATGAGCAAGTTTGAAGCTTTTTACTTACAAAGGTTCAGAAATGATGTAATTTTGTTGGATCTATGCTTGAATCCTTCTTCCATACACTTTGCCACCACCTTGTTCTTCAAGATCCCACCTTCTAATGGAGAAATAAGCTCATAAATGATGCCAATGCTCAAAATAAGTTATAGGAGGCTAGAGTTTCGAGCTAGAGGCTCAAGAGGGTGGAGGCTCATGATAGGAAGGACCCCCACAATCCTATCTAATTACTTTTTAACTTAAAACATACCGAACTAAAATCCTTATTCCAAGAAAGAAGGCTGAAACATCATTTTTTCCGTTTTACCCTTTGACTCCAAAACATAAACCAATGGCTTGGATCGCATAACCAATATTATCAACATTCAATATGGTCTAAACCCTATTCCCTTGAAGCCCAAGGCCTTTACTTGATCCATTTATTGTCCACAATCTCGAAATATGAAACTTCTCAAAACAAGATATTACACTGTAATTCCTTCTTTTGATATTATGTTTCCCCGCCTACTCTTTTCATCGGAGACGTGTGTCGTGTTTACATGGTGCACCTTTCTCAGATTAGCCCTAACGGGTTCCAAAAGCTTATGTGTTTTCTTTTGTTGAGCAAAGCTTTAGGGTTCGAACCAGATGTCTCACTATCTTGATTGTAATACTTCAATTGGAGACTGGATAACCTTTTCTAGTAGACAGGGGGTCATGGAATCTGTCACGGTTTATCTGATTCCATCAAATATTAGAAACATGAGTTTTTCTTCGTGGATTCGTCAGTCTTTCTGTTTCCCATGGCGTTAGGGAAACCCACTAAGCGTCCCTTATACCCCAGGCCTGAGCTTTCATCTGAGAATATGGTCGTTTTCGGGCTTTATCTAATCATGTCATCAAGTGGAAAGATCTAAAGGAATTTTACTTGGGCATAGCATGTTTGAGCCCTTATTGGGAAAGCCGAAAGAAAATGTCAGCCCTTATATTCGAGGTTCAAGAGGTTCCCATTATTTCGATATTGAGGCAATAGGTCCCAGAAGTTGGCTTAAAGTTGAGGAAGATCCCCCTTGGGCTCCCAAGTTGGAAAGTCATATGACAACAAGGTCGTCGATAATCTAACCTTATTGAACTGATGTTTAATCATTAAATCTTCGATATATTCAAGGCACTAATCGAAATTCTCATACTCCATAAAATCCTAGAGTTATTCCAAAGTAAAAATCAAAAGCCCTAAAATCGGTTCCATATAGAACTATTATGAACAAATATCAGATAATCTGATTTTATTGAACTGCCATCCGCAATAAGGCGAATAAAAAATCCGTTCAAGCTCAGATTTACCATTACATGGAAACGACGCATCGGGGAAAAAGAAGTGAACCTTTTCACCTTGAGTTGGAATTCGGCGAGTGAAGTCAAAGGAAGAACCTAATAAAAATCAAAACCTAAAACGATAGTTGGTACTTTATCAGGGTGGGAATGAAAAAGCATACCTGAGTTAAGGATATCGAACTATGTACTCTAATCATAAACCACGGAAGATGATAAACAATTAAATTCAACACTTTCGATTTATAGTGATGCCCGAAATCTGTGATGTTGAGACCTTTTTGATTATCAAAAGGTTTATTAAAATTTAACAGATGTGTATGGAAAAAGGCGAACAAAAAATCACCTTAGGATTAAATCAGTTAAGCGGTGAAGGCCAGAAATCAGTACATGGAACATAACATGTGCGAGTAACCGGTAAGCAAACTTGATGGCAATGCAAATTCAAGGCCCAACTCCAAATAACAATCCTATGAAGAAAAACCAAAAAATATTACACATTTATCAATTTTGAAAAAGTAAAAGACTAATTCTATCAGATCCAAATATTTACTGTTTGCTAGATTTAATATATATAATAATGTCGCAGGTGATATCTACAAAAATTAATTACTATTTTGATAAACTCTTTAATTTATAAAAATAATAAATAAATTAGCCTTTTTTTCCATAAGACGTCACGTTATAAACGGGTCTATCCAACCCGTTATCAGATTACAAACGGATCCATCCAACCCGTTATTATGTTACAAATGGATCTACTCGACCCGGAACCTAGTCTACAAAATCTGATTGCTATTACTGACACTGACATCAACCTCCTTCCGATAACCTCTTTTCCCCCAATAAACCACACCTCTATCATCATCACCGTCGTCACATGGCCGCTGAATCCATGTCGGTTAGTGCTTTCCTAATCTTTCTTCTCTTTCATTCATTTCCACACAAATTCATGTCTTTATTTGATAATTGATTCAATTTCTTGTTCTATGAATCTAGTGGTTTTGTTTATATTTGTTTCCTCATCGCCCGTTGATGCATCTTTCTTAGTTATTCAGCCTGGATCGTATGTAATCACAAGAATCTTATCTTCGCCACGCTTATTCTCCCGTTTCCGTGTCATATTTTCATATCCCTTCTTCATGTTCTGGGATTCATCCATTTTATTAAGCAGAGGGTCTTTTCTGTACTCGAATGAAAGTGCTCTTGTTGGACGAGTAATATATGATAGTTTTCAAGAGTACAGAGTTTATGTTGTTCATGGCTACAACTTCATAAATACCATACAAAAAACCAATATCCAGATAGCCTTTATGTGCTTTCACAAGTAGGGTTCCCTTAAGTGCTTTAACAAAACTGTAATCAACTGTAGGAATTTGATGCCACATGGCTTTAGTTTCATATGGAACCAACATACTGATGCTATTTGAATGCTCGTGTATCATTGATTCATTGCTCTGTTGATCTTCATTTCCTATCTCGATCAGTGGAAAAGCTTCTATACTTGGATGTAATTAATTTTACGACATGCTATGCATAAAACAACTATGGCAATTTGAGTATATTGCATCAGCCATGTAAACAGTTGTATTCTTTATTTTATTTTTGTATCATGTCAATTTGAGTCTATTCTTATCTTGATAGGTAAGAACTGTGAAGGTCATCAATGTTTCCTTAAGTGCTTCCGAGCAAGACATCAAGGAATTCTTTTCGTTTTCTGGTGATATTGAATATATTGAGATGAAGAGGTTATTTCCCACTTTCTTTAGGGTTTTTAAACATAAGTTTTTTTTTCTATAAATTATTCTAAAGAAAAATCATGTGATATACACCATTTCAGTGAGAATGAGCGAGCTCAAAATGCATTCGTCACTTTCAAGGAGCCTCAAGGTGCAGAGACTGCAGTTCTACTCTCGGTATATACAAATCTTGATTATCTTGTACACAATTCTTACAATTTATAAGAGTACACTCTTCCACCTTCTGGTTTTGATGATTTCAGGGAGCAACTATAGTCGACCAATCTGTTACCATTGTTCTTGCACCAGAGTACACTCTCCCTCCTTTTACAACTACACTTTCAGATCAACAAAACACCGTATGTTCTTTTTGTTATTTTTATCATCAAGAATGAGTGTAAATGTTAATATTATCTGATGTTTATATAATGTGGTTCATAATTTAGGCAACAGGGGGGCAAGGTGTGGGAGGTGCTGAATCTGCTGTTCAAAAAGCAGAAGATGTTGTGAGCAGTATGTTGGCAAAAGGTTTCATACTGGGAAAAGATGCAGTAAACAAAGCCAAATTGTTTGATGAGAAAGTCCAGTTTACATCAACAGCTGCAGCAAAAGCAGCTACAATAGACCAGAAGATTGGTCTAACTGAGAAAATCAACCTGGGGACAACATTAGTGAATGAGAAAGTGAAAGAGATGGATCAGAAGTTTCAGGTGTCTGAGAAGACAAAAACGGCCTTTGCGACTGCAGAGCAGACTGTAAGTGTTGCGGGATCTGCACTTATGAAGAACCGGTATGTGCTGACTGGGACTGCCTGGGTCGCCGGAGCTTTCAGCAGGGTGACGAAAGCCGCCGGAGAAGTGGGACAGAAGACCATGGAGAAAGTGGCAGTGGAAGAACAGGCGGCTGGAACGGGAACCACCAGGACTACTCATCAAGAACCACCGCCTACTTCTACACACCCTGCTACTGGTTGAACAAGAACACCACATGATCAGGTCTTGTTGCTTCAGTCAAGTGTTAGGCTGTAGATTATGCAGGATTTATGGACTTTATTATTATGAATTTTCTGTTTTTTTCATGGTTTTAGTGGTTTAGGAGTTGGTATATGGAAAAAACACAAGTAGTTGCTTGATATGTTTAATCGTATAATTTGTTTACATGTTATATTTGTATATTTTAGCAATATATGTTGTATAATCCTCCACTTTTGCACATTCACAAAACCTTATTATCTTATCAATCAATTCTAACTTCAAGTGTAAGACAAAATTCATACAAAACATGGTATGACAACAAATTGTGCTAAATGGAGGTTTTCCTTATCATCATCATCTTCATTAGTATGACATGCATTTAAAGGATAGAAAAGGTAAAAAAAGTTAACAGATTTGCAAATCATTTTCTTCAAAAGTAAGTTGGCATTGAAGCTTCTTCCCACTGGCTTGTTTGTTCCCATTATCTGCTTACAGAAGCTTCAATCCACCGGTCACATCATCAACCATATCAGCTGGTCCTGCATGTGTATATATGCACACTTGAAGATCAGTTTTTTTTTTTAAATGAATTGTTAAGGAAATAAGAACAAACATGAAAGGAAGATGAACTTACCAAGAACAGCCATCACTGTCCTTGAATCTGGAAAAAAAAAATAAAGGAAATCAGAATTTTATCTAGAAAGAAAATGCAGGAAATGTTATATACTACTAAAAGACGAGGAAGCTGACTTGGTGCTATCTGTGTTCGCCCTGCATCAATGACAATATGAGTTGGTATGGCCATTGACTTTGCTTTTTCCTGCAAAACAAAAGAGTTCCATATATACATATAAGAAGATGATGCCTAGAAATCAACATACAAACAAGATCATGATTCATGGCAATAAAACTTAACCTGTAAAACCAGCATATCATCTTCACTTTCGATTTTCACCACTACTTTAACCTGCCCACACATCTCCCACCTGCATATTTGCATAAAGTAAACCTACCATAATCAACACTCAACAACACTTTCAGAAAAGGTTTACAGAAGTAGCTACCTGTTTAAAGCTTTAGGTGCCCGATGAAGAATCTTCTTGTAGAGTCCCAAAGTTGCATGGCTGCAAACAACCATAATTATATCTCAAGTAAGACAACAACCATATAATATATCATTTTCAATCTTTTACAGAGGCTTCTAGCTCCACCATTGAAGTAATGGATACCTGCACTGAGCAGCAATCTTCCCTTTCCCCATCTTTAGGTCGTTTCTTACAACCAACACCTGCATAAAACAAGAAATTTCTATTCATTATAGCTCGTAACATATATATTGTTAAGATGTTACATAAAGAAGCTTACCATCTTAAAATCTTCAATAATCTCAGCCAGCTTTTCAATCTCAAGGGGTGGTTTGCCTTTGCCTTTGCCTTTAGTCTGGCCTTTTATGCTTCCATCTACAATTTCAGCTGCCTTGGTTAAAAGAAATTTGCGACCTGGTTTTCGTGCACCAATGAAGAATCCCAAAGCAAGGCAGCCTGCTCCAACCAAGATAGCGCTGATCCATGTTACAGCCATCATATTCGAATCCAAATCAACACCTTTCACTTAAATCCCAATTGATGAAAGCCAAATTCTGACACCCAATTATATGAGAACCTACAAGGAGCATTGGTGAGTTTAGTTGAATGTGCAGATCGATAAAGAGATGTGGTTTCTGCTTAAAGTTTTCTACACATGACAATGAAATTGAAATAATACTGGATAGCTTGAAAGGCAGTTACAAAATACAAATAGCGCATGTATCAATGGCATCTGCCCAAAATCTATCCACCTCAATCATGTAACACGATTTCTACTAATTTGAAAATAATTTACAATGAAACCGAAATAATACTTGGTAGCTTGAAATCAAGCGTATTGAAGGGCTTCCGAATCAAATCGAAAAAATAAAAATGGATTATGGTTTAAATTTACTAGAAACTGTTGAAAGGAGATTAATGCGTAATTAATAAGGATGGAAAGAAGTACCAGTAACTTGATACTACACAAAACAGCATTGGCAAAGTGATCGATGGGGTGATGAGCTCAGTTGGGCATGCCGGCGGCGACCCTCGACGCCTCTAGTTCGCTGCCTCTTTTTGGGTTTTTTTTTGGTCTTTTCAATCTTAACATGTTGAACTTTGTATTTGTATAAGAAAATATACATTGAATTACAAAAATGGTCCCCCTAGTAGATAGAGTAAATTACACGAATCGTCCCTATGGTTTGAGGTAATTTGCACGTTTGGTACCTAATTTATTTTTTTAACTCGGAAGGTCCCTATTGTTTGTTTTTGTTGCGCGCTTGGTCCCTGTCTTACCTAAAAAGACTATTTTGCTCTTGATTTTTTAATTTATTTAAATAAACACACCCACAACCCCACTTCCACCTCACCTTACCTTACCTTACCCACCTCACCTTATTTAAATAAATTAAAAAATCAAAAGCAAAATAGTCTTTTTAGGCAAGACAATGACCAAGCACGCAAAAAAAAACAAACTGTAGGGACCTTCCGAGTTAAAAAATAAGTTAGAAACCAAACGTGCAAATTACCCTAAACCATAGGGGCCAATCGTGTAACTCACTCTAAGTAATATTATCATAGTTCTAAAAAGCGTGTCACGGCGCGCGATACATAGTGTAGCCGTTACAAAAACGTCAAAAACATTATCACAACAAGGCTCACAAACACTTGAATGGGGACTAGGGTTTCGTTCTTTGGGTTTTAAGAGATGGAGGTTGGTTATAAGAAACCCCAAAGACAACTTAAGGTGCTTAAATATGGCACAAACCCTAAAATTTAGGGTTTGCCCCTGATGGTCGTACGTCTCGCGTACGTTGAAGCCTCCGTGATGCGGATGTCGAGCCAGTACGCCCGACGTACTCATAACGTACGCCCAGCATACTCGGCTAGGGTCTAGAACCACCAATCTTCTGAAGGCGATAACTTATTCGTTCTACGTCTGATTTCGACGTTCTTTATATCCACGTAAAGGTAATGGGAAGCTCTATAATTCTATCAACTCTCTTTTGCCTTACCACTTCCCGAGCTTAGATCCCAAAATTCATAAAAGGCTCAAACTATCACTTTACTGCTATATCCTTGGGCTTTAAAACGCGAACCAAACACTCGGTACCTATAACCTACATTATCCACCATCCAAATGGGCCTAAACCTCTCCTTCCCAAGGCTCGAAGCCTTATGATACTTGATCCTCGGGTCACAGTCCCGAATTATGGAATGACCCGAAACAGGATGTTACAACTCTCCCCCACTTAAATTAGATCAAATCACATCCTCACTATCATCCTGGAACCCAAACGCTCAGACCAGTACCTGTTAACTTTTCCTCGAATCACTAGAAAGGTTGTCCCTTACCCTTAGCGACCCTCCAAGGCCACCATCGAACCCCAACCTTGTCAAAACTCACACTCCTAATGATGAACAAATCATTGATCCTTTAACTATAGAACCAACACCTCACTGCTATATTTCTGAAACCCCCAAAACTTTGCTTGACGTCCACACAGGTAGGATTAGCCCGAAACATAACTACTAGGACCCCGCACTGCAATTTGAGCTGAAAACATCCTTTTGGTACCGTACTATCCCACTGGTACCTTTGATAGACAAATTCCTTAACCATAAATTGATGATAAAACGATCTTTTGACTCTCAATATGAGTCCCGCCCATTTGCCAACCCGATACAAGAAATATATTCCGAAATCCAAAGATTTACACTTGAATTCATCCGAAATGTTCTTATTCCACAACAATCTTTAACTAAACTAAAATATAAAATTCTCAATCTACCGCTGAAACTGACAGCCTCACACCTGGTCCAATCACCAGGCTCCTACTGAGATTCTAACTGATAAAGGATACCCTAGCCTACGCATCATACGAATACTAAGCATTGACCACAGAGTCGTCCCATTCTGACGTAATCCAAAATCTCGCCCCAACCAATCCCCACGGGGTCTCACGCGTACTATCATAACCATACGGGCCTCGCCTACGGGTCTCACCCAACTGAGTGTTATACCGGTGTAACCTTGCCTCGGTTCTAACGATCCTCATACCAACTAAAAGTAATCTCATGAAAATATTGTCTGCCTCGACCCGGGCATGAACTGATCATTCCTCAGTTCCACGACCACTCCCATAGTGGCCTACCTCATTCTGGTGAACGCTACGATCTCATCGCAAACTTACAACACTTCCCTGACTGCCTATCATCCTTATGTATGCTACGGCTACCCCGTAGGCTTACTACATTCCCACATCATCCTACCAAACTTGTGAATGCTACGGATGCCCCGTAGTCTTACAACACTTCCATGCTGCCATGGGCCCAACCCATGGTTTTACAGTCCATCTACTATACCGACCATGACCATTGTAAGACAAACCCAAATTCGGTTATAAATTAATTAGGTGTTCGAGTTATGCTTCGAATCCCTAAGCCTTAGTCTGACATGAGCATGGAGAGAGAGACTCCAACACAACTTTCAATCTGGGACCATCCACATATCCACCATGCGTCACTACTGATGGGAAAAGAAACCTGAATATCCATTCTTGTTCATCCTTAGACCAAACGATTATCCCCCACTTGGATTCGAATGCGCTCTTCCAATCCACAAAGAATTTGATGGATTCCCAATCCATCCCACAACCTAATAATTCCAATTGTTAACAACCAGGGCTTACAAGAACTGACATTCCATTAGTAGCCAACCTTAGTGACTATACACATTCCAAAACCAGACGAACACTTCTTGACTTCTCAATGAGCTCAATAATCCCATGTGCTTCCCCTGATACCACTCCAAATCCTTAAGCCACCTCAGCTTGTGGCATACAACTATAACCCTTAACCAGAACAGACGAGTCATCAATTCAACAACTCACTTTCCGAAGAATCTATGTACTCAAAGTTCTCCAAAAGATACCATTAAATTTCTGTTGCCAATCCCAATGACTAAAATAATCCATTCGAACAACACTTTCCCAATAATTAAGAGTAATAAGTTATCAATGTTCAATCCCTACTGAGGGTAGTAGTCGACAACCTGAGCTTTACAATGGCTAGCTTTCCTTGACCAGCCAAGCCTAGCAATTCTACATTCCAATGCCGGATAATCATTCCCAATAACATAATGAATTTCAAGATCATAAGGCGTTTCTCACTGAATCTAGTACAAGTCCTTGGCGATTGATCGGTTGATGAGGAACAATATCTCAATATCGAACAAGCACCCAATCTATTTATCCACTTACTTGGGCTTAGAGTAATTCCCATGTAACCTGCAACTGACCTCGCTCCGAAGGTGCGAACTTGAAAACTACAGGTCTTACACCCATGACCGAACCAATTCCTAACCACCTCGAAACCATGAACACCCTCACACCTCCTGCATTCAGACCCGACATGCCTACCTTGTGGATTCCTTGAACTCTCACTTATACCACTAAATATTTGACCGCCAGCTGGTCTCCCATGCGGAATACTCATGCCTCTTCTAAATACAGCCCACGGTATGCAAAATGACATATGAAAATTCTTTGAATGATGACCTAGTCAATCATAGAGGATCCCTGAACCTTATATGGCATTATTTGAAGCTTCCCAATGTCACAACTTCAAACTCAACAAGAGCGATCCATATCCTCTGAAATATGAAGCACCCTGTACTGAACCCTATCCTGAAGAAATTGTAGAAATTCCAATATGGTTCTAACAATTCTATCATACAAAAGATTTCTGGTCCAACGATACAACACTGGACAGGAAAATACTTATTCTAGACATAAATATCATTACAAAACTGGGACTCAACATACATACCAGTGATTTCTTGCGGCTCGATCTTGACCTCGTGTGGGACGATGGGTGTTGGGGCCTGCACCCCCTCCACTAACCATGCATGACAGCTGGACTTGAAATGACCCGAATGGCGGAAATGAAAACAAATATGATCCTTCTTACAATCTCGGTGCACATGCCCTCTTTCTCCATATATTGAAACACCTTAACTTGTGACAAGAAAACATGTATGACAACCGTCAATTTTGGTCAAACAAAGTCAACCGGGTCAACTCAACTCATATTAGAATTTAGGAGAAATGTGATATTCCCTAATGTTACTAATGTACTATTGGCAAGTTATAATTCAAAGTACCTCTCCTTTTACCAATTATTGAATATAAACCCTAATTAGGGTTAGTAACGTAAAATTCGTAATTCAATTATATATTATTTAGGTATAAATAATATTCATAACACAATGTAGTTGAGTTCATAAACCGTATACTACATGACAAATTCATAACAAAGGTTACATATTTAGATTTTTGGTGAATTCCTCACCAAATGCGACAGATTCTATACCCAACTTAAACACTCAAACTTTAACGAAAAGAATTAGGAATCATCATAACTTTCGTGTAATGTGTTATTATTTTTGATGATAATGATTTTTATAATAATTTGAATTTATATGATTCAAAATAAGTAAATATACATAATTTTTACCATGCTTTTTTATAAAAATCACCAACTTTAATAAAAACTACCTTTCTTTTTATGAAAATAAACTAAAGACCATATTTGTTTTATATGATCATTACCTTTTTTATAAAAGTATTATTATTAAATTCACATAGCCATGCTTGAATATTTAATTCAAGAGGTCATCCCATTCCCCCATACCCACCCCACCCCACCCACCCACCCCCTCACCCCTCCCATCCCTCTTATTCTTAAATTCAGCCGAAACCCTTCTCCATCCCATCTTCTTCATCTTTTTTTCTTCTCCTCCTCAAGAACATGCTTTCCCTCTTAAGATTTATCTCCATAAGTTGGTTCTTGATCTTTTGGTAAGTTTTTCCTTACTAATCTTGTGAGTCTATACATATATATACTAGTTTTGTTACAATTACACACATTAATATGTGTTAATATCCATAGGATATTTCAATCTTCAAGTGTTCTTAGCTTGAAATCTTTCATCTTCACCTCTTTATCCACCAAGAAACACACTCAATGTGAGTTCATACCCCTCATTTTCGTTTTTATCCAAGTTTTAGGGGGGGGGGGATACAATTAAACTTGTATAATAATACAAGTTGTTATACATGCTTTATCTTCATGTTGTGTAAAAGTGTTATGTACATGAAATAATGTTATTACATAGTATTATAAACATTTATGTGTGGTATGTTGTATAAAATTCAATTCTATGAAAAATGAGTATAAACATGCTATATATTCTTGAGAAAAAGTCATAAAAACAAAACTATAAAAATTATGGTTTTTATGAACATAATATGACTTTTCTAGCAAAAATGATTTTAACCAAGTTATTATCTCATTTTTGTGGGATATAAATCAAAATATGTTATTTTGGACATATGTTATGAAACTAGATATAAATACCATGAATTTGGTTTTACAAATAGAAAACCCCAAAAAAGAAAAATCTATCATTTTGGGTAAAATTAGGGTTTTCTAGCAAAAATGGCATGACCAGGTTATGGTACCATTTTTGTGAGATTTGACCTAAAATATGTTCTTTTATACATATAATGTTAGCTTGACTTAAATGTCACAAAAAGGTAAAAACAAATTTTAGAAAGTTCATAATTCAATATTTATCGTTTGGTGACGTAAAGAAAGTCAAAAACTAGAAAATTGACTTTATCATACTAAAAGTTCATATACTTGTGTTAGTTGTATAATATATGTTAATTATGAACATCTAAACATGTTAACTTATATATATATATATATATATATATATATATATATATATATATATATATGCGTGTGTATGTGTATGTATGGGTACAACGAAACACTTATAATAAACTACTAGATTATAGCTCGCGTTAAACGCAGAGAACGCATAAAAAACATATAATTGTCTACAGATATTGCATAATGATTATAAAAAAAATATATGGTTATTGGTATTGTTGAAATGTGTAGAAAATACATTGAAAACGATAAATATCTATAATCATTGAAGGACCTCTTTGTAGACAACATTTTTTCTTTTATTAGTTGAACGGCCTTCCTCGTCTCATATAGTTATGATATTGTTATATAATTATAAGCATTTTAATTAGACGTTCCTTCCATAATAAGGTTACCTAATTTAAACATATATTGACAACTAATATACCGTTTTTTCCACTGCATTAAATATTGACAACTATTTCGTTTATTCAAATAAAGTCATATAGTATAATCTATAGAATATTAAATGTTATATGGATTTAATTTTAGTATATATCATCAATGGAGATTCTTTTCTAAATCATGATTGTTTATTTTAATTTGATTATGAATATAAGTGCTAGCTTTTATGTTTGTTCTTATTTATTTGGTGTTCGCAAGAACTTTGCATTAGTTTTGGCGCAACTTTGAATAATTTTAGTATATCATTAATGTAATTTGGTATATCTTTCAATTATATGAAATATCAAATAATGAAATTTCATTATTATTGTGATAATTTAGTTTATATATTGTATTTTTACTAATCTTAACGGTCTTATTTTTTTTAATAACCGTAACGCTTTTACTAATTGTATTTTTTACAAATCTCCTAATATCTTATAATTTTTATCTTACTTTATAATTTTTCATAACTATGTTATTTTCAAGACTGACTATCTTAATAGTTTTTTTTTTCAGTCTATTCAATTTTATATTTCATTGTACAACATCATCGTTTGTATGTATTCTGAAATTTTACTTTAAAAATGCTTAATGTTTACACCTTGATATTAATTTTTTTAATAAACCCGTGTAATAATTATGGAATATATATCTCGTTTTAATTAACATTTACTTCCTTCATTAAATCAAATTCCTCATTAAACGTATATATTTTTGGAAATTAATAATTATAATGGGGCAACATTATCTACGACGTAAATGCTTGATATACTTTTGGAGGAAAAAAATCAGGATCATTACAAAATTTTATATAAAGAAAATACAAATTTAAATTTGATGAAATTATGGATGAAATTACTGGCGAAAATTATTTTGGAGAGAATTGTATTTTGTAAGATATAATAATATTACAAAATTCGAAATATGTATATTTGTTGTGTAAATTTATAAATTTTATTGTTACTATATAAAGATAAAAAAGTAGGTTGGTATGATATACAAAAACATAATAATTTCAATGATATTTTAAAATCATGCCAAAATTAACCGGATTCTTATGACATAAAAATTAAAAAAAATCATAATCATCTCTAATATATAAAAGTAACATTTTCATAATTAATGTCAGTTCCCAAGATAGTTAAATTATGTTTTGTTAAAGGTACGTAATATCTTTTCCTGTTTATTTGAAAATTTTCATAAAAGTAGTTAAGTGATTTCATGTAATTTATGACAAAGAAAATCGAAATATATGAATACATATATTTGATATAGGAACAAAAAATAATCGAAAAAAATATAAAAAGCAAAAGAAGGTACTAAGCTTCTAGTGCACAAGAGCGAATGTTTGAAGCAGAGAATGATGATGGAAGTTATAAACAATAAGAATGATGTTGTAGGAGAATGTTTGAAGAAAAGAAACGATTGAAAATAAGTGTGAGCCGCGGATTCAATGATGAATCACATATGTATGTGATAATTTGAATATGATTTTTTAGTATTAATGATTTCCTAATAAAATAGATTTTATATTAATGGTTTACTAATATAAACAGATTTATATTAATGGTTGATATTAATGCCTTGATTGAAATGGGTTGTTAGTAATATGCTTTTAAAATTGACCATATTAAAATCTTCATAACTGGAAATTCAAGATTTAAAATATGGAAAACTTTTATTGGAATTAAATACATTCCATTTCAACGAATGTAAGTTATTGTTTGACGATTGAAAAACATTTATTGGAATTAAATACATTCCATATGGGGAAGATGATGTCAGTGATTTGATCTAAGGGTGGAAAAAATAAAATTGAAATACAATCAAGGGTCCAGATTATTTAAGATGATGTCATAAGGTTTCTCTTTTAATAATATTTAGAGATAATAGGTATAATTTATGGGTCATTAACACTATTATAACATTTTGGGACAAGACGAATAATTAAATAAAAGTATATAATTCTTATACACTGCATTAATACTATGGAAAAGTGATATTTACACTTACAAGGGTTTTCATTACACAAAACATAAACTTGTTGAAACAATTATGTGAGACAAAGTCTTCACCGTACCTACCAGAGTACACACTAAAGTCCTGAATTATAACCAGAATCTCGGTAAGAGAGCGTGATACTTGTGTATAGATCTATACGGAACTAATAATCTCGCACCTAAGTTGCTAGCTACAGCTAGACCGGCAGGTCTGGGGTGACAAATGTCTAACATTTCGACGCCTGAAGAACGTCGCAACATGCCTGATGGGTTTTGAGCATTCTAACACTCCTATTGTGTACATGCAACCCTAGAAACTTTGGATCTATGTTTTCTCTAATATACATGCAAATATGATTTTTCCAAGGTTCCCATCCTAACTAGCATACCATGGGGTACTTGTAATATAAAACTTAGTAGAATGACATACCTTTTCTTGTGGTTGATTCCTTGGAGCTTCAAGAGCCTAGCACCAATAATGTGGATGCCTCAGGTGGAATCACAAATCACCAAAACAACTTGGAAAAGTTGAGAGAATAGTAAGCACACTAGAAATCGACACACTCTTGTTCACTCACACACTAGTGTCATTTCATGTGCCAAAGACCTCTTTATATAGTATGGTGGATTAGGGTTACATCCATGTAAACCCTAATACCCATGACCTTTCATTTCCATAGGATCCATGGGTTAAAAACTTCATGGACTATCCATACAAGCTTAGCCCATCCTAAATTAACATTGGCCCATTCTATATATATATAAGAGTCCATATTTAATTAGTCTCTTTTGATCACCAAATTAATTCTTGATCAATACTAATTAAATAATATGATTTCATATTAATATATTATAACTTATAATATATTAATAAATCATAAATATACTATTCTCAAAAGATTATCCATACAAATTGTTTCGGTGAAGTGCAACCCAAATGGACCATGCTACTCTCGGGTCGAGTACATACCAATAATAGTTATGGTCTTAGACATCTAATCCAACAATGCCAACTTTGGTTTTATCATGGTTGTAATAACTCACATGGGAAATCAACGATACATTTAGTTTACGGGGTAACATGCGTTCAAATGGTTTTATATAAGAATAAAAACTATTTAATACTATTTTAAGTATAGAAATACTTATACATTTTTGGTCTTAGATTTTTAAGACTACAACTCATTTTAAGAAAATATTGGATTTTCCGGGAACAAATACTATCATTTTACAAGGAAAGAATTACAGATTTTTATCCATACAAAACTATTATGAACTCACCAACTGCTGAACTGCCAACTGCTGGCCTCGGACGTAGTACCGCCATTCTGCAATACATAATGACAACCGTCAGTGATACTGATATATCTAGAGGGATCACATCCATCACGAGCTCCTTGGTCTTGCCTCAGCCTTTCTCGATTCAAGTACAGATCCTCTGCTTTCAGTAGTACGGGCCCATACTACCTTCCACATCTATCCGTACTTTCCTCAAGAACCGCCTCGACTCCACCAAGTCACAACTACTGTTACTGATCTCTACTACTCTCATCCTAGGCTTATCCTAGGGAAAATCTCTGACACCACCCAAACTGGTCCTCAGCTGCTGAAGGCCTCCTTGTAATGCCAATTAGCCATTACCTGAATACCATCACATGTAACGAGGCTCAGATAATCCTTCGAGTAAAAGACTCGTCCCTACAACGGTTAGACTCAAACAAGAGCTGCGCAATAGGGTCAAATCCAATCCTCTAAGATTATCCAACCCTTATCATATGTGACTTAACGTATTCACCTAACAGCTAACTCCCATCACTCAAAGTCCCACAAAGCACAAAGCAAGCAACATTCAGACCAAAGGGATCGATCTCAAGCAATCCTATCCTCAGAACTAGAAACTTTACTAGCATACAATGCTGAGCTCATACTACCAGGCATAACCTAAACAGGCTATCCTATTACTGTCTACTCAATACTAGCATGCAATTCTCATAAGCTGAAGCACATAAAGCAGGCACATAAGGCAACATTCCTAGATCCTTAGTCTTATTCTAACATGTTGTTCTACTGAAACTGATAAACATAATATAAACTTGTATGGGTACTTTGGGGAATACTTACTTAAGCTCGGTCGGTCGCGCACATCACACACTTCGTTCTTTCTCAAAACTCTTTTAACTTAGCTTTTAGAAAACCATTTTTCTTGTAAAAATCTTTTAAATCCCTTGATTTGAGTTTAGACACCCCGATGGTGTGTCCGAATCCCTCAAACCAGGGCTCTGATACCAACTTGTAACATCCCAAATTTCGAGTCCAAAAATTTCATTTTAATTAACGGATTATAAAACATTCATAAGAAAACTGCGTAACAATATATCATTTTGTGAATCAATGTATCATGTCTGAAAACCCAAAACATATAATAGCAGTTTGTCAGAGTACAATCCCAGAATATTTCAAGTGCGGAAATCAATGCGTATGTGTATGATGTGCCGCTACCGCGCCAGCTCTTTCCCCTTCGCTGAAGAGGTACCTGAAACCAAAACTGTAAACTGTAAGCACGAAGCTTAGTGAGTTCCCCCATCGTACCGCATACCATACAATCACATAACATACATATACTGTCAGGCATATCTGGGTGCCCGACCTACCCCTTCGGTCCTCTCGACCGGATACCGCCTAGCATATCCGAGTGCTGGCCTCCCCTTCGGTCCTCTCGACCGAATACTGCCTAGCATATCTGGGTGCTGGCCTCCCCTTCGGTCCTCTCGACCGGATACTGGGGACTATTTCACCCCACCACTACTACCACATAACATGTAACACATAATCATATTCCATCTAGCATGACTGGGTATGAATACCCCCTTCGGCCCTATCGACCGGGAATCTTGGGGACTATCTCCCCTACTGCTAACATCATATCATACTAGCACATAACATAACAGGTAGTAGCAAACCTAGATGAATATCACAAAGACAATCATCAATCATACAACTCCTACTGGTGGGCTGACATTGTGGCCGTAGACCCACCGCTACTGGAAGGTAACTCACCTCAAACGAGTAGCTGTTGATAATCTGTGCGGGGAATCCCTGACTGCTGCTGCTCCGGAAATCCTCCGACTATAATCCCCACAAAACACTTAATCAGAATCTGATATCTACCCCTTAGGGTAAAATGACTATTTTACCCCATACCAAGTCCCAGTCAAAGTCAAAGTCAACTTCCAGTTGACCCGACTCGCCGAGTTGGGTCGTCAACTCGTCGAGTCCCTATTTCTTTAACTGTCCTCATCCACGTCCCTACTCGTCGAGTTTAGCAACGACTCGACGAGTTCTCCTTCTAACACAACCTCAGATGAACCTTCTTCCGACTCGTCGAGCGGTATGAACACTCGTCGAGTCCATCTTCATCCTAAGAACACGTTCTGTCCTCGACTCGCCGAGTTGTATGAACAACTCGTCGAGTTCATCTTCAAGAGTTGGGAGATTGCCTTGGACTCGTCGAGTCTGCTCGTGCACTCGTCGAGTCCTATGAACTCCTGGACTATGGCTTATCCGAATACGTTTGGATCACTCCCTTGGACCCTCTAAAACCTTTCTTTCACTCAACTGGTTCCCATGAACCATAACAGAAAAAGGGGAGTCTAACCTTGGACTCGCTGAGTCCCAAGAATGACTCGCCGAGTCGATGCAGTCCAAGTCTTATTTCTTCGATTTCTGGAGTGCAACTCTTGTCCAAATTATACATCTAGGTCCCTAAACTCAATCTAGCACGTAAGGTTACAAACTTTACGTGCATCCATGGGACTTTGAGCCTAAAATGCCCAAAAAGAAGCTCTTAAGATGCATGGGACCTTCCATGGGTGCAAAAGCAACCCCTAACTGCCTTGTGACCCTTCCATGGACCTAGATCCGAAGCCTCAACCCCCAACCATGCTTGCAATCATGGTTGGCTACCAAGAATGACTTATAAAAGCCCTAAATCTCCCCAAAAAGGGATCTAACAAAAGAACAAGCAAGGTATAGACTTTATACCTTCTGAGAACAGCAAATGATGCACCAAACTCGAATCCTTCAGTCTCCTCTTGATCCTTTTATGCTCTTCCTTCTTCCTTGTGATCAAAATCCACCAAAATCACTCAAAAGCCTTGAATCTTGCACCAAAACACTTAGGGTTTGCTAGGGAGGGTTTCTGGGAGCAATAGGGATGAGTGGGGGCTGAATGAGATGATTAAATAGGGTGCAAACCCTCAGATTAGGGTTTTTGTCCAGACAGAGACTACTCGTCGAGTCCAGGATCCGACTCGACGAGTCCCATACTTAAACCCCGCGTTCTATCCCGCTTCTACTCGGCGAGTTGGGCCATCAACTCGCCGAGTCCCAGGCCAAAAATGTAAAATTACATAAATGAAATACATACCAGGAACCAGGTGCTACATCAAAGCATATCATTAAACATGTACGGGTATTTTGGGAAAACTTACTTGAGCTCGGTCGATTGCATGCACCAAACCCTTTTCTTTTATTAGAAAACTCTTTTATAAAACATTTCCTTTTGAAAAATCTATCAAATCTTCAGTTTGAGTTCAGACACACCCGAGAGTATGCCTGAATTCCTCAAACCAAGGCTCTAATACCAACTTGTAACGTCCCAAAAATTAAGACAAAAAATTTCAATTTTTAGAATGATAAAACCATCTTTCAAAGCATGTTCATAAAACCATAATAGGGTTAAAGTATAACCAAAACATTCAAATACATCAGAATCAAATAAAATGCAAAACATTATGGAGTGTGCGATGCGATCACCTCGAGCTCTTCCCCTTTGGATATGAAACTACCTGAAACATAAACTGAAAACCGTAGACATGAAGCTTAGTGAGTTCCCCAAAACACCACATATCAAACATATAACAAACCCCGCCCGGCATCGAGCCCCGCTTGGAACAGATCTATCAGAAATATGAGATGGGACCCGCCTCATCACATTCATCAGGCCCCGCCTGGTATACATATAAACATATAAACACATGCAAAAATCATAAAGATAAATAACATACAATATACTCATCAGGCCCCGCCTGGCATCGGGCCTCGCCCGGTATACATATCAAATATCATACATGCAAGAGTCATGTAGATAACTAGCATCCTATGTTGGATTAGTGTCTAAGGCTGTAACTATATTTGGTAAGTACTTGACCCGGTTATGCATGGTCCTTTTGGGTTGCCTTCACCATAGCAACTTGACAGGATGATTTGTTAAGAGAGAAGAGATATTATTAATATATTATGAGAATAATATATATTTAAGGAATAATAATATTATTTGATTAATATGAGTCATATATTAATTGAGAATTAATTTGGTGACTTAAAGAGGTTAATTGAATAAAGGGCATAAACTGTCAAATGTGTGATAGTTGTATTTTGGGCTATGTATCCTTATGGATATGAGGGTGGACGAATTTTAGGGTTTGGATACCATAAAATCGTCCAAGCCTATTATCTAGAAGGATCTTGGATTGCTTAGGGCCTAAGTCATTCAATTAGGGTTAAAGGTGAAACCCTAGTAGCTCATAGTATAAAATAGATCCCTTGGGGTGGGGAAACTGGTACTCTTGCAAGGCAAGAAACCCTAGGGCCGATTTCTCTCCCTCCTATCTCTCTCAAGATCATCTTCTTGCTAGTTGGTGTTTGTAAGCCATTAGAGGAGTGACAATTGTGACTCTAAGCTCCAAGAAGAAGAAGTATCAAGCAAGTAATTCAAGGTATTCTTCCAGATCTGATTTCATATGATTAGATTCAATATATTACATTAGATCTAGTATTGCAAGTCTTGGATTCAATGCATGTTCAATTAGAGAAACCTAGATCAAAGCAATTAGGGTTTGCATGTGCACATAGGAAAGTTCTTATGGCTCAAACCCATCAGTGGTATCAGAGCTTTGATTGATTTCTATTGAATTGATGCATTGGTTGATTGCTTGTTGCTTGAAAAAATTCAATTTTGTGATTCTGACTGCTGTACTCGGCGAGTTCCACTGTGGACTCGGCGAGTAGCTCCAACTCGGCGAGTCCATAGAGGTACTCGGCGAGTTCGAGCGTCAGAAGGAGGAAGTTTCGGGATTTCCTGCTGTTTTACTTGAGGATACTTGCCTTAACTGTTTTGGGTCATTAAAATCCGATTTTAATCATATATATGAGTATATTCTTGACCTAACAAAAGATAATTACCAATTAGTTGAATAATAGTTTCCTTATATGATAATTGTGGATTATTTGAATTGAATTGGTAAATTGTTTTGCAAGTAACATTAAATAAGATCAAATTGAGATAATCTAATTAGATGATTTATATTATTTGATATTTGATCCTTATGCTTTGAAAAAGTTCAAAGACTTGTCCTCAAGCTTTGAAATTTTAAATTTTGTGATTAAAAGTTTAATTTGAATAATTTTAAATTTCAATCCCTAGAATTTTACAAGTTTAAAATTCAACCCTATACTATTATATTATTACAAGCTTAATATATATATATATATATATATATATATATATATATATATATATATATATATATATATATGTATAATTTAAAATGCTAGTCTTACCGTTAGTAGGCCTCATTCACGAAGCCAGTCTATAAGGTGGGTATAAGGTTGCTGCCTATAAAATGGCGCTTAATGGGTGTACATTCACACCCACCGCTTGCTTGACTGGTGGAGGGTCGTTAGCCGAACGGGTAGGATAGGGCAAACCTCCTCTCATTAATAAGTATAATGAATCTATATAAAGTAACTAAACATGTTTTATAAAAATTCCCAATCTTAGTTACTTTAGGAAAAGTGAATTGATGCAATCCCATGAAATTACACTTTGTACCCTTGCTAAGACATTAATGGAGCGCGTGTGGTTAACCGGCACATTAATTGGGTTCTAAGCGAAGGTGGCAAAGGGTGACTCATTGTTTGTTATAGTTCAATGGAGCGTGTGTGGTTAACCAGCACATTGAATAGGTAACTGTAACATTGGGGGCACCTTGTACATTTGCATGGTTATTCACACCCACTTTGTGATCCTTGGCATCTCAGTCACAAACGAAAGGGGCATATCGAGATTTAAACATGTCATTGAAAGGTTCAATGAATCTCAATGAAATCTAGGAATTCTCAATACATTTAAAACTTAAAGCTTATGCTTTTCATGGTGAAGAATTAGTGAATCGTCATTCACTTACCTCCAAATTATTTGCATGTTGGATTACGGCATCCCTTTTCTAATGTGTAAATAATGTTGTTGGGTCCTAGCCCTAATTTTTCATTTTGGGTGTTAATTAGGGACTTAATCTAATCAAACTTTGTTCTTTCTATTTGTAGATGTCTAACGCAAACAACGCAGCTGCTAGCTCATTTCCTCTAATGAGCCTTTGTCAAAAAGTGACATTCGATGGAACGAACTTTAGCGAATGGATAAGATACATTCGCACAATCGCGCGTTACGAGGACAAAGAGTATGTTCTCGATGAGAAGCTCGAGAAGATCAATCCAGAAACTGCTACTCCTGAAGAAATGGCTGTCTTTGAGAACCATGAGCGTGATGCAACGAAGGTCCATTGCATCATGATAGCCACAATGAACTCAGAATTCCAAAAGTCCTATGAGGACATGTATCCTTATGAGATGCATCTAGACTTGATGGAGAGGTATCACCAAAGCGCGAGGCAAGAGCACTATGAAATCATAACGAATATGATTACTGCTAAAATGGGAAGTGGAGAGTCTCTTACTGTGCACTTGCAAAAGATGCAAAGGTATGTTGATCGTCTTCGCAAGTTGAATGTCAACTTTGGGGAAGATTTGGCTATCGACATTGTTCTTCACTCCTTGCCCTCATGCTACAACCAATTTAGGATGACCTACCATATGAACAAGGAAGAGGTCACCCTAAGCAAACTCCAAGGGCTCCTGAGGACTGCTGAGAGCAACCTCAAGGACAAGTCTGTTGCACCAACTACCAATCCACCCGTTGCTCCTGTTTTGGCTATTGGACAGGGAAGGGGCAAGAAGAGGAAGGCTTTTTCAAAGAACCACCACAAAGGAAAGTCCTAAAATGGTTCTTCTTCTAGTGGGACCAAGGTTGATCCTGCTAAGCCCAACCCAAACCCAAAGGATGCAGAGTGCCACCGTTGCCACAAAATAGGGCATTGGAAGAGAAGCTGCCCGGAATATCTGCAAGCCATCAAGGATGGGAAGATCAAGCCATCTTTCGCAGGTATTTACACAATTAAATCTAATGATTCATCTCATGCTATTTCTTGGGTTCTTGATACAGGGTGTGGTTACCACATTTGTTCTGATTTGCAGGGACTAGGAAGAAATAGGGATGTGGAGCTTGGAAGAATAAATCTGATCATGGGAAACAGAAGAACGTTGCCTGTCACCAAGATTGGAGTGTATTCTTTAGAGCTTAGGAATGGTTTGAATTTAGAATTAAATAATTGTTGCTACTCGCCAGATATGGCAAGAAACATCATTTCTTTTCATGGTTTATTTAGACAAAGATTTAGATATTCGTTTAATAATGAGAATGGTTCGATTTATGCTTATCTAAATGGTGTTTTATATTTTGAAGCAATGCCTTGTAATGGAATTTATGAAACTGTTATGGTTGTAAATAACCTAGGAAATGATGTGTTGTGTATGGATTCTTCCAATGGTATGGATAAAGCATCCTTGTGGCATTGTCGTCTTGGACATGTCAACAAGAAGCGCATAGCCCAACTCCAAAAGGATGGAGTGTTGGAGTCATTCGACCTTAGGGAAGATGACACGTGCGAATCTTGTTTACTTGGAAAGATGACCAAGTCACCCTTCACTGGCACTTGTGCAAGGGGTGAGGGTTTATTGGATCTCATACATACAGATGTATGTGGACCCTTTAGATCCACCACAAGGGATGCAAATCGCTTCTATGTGACTTTCACAGATGATTATAGCAGATATGGGTATATCTACTTAATCAAGCACAAGTCAGAAACTTTTGAAAAGTTCAAAGAGTTTAAACAAGAAGTGGAGAATCAATTGGGCAGGAAAATCAAGATGCTTCGATCTGATCGAGGTGGAGAGTACCTAAGTCTTGAATTCCACGACTACCTCAAGGAATGTGGAATAGTTTCACAATTGACGCCACCTAGGACACCACAATTGAATGGTGTAGCTGAGAGGCGTAATCGAACTTTGCTAGACATGGTTCGTTCCATGATGAGTCGTGCTTCACTACCTATCTCATTCTGGGGGTATGCCTTAGAGACTGCCGCCCATATCCTTAATTTAGTGCCCACAAAGAAGGTTGCCAAAACACCTCACGAGATGTGGACAGGGAAAGCTCCCTCGTTGGCACATATCAAGGTTTGGGGCTGTGAAGTTTTCGTAAGACGAGAAACTCACGACAAGCTCGAACCTCGTAGTGAGCGATGTATATTCATCGGCTACCCACAGAAATCCTTTGGATATCTCTTCTATAGGCCGGGTGACAATGTTGTCTTCATTGCAAGGAGAGGGGTTTTCCGAGAGCGAGAACTCATAAGCCAAGGAGACAGTGGGAGGCAAGTCGATCTTGAAGAGATTCAAGAATCTAGCGATGAAGGAACCTCTAACACTGGCGCTCAACCCGAGGAGGAAACTCCAGTTGAACCAATTGACGAGTCCTTACCTCTTAGACGTTCCGAAAGAGTTAGAGTTCAACCCCAGTTTTATGGTTTTCATATTACTACCGAAGGGGACACGTATATTAGTGATGGTACACTAATAAATCTAGATGAACCTAATAGCTATGAGGAAGCCATGGCAGGCCCAGAGTCTGTGAAATGGAAAGAGGCGATGGACAGCGAGATCCAGTCCATGTATGACAACCAAGTTTGGAATTTGGTTGACAATGTACCAGGTCGTAAGACGGTCGGGTGCAAGTGGATCTTCAAGAAGAAGACCGACGTGGATGGAAACGTGCACACTTATAAGGCGCGATTGGTTGCGAAAGGTTTCACTCAAACTCCTGGAATTGACTACGACGAAACCTTCTCGCCAGTTGCGAAGATAAAGTCTATCAGGGTGATGCTGGCCATTGCTGCATTTCATGACTATGAAATATGGCAAATGGATGTCAAAACCGCTTTCCTTAATGGGAAGTTGGCTGAGGATGTTTACATGGCTCAGCCAGAGGGTTTTGTCAATGCAAAGCATCCCAATAGAGTGTGTAAGCTTGAGAAGTCCATTTATGGGCTTAAGCAAGCGTCTCGCAGATGGAATCTTTGCTTCGATGAGAAAGTCAAAGAGTTTGGATTTGTACGAAGTGAAGATGAATCATGTGTATATGTCAAGGCCAGTGGGAGTATAGTTAGCTTTCTCGTTTTGTATGTCGATGACATACTGCTCATAGGAAACAACGTCCCGACTCTGCAGGAGGTTAAGTCCTGGCTCGGGAAGTGTTTCGTTATGAAGGACCTCGGAGAGGCTTCCTATATTTTAGGAATAAGGATAGTGAGAGAACGAAGTAAGAGACTAATAGGACTTAGTCAGAATACTTACTTGGATAAGGTACTAAAACGTTTTAGTATGGAAAACTCGAAAAAGGGAGAACTACCGATACAGAGTAATGCCAAATTGAGTAAGACTCAAAGCCCGAGTACAGAAGCCGAGATAGCTGAGATGAGCCGAATACCCTATGCTTCCGCAGTTGGCTCAATCATGTACGCTATGACTTGTACTCGCCCTGATGTGGCCTTTGCTTTGAGCATGGTCAGTAGATATCAGGGGAACCCAGGTAGAGCTCATTGGATTGCAGTCAAGAATATACTTAAGTACCTTCGGAGGACCAAGGAATGGTTTTTAGTCCTCGGAGGGAGTGATGACTTAAAGGTACGAGGGTATAGTGACGCCAGCTTTCAGACCGACAGGGACAACTACCGTTCGCAGTCGAGCTGGGTCTTTACCCTTAATGGGGGAGCGGTGACTTGGAAAAGTTCCAAGCAAGAAACAGTAGCTGATTCAACGTGCGAATCAGAGTACATTGCTGCGAGCGAAGCGTCAAAGGAGGCTATGTGGTTGAAGAACTTCATTGGTGATCTTGGAGTTGTGCCTACCATAAAGGAGCCTATGGAAATTTTCTGTGATAATGAAGGAGCGGTTGCCTTGACCAAGGAACCGAGGGATCATGGTAGATCTCGACATATCGACAAAAAATATCATTTTATTAGACATCGAGTAGAAGAAGGACACCTCATGGTAAAAAGGGTATCGTCAGAGGATAACCCAGCAGATCCGCTTACAAAAGGACTTAGCAGGGTTAAGCATTTGCAGCACGCTAGGAGCATTGGGCTAAAGGACGATATTAGTTTAGATTAGATAGTTTGGAAACGTGTAATAGATAAATGTAATTGACATTTGATGATTAAATAAAGGAGTATTATTTATAAGTAAAGCTACTGTCTTATGTTAATTGTTTAACTATTGTTTCATTTTGCATGTTTTGACTTCCTGAGTAATTAATTATTTGATAATAATCGAATTATTCGAATAGTCCACAGTCGTTCATATGTTGGAAGTAGGTATGAATGAAGACTGTCATGAATTGGTGTGTAGATTGTCTAAAGTGTATTAGAGATTGCAAAGGTTTGCTGCAACGTTCATGAGTGCTTATGAACTTGATTTGAGCATTGGAATAAACCCGCACTTGTTGGAATCACTTCATGGAATTTATCACGAGTGATCACAAGATGGTAATATCATATAGTCTTAAAACCTAGATATATGGTTTATTGTTTGTTAATTGGTTGTGCATTGATAATACGCAAACGCATCAGTAACTTGATGTTATAAAACGTATTGTTGTGTGTAATTTGATTAGTGGATAATAAATGCATATAAGTCGAAGTTTATCTGTTCCTTTTATCCTAAGAGGGTAAAAGCGATATCAGGGCCCCTCGATGATTTGATTTGACTTATGTGTCGGGCCCGGTCAAAACTAAATTGATGTGTTCGATTAAGTTCTATGTCAAATGAATCTGAGATCGAGAAACAAATTGCAGGACAATAAGTATGACCATGTTCCATGTAATTGTCCGCACGATATCTAGAACATAGGATTATACGATCCCTTATCTAAAGGACAGGATACTGATAAGATCAGAGTTGACAGCGTCTTTGAGAGCTACGATTGCTAATCGGATTGTGTTTGCATATATAGTTACTAGACTTATCCAAGTGGGAGACTGTTAGATTAGTGTCTAAGGCTGTAACTATATTTGGTAAGTACTTGACCCGGTTATGCATGGTCCTTTTGGGTTGCCTTCACCATAGCAACTTGACAGGATGATTTGTTAAGAGAGAAGAGATATTATTAATATATTATGAGAATAATATATATTTAAGGAATAATAATATTATTTGATTAATATGAGTCATATATTAATTGAGAATTAATTTGGTGACTTAAAGAGGTTAATTGAATAAAGGGCATAAACTGTCAAATATGTGATAGTTGTATTTTGGGCTATGTATCCTTATGGATATGAGGGTGGACGAATTTTAGGGTTTGGATACCATAAAATCGTCCAAGCCTACTATCTAGAAGGATCTTGGATTGCTTAGGGCCTAAGTCATTCAATTAGGGTTAAAGGTGAAACCCTAGTAGCTCATAGTATAAAATAGATCCCTTGGGGTGGGGAAACTAGTACTCTTGCAAGGCAAGAAACCCTAGGGCCGATTTCTCTCCCTCCTATCTCTCTCAAGATCATCTTCTTGCTAGTTGGTGTTTGTAAGCCATTAGAGGAGTGACAATTGTGACTCTAAGCTCCAAGAAGAAGAAGTATCAAGCAAGTAATTCAAGGTATTCTTCCAGATCTGATTTCATATGATTAGATTCAATATATTACATTAGATCTAGTATTGCAAGTCTTGGATTCAATGCATGTTCAATTAGAGAAACCTAGATCCAAGCAATTAGGGTTTGCATGTGCACATAGGAAAGTTCTTATGGCTCAAACCCATCATCCTAATCATAGTAAACCATGAGCCGACATTGGTTCCTTTGACCCGCCGAGCACAGTGAGGAAACTCACCTCAAGCTACTGAATGTCTCAGATAAATGCCCGGACCGCTGATCCAGAAAATCTTCACGCTAACCAATCAAATAAACCCAAATAATAAGTTGGGTCATGAACCAAAACCATGAATCTCTTTCAATTGTCTCATTCTCAGGGTAAAAGACCATTTTACCCTTTCCTCACTTGGCCCAACAACCAAAGTCCATCCCATTAGCTCCAAAGCCCAATATAGCCCAAAATCCTAAATGGCACCCAAAGCCCATTATAGGCCCAATCCAAGAAGGTCTAATGCCAAACAATAGCCCAAAGGTCAAAAAACTAATGGCCCAACAAGGTCCAAAACCTAAAAGTCCAAATATGGCCCAAAACACAAAAGTCAACAAAAGTCAAATTGTTGAGTACGCCCAGCGTACTCCCACCGGGGCCAGTACGCACTACATACGAGGTGGGTACGCCCAACATACTGTTGGATTAGTGTATAATCCCGTAACCATATTTGGTAAGTACTTGACCCGGTTGTGCATGGTCCTTTTGGGTTGCCTTCACCAAAGCAACTTGATTGGAGAAATAATAGAGAAAGAGGTTATTATGGTTTATTAATATATTATAAGAATAATATATTAAAAGAGAAATCATATTTGTTTAGTTAATATTGTTTAAGAATTAATTAAGAATTAATTTTGTGATCAAAAGAAATTAACTAAACTAGAGGGACTGAAATGCAATTATGTGATAGTTGGAAAGTAGGGCAAAGGATGCCCTAGGGATAGGGTGGACGAATTCAAGGGGATAAGGCCCTAGAATTCGCCCAAGGATATGACTTCTAGAATTATCCTTGGGCTGCTTGGTGGCTAAGCAACCAGATAAGGATAAGGACTGAAACCCTAATCCCTACAGCTATATAAAGACCCCCTGGCTTAGGAAAATCGGCCACTTGATTATTAGAAGTCCTAGAGCCGATTTTCTACCTCTCCCCTCTCTCTATTGCCTCTCCATTGCTCTTGGTGTTTGTGAGCCATTAGAGGTACTACACTTGTGGTACTTGCTTTCAAGACAAGAAGATTGAAGATTTGAGTTGTTATTACAATATAACAACAAGAGGTATGTAAACCTTTCTCCTTTGTAAATTTCGAAATTACTAGGAGCATGCTAGGGTTCTTCATGTGTTCATAATGTTGTGTATGTAATAGCAAAACATAGATCCAATTCTAGGGTTGCATGCACACATAGGATTGTTTGTATAAAACCCATCAGTGGTATCAGAGCCATTGGTTTTGTTGTTTTCTATTAGTTTATACAAAACTATGAATTGGACAATTAGGGTTTATGGCCAGTAAACCCTAGGAGGCAAGATTTCGAAATTAGGGTTCTTGAACCCTAAATTTCGAAAATTGATAAGGGTTTTTCAAACCCTTTCCTTAGCCCCCAAGATTTCGAAATCTAGGGTTTGCAAACCCTAGGGTTTCGATTTTAGCCTCCTCCCCAAGATAAGATCCTAAATTTTAGGGATTAGGATAATCTCTTATCTTGTAATTATCTTTTAATTGTTTAAAATATGGTAATTAAAGATTTTGAATTATCCCATCCCATATTTTCGATTTTAGGGGATTTAAGGGATTAGGATAAATTATTGTTTAATTTAACAGATAATCCTTTAAGATTTGATAATTAAAATAAATTGTTTATTTCAAGGATAATTGTTAAATCAAGAGAGTTTTAATATTTAAAATTTTTAAATTAAAAGGTTTAAAATTCGAAAATTTTAAATTGAAATTAAAACCCTAGTATTTTAAAATGTTTAAAATACACCCTATACTGTTATAATATTACAAGATTAATATATATATATATATATATATATGTGTGTGTGTGTGTGTGTGTATGTATAACTTAAAATGCTAGTCTTACCGTTAGTAGGCCTCATTCACGAAGCCAATATATAAGGGGGGTATAAGGTTATGGCCTATAAAATGGTCGTTTAATGGGTGTCCACTCTCACCCACCGCTTCCTTGATTGGTGGAGGGTCGTTAGCCGAACGGGTAGGATAGGGCTAACCTTTCCTCATTAAAAGTATAATGAACTATAAAAGTAACTAAATGTTTTTACAAACAAATTCTCAATCTTAGTTATTTTAGGAAAAGTGAATTGGTGCAATTCCATGAAATTACACTTTGCACCCTTGCTAAGACGTTAGTGGAGCGCGTGTGGTTAACCGGCACACTAATTGGATTCTAAGCATAGGTGGCAAAGGGTGACTCATTGTTTGTCATAGTTCGATGGAGCGTGTGTGGCTAACCAGAACATCGAATAGGTGACTGTAACAATGAGGGCACCATGTACATTTGCATGGTTATTCACACCCACTTTGTGATCCTCGGCATCCCAGTCACAAACTAGAGGGGCACATCGAGATTTAAACATGCCATTGAAAAGTTCAATGAATCTCAAAAGATCTAGGAGTTTTCAATACATTTAAAACTTAGCTTTAATTTGTTTTTTCATGGTGGAGAATTAGTGAATCGTCATTCACTTACCTTCAAATTATTTACCGGTTAGATTACGGCATCCGTCTTCTAATTTGTAAATAATGTTGTTGGATCCTAGCCCTAATTTCTCATTTGGGTGTTTAATTGGGGATTCATTTCTAATCAAACTTTGTTCTTTTTCCTTTTCAGATGTCGACCAACAACAACAACAACGCTTCTGGTTCAAACTCCTCTGGCACATTCTCACTCATGAACTTGTGTGGGAGAGTGATCTTCGATGAGACCAATTTCAACAATTGGATCCGCAACATTCGCATGACCACTCTCTACGAGGACAAAGAGTATGTCCTTAATGAGAAGCTAAAGGAGATTGACATCAACACTGCCACTGCTGAAGAGATCGCGACCTTTGAGGCCCACGAGCGTGATGCCATGAAAGTCCATTGCATCATGCTAGCGACTATGAGTGCAGAACTCCAGAAGTCCTATGAGGACATGTACCCCCTATGAAATGCATCAGGACCTGCTGGACCGGTACCACCAAAGCGCAAGGCAGGAAAGGTACGAGATCATCACTTCGATGATCACTACCAAAATGAGTGATGGAGAGTCCCTCACTGCCCATCTGCAAAAGATGCAGAGATATGTCGATCGCCTACTAAAGCTAAATGTTAACTTTGATGAAGAGCTGGCAGTTGACATCATCCTTCACTCCTTGCCTCCCTGCTATAGTCAGTTTTCGCATGACCTACCACATGAACAAGGAGGAGGTCTGTTTGTGCAAGCTTCATGGTTTGTTGAGGACTGCTGTGAGCAACCTCAAGGACAAATCTGTTGCGCCAACTCCAACTCCCACTGCTGCCCCTGTCTTGGCAATAGGACAAGGGAAGGGTAAGAAGAGGAAGGCTCCCTCAAAGAGCCACCACAAGGGAAAGTCCCAAGATGGTACCTCTTCTAGTGGAACCAAAGTTGGTTCTACTAAACCCAAACCTAACCCTAAGGAGGCAGAGTGCCACTACTGCCACAAGATAGGGCATTGGAAGAGAAACTGCCCAGAATATTTGCAGGCCATCAAGGATGGGAAGATCAAGCCATCTTTCGCAGGTATTTACACAATTAAATATAATAGTCTATCACATGCTACTTCTTGGGTTCTTGATACAAGATGTGGTTTTCACATATGTTCTGATTTGCAGGGACTAAAAAGAAATAGGGATGTGGAGCATGGAAGGATGAATCTGATCATGGGAAACAGAAGATCGTCGCCTGTGACCAAGATTGGAGTTTATTCCTTAGTGCTTAGTAATGGATTAGGTTTAGATTTGAACAATTGTTGCTATTCGCCAAATATGGCAAGAAACATCATTTCATTTCATGGTTTATATAGACAAGGTTTTAGATATTCATTTGATAATGAAAAGGGTTCTATTTATGCTTATTTTAATAATGTTTTATATTTTGAAGCATTGCCTTGTAATGAAATATATGAAACTGTGATAGTTGTAGATAACTTAGGAAATGATGTATTGTGTGTGGATTCTTCCAATAGTATGGATAAAGCATGCTTGTGGCATTTTCGTCTTGGACATGTCAACAAGAAATGCATAGCCCAACTCCAAAAGGATGAAGTGTTGGAGTCATTCGACCTTAGGGACGATGACGTATGCCAGTCTTGTTTACTTGGAAAGATGACCAAGTCACCCTTCACTGGCACCTGTGCGAGGGGTGAGGGTTTAATGGATCTCATACATACAGATGTATGTGGACCCTTTAGATCCACCACAAGGGATGCAAGCCGCTTCTATGTGACTTTTACCGACGATTATAGCAGATATGGGTATATCTACTTAATCAGGCATAAGTCAGAAACCTTTGAAAAGTTCAAAGTGTTCAAGCAAGAAGTGGAGAATCAATTGGGCAGGAAAATCAAGATGCTTCGATTTGATCGAGGAGGAGAGTACCTAAGTCTTGAATTCCACGACTACCTCAAGGAATGCGGAATTGTTTCGCAATTGACGCCACCTAGGACACCGCAGTTGAATGGTGTAGCTGAGAGGCGTAATCGAACCTTGCTAGACATGGTTCGTTCCATGATGAGTCGTGCTTCACTACCTATCTCATTATGGGGGTATGCCTTAGAGACTGCCGCCCATATCCTTAACTTAGTCCCTACGAAAAAGGTTGCCAAAACACCTCACGAGATGTGGACAGGGAAGGCTCCCTCGTTGGCACATATCAAGGTTTGGGGTTGCGAGGCTTTCGTACGACGAGAGACTCATGACAAGCTCGAACCTCGTAGTGAGCGATGTATTTTCATTGGCTACCCGCAGAAATCCTTTGGATATCTCTTCTATAGACCGAGTGACAATGTTGTCTTCGTTGCGAGGAGAGGGGTTTTCCGAGAGCGAGAACTCATAAGCCAAGGAGACAGTGGGAGGAAAATCGATCTTGAAGAGCTTCAAGAGTCGAGCGATGAAGGAACCTCTAACACTGGCGCTCAACCCGAGGAGGAAACTCCGGTTGAACCAATTGACGAGTCCTTACCTCTTAGACGTTCCGAAAGGGTTAGTGTTCCACCCCAGTTTTATGGTTTTCATATTACTATGGAAGGGGATACGTTCATTAGTGATAGTACACTAGTGAATCTGGACGAACCTAACAGCTATAAGGAAGCCATGGCAGGCCCGGAGTCTGCGAAATGGAAAGAGGCTATGGACAGCGAGATTCAGTCCATGTATGACAACCAAGTTTGGAATTTGGTTGACAATGTACCTGGTCGTAAGACGGTCGGGTGCAAATGGATCTTCAAGAAGAAGACCGACATGGATGGAAACGTGCACACTTATAAGGCGCGATTGGTTGCGAAGGGTTTCACTCAAACTCCTGGAGTTGACTATGATGAAACCTTCTCACCAGTTGCGAAGATAAAGTCTATCAGGGTGATGCTGGCCATTATTGCATTTCATGACTATGAAATATGGCAGATGGATGTCAAAACCGCTTTCCTTAATGGGAAGTTGGATGAGGATGTTTACATGGCTCAGCCAGAGGGTTTTGTCAATGCGAAGCATCCCAATAGAGTGTGTAAGCTTGAGAAGTCCATTTATGGACTTAAGCAAGCGTCTTGCAGATGGAATCTTTGTTTTGATGAGAAGGTCAAAGAGTTTGGTTTTCTGCAAAGAGAGGATGAATCATGTGTATATGTCAAAGCCAGTGGGAGTATAGTTAGCTTTCTCGTATTGTATGTCGATGACATACTACTCATAGGAAATGACATCCCGACACTGCAGGAAGTTAAGTCCTGGCTCGGGAAGTGCTTCGCTATGAAGGATCTCGGAGAAGCTGCCTATATTTTGGGAATACGGATAGTGAGTTACAGAAGTAAGAGACGAATAGGACTTAGTCAGAATACTTACTTGGACAAGGTACTAAAGCGTTTTAGTATGGAGAATTCAAAGAAAGGGGAACTACCAATCCAAAGTAATGCCAAGTTGAGTAAGACTCAAAGTCCGAGCACCGAAGTCAAAATAGCATAAATGATCCGAGTACCATACGCTTCTGCAGTTGGCTTGATTATGTATGCTATGACTTGTATTCTCCCTGATGTGGACTTCGCTTTGAGCATGGTCAGCATATATCAAGGGAACCCTGGCAAAGCACATTGGATCGTTGTCAAGAATATTCTTAAGTACCTTCGGAGGACCAAGGAATGGTTTCTAGTCCCCGGTGGGAGTGATGACTTAAAGGTACGAGGGTATAGTGACACCAGTTTTCAGACCGACAGGGACAACTACCGTTCGCAGTCGGGCTGGGTCTTTACCCTCAATGGAGGAGCAGTGACTTGGAAAAGTTCCAAACAGGAAACCGTAGCTGATTCAACGTGCGAATCAGAGTATATAGCGGCGAGCGAAGCGTCAAAGGAGGCGATATGGTTGAAGAACTTCATTGGAAACCTTGGAGTTGTGCCAGCCATACGAGAGCCTATGGAAATTTTCTGTGATAATGAAGGAGCGGTTGCCTTGACCAAGGAACCAAGGGATCATGGTAGATCTCGACATATCGACAGAAAATATCATTTTATTCGACATCGGGTGGAAGAAGGATTCCTCGTAGTAAAGAGGGTATCGTCGGAGGATAACCCAGCAGATCCCCTTACGAAGGGACTGAGTAGGGTTAAGCACTTGCAGCACGCTAGGAGCATAGGGCTGAAGGACGATATTAGTTTAGATTAGATAGTTTAGAAACATGTAATAGATAAATGTAATTGACATTTGATGATTAAATAAAAGGGTATTATTTATAAGTAATGTTATTGTCTTATGTTAATTGTTTACCTGTTGTTTCATTTTGCATGTTTTGACTTCCTGAATAAAAGGATTATTCAAACGATCCACAGTCGTTCATATGTTGGAAGTAGGTATGAATGAAGACTATCATGAATTGGTGTATAGATTGTCTAAAGTGTGTTAGACATAGCAAAAGTTTGCTACAGCGTTCATGAGTGCTTATGAACAAGTTTTGAGCATTGGAATCACTTCATGGAATTCATCACGAGTGATCGCAAGACGATAATATCATATGGTCTTAAAACCTAGATATATGGTTTATTGTTTGCTGGTTGGTTGTGCATTAATAATGCGTAAACGCATCAGTAACTTGATGTTATAAAACGCATTGTTGTGTATGATTTGATTAGTGAAGAGTAAATGCATATAAGTCGAAGTTTATCTGTTCCTTTTATCCTAAGAGGGTAAAAGCGATATCAGGGCCCCTCGATGATTTGATTTGACTTATGTGTCGGGCCCGGTCAGGACTAAATTGATGTGTTCAATTAAGTTCTATGTCAAATGAATTTGAGATCGAGAAACAAACTGATGGACAATAAGTATGACTATGTTCCATGTGATTGTCCACATGATATCTAGAACAGAGGATCATCCGATCCCTTATCTAAATGGCAGGTTACTGATAGGATCAGAGTTAGACAGCGTCTTTGAGAGCTACGATTGCTAATCGGATTCTACTTGCATTTATGGTTACTAGACTTATCCAAGTGGGAGACTGTTGGATTAGTGTCTAAGCCCGTAACCATATTTGGTAAGTACTTGACCCGATTGTGCATGGTCCTTTTGGGTTGCCTTCACCAAAGCAACTTGATTGGAGAAATAATAGAGAAAGAGGTTATTATGGTTTATTAATATATTATAAGAATAATATATTAAAAGAGAAATCATATTTGTTTAGTTAATATTGTTCAAGAATTAATTAAGAATTAATTTTGTGATCAAAAGAAATTAACTAAACTAGGGGGACTGAAATGTAATTATGTGATAGTTGGAAGTAGGGCAAAGGATGCCCTAGGGATAGGGTGGATGTATTCAAGGGGATAAGGCCCTATAATTCGTCCAAGGATAGGGCTTCTAGAATTATCCTTGGGCTGCTTGGTGGCTAAGCAACCAGATAAGGATAAGGACTGAAACCCTAATCCCTACAGCTATATAAAGACCCCCTGGCTTAGGAAAACCGGCCACTAGATTATTAGAAGTCCTAGAGCCGATTTTCTACCTCTCCCCTCTCTCTCTCTTACCTCTCCATTGCTCTTGGTGTTTGTGAGCCATTAGAGGTACTACACTTGTGGTACTTGCTTTCAAGACAAGAAGATTGAAGAATTGAGTTGTTATTACAATATAACAACAAGAGGTATGTAAACCTTTCTCCATTGTAAATTTCGAAATTACTAGGAGCATGCTAGGGTTCTTCATGTGTTCATAATGTTGTGTATCTAATAGCAAAACATAGATCCAATTCTAGGGTTGCATGCACACATAGGATTGTTTGTATAAAACCCATCACATACTCCACATGTAACCAACCCCTTCCATTAAGCATTTAATCGATTAAGCCACTAAGCCAAACTCTCAGATCTTATCCCAAATAGTGTCTTGACACGTAAAGTTGGCAACTTTACATTCTTTTATGACTTAATGGGGCCGAAAATTTAAAAGGAACCATAAGAGTAACTCTAACTCATGCATGGGCCATAATGATTCATCAAGATTGCATTTTTATGAATAAGGGGCCTCAAAAATGCCAAGATCTACCATTCCTAGCTTTTGGAGTAGCTCATACTCTCAAGCATGGATTAAAGGACCATAAAAAGCATAAAACAATCCCTAAGCTAGATATTATCATAAGGAATCATCAAGTCAGGATCTTTATATCTCAAATAGCTTGCAAAGCTGATGAAGATTCTGGATCTTCAAGCTCCAAGTCCACCAAAGCTTCACCACCAAGCTTCCCTTCATTCAAAGGATACAAAAACACCTCCGAAATCACAACAAGGCTCACAAACACTCAAATGGGGGCAAGGGTTTCGTTCTTTGGGTTTTAAGAGATGAAGGTTGGTCATAAGAAACCCCAAAGACAACTTAAGGTGTTTAAATATGGCATAGACCCTAAAATTTAGGGTTTTGCCCATGTTGGACGTACGCCCCTCGTAGCTATACGTATGTCACATGTATGTTGAAGCCTCCTCGATCCGGATGTCGAGCCAGTACGCCTGGCGTACTTATAGCGTACGCCCCGTGTAACACCCGCAGATTCGGGCTAGTCAATTTAGAGACAATGAGCGTCAAAAATGACTTTTTGATAGAAGATTATTTAGAGTAAATATTCTTAACAAAGTTATAGTATATGTCACAAGGGTTCCATACATATAAAGACGTTGGAATCCGAGTTATAACAAAGAAGTTATGACCTGTCGAAGTTTCGCGACAAAAACGGCACGGCGTTGTGTGACATAAAAAGTGAGCTTGAGATAAAATACTTTTTATCCTTATAGATCTAAAATAAAGGCATAGTATATGTTAAACCGAGAGCATTCATAAAAAGAATGTCCAAATCTGACTTCGTATGAAGAAGTTATGATTTTTCTAAGATTTAGCATAGCAGTGCACAACCCGAAATTTGAATTTTAGACCGATCAATTTTTAGCCGACACAATCTAAAAAAGAATTTAAGATCTCGTTAATAGGAGCTCAACGATATAAAGACAGAAGAAAACGGACGTCAGATGACAAAGTTATGAATTTTTAACGGACTTTACATGTCTAAGCCTGTTAAAATATAACTTTAAAATAAACTCAAAATTAGCCGAAGAAATCTAAAGGAAAGTTGTAGAGTACATCGCCACCTACGCGTGGATATAAATAACATCGAAAACGGAGCTCGTATGCAAAAGTTACGGATTTTAGAAGATAATTAGTTTTTGGAGTAATCTGCGAGTGACACATGGCACAATCCTGACCATTGCTTCCTCCCCACGTCTTACCACCAGATGGTGACACTTGGCACTCAATACGACGAGTTGGAGGCTTAGAACTCGCCGAGTTGGGCCATTTTCCAACCCATAAATAGAGGCGCAAATCTCCTCAATTCTTCACACCTTCACCCTTCTTTCTCTCTTAAACTTCTCTCTAACCCCTCCCAAGCCTTAGTACTTCCCAAGTGCTAAGAGGCGAATCCTGGAGCGCCAGAAGGCTCCGAGAAGAAGAGCTTTCGGCTCGGAAGTTCTGCTCCCGCAGAGCCCGGTTCCTAGCCAAACCTCCTAGTAAGTGAGTTATGCTTACCCGATTTTAAGTATAGCTTATATTTAAGTTCAATATCGTTATTATGAACTTATAAACAATATACACTACTAGAAAAAATACTTTCCTTGACAGACGAATTACGACGTACAACAGTTTTATGACAGACATAAAAATGTCTGTCATTAAAGTTTGTCATATTTCATAAAATATAAATGGTCTATGACGGACAAAACTGTCTGTCATAAATTTATGTCGTATGTTAATTTGTTAAATTTTAAATAAAAAATAAACAATGTGCATTTTAATGTATGAATTGATTTGTTTTTTATGAGTTAATAGGATACGCAAAAAACATTATATATATATATATATATATATATATATATATATATATATATATATATTACTTTAATTCCTAACACAATTAAGAACAGTTTACTTCTTTTGTTTCATATTTTGACACATTACTTTGCTTCTTTCTATAATTTGTCCATGTTTTTCGGTTTTTGATATTTTGATAACCTTATTTTGCTCGGTTGCTATAATGTATCCCTGTTTTATTATGTTTCATATTTTTGACCAAATTACTTTGCTCCCTTGCTATAATTTGTCCCTGTTTTTTAGTTGTTTATATTTTGATCATCTTATTTTGCTCCGTTGCTCCTCTGTTTGTCATGTTACTCGTTTCTCTCTAATCGATACTCATTTTGTATAACCGGATCAAGTGAGGGTGTGTTTTGCTCATTTTATAAATGCAAAATGATTTTAGGGATTTTATAAAAGGAAATCTCATTGAGGGAGTGTATTTGTTTAAAAGACTAAGAAGGTGTTTGGTTAAACTTTTAAAATGACTTTTGACTTTATCTTTTGGAAAAGGTCAAAAAGATGTTTGGTAAAGGGAAAATGACTTTTCCTATAGAGTAATTTGAGTCTTTTTGAAAAGTAACGGTTACCTGACTTTTCCCAACTTTTCACCAGCTAAAAATATTGAATTACCATTATACCCCCCATCTACCATTCATTCACATATTATCGATTCCCTCATTCTCGTTCACTCCGCTCACTCTCTTCTCTCTCGCATCGCATCTCCAGACCTGCAACATCAACCGACGACACCGGCGACCTGCAGCACCGGCGACACCGGCGACCTGCAGCAGCACCGGAGACACTGGCGACCTTCAACACCGGCCTTTCTCCATCTCCGATCAGGTTTTTTTTTTCAGTCGATTTCCAACCTCCTGTCTATTTCCGATTTTCAGTAGCAATGATATGCTGTGAAATTGATGAAATATTTCCCTATTTCTGAAATTGATGAAATATTTCCCGGTTTTCTGAAATTGATGAAATATGAAGCCCGATTTTATGAAATTGATATGCTGTGAAATTGATGAAATATTTCCAGATTGAATTGATATTCCTGTCTATTTCTGATTTTCTAGCATCTCTAATAGTGATGTTCCTCCCGATTTCTGAAATTAATATGCTGTGAAAAAAACAGTTTTGTGATATGCTGTGAAATTAATATGAAGCTGATGATATGCTGTGAATTAACAATCTGTGAACTTGATGAAATATGAATTAACAGTTCTGTGAACTTGATGATATGCTGTGATATTCTATTTTTTTTGTTTTGATTAGAATTTTCATAAATTAATGAAATCATTTAGGAAGGTTAATGAAATTGGTTTGTTGCTTAAGTGTTGATACTATATGTAATTCACAGATAATGGATGAAAACCACACTACAATTGTTGATTGTGAAACATCTTTAAAAATGAAAAAACCAAAATTTGGGTGGGATAATCGTAGCTTCATGGTGTTTGTTGATTCATGCTTGATTGAACAAAAAAAAGGTCATAAACCCGGTACCTCCTTTGATAAATTTGGGTGGGAAAATATACAAAAACGCATTAAGGAGAAAACAGGTTACAACCTTGAAAAAAAACAACTAACAAACAAATGGGAGAACATGAAAAAAGAATGGAAGCTTTATGACCGCTTAATGAGGCTTGAAACCGGACTCGGTGGGACGAGAAGCCTACTAGATGCGTCCCCTGAGTGGTGGGAGGAGAAAATAAAGGTATGATTACTATTCTTTTTAATTATTTTAAGTTATGACTGCATATAGATTGAACATATTTGATTTACAATATCTTTTTGTCTTGCAGTACCAATGTGAATGATTTAGCAATATGTGTTATGCTTTGACATTTATGTGTTATCCTTTGACAATATGTGCTATGCTTTAACATTAAGTTTTATGTTTTGACATTATGTGTTTGACATTATGTATTTGACATTTTATATTATGTGTTATTGTTTGTCTTTTTATGTGTTTATGTCTTTATGTTATGTGTTAATGGTTGACATCTTTTTATTTGTATTATGTAGGATGGATAGTGATGATTCTAATTCATCCAATGATAATGAAGAATGTGAAATGGAAGAGTATATAGAATTTGAAATGTTATGTGGATTAGCTTTGCAAGGGATAATACTCGCTCGTAACTTACGGACGCCATGTCACACTTCAGACCGCACAGGGCACATGTTTATTACTGAAGTACTAAATGGCCATCCTAGACGTTGTTATGAGATGTTTAGACTCAATGTACCGGTTTTTAGACAGTTATGCATAGATCTTGCTACAAATTACGGGCTACAACAAACACGAAAAGTATCTATTGAGGAGTCTGTAGGAATATTCTTGATGACTTTGGCTCATGGGTGTAGCAATAGATTTGTGCAAGAATTTTTTAATCATTCGGGGGAAACGATTCACATGCATTTCCATATAGTTTTGAAAGCCGTGCTAAAACTGAGTGCCGACATCATCAAGCCAGACGCAAACTATAATGATGATGTTCTCGAATATATATTAAATAAGCCTCGGTATTATCCAATGTTCAAGGTATTATCCAATGTTTATTTTCTTGGTAGTCAAACTTTAACAAATAATTTATTTATGATATGTTTTTGAATTTGAAGGATTGCATTGGTGCTATAGATGGGACACACGTCAGGGCCTCGGTTCCACAAAAAGATGAAGTGAAGTACATTGGTCGAAAGGGATATGCAACACAAAATATAATGGTTGTTTGTGATTTTAACATGTGCTTTACATTTGTTTAGGCCGGTTGGGAGGGGACTGCACATGATACAAGAATTTTCAATGAAGCATTACAGAGACCAGATCTTAATTTTCCTTATCCAACGGGTGGTTAGTATTTTTTTTAACACAAGTTTTATGTTTTTACTACTTGTTTGAAACGAATAATAAATGTTTGTTTTATTTACAGATAAATATTACGTTATTGATGTCGGATATCCAAATACAAGAGGGTATCTTGCTCCATACAAAGGCACAAATATTCGTTATCATTTCCCAGATTTTCGACGTGGACACACGGCTGCTATTCGTGAACCTCGTGGACCGAAAGAGAAATTTAACTATCTCCACTCATCATTGCGAAATATCATTGAACGAACTTTTGGAGTGTGGAAAGCTAGGTGGGCGTTATTAAGAGACATGCATGTTAATTACAAGTACAAGAACCAAGTGAGAATTGTGATAGCATCGATAGCGATCCATAACTACATTAGAAAGTTTGGTATGTCCGATGAAGCGTTTAATAGGGCACAACAAGAATCCTACAATCCCGTACGAGGTGATACCTGTAGTGATGTTTACGAAGAAGGTTCAAGTACACGTCGCACGAGCGATGATGATTTATATATGGCAGCGATACGGGATATTATTGCACAAGATATAATCACATTGCGAAGATGAATGTAATATTATCTATGATATTTTTTTATGAATTATTTAGAATTTGTATGAACGTAATTTTAATATTGTTATGGTCTAATCCAAAAAATTAGAAATATTTTAAAAGTCTTCTTATGAATTATTTACAATTTGTATGAACGTAGTAATTTTAATGTCATGGTCTAATCCAAAAAATTAGAAATATTTTAAAAGAAATTTATATTTTATATTTTATATTTTCTAATAAAATGTTTACAAAATTATGATATGTGTTTTAAAAAAAAATTAAATATAAAATAATATATGTAAAGTAGTAAATCAATGTAAATATATAAACATGTCCTTTTTAGTCATTTTACATGTAAAAGTTAAACCAAACACTTTAACTTTTGACTTTTTCCCTTCAAAAACTAATCCAAACACATTTTAAAAAATAATTTTTGTAAAAAGTCGTTTTACAAAAAGTCCTTTTACAAAAAGGACTTTCACATTTAGGGCTTTTAATTGCCCTTGACTTCAACGACCGGGAAAGAAAAGGGGCATACAAACGGACGAGCTTATGAACGATCATAGTGAAGGGGAAAACACGAAGGAAACACGAAAAATGGGAGGGGTTCGATGGTTCTGCAACAATCGGTAGGGTGGCCGTCGTCAGAGGCCGTCGTCGGCGTCTGGCTCGACCGGGGAAGAAAGGAGAGCGAAGGCTCGCAGCGGCTAATCCGGAAGCCCTAAACGATCGCGAAGAGGGAGAAGAGACGAAGGCAGCGAGGCCTTCTCTTTCTCGTCTGGTGATTTCAGACCGATCACACTCGAGTGGCGAGCTCCGGTGGTCGACTAGACCGAAGAAGGACGTGGGCAGAAGCAATGACGCTGCTGTGGGGTTGGCTTACGTATTGAATCCCATTTTCCTAATGCTCCAAACTAATAACTTCTTTTTTGTATATTTGAATTAGGAAATGTCTAGTGATACTCCAACGATCGATCAAATACAAAGGTAAGGTTCTATCGAATGTTCCTACATCCAATAATCTTTTAGTTATGCGTTTACTTCATTTTTTTTTTACTTTTAATTTTCATGAAAATGCTATAAGTAGTTAGTGATATATTGATTAGGTTAAAGGCATATCGAATGATTCACTTGGAGGCTTTATCCTGCTAAAGAATTAGTCTAATAAATATGTCTTGCAAATTATGTCCACTAGGTGTTCGATATAATGCTAAGGTGAGTTACAGACTTACAGCTTAATGTTTTGACTTTTTATTGAATAGGTTGAATATCATTGATCAAATAATTCGACTTTTTAGTGAATTCTATTGTTCTACATTGAATATTATCATTATTTATCTTTTTTTTGTTTAATTGTTTGGTTTTGGCTTATTTTAAAGCTTTTGCACCAAACAAATGATTTCTGATGAGGCCAATATTCTGCTTCTGTACAGGGCCATTCTCATAATAATGATTTTACCTGGGTAGAGTCATCTTGACTATTTTTATTAGTAGGTTTGTCTTATACGCAACTATTCATCTTAGACGATATTTTGCAAAGAAAGTTTTGTGTGAAGCTATGCACTACATGTCGAAGGTTTCATACTCAGGTTGATAAAAATCATTAATTTGTTCTAAGAGCTGCTAGATCTTGCATTCTTAGGGAGGAAACCATAAAGTTAACTTCAATGAAGGCATTCGGATATTCCAGTTTCATCCCTACATGACAATCCTGTAAGTGTTGAGTATTTTGCTTTTTATAAGTATAAAATTATGAACACTTTTCATTGTAAACAGAATGATAGAATCAAATGGTGGCCAATTTATTATGAAGAGAATGAATGGATTAGGAAAGTCCAACTTTCTATCAACAATACAATTGCATCTGATGAAACTACACACCTCAAGGTTTGAAATAATTAAATAAAATTAGTTGTTCACGAATGTTGATTTTTTGTTTTATAATTTATATTAAAATGACAATGTGGGCCTGTGGTGGAAACACTCGCGTGTGATATACTGTTGGAAGCTGCCATGTGAGCACAATGTTTCCATACACGTAACTTGTGGGTGGTTGAACCTTGGAAATGGTTAGTCACAGAGTTTGCTGATTATTATGGAGTCTCAGAATCATACACCAAACTCAGGTACTTCAGTTTTCTTGATTAATAATAATAATGAAACTATAATCTCTTATTTTTACTAAAACTTTATCATATAAAACGTTGTTTACGCATCTTTCACAGTCAAATACTTCTCGAACCTTTACCTTACCATTTAAGTACCTAAAATACACTTTAGTCAACATCAAACTTTATTATAACTGCATGTTTATATAGAATTCACATGAAACATATTTTTGTGCTATGTAGTTGAAGATATGCCCATGTTACATATTAACATAACTGTTACTCTTAACAACACTCAGGAATGTTTCAAGGCATGATGGAGCTCTCATAAGTAAGTTCATTTGACAGCAAAGTTATCATCAATTGGATCAAGCAATCCATGGGAACTTAATATAGCCTCACCAAGTGATGGTTGGCTTTACTGTATCAGGGAAGGACATTCTGGAACAACACAAATTCCTCATTTTGATTGGACAGGGTATATTGTTTGACAAAGCTTCCTATTCTTTTTAACACATTCCTCAGTTTTATCTGAATTATCTTTTTCATATGTCCTTATATTTTTGCAGACCATTAAGGCCTTATCCCATATCAAAAAAACGTGTAATACCTGCAGGAATTGAGCTACCTGATTGGGCAGTTGATGTAAGTCATTAACAATCATGATATGTTTGCAGATGTTTTAAATTCATTAGATGTATTTTTCTAATGATATTAAATGTGTAACTTTGTGAGAAACTCCAAAAATCGAGCCCAATAGTGATCTGCAACATCTTACTAAGGTCAGTGAAAGTTTTGGGAATGATTTCCCAAAACCAGATATTGTCATATCAGGTTTTATTTTGACTTAATGACTTAATGTAAGTAAATCCATTAGTTAATTGATGGACTTGAAGTGTTTTACAATATTTACATATATAATTGTTTAATATTTTATTGCTAATATATTAATTTGTCTCAGTTTTGCAGGGAAGAATGAATATACATATGTCAGAGCTTGCATGATAGGGTGCTTGAAAAATGGGATACTTATGTTATAAACTTTATTTACAAGTGATATGTATTTGACAATTACTTTTTGATGAATTTGGAATGTAATTTTGAATGACACTATAGTTCGTGTAATTTAGACAATAAATTTGTAATTTAGTTTGATTAATATTTGGTAGAATATATATATATATATATATATATATATATATATATATATATATATATAATGTAAAACCATGACATACAAAGTATGTCGTAAAACTATGTCAAAAATCATGCTGTACAGAACATGTCGTAATTTGAAGTCGTAAATGTCTGTCATAATTACAAAATTTTTACGAATTATGACATTCAAAGCCAGTCGTAAATGTATGTCAAAAATGAATGTCATGTATCTATGTCATAATTGTTGGTCATAAAGGTCTGTCGTAAAATTTATGACAGACCAAATGTTTGTCATTTTCTTTTATGACATGGCTTTCAATGACAGACATTTGTCTGTCATGTATAGGCATTTACGACGGACATTGTCTATCAAGAAAAACCCTCTTTTCTAGTAGTGATATATTGTAAAATATAATATACAAAGTGTTATTATAATATCTTTTAACTACTCGCGGTATGGGGAATCTGGTTTGAAGGGCCGCATAGGGTTGTTGGATTTCCGAAGTGCTATAATGCCAAAATGGTCCTGCCCTCCGATGTTTTATGTCTGGCCCCTGTCTGTACATAGTGGTTGAAAAGTATTTTTTAACATTTATAAAAAACATCACTCATAAATAGTCGCTATAATATTAGACTAAAATCTAGTAATAATGATACTAGGTTTCGTCGAAGGAAAAGACGATTGTTATAAGTGAAGCGTTGTCCGAGTTTCGAGTCATCACTTTAACAAGTGAGTGCATAGTTACTTTCATCTTACATATAGATATGAAGTATTTAATATAAATGACATGTTATGTGTGCATATTATATGCGTTCTTGATATCTATGCTGGATGAACCAAATATACATGTTTTATTTGATTTAAATTGTATATGTATTTTATACCTATAAAAATATTGGGTAAAGATGGGTGGATGAATTGATAAGAGATGAAAGATGATATAGATGAACACTGGCAGCTATGGACTTAGTGCCCTGTAGATGAACATTGGCAGCTGCGCCACAACATGTAGATGTTTTTGAACTACGTGTTCACCATATGTACTCTAAAAATCCTCGCAGCTGCGCCTAAAGGATAATATTGGCAGTTGTGCCTAATAGAGAACATCATAATCTTGGCAGCTACGCCTAAAGGATAATATTGGCAGATGTGCCTAATAGATAACATCGGCAACTATGGACTTAGTGTATGTTGGATAAACCCTGACAGCGATGGACTTCATGCCTATTCCTTAAGACAGTCCTTAGTAATGAATGAATGATGAATAAATGATTCTTAGGGTAGATCCTTAAGAATAAAGAAGATAATGGGGATGAGAAGTTGGGTTAATTGTTTAATGATTAAACATAATAATTATATTATTGTGGGTTGACAACCCTATGTACTCACCAAGTTTCCCAACCTGATCCACTCAGTTTATTTGTATCACAGGTACGAAACTACATTACACTGAGAGATTAAAGGAGATGTACATAACTAGTGTAAATGAATGTAAGGTCTGTTTATGCTTATGTTTATGTATTGACGATGACATCCCAAAGTTTTAATATAAACCAAATACATTTCTTTGGAAATGCTTTGATAATATATTTATCATGTTTTCTCAGAACAAATTCCGCAATATTATTCTTTAACAATGAATACTCTGATTTTCAAATAAGCATAAATAAAATTTTTAAAATGACCGTGAATTTGGGGGATGTCACAGTTGGTATCAGAGCATTAGTTTAAGCGAACTAGAATAAGGATTTATTTATAGACTTAAACTTAGAATGCTAAGCGACGATTGTGAGGAGTGTGTCTAATGTATTTTAGGTAGTACACCTAAATAGACACAAGCACTAGCTTATTTAGGGAAGATGCCTAAAATGCTTTTAGGTGCTAAATGATTTGTGATGCTTTATGATGCTATCATTTGATAGGAACTATGGTCTGTTGCCGACCGGATCTGGAAACTTTATGTGTTCAGATTTCTAAACGTTTAATTACGGTATTAGAACCGGCATGTAACTTTTCGAAAAGAAAATGAGATTTATACGTTTATCGTAAATAAAGTTTTCCTATCTAAATTTTCGTCATTGCACATCAAACGTCTGATTTGGTGCATAGATCGACATGGTGGGAACTAGAAGCGAATTTGGAAATGTTAACGCTAATCAGCGGCCTATGATTGAGCGTGCACCAGAAGTAGCGGATGCACCCGAGCCAATCCTTATGGCAGGAATACAAGCAATGATTCAAATGATGTTGGATCGCCAGATGGAAGAGACAAGGCGTATACTTCAACAAAATAGGGATGAACCTATTGTGCCTGTTGAACAGCCTGAACTAAATGAAGGTTAGTCAGAAGAAGGAAACTATAATAGAACTGTTGGCCAAGATGAACCTCCAGTGGTTAGGAAAAATAACCAAGACAAAGGGATTGAAAGAAACGGCTGCAAGTACGAAGACTTCACGACTTGCAAGCCATCAACTTTTACTGGGAGAGAAGATCCAATTTAAGTTATGGACTGGATTTCTGAAATGGAGCTAGCTTTCATAACGTGTGGTTGCAAGGGCAAGCTACAAACCACTTATGCAGTGCGTCAGTTTAGAAGTGGTGCTATTCGCTGGTGGAACACCTTGGGGAAGACCATAAGCCCCAATGAGCCACTACAACTGACATGAGCAGAGTTCTTGGTCCACTTTAAACGCAAGTTCTGCTCAGCCCCAGACATGTTGGAAGTAGAAAATCAGTTTCTGACATTAAAGAAAGGCAACATGTCCACTGACAAGTATACCAATGCCCTCACATACAATATGGAGTTTGCTTTGCGTATCGTCCCTGATGAACTAACGAAAGTCGATAAGTATACGAAGGGACTACCATGGAAGTATGTTGTACCAATACGCCATACACCTACTCTTTAGGCGGCTATCTGGGCTGCTAAGTCTGTCGAGGAGATGATCAAGAGTAGAGCCGCCAACAAGGTTGAAGTAGGAGAGATTAGAGAGTTTTAAGGATCTTCAAGGTCCAAAAAGAAGAGAAAATTCTCGAGGTCTGGAGGAGGAGGAGGTGAAGAAAGATGGTGTGATAAGTGCAAGAATAAACACTTTGGAAAATATGGCGAGGAGGTGACATGTTTCAAGTGTGGAAAGTCTGGGCATTACGCGGATGATTGTACATTCAACAAAAGGGTGTGTTATGGATGTAATGAAGAAGGACACTTCAAGCAAGACTAATCAAATAGGGAAGGAGTTACAAAGCCAAACGTACTGCCAAAGCCAAAGGCAACAACATTCCAGATGATCCTTGACGAAGCAGGTGACAATGCAAAGAATCAGAAGTGAGGAGTTTATATTCGAAGATCAAGATATGAAGTAGCCATGCGGATAGTATCATGTGGTATAGCCTATTAGAGGCATAATATAGGTTGAACTTGAACATCTATCTAATCGTTTCAAGAAATAATATAAAGCTTGGTTATGTTATCCGATATGTTAAATGACTATGTGAAATTCATGTATGGTGACTTGGAGAATTGCGAGACAATACTTGGGACGAGTATGAGTAGGTGTGAAAGGTAGTAGAGGCATATACTACCGGAAGCACATGACTCACACTTGGATCAGGGAAAGTCACAAGGTTACCAAGGCGCTAGTAATTGATTCTGTTTTGTTCATGTATGTTGTTACCATCATTTCGGTAATGACTAAGAAGATGATTGTTATTGCGACACTAGTGGTCATATCAAATTGAGTCAGACTAAGATGAGTATGTTACGTGTTTCAGAGAACCAAGTTCGACGTAACATCTGACTTAAGCCAGAAGATTGAAGTGAAAGATAATCGAAGCGATCAATAGAAGTATCGCGATCGTTGTTAAAGTAAGAGATTGTATCTAGAAGTGCTACATGACATTATAACATGAAGGAAGGAAACTTCCATTTTGTAATCTGACTCAAACAGACCTGAGTCTAAGCATTGCATCATACGATGAGAGGTCATTAGAACATGACCCATCGGTCTGTTACGATAATTGAAGGAAATAACTTATCTTAAGTCTGTTAAGAAGAAGAAGAAGTCTCTAATAAGGATTTATTTTGTAACTCGAAGGTTACAATTGAAAGTCCAACTCGAGAAAGAGAGCGGGTGCAAGATTGAACACTATCTACAGTCAAGAAGTCCAAGAGTTAGATACTCATTCGAATGAACATATAGGTTACGGTTATTACCTAGGATGAAGAGATAACGTATGGAGTCATTTTACAAGCCCTGTTTCGTTGATGATTCCGAGACGTAATCATATTAAGGGGGAGATAACTGTAACGCCCGCAGATTCGGTCAAGTCAATTTAGAGGCAATGAGCATAAAAAAATAACTTTTTGATAGAAGATTATTTAGAATAAATAATCTTAACCAAGCTATAGTATATGTCACAAGAGTTCTGTACATATAAAGAACGCTGGAATCCGAGTTATAACGAAGAAGTTACGACCTGTCGAAGTTTCGCGACATAACCGGCACGACGCTGCGTGACGTAAAAAGTGAGTTTGCGATAAAATACTTTTTAGCCTTAGCGATCTAAACGAAAGTCATAGTATACATTAAACCGAGAGCATGCATAAAAAGGACGTCAAAATCTGACTTTGTATGAATAAGTTATGATTTTTCTAAGATTTAGCATAGCGGTGCACAGTTCGGAATTCGAATTTTAGATCGATCAATTTTTAGCCGACACAATCCAAACTAGAATTGAAGATTCGTTAATAGGAGCTCAACGGTATAAAGACAGATGAAAATGGACGTTGGATGACAAAGTTATGAATTTTTAACGAATTTTACCTGTCTAAGCCTATTAAAATATAACTTTAAAAATAAAATCAAAATTAGCCGACGGAGTCTAAACGCAAGTTGTAAAGTACGTTGCCACCTACGCATGGATATAAAGAACGTCGAAAACGGAGCTCGTATGCAAAAGTTACGGATTTTAGAAGATAATTAGTTTTTGGAGTAATCTGCGAGTGACACATGACACAATCCTGGCCATTGCTTCCTCCCCACGCCTTACCACCAGATGGTGACACTTGGCACTCAATACGACGAGTTGGAGGCTCAGAACTCGCCGAGTTGGGTCATTTTACAACCTATAAATAGAGGCGCAAATCTCCTCAATTCTTCACACCTTCACCCTTCTTTCTCTCTTAAACTTCTCTCTAAACCCCTCCCAAGCCTTAGTACTTCCCAAGTGCTAAGAGGCGAATCCCGGAGCGCCAGAAGGCTCCGAGAAGAAGAGCTTTCGGCTCGGAAGTTCTGCCCCCGCAGAGCCCGGTTCTTAGCCAAATCTCCTAGTAAGTGAGTTATGTTTACCCTACTTTAAGTATAACTTATGTTTAAGTTCAATATCGTTATTATGAACTTATAAACAATATATATTATAAAATATAATATACAAAGTGTTATTATAATATCTTTTAACTACTCGCGGTACGAATAATCTGGTTTGAAAGGCCGCATAGAGTTGTTGGATTTCAGAAGTGTTATAATACCAAAATGGTTCTGCCCTCCGGTGTTTCATGTCTGGCCTCTGTCTGTATATAGTGGTTTGAAAAATATTGTTTAACACTTATAAAACAATATCGCTCGTAAATAGTCACTATAAAACAATAATGAGCTTTTTAAAACCTTATATTTGCATGATTATAATATTAGGGGAGAATTGTTATGATGTTTTTGATAAACAACCATTTCATTGGTCATGGTGTGAATTCTCTTATGTTTCTCACAATATTGATATGCTCTTGTGAATGGGATTCATCGGATGCTTACATTCACTATCCAATCATAAAGAGGTGCGTTGTTAAAAACTATATCATCAATATACAAAACAATTCATTCTTATAGTATTATATATTTGATTTTTCTAATCCAATATTTAGTCGTTTTTTATCATATTGGGAAACAATTTCTAGTCTTTTTCTACTTTTTAAAAATAAAACACCGTCTGTTTGATGCTAAAATAAAACTAAAATAAAAGTAGAATCAGTCCATTCCAACAAATAACACTAGTTTTTCCATCGTTGTTTGTTGTGTTAGCAAGGTGCTGTTTGTTTTTTGAAAAAACCTCTTCAGACCTCTTATTGCTGCGCGTCGCAGCACACGCACATCACTTTTCATCTCGCAGCTGTTTGTTTTTCAAAAGTCTTCGGATTAAAAAACCCCTGCGCGTGCTCTTCTTGGCGCAGCACTTGTTTTGCCTCTTCCTACCTCTTCCAACCTCTTCTTCTTCTTTTTTTCTTGATAAAATATTGATTATATATTATTGAAATCTTATTTCACATTTTTTTTTGTTTATTCTTGTTGAATTTTTTTTTTCTTTTTTTTATATTGAATAATAATAGTTTGTTGATGAAATATCATTATTTTATGCTAAAATATCTTTATTTTTTGTTAAAATATCATTATTTTTTGCTGAAATATCATAAATTATTGCCGAAATGTCATACATTATTAAATTTTCGGTATTAAAAAACTATATTCGGATTATAAAATCAGTTTATTTTAATTTTTTAATATCTGCAGCAGTATGCAGATGTTAAAAAAACAAACACGCTTCTTATTACAGTCTGCAGCCGTTTGGTCCACCTCTTCTACTGCAGAGGGCTGCAGAGGTGGTCCGCAGACTTTATGAATTTTTGCTTCAAAAAAACAAACAACACCTTAGCATATTACTCCTTTGTACATTGCTACCACAAGGAATTGTCCATTATCGAATTAAATTGCCTTAAATACGTTATTGATTTTACTTGCAAAATATCTCATAATATGGTGTTAAATAATCTTATAAACACTAGAGGGGTTACCCGCGCGTTGCGCGGGGCGGAATGTGTTCGTTTTGTGAGACAAATAATGAAGTACATTGCATAAATTAGTATCCAAATTAAAGTATGTTGCTATTATGTGTAATTTTCCATCAATCGGATGAATGGAAATGTAATGATATATCATGCTACCAAAAGAAGTACAATGCTATATTTGAATAGATTTTCAAAAACAATGAAAATACAATCTTATATCCAGGTACTTTTAAATGAAAGTAGAATGCAATCTACAATAAATACAGAAAGAACATCTTCATACTTACCTCATCCCTCACCCGTCTTCTTCGATTTCATTTCCTTGAATGATCAAATCATGCACCTAACATTAGAATTAAAGTAAAATGTTATATGTTTCAATAACACCATTATAAGGTCTCCAAATTCCAATGGGTAGTTTAAGAATTGAAGAGAAAATGTATTATAGACACTCATTTAAACAATATGGCCATCGGTACTAACATGAGGGTACAAAAGAATGAAAGCAAAGTAATCCATTTTAAAAAACAATGAAACCCAGTAATGAGAAACAATCTATTATTATTCCATTTATCAATAACCATGACCACTAATCATCTCATTTCGTAACATGCGAGCTTAACCAAGCAAGGGTAATTTCGTAATTTGGAGAGCAACATCTAGTAGTAACAAATATAAATTAACAAAAGTAAAATATATTAGAGAACACGTCATTTAAGAAGTAATCTGGAAAATTTACCATAAAATAATACAAATCTAAAAAAAAAACAGTATTTCAGTTGAAGAAAACAATGAAGAAACAGTGAACAATATACCTGTTTCTTCAATGGATCCAATCTTCCCCTGTTTAAAAAAAATCAAAAGGTTGAAACCCTCCTAACTTTTCAATAAACCCTAATCCACATGAAACTTTTTATTTGTTCAAATTTGAACATTGGTTCAATGGATTTCTACGAACAGGATGTGGGTTCCAAACAAAAGAGAAATATCAATTCGGTTGGTTTATTATGAAGCTAAAGTTGGTCATGCTATAGCATAATATACTCCTGTTCGAACCGGGGTTTGAAACCAAACTTCTCTTCTATAAAATTACTTAATTGTGTCATTAATTAAAAAAAATGAAAAATAATAAAAAAAATATTAAAAAATTAAAAAAATTAAAAAAGAAGTACCTTGTTGCTGACTGTATGGCGTCAAAGCTGGATTGACGTCTCAGATTAGCTGCAAGGCAATAAAAAAACAGAATTCATGTAAAAAAAACATAATAATTTATATTGTAGTTTTTTATAAGTTTTAACTAACCTTTGTCTTTTCGTTGTGCAGAAACACCTTGAATTGCAGTAAAGATTTCGGGTGTAAATACATAAACACCACGTTTCTGTCAACCACAAAGTAAAAACTCAATTTCTTTTCAAAAGAAACTGGAAACCAAAGTTGAAATCACCATTCCATTAAAATTTCAAATTCTCAAAATGATAAACAGAAATAGGGCATAGGCATAATACCTCATCTGTTTATGAACCACATGTAATGAATCCATTAACAACAGATAAATGAGAAAATCAGAAGAATATTATCATCAAGAGAATATAGTAAATGTAATAACATAGCTTCTCATTAGTATGACCTTTAAAGGTTAACATGCAACTGTTGGCTGTGGTTGATGAACAACCAAATTTGGCTGGTTTATTGAGGTCCCAAAGCTTTAAAGTGTTGTCCGTTGATGCACAAATTAGGGCTCCATGTAGAGTGAAGAGCCTATCCTCAAATTCCACTTCTTTTGTCAAGAAATCGACTCCTACTGTTGCCATGTATTGATTGCTAAACTTCTTGTTCGCATATCTAAAGTTGAACATTAAGGGCAAACAATAATAATCATCCTCAACAATAGATTCCCTGATCTTCAATGATCATATAGATTGATATAAATGTAAAATTACCCAACTATCTCTATAAAAAAAAAAAAAAAAAAAAAAAACTGCTTATATAATTCCCAGATTCCAATACCTGAAGTTGCAATAATCAAATTTAAAACACCTTCTTCAGTTTTTGTATATAAACTTTTCAAGCTCTCAAAAGGAATATTTGGCATAGAAATATAGGTTGTAACTTTTTCCACCGAACCATAAAGTAGAATATGAATACATTCATTGATTAATCATTAATTATTATATAATATAATAGTAACTAATTAATTGTAAATATTAAAATAAAATGTTACTGACCTAAACAGAGAAACCTGAGGTAGGTTTTTCTCCATTGGATCAACCAAATACCTTCTCAACATTCCAGCCCATCCATACCCTGATATCTAACAATAAAATTTAAAATAATAATAATATCATTAATTTCAAATAAAAGTATTTCTTTATTATTATTATAATTTATAAAGACATAATTTCAATTCAAACCTCATAATTGGAGAATAAAACCCACTAAAAGGATTGTATCCTTTTTAAAACTTATCTCCAACCTAAATGAACGACATATATTTGAAATGTAATATAAAAATGCAAAATAACACTAACAGAGAAGGTAAAACCTGGCGTACTGGGTTTGTGGCGGTGGTACCGGTCGTCCTGGTTCCTTTCCAGTAAGTTTTCACTTATTTCCAAGCTTTAATAGATGTATACTGAAAATAAACCAAACAAAACTGTAAAACCTGGCAACAAAAAAAACACGAAGAAATGGGTAAAGTAGCAGACCTTTATTTCTATTTATATAAGGTTCTTTAGCCGAAGCCAGAGCTGCTGTTATTATTTGAATGGAGAAATGAATTGTTAACATTATAACTTTGATCCTTTAGATGGATTAACAACAAAATCAGCATTGAATAAAATTGGTAACACCAATAATGCCTTTACAATAGAATAAACCGTTAACCTTTTATGGATGGATGTTAAGTCTTCATTCAATCACAATTACTGGAAACTGGTCATGACAACCTTTGACACTTAAGATACATCAAACAAATGAGAAAAAAAAAGTACAGATGAAAAAATAAAGACCTTTATGAGTTTTATGAATGCAATAAACAACTGCCAACCTTGGATTACAAATAATCACATAAGAAACAGATACATTCTTATGTGATTGACTCATTTCAAAGCCTTGAAAGGGTAAGTTTTTCATCCGTAAACAAAAGGTTCATGTTCTGCAAAAAAAAAAAAAAAAAAAAAAGACAGATACCCTTTGTTAGAAAAGTGAAAGTTGGATTTCAAGTTAATATAATGATTCTTGAAGTATACATACCACCACCTGGAAGAACAAAGATTAGAAGCTTTGATTGAGTTGAAATGTTCTTAAAGATTTAAACTTTGAATTGAGAAAGATACCTACACCAGGGTGGATGCGATCAATATCAATACTGTCATTCTTAATGCAACAAGTACCTAATTTAATAATCTTAAATACATTCTAAAAAAGGTACATTCTAAAAACAACATTTGACAGCGAAAACTCGATATTACTATCAGTAATTTTAGCTATCAACACTACAATTATGATTTGGGGTTTTACGATTATAGTGGATAAAGAACATAAATGTGATTTTGGAGTCGACTTTGCTTAAGAGTACCTTCCGACACTTCAAGGTTTTTGGTTTTTTAAATCCTGCTTCTGCATAAACATCCAAAATTAATAAAAGCAAATCTTAAAAGAAAGGTGTGAAGGGAGTGATGAACAACCGAGATTCACGAAATCAACAAAAAAAAATGCAAAAATTAAAGAGTTATATAACCGATGTTAGAGCAGGTTAAGATGGAAATACAAATCAACCCTCTATGGAAACCAAACCGTATGAAACACCCTACATCGATCGTAGAACTACATAATGTTAAAGTCGTCGTCATCAGATCAACATGACGATAGCGTTGGATGTGGAAGCTGATGGTGGACATCGAAGCAATCGATTCGAAGCCCTAAACCCAGATGAAACGCGCTGCAAGATCTGTCGCTTCAGTGGCGGAGGAAGACGGCCAGCAGTTGCAGTCGATCCCGACCTTCGATCTTGCAGTCGATCCTTTTCTGGCGCCTCAACCGTGCTGAAGGTCGTGTGTGAAGCAGAGAAGAGAAAATGAAAGGCAACAGAACTGTAGAAAAACGATGATAAGCGGTGGAAAGGCTGAGGCGGTGGATAACTGGGCGAAAGCAAGTTGGTGATAGAAGAGGAGACACTCACACAGAGGGTTGAGGAAGAATAAGATGAGGTGGTGGGTTCCTCGAACAGTGGAATGAGGAAGGATCCAGAATGAAGCATTATAGACTATAGAGGCGGTGAAGCGGTTAACCCAATAAACAGTCTACGGTAACCCGAGGAACAGTACCCTGGTCAGGTATTGTTCCTAACTTTCATTTCCTTAATATATACAAAATGACACACAAACAAAAATGGAGGGACCGAAAATGTAATTTAAGGGACCAAAAGTGGCAAAAATGTCTCAGGTTTACTGTTCTTTTTCTTCACAACTTTAATATATATATAATAATGATATGATTGGCATCATTCACACAATAATACATATTAACAAGGTTATAAAACTCGTTACTCGGTACCTGTTCGGCCGACTACCGAGTAGCGAGTACTCGGAAGTACTCGGATTCGGTAATTCATATAGAAATATTTTTAAGGAAATTATATATGTCAAATCATAAGTTAAAATCAAAAGTTGATTGAAATATATAACAAAATTAGATACATGTGAATACACACAAACAAAATTCGCATAATGGTCTCACTTCGTAAATAATTGCTGAAAATTTAAGATATATATATATATATATATATATATATATATATATATATATATATATATATATATCTAGTATTAATCACATGTGTGTGTTAAATAATAAATCACTAAGTATATTATACATATTAATCACTGAGTTGATCGGATTTTGCAACACTGTTCAGTTTAGTAAGGGGCCGATAGGGGAGTACTCGGGATTCTGCAACTCGCATCGGTAAGGGCCGAGTAGCGAGTACTCGGAAGAGTAATCGGACAACTCGGCGAGTTTTACTGCATGTTAATACAAAATTAAAGGTATGAACATGCCATGCTTTTAATTTGTCTTTCTCTCTCTGCATGGTTTTCTTCGACTTTCCGTAAAATGGCGGAAGTGGTTGAAAATCTGCATTTAGCTTTCATTTATAGTTAACAAACTACTCTTTCAAGTTTAGTTTGTTGGCACACTTGCCCTTACACTTATATTATTGGCAATTAAACTCTCAACTTTCATTTAGACAAACATGGGCCTCAAAATAATATATTTAGTATCATTTAGACAAACATGGGCCTCAAAATAATATATTTAACAACATTAATCGATCAACCAAATCAAACTTTTAAATTCTAACTTCCCACATTTTCATATTAAAATAAATTACCGTATAGAATTCTAAAAGATACACATGCATCATGCATCACCTACATGTTTAGGTACATATTTTCATATAAAAATAAATTACCTTATAGAATTCTAAAAGTTACACATGCATCATGCATCGCCTACATGTTTAGGGACATGAGCATTTGTAATCAAACTCAATCCATTTTTAATTATTTCTCATTTAATTTTAAATCATTTGGTTGACGACTTAAACGCTATGGCATTCATTAAATGGATGAAATTTTTATTGTTAGATTTGGTAGAAATCATCATCACTTTGTACATCATCTTTTTTATTATTATTTTTTTTTTCATAATCTCAACATCTACCATTATCCAACTATTTATCATTCAACCTAATATTGATGTAATATGTTACTTTATAAATGGAAAACATGCCATGCCATAATAAGATCTCAACAACAGCATAAAATATTTTGTACTTATTTTTGTTAACATCAATTATTTTATTTTATGATGTACAAATATATCAAAGGTTTTAATCGTATTAAGACAAGTATCAAACAACGAAAATACAATATAATTGTAGTAAGATAATATCTATATGATACTCACATAATACAATATGATTATAATACAGTCGTCGTTTTTTTCTAGTTAAAAAGTCATGATTTTATCCTTAATAAGCTACGAAGGTGGATTTTTTATGAATATTACCAACTAAAATCCAAGATTACTACCTAAAATCTTAATTGTGTAAATGATTATTAGTTTTTTGACTTCTTTTGTAAATATTTGTTGGGTTTTTTTTTGTTATTTCCTGTTTAAAACTATAAAGATAGTTTTATTTTTTATTTTTATTTTTAATGAACTCAAAATATAAAGACTTGTGTAAGGAGGATTATCTTAATAATTTAATATAAATACTTTTCTAAGGATTTTCTAAAAGCATCTCCAATCCACTCTCATTTTCCATTTGTTCCTCATTCTTCTTCAATCCTCTCCCATTTATTCCCCATTTTGAGGGATATGAATAATATTACACCAAATATGGTGTTATACTATTCATTTCTTCAAAAATGGGATGAACTTTATGTTGTCAGTTTTAGTCTCTCTGTTTATATATTTTTACATTTCTAGTTTATTTTTACCTACTAATTATAATTCAAATGTAATATTTAATACTTATAATATTTTGTTATATATTAAATTATATTAATTAATTATAAATATAAAGTTTGTTTTTTGTTCATCAAATTCCTATAAAAAGTTAAATACATATTGAAATTTTAAAAAACAATAATATATTTTATAAAAGCTTCTAAGTGTTAATAAATATAATCTTATTTATTTAATATTATTGTAATGAGAAAAATATAGATTATATATTTGTTAAAACCAAATTAGTAGAAAGGGTGTGTTTGACAATTTATATAAGTTGGAAGAATGAAATATACTTTTTGGGGTAAAAAACAGAGTAGAGTTGGAAAGAAAACATTATTTACCTCATTTTTTACTCCATTTTTAAACGAAAAAATAAAAATGGATTTGACATGGTCTAATAATATATATTTTTTTCAAATTAAGGGAATGATTACGGTGAAGAATGATTATCAGGGACTATAAGTATCAAAAAAGATACTATAGGTGAAAAAGTGTTTGTCACACATCTGTTTGGGGACTGTTCTTTTAACTTTGAAGAATATATTCATCCATCAAAGGTCAAGGGTATAAGAAGACTTGCGGCAACTTCAAGGAAACACCAGACCCACCTGCAAGTCTTCTCTGCGACCAAGCACCGAATCCACTTTATACGCATTCACAACCTAACAATTCCATCTTCCTTCGATTTTACCTCACAAGGTACTGTTTAATTTTCTGATTTTTATGTTCTCATAGCTATTGAATTTGCTTACAATATCTTGTGTGATCATTCATTGCTGTTTCACATCTGTCGAAATTGGGATACTAATTAGTGCCCATGCTTTTAATCGTGTAACCATCCTTGAATTTCTTGATCACTGATCGTCGTTTATTCAATTGAGAAGTCCGATCCTTTGTTGCGTTTGTTTTATTTATGCTCGGATTCTTACAGTTGCTTATTTCAGTAGTCCAATTTACATCCTTCTTTGATATTTCCCCTTTCAACTTAAAACAAAATCATCGGACTTTACTGTAGGTTTCTTGAGATTTAGCAGACAGTTGAAAACTAGGGTTGAGGGTTTTGAAGAGATCTGATTTAATTCTGGTTTTGGAAGTTGGAGCCATGAGTGATAACATAATGGACAAAGTTAATGCTCTCGGTGAGCGCCTCAAAATTGGTGGATCTGAGGTCAGCCAGAAGATTACCGCAGGCATGAGCTCCATGAGTTTCAAGATGAAGGAGTTCTTTCAAGGTCCTAACCAAGCTGATAATCTTGTTGAGGAAGCAACAGCCGAGTCTCTAGATGAACCTGATTGGGCTACAAATCTTGAACTCTGTGACATGATTAACCATGAAAAAATCAGCAGTATTGACATGATTCGTGCCATAAAGAAAAGAATCATGCTGAAGAACGCTAGGGTTCAGTACTTAACTCTAGTGTTACTCGAGACTGTAGTCAAGAACTGTGAGAAGGCCTTTTCTGAAGTTGCTGCAGAAAGAGTGCTTGATGAAATGGTGAAGATTATTGATGATCCCCAAACTGTTGTCAATAACCGAAACAAAGCTCTAATTTTAATTGAAGCATGGGGAGAGTCTACTGAAGAGCTCCGGTATCTTCCTGTTTATGAAGAAACATACAAGGTATTATGAAACCTTTTTAGCATCTATATGTTCTTATGATTTTGGTTATATTACTATATATATTTATCTATTCATTGATTATGTAACAACAGAGTTTGAAATCAAGAGGAATACGATTCCCTGGACGTGATTCCGAGAGCTTGGCTCCTATATTCACACCCCCTCGTTCCATTCCACCTTCGGAATCATATCCCATTCCTCATCCTCCACAACAGATTCCTCAAGAGATTCCGATTCAAAGCATGTCAGCAGAACAAACAAAAGAAGCCTTTGATGTTGCAAGAAACAGTCTTGAGCTTCTGTCTACTGTTCTATCCTCATCACCTCAACAGGATGCTTTGCAGGTATTGTTACACTTACACTTAATTGATAGATTCATTATAAGACTTTATGTGTTGGGATAAGATTTCTAAGATGTTGTGAATTACAGGATGACTTGACCTCGACACTTGTGCTGCAATGTCGCCAATCACAGCTTACTGTTCAAAGAATGGTGGAGACAGGTGGAGATGATGAGGCGTTGTTGTTTGAGGCTTTGAGTGTGAATGATGAAATCCAGAAGGTTTTGTCAAAGTATGAAGAAATGAAGAAACCTAATGAGGTGCAACGGGAACCAGAACCTGCTATGATTGCTGTTGCTGCAGAGCCTGATGAGCCATCTCATGTGGGGAAAGAAGAATCTTTGATTAGAAAGTCTCGTGGGAACAACAGCAGCAGCAACAACAACAACAACAATGATGATATGATGGATGATCTTGATGAGATGATCTTTGGGAAGAAATCTGGTACCTCTGCTTCACCAAGAAAGGATCAAAAGCCCAAAGATGATCTTATTAGTTTTTAGGGTTACATAGCACACCACTTTGTCACTCGGGTCGTTATGAACATGAATTTGGATTCTTATTTTGTGTCTTCTTTTATTTTTATTTTTTGGTTTGGGAAAGATTATATGTGTAGCTTTACCACTATTTCTACAAGCATTTTGTGTTAAAACAACTTGGTTGTGGTTTGAACGGTTGCTAGATTTTTACTCTATAGAAACAAAAGAAGTTATGTAACAATCTGTTGGCATATTCTCACCTTGTTTTTCAAGTTAGAGCCCAAAGTTTCCTAAATCGCTGATGCAAGTTCTTGTTTGTTGCATAAATGTTCGGTTATTACCCTTGTAATGTGCCATGATGAAAACTAGTTATCTACTTGTGAATTTGGGTTATTTGTAATATACTTCACATACCAAGATATTGTCCGTTATAAGCAACATGTTTAACCATTATGGTACTTCTTTTGCATGAGCATGCTTAACTAGTGGAGTTTTGATGGCATCCTCTGCTACACAACTTTAAAATATTGCCTCGAGAGGAGAGTCATGCACACCTTCATGAGTAATGTACATTTCGTTGTCAAACCGACATGACACTAGTTTTGTACTCCTACCATATCTTTGATACCAAAGATACCACTTGTAATACATGAGATGCATGTACTAAAATATTGTCCGTTTTATAACACTTGAACACAAATGGGAATGGTATCCTGATCCCTTTCCTAGTCATGTAAAGTTGAATTAGGATTTGCTTGAAAGGAACTAAAAAAGAATAAAACTATGTCTAATATATACGATTGGTCAATGTCATTTTAATTTAAACAATATCACCTCGAAGCTATAAAATTGATTTAAATATAACATTTTATCATCTGTGTAGCCAGTTTTGGGTATGAGTTGGCATCTTCGGTGAGTTTAACGATATATATGGGCACCAGATACATATATATCGTTTTAATTGACAAGTCTTATATTGATAGTTTGAGCTCATTTTTGCTATATATATTTGGAGACTCCTGTTAAGGATACCATACCATCTAAATGTGATGAATTATAGATTGCATACCTCAATGATCTTCGCCATAAAGATGCAATCTCTAATAAAAAATCGGCTAGATGGTTGAGAACAAGTAAAATTGGTATATTTCAAATGTAATAATGATTTTAAGAAATTAGAATGTATAATTAAAATGATAGATAACTGTCAAAGATGTCAATCCTGACAAAAATCCATTCAAACAAAAAATAATTAGTAAAACTGTAAAAGTAATATACATTATAATCAGATATATTGACTTGGAAGTATAAGAATAAATCAATTAAAAAGGAAAATGACTAAATATAGTAAATCATTTAAAAAGGAAAATGACTAAATATAGTAATATAGCTTTCAGTTTGTACATATTTAGTCATTGTTATTATTATTATTATTATTATTATTATTATTATTATTATTTTCAAAATAAGTCCTTGAACTTGTTCATGTACACATTCAATCCTTATAACCGGCTACCCGAGGTTAAGAAAAGAAAAATGACTTGATATGGTAATATAGTTCTTAGTTTGTATACATTTAATCCTTAATGTTTTTTTGTTCCAAAATAAGTCCTTGTTTTTGTATGCATTTAGTCATTATGACTGGTTTTTTCAAGTTTTGCTCACACACGAGACAATCGACAATGAGATGTTCTCATATGTGGCTCGTCCATTACTTATATCAATAACCTAATTCACGGATCGGTCAAATAATGTTGGTGCCCTAGTTTTCTCCAAGAAGATGTCTTTGGCTTCGATTCACATATCTCAAAATAGATAACGAGATTCTTTGTGATTGATTCATCCCACCTCAAAGTTGCACTTCCAAGACAAAAAAACGTCCTGCCAAAAAGTTTAAAGATTTCCCTAATTATTTGGTGTGTCAATTTTGACCATTTTTCTACAAATGGGTTTGTGGTTCTTTTCAAATTGACATTCCTTCTTACCCGATTAGATTTTTTTGATACCGAAGAAACCAGTTACTTAAAAAGTACAAGTTTTGTCAATGGGTTGATGAAGAACATGTCAAATTGAACCCGGATTTTAAAGACGAGCTTGCAGTTGTTAAAAAGGTGGTTTTCTGTCTCAAGTAAAATGTGAATGAACTAAAGAGGAATTCATATAATCATAGGGTTAAAATAAAGGTAAATGTCACTGTAACCAACCAACTATTGTCACACCCCCAAACCGGAACGGCGGAAACGTTCAGAGGTGGATGACATCATGTGTAGTATCACAACCATTGCATCATAGTAATCATAGTAAACACAAACATTACATTGAATATACATGAAAAAAAAGTTTACATCTGTTTGATTCTTGCTTTTATACATCAAAAGTATAATCAAAAGAAAAAGACGTGACCCTATACGCTCCGTCTTCACAAAACTCCAGGAAGTACCTGTCTACTGATTCCCTGAGAATACAAGCAGTTTTGAAAGAGTATCAGCACAAAGCTGGTGAGTTCATAAGCGATGTTTTTGTAATGAAAACCTGTTGATGACTCGGTTAAAATGTTCGTACGTTTCCAAGAAAATCTAATATTTTCTTTAGTGAAACTGTGATGTTATCAGTTCCATCTGTGACTACTTAGTTTATGCTAGCCATGTATAAACCAATATCGATCAGACTGTTGACTATGTGGATCTGCCCTAAGCCCACAACCAAACAAGGAACAGGAAATGAGGTGGAAACCACACATTCCACAGTCTATCGAATATTTTCCATACAGGGCTCTGATGCTTAAACTAAGTAATGATAGAATTAACTCTGAATGTTCGTTACTGAAATCTATTGTAGCATAGGAAAATACTAGTTTGAATGTCTAGTTAATGCCAATCATAGTATGTATGTGTTCTGTACGAAAATCATTATATATCATGTTCCCTTTGAAAATCCTGGTTACCACTAGTATGTATAGTACGTTCTGTTTGAAAACCCTGACTATCGCCAGTATAGTAGTTTTATTACTTAAAATAAAACTAATGAAGAATGAAATCCCGTAAACAAATGGTTAGTTTATACTATTGTGAGTCGTATAACCATGCTTGATATGACCTAGTGACCTTTTCGACGTTCTTCAAGTGTCGGTTAAATGACATTTGTCACCCCAGGCATGCCTGCCTAACTGTAGCTAGCAGTTCAGGTGTGAGATTGTCAGTCCCGAATAGATCTATTCACAAATCTCACGCTCTCCCTCCAGGAGACTCTGGTTATACTATGATAGGATTTAATTCAGTACACCAAAGGGTACAGTTTTAAAGTAGAGTCTCACAATTCTGTAGTAACTAGTTTACGTGTAGTTCTTGTAGTGATCTAGTGTATTGAAATCCGTGTGTATACTGTATGAGGTAATAATTATACCTAAATAATTATTAAATGTTGTATTCTTGTAGTAGTGTATACCATAAACTAAATCGGTCATAGTTTATATGTTTACCCATGAATGAAATCTGAATCGGTAGAAGCTATGTATTGAAATCCTGAAACTATACCCACTATAGTTTGCTTGAAATGTTTTGTTCTTGATTTGTAAATTGTTCTGAAAACTATGCAATTATGTTTTTAAGTTGAAAACATCCCTTATGATCAGCATAGTACAAAAGGGATAAAATGTCTAAATGTTTCATAAAACGTGGGAATCATTTAATTGTATCAATTGCATAAGTTTTAAACTTATTGAAATACTTTTGTTTTGTTTCACAAAATCATTTGTGTTTGGCTTGTATTCCCCCATTGAAAACATTAAAAATCATAAAAACGTAGGGGTATGAACTCACAGTTAGTAGGGTACAGTGTTGAATCAATGAACTGGAATGAAGACCCTCGAGTTGTAGTGTGGCACTTAACGGAATCCTAACAACAATTAAATACATAATGTATCTAAATTAGCGATTTCGTTAGATAAAGTGTTAGGAAAACACTTGCTTTCGGTTAAGGAATGTTACCGGGACTTGATTGAATCGAGGAAAGCAGGTTTTCAGTCTAAAGCACCACTTAGGGAGTGTATACGACCGTAAATGGGGTGTACGGCCGTGAACAGGTGTACGGCCGTATACAGTGTACGACCGTAGACAGCCTCTTGAAGGGTGTACGGTCTTCGAAGGTGTACGGCCGTAGACTGGTGTACGGTCGATGAAGATTTGAAGACTTGAAGGATGTTCGGCCGTACACTCAAGAACAAAGATGCTGAAATCGATGAAAAACGTGTTCTAGGTGCTCCGAAATGACCCCCAATGGTGTTTTTCGATGTTTTCCGGAAGAATAAAGGTGCTTTTAGGGGTGTACGGTCACAAGTCTAGAGAGAGAAGGAGTGGGTGTTCGGCCAGAAGAGTGTAAATGAGGGGTAAGGTATCATATATATAGGGGTTTTTGTGGTCGGTGGGTGGGGTCCACGCGACTCCGGCAGTAAACGAGTGTACGGCCGTACACGGGTGTACGACCGTGAACCCAAGTCAGGCCGTGAACTCGGTCTTGTTCCAAGGAATTCCCAAAATTTCACGTGGTTTTGGTTCCGACTCGAATATAGAACTCAAAATATATAATTAACTGATTTTCCAAACCGAAGGAAGTTGACGGAACCCAATAAAATAAAATTTTATTAACGGAAATTAATTAACGGAAACTAGAAAAAGGTTCGGGTTGTCACAACTATCAGGTTTTGTTTTAAAAGGTCCCTAATATTATTTTTTTTATAGTTTAGAGGCATAAAGTCAATTTTTACCTACTAAAAAGGGACATTGACTTGTAATTGCCTGTTTCCTTCATGTTTTGGCTTTTTTCACTAAAAAGAAAAATTTAATTAAAATACACCTCATTTTGTCACTTACTTCCTCACCCACCACAAACTTATGTTCATCTTCAAGAACACCCACCTTCCCTATTCTCAATCATAGACCTTTCCGATCAGGTTTCACTCTCTGCTCGGTATCTTTGGTTAGAATTTCTTCTTCATTTCGATTTCCATGGATATACAAGTCGGTGAAGCAGCACAACAGCCCAACATGGATGTTTATTCGGTTTCTTCTTCATTTCGATTTCCTTGGTTTGAATCTCTTCTTCATTTCGAGTTCCATGGTTCTACAAGTTGGAGGGCGTGAGTTTGAGCTACATGTGATTGTTGTGGGAGTTGGGAGGAAGATGAACAAAAGTGTAGTGTCACCAACTAAAATCGAAAATCAAAATTGCATCGACTTGGCGCTTGTTCGTGGAAGGGGCAAAATAGTTAACCTACATCGAAGATGAATACAAGTGCATATTTCACTTGTTTTTGTTCGTTGATAATCTTGCTTGGAAACCATCTGGAATCGTTTTGCCCAAACCTAGAATTGTTTTTGTTCCAGATGTTTGTGTTCTTAATTCCTTACCATCAATTGAAGAAGGGGTGAGACACACACACAACAACAAGAAATAGCCTTGTTCTTGACTCGAAGGGGAAGAGACCACCTAAACCCATGTATTTCGATTTCCAATTTCTTTTGGGGCCTACACATAGGATACACAGGTGGTTGCGAAAAGTTTGATTTATTTTGGGATTGTTCATGACAGATCGTTGTGTTCAGTTCACATTCACGAACAAGGGAGGTGGTAGAGACGATGATAGATCGAGAGAGATTGATGACATTGGAGGCTGATGGTAAGGTCTTCGGTGGTGGTCATTGGCGAAAAATGGTTATGAATTAGGGCTTTTCATTGGCACTGACTAGGTGATCATCGATGATGGTCAACGTACCAACGAGGGAGTAAGGGGCAACGAAGGAGGTTTTGGCTCTTGCACTTCTGGAACTGCACTTCTAGAGCGACAATTTAACTGGAGGAAAAGAGCGACATCTTAACTGATGAAGGGGATGTGGCATCTTACTTGATGAGGTGGATTTGTGATTTAATGACATGGCTTTTAATTTGTGCTGACTAGACTGTTAGCCGGTAGTAAGTCAAGGATTTCAAAAATAGTGACATTTTAAAATTTAAAAGTGAAGTTTATACACCTACAATGCAAGAAAAAAATATGAGAGACATTTTAAAACAAAACCTGATAGTTGGTTGGGTTACAATAACAATTACCCGTTAAAATAACTTGAAAACTTCTGTAATGATATTAAAAGTACCATGTTATTGATTTGTTTCTATTAAATGGTATTATATGGTCCACTACCAAACCAAAACCAAAACCAAAACAAGTGACATATAATTTCACTGCCCATACGAGCAATGTATGAGAACACCTCATTAATTATCGTCTCATTTAAGGTATCACATGAGCAACATCTGAAGAAACCTGTCATAAGGACTAAGGTGCATATGGTGCAACTCGTTGAAGCCTACTGAAAGTTAGTTTATCTATTACAATCGTAAGGGTGAGTATTTGGACCGAACCTGACTGAATCAATTCTTGAATCAGACCAGTTTTGCAGAAAGTGGTACTTTGGACCGAATCTGTTGAGGCTCGTATCCGATCCAGAGATCCAAATGCTCACCCATACCCTACAAACAAAAAGAAAAAAAAATGATCGACTTCATAAAATTTTTGCTCCACAAAAAAATAAAAAAAAATTAAAAAATGATCGACTTCATAAAATTTTTGCTACCCCTTTTAAGTTTAGCATCACCAGCAATACTTGAGCTCGTGTAAATTTAGTTGGTCTACACTAGAGAACACCAGTCTTGCTTATTTGTAAACAGGTTCCAGATTTCTTGATCTCTGCTACTTCAGTCTTCAGTTTCATGGGGTTAGTTCTCAAGATTCAAGATTTTAGCATCGATTAATTCTTCAATTCCTATATGTGTTTCTTCTTTGATGGGCAAAATGGTTGGTGGTAGGCACTACTCTTCTTCCTCCATGAACCCTATCACCAGAATAACAAGATCTCCATTCCTTCTAGTCATCGTCTCCCTCACCTGTTTCTTTCTCCTTTTTTACATCTTCACCACTTCTCCCTCTTCCCCCACTAAACCCAACTTCTTACGTACTTCCAATACAAATCAACCGCATCTTAACCCTAATGTTCATTATTCTTTCGTCGATTCACTTGAACTATTCTTGAAAAAGTGGAGCATTTCGGGATCTCGTCATCTTCCCGAAGATACAGTCAGTGATCCGGAGACTGAAGAACAGCAGCAAGTGAGGAAACTAGATGATCTCATCTGGAAAACAGAGACGGCTAGGCTTTACGATGATGAACAAAGTTCATTCTTTTCTCCGCCTGTTAGGGTTTATGTTTACGAGATGCCAGCCAAATTCACTTATGATATGCTTCAGTTATTCCAAAGTACTTACAAAGAAACCTTCAATCTCACCTCTAACGGAAGCCCTGTTCACCGGCTTATCGAACAGGTAGGTTCTTTATTTTCCCAAAAAATGCAATCTTATTATCCGTATCAACCTCTTTTATCTTGATTGTCGATCTCTGCAGCACTCAATTGACTACTGGCTGTGGGCGGATTTGATTGCTCCAGAATCCGAAAGGCTTTTGAAAAGCGTTGTAAGAGTTCATCGGAAGGAGGATGCTGATCTTTTCTATGTTCCATTTTTCACAACTATCAGCTTCTTCTTGTTGGAGAAACAACATTGCAAGACGCTTTACAGGGTGTGAGTGTGTATTCAAGCTTTCATAGCTATTTCTTTCATATGTTCTCTCTATAACCGACCTCCATTTTTTTGCTAAATTTGCTGTAACATATGATTTCAGGAAGCTTTGAAGTGGGTTACTGATCAGCCTGCATGGAAACGATCAGAAGGAAGAGATCACATATTTCCAATTCATCATCCATGGTCCTTCAAATCTGTTCGCAAATTTGTGAAGAATGCAATATGGCTTTTACCAGATATGGATTCCACAGGGAACTGGTATCTTTTTTTACTCTTATAACTATACATTCATCGAATTTATGAATCCCATTTTGTGACCTTTAACTAACTATATCAACAATTTCAGGTACAAACCTGGCCAAGTTTCACTTGAGAAAGATTTGATACTTCCATATGTTCCCAATCTTGATTTATGTGATGCCAAATGCTTATCAGAAAGTGCACCAAGAAGAAGTACACTGCTATACTTTCGTGGGCGGCTTAAAAGAAACGCTGTATGTTTTAATTTTGTTATAATTGAGGGAAAATCAAATTACTTTTTTCTAATATGTTGATTTTAGGGAGGGAAAATAAGGTCAAAACTTGGGTCAGAACTTGGTGGTGCTGATGATGTTATTATTGAAGAGGGAAGTGCTGGGGAGGCAGGGAAAATAGCAGCACAGAGTGGCATGCGCAAGTAAACTTATGTTTCTGAATCATGTGTTTTTCACTTGGGCTGTGTTTTTTTTAGTAAAAATGATGAGTTTTTTTTTTTGTTGTTTGGTATGCAGGTCTGTGTTCTGTTTGAGTCCAGCTGGCGATACTCCATCATCTGCTAGATTGTTTGATGCGATTGTGAGTGGGTGCATACCTGTTATAGTTAGTGATGAGTTGGAGCTTCCTTTTGAAGGAATACTTGATTATCGCAAGGTAAGCATGCCATTTTGCTAAAATCAATGACAATGAGTAATGACTAATGAGAAAGAGTGTTACTATTAGTATTTATGGGTTACATAATCTTTGTTTGTGAGTTTAATTACACTTGTTGTTGCAGATGTCTATATTTGTTTCTTCAAGTGATGCTGTGCAGCCAGGCTGGCTTTTGGCTTACCTGAGAAGTATTAAACCTACTCAGATAAAAGAAATGCAATATAACTTGGCTAAGGTATGTAACTGTTGTAAAGGCTAGTTTAGAAGCATGTTATAACATCTGAGTTTTCTGCAAAATTTATTGATAGATTGCAAAAAATACATGTATGTTAAGCACCATCAACTTTATTTTCAAATCAAGATCAAGATTAATAGTAGCTTAGGTACTAACTACCGTACATTGTTATCAAAAGAAGCTAAGTAAGCCAAAGATCTGGAAGAGGTTTAGTCAACACTTACAAAGAGCATATGAATGCTTCGACTTTGAATATGTGTATCAATGATACTCGAGTGTGATATGCTTTACAAAGAGTAAATTACATAAATTGTCCCTGTGGTCTACCAAAATTGATTCCTATATTCCTATCCTCAATGTTCAACCTTTTTTCTTCCTGTGGTCCCCTACCCCTACACTCCAGAAATGCCAGTGACTCTTAGCAGTCCAAGGACATTGGTTTCTCAGAGCAGCTACGCTCCTCTGGAGAGGTCTATTTAATCTTCAGTTTTACAAAATACTAAAATCGACACAGTTTGATGTGGGAATTGATTTTTCTGCATCATCCACATCCACACCCACACCCACCAATCCATACCTGAAATTTGGATCCCAGTTTGCTCCATTTCATAATTCTAATCTCCCAGACTCCCATCCAAAATTTGACCTCTCGATGTGCAAAACAGTCATTTCTAGAATCAATTTTTGCACCGACTTTTGCTAGTTGGAGAAGATGACCAACTGCTCCTGTTCACATTCTGCTTCATTTTAAGAGAATTCCATTCTTTTTTCAAAATCTTCTCCGATCCAAAAATGGTGTTCAGTTTAAGAAATGGTGCAGTGGGGAAGAAGCCATTGGATCCAAGGTGGGTGAGGCAGTTGAAGAAACCAAACAGGAAAAACTCTTTTTGAAAAAGAGTTCTTGAATAATCTGCTGAGGGTAAAGTTGAAGGACTCACCCCACCCACAATATAATGAGAATAAAAATACAAAATAAGGTTATAATGCTAGTTTGGCAGATTGTAGTTAATGGTGTTAAGTTGAGGGACTAATCCACAACATAAGAACATTTTTTACAAGTTACAAACTTTCTGGACTCCATACAAAGAAAACAGCAGCAATCACTTGGCTCAACTTGATCCCAATAACCAAATATGAAACTAAAATTCTATTTTATATCTCTTACATCACCAGACATGCTATGCTACAAGATCATAACTTTGTATTGCGGTAGTTTATTTTAATAATTATCAGTATCTTTCTGAAACCCTATTTGTCAATTAAATTTCTACTTCATCATTGTATGTGTGGTTATGCCAGTTACCAATGTTTAAACCATCTGTTGCTGCTTGAATTCATCTTGTAAATGCAAAATTAAATAAATAATTACAGTCGGTTTAGAAAGAAAATGTATGATGTTTAAGCTGATATATTTTTGTACCATATGATATGATATGACAGTATACAAGGCATTTCTTGTACTCCCATCCCGCTCAACCTTTGGGACCAGAGGACTTGGTTTGGAGAATGGTATGCCTCTTATGCTTTCTTTACCTGCCTATGCCTATCTGATTACTACTGATATTCTTGTTTGTTTATTTGGTGTGTGTTAACATAACAACAGATGGCTGGTAAACTAGCAAACATCAAGCTTCACTCAAGAAGATCACAACGTCTTGTTAAAGACTCAAGAAGCATCTGCATGTGTGATTGCAAGCGTCCAAACGTTACTGTTACTGTTACTGTTACTACCCCACTGCCCCCCTGATGGGCTTGTCTTCCATTGTTGTTCCCATTTCTAAACACCAAAAGGAACCATTTCCAATATTGTTTTATTATTATTTTTTTTAAAGCATAGGACTATAGGTAACATGTATGTAAAAGATTCAACATTGTTTGGTAAGATGGTTTGTATCCATTATTGTTTCCAAGAGAGTTTTCTTTTGAGAATCAAGATTCATAAAAACAGTGATGATGGACGTGAGAGAATCTAATAAGTAATCATAATATACTAAAGGGATGTGAAGAAGCATCATGGGGACGTGCAACCCACATTCGTCATATGCATTCCATGATTGAATCACACTTTCATGCTTCCCTTTTATTATAATCATTATTATTACAACATATGATTTTATACGATCTCTTCCATAAATAAATTCCATAAAAATATAACCAATGTCCTTCCCAAGATTTAATTAGCTACTACCAAAAAAAAATGTATTTATCAGTATCATCTTCGTTTAACTAAAACAAAACGTTTTTTTTTTCATTATAATGCGTCATGTCAACAACTTAATTTTGTTTGATTGGTTTGGCAGTGACAACTAACAAACATTTTAGTGTTGTAGTGGGTCCCGTTAGGAATATTGTTAGATCTACTCAAATGAAATACTACTACGTGGTCATGTTCGTGTCAAAAAACTTTGTTTGACCAGAAATATAATTCATGTCGAAGTAAATTAGTGTTAAGTGGGCCCATGAGCTTAATTTAAAAAATAATATGGCGGTGATCGTGGGATGATAGAAGTTCGATAATGGTCACCGGTTTTGAAGGAAAGAAGAAAGAAAAGGGTAGTTTTGAAATGACGCGTATATACATGGCTTCACGTTCACATGTGATGTCGGAAGGAAGGCATGGATGACAGCTTTGATCTCAGCTGATTTAGATCTAAATAATCTAATCCTACTCCTCTACTATAATTGCCATTTCATGCTCTCCATTCCCATTCCAATTCCATTAAAGCCCTAAAATTTCACCACTCTTTCATCCGTCTACATTGCATCCTTCAATCATGTCTCTCTAAAAGGTATGTATCACTGCTTTCAACTTTACTCTTTTCAACTTCAATCGCATTTCAACAACTTTCAATTCTTTCAATTACCCTTTTCGAAAAAGCAAATAACTCTGCTTTTGGGTGTTTCAGGATCCAGTGAATTTACTGAAATATGGCGTCCAAGTCATTCAAAGCTACTCGCTCCAATCTATCCATCAGCTCCGATGCTACGGATTCACAGCCTAGCAAACCGCCGTTGCCACCACAAGTCACATTCGCCCGCCGGACTTCGTCAGGGAGATATGTAAATTATTCAAGGGACGATCTCGACAGTGAACTCGGAAGTCAAGATTTCATGAACTACACAGTCCACCTGCCGCCGACTCCCGACAACCAGCCGATGGATGCAATTTCGCAGAAGGTTGAAGAACAGTATGTTTCCAGTTCGCTTTTCACCGGCGGATTCAACGCTGTTACTCGCGCCCATCTCATGGACAAGGTAATCGACTCTGAAATCAACCACCCTCAAATGGCGGGTGCGAAAGGATCTTCCTGCTCTGTTCCTGGATGTGATGCCAAGGTCATGAGCGATGAACGGGGAGCAGATATCCTTCCGTGCGAATGTGATTTTAAGATATGTAGGGACTGTTACCTGGATGCTATCAAGACCGGAGATGGAATCTGCCCAGGTTGCAAGGATCAGTATAAAACCACCGATTTGGATGAACTGGTCGACAATGGTGCCAGGCCGCTTCCACTCCCAGCGCCTTCCGGAATGTCCAAAAACGAGAGGAGGTTGTCGTTGATGAAATCAACCAAATCGGTGCTGATGAGAAGTCAGACCGGGGAGTTTGACCACAACCGGTGGCTGTTCGAAACCAGTGGGACTTATGGTTATGGCAATGCTATATGGCCGAAGGAAGGAGTCATGGAGAATGGCAAAGATAACGATCATGCCGACTCTTTGGAATTGATGAACAAACCATGGAGACCTCTCACTCGCAAGTTAAGAATCCCCGCTGCTATTATCAGCCCATATAGGTACTGCATCTCTTCTCATGTCCCCATCATCTCTGTTCTTATGTTTCCTCTATGGAGCCCTGGTTCACAGTAAGTTATCGTTTCTTTGCAGGCTTCTTATAGTTGTTCGAATGGTTGTTCTTGTACTCTTCTTAGCTTGGAGGATCAACCATCCAAACAATGATGCAATCTGGCTATGGGGAATGTCAGTTGTTTGTGAACTATGGTTCGCTTTATCGTGGGTCCTTGACCAATTGCCTAAAATCAACCCTGTAAATCGTGCAACTGATCTTGCTGTTTTGAAGGAGAAATTCGAAGTACCAACCCTAAACAACCCTACTGGGAAATCGGATCTACCAGGCATTGATATCTTTGTATCGACTGCAGATCCAGAGAAGGAACCTCCACTTGTTACTGCAAACACAATTTTATCAATTCTAGCTGCTGATTACCCTGTCGAGAAGCTTGCATGTTACGTTTCTGATGATGGTGGTGCACTTTTGACCTTTGAGGCTATGGCGGAAGCTGCAAGTTTTGCTAACATGTGGGTGCCTTTTTGCCGGAAGCATAATATTGAGCCTAGGAATCCGGATTCGTATTTTGGTTTGAAGAAGGATCCTTATAAAAATAAGGTTAAATCAGATTTTGTTAAGGATCGTAGGAGGGTGAAGCGGGAATTTGATGAATTTAAAGTTCGCATCAATGGTCTTCCAGACTCTATACGCCGTCGATCTGATGCTTATCATGCACGTGAGGAGATAAAGGCGATGAAGCAACAGAGACAAAAGAGGGATGATGAAGCTATCGAGATTATCAAGGTTCAGAAAGCTACATGGATGGCAGATGGAACTCATTGGCCTGGAACTTGGTTGAATCCTGCTCCAGAACACTCCAAAGGCGATCATTCTGGAATCATTCAGGTAATCCTTGTTCTTCTTGATGATCCAGTTGGTGCTAATCGAAGAAATTGCTTAATTGTAGTGGTGTCTTACAGGTGATGTTGAAACCTCCGAGTGATGAGCCTTTACAGGGCACAGAAGATGATGCTGGAATGCTTGATTTTACTGATGTTGACATTCGTCTTCCCATGCTTGTATACGTGTCCCGTGAAAAGCGTCCAGGGTATGATCACAACAAGAAAGCCGGAGCCATGAACGCTCTGGTTCGAGCCTCTGCAATCATGTCGAATGGTCCGTTCATTCTCAATCTTGACTGCGATCATTACATCTACAACTCACAAGCCATGAGAGAAGGCATGTGTTTCATGATGGATAGAGGTGGAGATCGTCTTTGCTACGTCCAATTTCCTCAAAGATTCGAGGGTATTGATCCTTCTGATCGTTACGCCAATCACAACACTGTCTTCTTCGATGGAAACATGAGGGCCCTTGATGGGCTTCAAGGGCCGGTTTACGTGGGAACTGGATGCCTGTTTCGTAGAATCGCGCTTTATGGATTTGATCCACCACGATCCAAAGAACGCCACCCTACTTTCTGTAGCTGCTGCTGTACTGGTCGGAAAAAGGCCAAGTTTAGCACTCTGGAAGAGAATCGCGCGCTAAGAATGGGTGATTCCGATGAAGAAGACATGAATCTCTCTCTTGCTCCCAAGAAATTCGGAAACTCTACTCTTTTAATTGATTCCATTCCGGTGGCAGAGTTCCAAGGCCGACCACTAGCAGATCATCCGGCAGTGAAAAACGGAAGACCACCTGGAGCCCTAACCATTCCCCGAGAGCTTCTCGACGCATCCACTGTTGCAGAAGCAATCAGCGTGATTTCATGCTGGTATGAGGATAAAACGGAATGGGGGCAACGCGTTGGGTGGATTTACGGATCTGTGACGGAAGATGTTGTTACAGGTTATAGAATGCATAACAGGGGATGGAAATCGGTGTATTGTGTGACAAAACGAGACGCCTTCCGTGGTACAGCTCCGATTAATTTGACAGATCGACTTCATCAGGTGCTCCGGTGGGCTACAGGTTCAGTCGAGATTTTCTTCTCACGTAATAATGCTCTGTTAGCAAGCTCGAGAATGAAGATCTTACAAAGAGTCGCTTACCTTAATGTAGCCATGTATCCTTTCACTTCCATCTTCCTCATCGTCTACTGCTTCCTCCCTGCACTTTCCCTCTTTTCCGGCCAGTTCATCGTGCAAACCCTAAACGTGACTTTTCTCGTCTACCTACTCACGATTACTCTCTGCATCGTGATGCTTGCTGTGCTTGAGGTGAAATGGTCAGGGATCGAGTTAGAAGAATGGTGGAGGAACGAACAGTTTTGGTTGATCGGAGGGACTAGCGCTCATTTGGCTGCTGTTCTTCAAGGACTTCTGAAAGTGGTTGCCGGAATCGAAATCTCATTCACATTGACGTCAAAATCCGGTGCAGATGATGAAGATGATGAGTTTGCAGATTTATACACTGTGAAATGGACATCCCTGATGATCCCGCCAATAACTATAATGATGGTGAACTTGATTGCAATAGCTGTAGGGTTCAGCCGGACAATTTACAGTACAATCCCACAGTGGAGTCGTCTTCTTGGAGGTGTGTTCTTCAGTTTTTGGGTTTTGGCACATCTGTATCCATTTGCAAAAGGGTTGATGGGAAGAAGAGGGAGAACACCAACCATTGTGTTTGTGTGGTCTGGACTGATTGCAATCACCATTTCACTTCTGTGGGTGGCGATCAATCCTCCACAAGGTCAAAACCAGATCGGAGGCTCGTTTCAGTTTCCTTAACTATTATTTCTTGCTTCATTATATTCTTTTTAGTAGAGATGGTAAAACACCATTTTCACATGTTCAATTCTTCTATTGTTTTGTAGCCTTTTCAACTCAAAAAGAGGTTCTTTAGTGTTTTATCAAAGATACAAACTTGTTGTATTTAGAAACGGGCCTATAGAAGTGGGATTTTGCCTTGGAAAACTATGAAAAATATAAGTTTAAATACAAAACGCCTACATTTGTGATCGACTTGAGAAAAAATAACAAATACTATATCTAAAACAGTCTCAAAGTTTAAACCCCGTTTCTTTTGTGATTGGCTTGAAAAAAATCACAAATACATCTAAATTTGTTAAGTTTTTTCCAAAACAAAAACAAAATTTTTGTGATCCTATCAATAATCACGAATTTTAAATGGCCCACTACAAAATGGGCCTTCATATATAAGATAATTTTTCACTTTCCTCGATTTTCCATCCTTTTTTTTAAAGTCTATCTCAACTTATCTAACATCCTATTTTGGTGAACTTATGTAACATCCTATTTTTGTACGGAAATATGCCTTTCTTAGTACAAAAATAATTTTAAAGTAAATAAATAATGTATTAGGCCTGAAATTTTTTTAACATGGTAAAATAAAGGCAAATTACAGAAAAACACAACAATTTATCAATCATTATTCAAAAAAACTTTTATATTTTGTTTATATACAGAAAAAAATTTCATTTTCAGTTACCTTTCATGTTTAGCCAAATAATTATTTTTTTTAAGAAGTTATCAAGTTGTTTTCTGAAATAACATTTATGTTGTTTGTTTTTAGGTTGACATGGAAAAAAATAAACAATATCATTTATTTTTGCTTGAATAAATGGTCGTCGAGTAAATGGTATATTTCTCACGTTTTACCTTAGAAAATAGACAAATGTCTCTTATTTATGTTTTCGTATTAACCTAAAAACAAAAAGGATAATTGTTATGTCACAAAACAGCCGATAATTTCTTTAAAAACCCGGATAATTTGGTTAATGTGAAAGGTAACTGAAAATGTAATGGTTTTTCTGCATATAAACAAAATGCAAGGATTTTTCTTAATGCTGGTAGATAAATGGTTGTGTTTTCTGTATTTTTCCGGTAAAATAATTATAAGAGATATCCATAAAATTTGTTTAAACAATAAATTACTCATATTGTGAAATGTAAGGAATCGAATATAAAATAATTGAACTTAATTACTTAACCATAGATTGAAATTTTAATTGGGATGAAAATTTACCGTAAAATCAATAAGCATGAATAACATAAATATGTGTTACGCTTAAATATATAATAGAACTCAACATGGTTTAAGAGAAAGTTATAAAGTTCAATTTTTTATGGTGATTCCAAGAACTGAATCATATACGAGTAAATAGTTCTAGCATCCTGGGTATGAAATTTTTGCCTTTTTGTATATATATTTTAATTTTGAAAAAATAAATAAAAATAAAATAAAATAATAATATATTTTATTTATTAGTTGGAAAGGAAAATTTCATAATTTAAAAATAGATAAAATTGCAAAAATGGTCATTGTGTTTATCAAAACTAGGTGGGGAACCCCCTCGTTGCGGGGGTCGGATGCGACAGGTCTTTCAGCAAAATTGAAATATGAACAAAATAACTTTACATAGGGGTAGTTTAGTCACAAAACTGTTAACGATAACAAAAACTATACGTATTTTTTTTGCTGATAAAATTAGTCAATTTTAACCCAAAAAAAAAAAGATTCGATTTTACACTATATTAGAGTTCTTTTCCTCTGTTTTTTATAAAATTCTAAATATTCTCCTTTATCACACATAGTAGTATTTGATATCACTATGGAGACGTATGAGGTAATCAAGTAAATCAAATTTCTCATATGGTTAATCAGTAAGAGATTACCAAGTTTCAAACATTTTAAACGATCCAACTAAAGTTTTTAAAATGCATTTTACCAAGTTAATTGTAAACGACAACTAAATACTAATTTTATGTAATTCACTTAAACACATGATTTTATACCTGATACATGTTTCTAGCAATCATTCATTTTATACCTAATACATGTTTCCACAATATGCAAATCAAAGTATCCACTTTACTGTGATATGATTCTTATTAGTTTTGTAGTACCTATAGTAAAGAGGAATTAATTAGGAGCAAACTTTTTTAGCATAACAAAAATCTCATTACGTCCACAGAACATAGAATGTACTTTCAAATTTGATTTAGAAAAACACAAAGAAAATTATTAGCATCCTACTTGCCGTAAAAAAAAACCGGACTTCTATCACCTGTATAATTCAATAATTTAGAGACGATTTCAGCATATTATTATCCAATGTTGGCAAAGGAATAAAAACAAAATGCAAAGTATATCGCTATTTACTCAATTTACTACTTAAATATATTCAACAACAATTTGAGTTCGAAACCGTTAAGATCAAAAAAAAAGATTAACTATAAAAACGGTATGCAAGAGCTGTGTCATCCAAAATTGTTAAATTCAAATTTTTTTAAGTATAAAAACATTATGCAAGGGCAGTTTCGTCCAAAATTGTTAAAAAAACTATAAAATTAGTATGCAGGGGCACTTTGGTCTAAAACTTTTAAAAACAATTTTTTTTAAGTTTAAAAACAATATGCAGGGGCAGTTTGGTCCAAAAATCTTAAAATCAAAATTTTTAACTATAGAAACAGTATGCAGGGGCAGTTTGGTCCAAAAATGTTAGAATCAAAATTTTGTAACTATAAAAATAGTATGTAGGGGCAGTTTTCAGATACATTTTGGTAAATAGTTCTGTAACTGTAAAAACAGTATGTAACATATAAAATATATATGTTACAGATAATTACCATACGAAGGAAATAGAGTGTTTACAAAGAATAGAAGAGTGATAGGAACGTCCTGGTCTTTGAATCTAGCAAACCAATTGAGCCGGCAAAGCAGAATTCAACGGAGAAGGCAAACGTAGGTGTGGTTTCCTGTTGATGTCCTCCAATCTGTAGCAATCGATTCCAAAACTTTGTTAATACACCCGATGAGGCTGATCTAAAACCGATTGATCTGAAACTACCTGATTTGAGTGGATAAAGAATCTGTCAGGAAAAAAAATCCCGGATTCCCAAACACCGCTATCACCGGCATCGGAGACACCACTGCATAAAAAACAAACAGACGTAGCTTTGGTGGTGTAGGCGACATGCGACGGAGGTGAACAAAAAAAGAACTTACAAAAACTTCAAATGAGGACCAGAATTTCAAAAGGAAAACTTTTTGGGAAAAAAATGCAAAGAAAAATTTTTAAAGACCAGAAATGAAAAAAAAAATGGAACGAAAACTGCAAAAGAAAATAAAGACCAAAATTGCAAAAGAAAACCTTTAGAGACGAAATTTGCAAAAAAAAAAAAAAAGAGCTACAGTAGTAGTGTTTTCGTTTTTTTTAATGTTTCATAATGATTTTGGTCCCTTAATCTTAAAAGACCATTCTGCCCTTGAGACAAAACCCAAAGAAATTCTGCCCTTGGGACAAAACCCGAAGATATAGTGTGTCATTTGGAAACCCAAACTATGCAGGGTCATTTTGGACAAAAAAAAATGTAAAAACCACGATTTTTTTTACTAAAAGAATAGTATGTAGTGACATTTACCTCCCCCACACCCCTCTTTGCATTGAATATGACAACATCTGGTTTTATTTTGTGCATCTTATGCTTTCTAGATCTGATGAAAGGAAAAAAAAATACAAAATGTTACTTTTTACAAACTTTTGTTTCCATATATGCTTAAATGAAATAAATTTAAAACAACAAATTAGTTTTTACCCCATCTTATGGTGTTGCGAGTATGTGTCTATGGTGAGAAAGGTAATACTGAGTTAAGCAATTGTCGATAGGGAAGAAAAAGTGACATTAATAGGCATTGATAGGCTTAACCCTGTTAAAAATCCAACACTCATAACATTAAATCTTCAAGGTAAAATGTTTTAATAAGGAAAACACATAAAATAAATGTAAAAATGCTAAAACAAAAAAGTAGTTCATGATTTTTTTTTTCACTTTTGTTTATAGAAGATTATCGGCTATAATGTCCTCAAACATATATTAAAATTGAAGAACATAACTATGACTTTATGTCGATAAAAGAAAATTTTGTGATTCAGCGTGTAAGATGCTATAAGCAGGAAAACTTACCATATATCATGGAATGTAATGAGTAAGAATCATTCCATTCCTCCATCATTAATTTATTCTAGTCTATCAAAGTAAACATATCCTAACAAAATCCAACACAAAACAACAAAATAAGTAAATATTTTAGTAAAATTACAATGGAACTATTACAGTAAGCACCTAAAGTTGTTGTAGACTTCTTCAACTCGGTTTTGGTCTGTGACATAACAACCCCAAAAACGGAAATTCAGTTTAATTACTCCCTCATCTCTTCTTGTAATGAGTAATGACAATTCCAAAAATCTATAGTCTTTCATATAACAACTCAATAAAAAAAACAAATAATTAGTAACAAAATGTACATGTTTTTTTTTGCTTTATTAGTTTCAATCCGACCTATGTTGATGTCCACATCAAAGTTGCATAAGAATGTAGAAAACAGATCAAGTGTCACTCACAAGGAAAATCATCTGATCACATAAGAAAACCCTCATACACAAAAGCCCTGCACAAATGAAGTGACAAAGCGAAAACAGATGAACCAAGCAGAAATCAATCTAAAAAAAAATCCAAGTTGTAACCTAATAGATCCCAGATGAAGAAGATTAAGCAAAAGGCCGACAGCTACCTCCACCAGAACCGACAAATTGACTGTAACTATTTTTAATTTCAAAAACGTTATAAACAGACAAAAAATTAAAAAATGTTTTTTTTGTTATTTGGTTTAGACATTTCTTCAAACAGGTGGTGGGCATAGATATGAAGACACACATAGAAACGAAATTAACATGTAATCGGAAGTAAAATCCACATTGAAATGAAATTAACATGGAAACTTACAGTCATCAAACTCAGAGGTCTGTCGACAGGTTCTTCTCCACTGTTGATAAAGGAATCAAACTAACCCAACAGTGATGCTTGTCTGCAATCGTCCTCCTCCATTCTCGTTTGAGTGATTTGAGTGAGTCCGATGGAAGCGATGGTCTTCATCAAGCCCTAATCTCAGGTCCAGATGAGGCGGCTGATGGTGGTAGTGATCGAGGTAAAAAAACGACGGCGGTGGCGTTGGCCTCTGTCAGCGTTTTCTTGGGCTGCTTCTCCACCTGTGCCGACTCCTTCCGTCATCGGAATATTGGAGTGAACTCCATCTGTCACCGCCTTAGGGGGCAAAAAAAATCAGCAGGAACCGAACAAACAAAACAAACCCGAACACAAACCGAAGATTTTACCTGCAAGTACACAAACGAAGAGAAGAAAGAAAACGAAGAAGATGGATACGGCGAAAACTAAAACAAAAAGCAAAGGCGTCGGCTATGGCGAAGTGATAGAAGCGAACTCAGCGACCGACTGCACTCTTCGGTGGTATAATAGAGGAATCGACAACTCAGAACTCCTATGAGTTCGATTTGTGTGTGGAAGAGTGGAAGGATCGGGAAGTAGAGGAAAAAGAACAGAAGGTTTGGATAAGGAAGGTAGAGACTGGTAGCGGTGGTGCACAGTTGATGTGAAGAGAAGGTTTGGATAAGAAGCAGCGGAAGGAAGAAACTGGAAGGTGCGATTAACTTACGGGTGTGGGGATAAATGACCGGGAAACTGGAACTGTTAACGAAGCCGATATTGTAACCAAAGGCAAAAACAGGGGCCATTTCACAAAATGACCCAAATATAGTTGAGGGACCATTTCTGCCAATCTATTAGGAACTTTACTGTTCCTTTTCTTGATAACTTTAATATATATATATATATATATATATATATATATATATATATATATATATATAATAATTATGTGGTTTTAAGGTTTGAATGCACACTAATTTTGTGTGTTTTTGGTCCAGACCTACTATTAAAAAATAAAAAGAAAATATCATCCACCCTACCCTACCCCACCCACCTCTCTCTCTCTCTCTCTCACACACACACACACACCGTACCAGACCCATCCATTTCTCTCTTCCTAGTTCATTTTAATTCATCCACCACCTCAATTTCCATTATCACCGTCGTCCTCCTCCTGGAACACCGCCACTCTCATCACGAGCCTGAAAACAAGACCAGCCCCCTCTGAAAACTCTACTTGCTGGTGTGTGACGGAGATGAACAGATCTCGAAAAGATATGGGGGTCGTCGATTTTCGTAAATCTCAACCATCGATGGTGGTGCTAACTCAACGAACAAGGTAATGTTGTAATTGGTCGAACGTCGGAGAAGAAATAAAGAGTGAAGATGGCGACTACGGTGGTTTGAAAACTCTAGATCCGACAATAATCGTGGTGCTTCTCCGGCTACAACGAGCTCTGAAACTGACGAGATCTGGGTTTTTCAAATCTGAGAAGGAGTGTAACATCCCAAATTCTCAAGCTAAATTTTTTTCATTTTTAAAAGATTAAAACATCCAGTTTTACAAAATTATATTTAGGGCAACGCGTTTGTTCATAAACCATTATTTAAGAATCAGAGTTACAATGAAAACATTACGAAATCTCAAATCATAAAACTGTTGATGTGTGTGTACAGTCCCGCACTCGCAATCTGATAAGTACCTGCAAAATATTTAATCCACAACTATAAGCACAAAGCTTAGTGAGTTCCCCAAAATATCGCATACATCACAACATAATAATCAACTACGGGTTATCAGCAACCCTGGGGATTATCAGCGGTCCCAGTAGGCTAACAACATGCCCTGTGGATTAACAACACATCTCACATGTTATCAGCAACCCTGGGAACTATCAGTAGTCCCATAGACTCACAACAGTCCAGAAGTTATCAGCAACTCATTTCACGTATAACAACAATCAACAAATAAGACCCAATCGGTCAACATGCATCTACTACCACACAGGCAAGTATAGTGAGAAGACTCGCCTCGCAAGTAACAACTAAACACCACATCTCTCATCCATCGAAGACTGGTCCTACAAGGTACCTAATAGCAATAAAGAGTACCCTCTCAGTCTACACTCCCAAAACCATTAGTTTAACCAAAATTCAATCGATATCGAAAGTCAATGGTCAAAGTCAAAGTTAACAGCCAACAATACTAACAGTTAACCCTTACGTCGTGACCAACCCTTGGCCACGTCGTGAGAACGCACTCAAACCGACTCCAACTCGATATAGCACCAACTCAGTCAACTCGGTTATGGACAACCTACTCAACATGCACCACGACGTGACCCCTCCTTGGTCACGTCGTGAACACAACAAGACAAGATAATCGAGGGATTCCTCCATCGTCATGCCGTGACACTCTCCATGTTACGACGTGACTACTATCTGAAGCAAAATCTTAATGGTTTGAGTCATTAATCCATTAAGTCTTCAACTCCAACTTTCTAGAAAGCTTTAAGGGACTCCAAAGGTTCCTAAAAATGACAACTTTATGGACATGCATGCTTCATGTATGTCCTCTACCTATCCTAGGTCAAAAGGCAAGAAAATGACCTAAAACTCATGCAAGTTTCACAATCCACAACAAATCCTTAAATCCATATGATATGATGCTCAAGGGACTCTGAAGGACCATAAAGTTGCCGACTTTATTCCATCGATTCACTCAAAACAAAACCTTGAACCAAAAGGGACTAAAACAACTTAGATCTAAGAGAATAAACCATAAAGGTAGGAGCTTGAATCCTTAAAAATGGTCCAAAAGGTGACATCAAAGATGAGAGAGTGTTTCTTGCTTGATCCTTGCACCAATTATCCTTCTACTTCCTTCAAAACGCACCAAAACCACCAAAATGAGCCACAACCACCAATATGAAGTAGGGTTAGGGTGATGGGTTTTGAGCATAACATCATTCCTATGGTGTACATGCAACCCTAATTTCTTTGGATCTGGGTTTTTCTAATTTGAATATACAACTATGAATACCAAATAATTAACCTTATAACTAGCATACATATTTCGAAAATCACATATGATTAGGGTTAGAATCTTTACCTCTCTTGTTATATAGCAATAACAAGTTTAATCCTTATTGATCTTGACTTCTGAAAGCCTAGTGCCCCAAGTGTTGCACCTCTAATGGAGTCACAAGACTCAGTGAAAGGAGGATGACTTGTGAGAGAAGGATTTCGGCTAGGTATTTTTTCTTGAATGTTTAGCCAAAACTCCTCTTGTATGGGGTCCTATATATAGCTGTGGTTGCTAGGGTTTTCAGGTGGAAACCTGTAACATCCCGACTCCTAGGTATAATATTTATATATTTATTTATGAGTTGTTTGAGCAACTCGACGAGTTGGATGCCCTAACTCGTCGAGTAGAGGCAGATTGACCACGTGAGTTTTATGACTAACTCGACGAGTCGGAGAGACCAACTCGGCGAGTTGGCGCTGTGAGAGGAAACCCTAAATCTCCGGGGTTGGGTCCTATTTAAAGGACCTTAAGCCCTCATTTCCGCCTCACCTGCCACCTTACTCCCCTATGTGAAACCCTAATCGTCTATATTGAGCTAAGAGAGAAAGAGAGCTAATCTTTGGGCATTTTAATGCACCTTTTGAAGGCAAGAGGATAGTATCAAGGAAAGGAACGATAAAAGGCTATTAGATCTACTGTTATTTCATCTATAGCTTCTGTTGAAGGTAAAAATTCTTCACCTTGCTCATTATTGTGACTAGATCTCGTTTTCATGGAGTTTTAGGGCTTTTTCCATCTTTCCTTGAGACTTTGAGTGTGTTGAACTTACCAAGTGATTGAGACTTCAGATTTGGACCTTGTGAGGTCCCTAGAGTCCAAAGTGTAGCACCTGGTTCTTGGTACGTATTCTTTTATTTAAATCTTTGTGTATTTTGCATTTTGGCCTTGGACTCGGCGAGTCAAAGGCTCGACTCGCCGAGTAGAAGCGGGAAGGGGCACGGGGTTTAAGTCGTGGACTCGCCGAGTCGGGTCCCGGACTCGGCGAGTAGCTGCTGTTTGGACAAAAACCCTAATTCAGGAGTGTTCACCCTATCTAAACACTCTAACTCGGCCTCCCCTGTCCCTAACACTTCCATAGAGCTGTAGAGCGAAACCCTAGCCCCCATATTGTTCTTGTGAGTGATTTTTGGCTTTGTGAAGGAAGTTTGGAGCTTAGAAGAAGAAGGAGGAGGTTGGAGGGTGCAAGGAGGGGAAGTAGATCCGAAATCTACATTGTGGGAAGCTTCCATTCTGGTAGAAAAGTTCCTACCTTGATCACTAGTTCATTAGATTCCCTGTTTGTCCCTAATTTGTGGTTTTCAAGCCCTAAAACCTCAAACTCCATGTGTTTATGCTCTATGTTTTGAAAGGACTTCAGATCTGGACCTTATGGACATCTTAGAAGTGTAAAGTCTCTGTGGTTGAAGTGATTGAGGTCCCTATTGAGTGTTTGACCTCATAAAGAGCTTGGAATTGCCTTTTGAAGCTCATAGGGCCATGCATGCACGTAAAGTTTGCAACTTTACGTGATAAGCATGCCCTAGGAGCTTAGATCTATGGTTTGGAACCGTTGTATGTCTCAGATTTGGTCTGTATGGGAGGAGGGTTGAAGGGACTCGGTGAGTGCCAAAGTGCACTCGGCGAGTTCTATGAAGATGGTCTTAGACTCGACGAGTTGGATGAACCACTCGGCGAGTCCTATGAAGATTGCCTGGGACTCGACGAGTTGTTCTTCAACTCGGCGAGTCATTCGAACGGTTACTGAGTTAAGAGGGGTTTAAGTGTAGAAGGTCCAACCCTTCGTAGCTGCACGCGGAATTAGCAATTTATCGAGCAACAATAGTCCCAGAAACCCAAATCCTCAAGATGGATGCTCTGGTGAGGATTTGGAAGCGAGTAGGAGATCTGCTCGTAGGGACTCGGCGAGTTGTTCTCGGACTCGGCGAGTCGGATCGCGAGTCGGTCTAATCGTCCCAAGTAGTGAGTTAAGGGTGACTCAGTGAGTGGGACGAGGGACTTGATGAGTTAGTACTGGGATAGTAGGAGAGGGACTCGGCGAGTCTGTGCCATGACTCGGCGAGTCCAGTCAACTGGAAGTTGACTTTGACCAAGGAGTTGACCTTGGACCAGGGGTAAGCCAGTCATTTGACCTAAGGGTATTTATGAGTGTCTAATCTATGTTTATGGATTTATAGCCGGAGGATTACCGGTGCAGCAGTCAGACGCCTAGCAAGCAGACTTTCAGCAGCTACTTTTCAAGGTGAGTTACCTTCCAGTAGGGGTGGGTCTAAGGCCACAATGTCGGCCCACCAATGAGGAGTATCTAGAAGATGATTGTCTCTGTGATAATTATCTTGGTCTTGTTATGTGTTGGTTATGAGTTATATCTGTATGATATGTTGCGTGCATGATAGGGATAGTTTCCCTGATAATGGTCCTGAGGACCAAGGGGTAGGTCAGTACCCGGATATGCCTGACTGTATGCTTATACTTTGTTGATTGTATGCTAGTGGTAGGGGGTGGAATAGTCCCCAGTTACCGGTTGAAAGATACCGATGAATAGTTACCGGTTGAAAGATACCGATGAATGGTTACCGGTTGAAAGATACCGATGAATAGTTACCGGTTGAAAGATACTGATGAATAGTTACCGGTTGAAAGATACCGATGATGATTACCGGTTGAAAGATACCGATGAATGATTACCGGTTGAAAGATACCGAGGACTTGTGTGGTATGTGGTATGATGGGGGAACTCACTAAGCTTTGTGCTTACGATTTCAGTTTTTGGTTTCAGGTACCTCTTCGTCTAAGGGGAAGGAGCCGACGGCGTAGCATGGCATCACACACACACATCTGATTTTCCGCACGGTGTTTTCTGGGATTATACTCTGATATGATATTTGTTTATGTTGTGGGTTTCAAACATGATACTTGGTTTTATGAAGTGACGTGTTTATACAATATTTTCTAATGAATGTTTTATGAGCTAACTAATGAAAAATGAAATTTTTGGCCTTGATTTTTGGGATGTTACACAAAGGTCCCAACTTTATCCAGCTATAGAGGAGCTTTTATGCTTAAGACCTTAAATGGAGCTTGTTTTGGCATTTCAAGCCCTAAGTGCCATGCATGGACGTAAAGATTGTAGCTTTACGTGGTATCTCAGCCTCGGGAGGCTAGATCTAGAGTTTGGGGTTGTGAATCTGCCTTAAAATGTCTGAATGAGAAAAGAGACTTAAGAGACTCGTCGAGTTGATGAACCAACTCGACGAGTCGGTTAGGGTTTTCCCTGACGAGTCTGGACATGAGTAACTCGGTGACTTGATGAAACAACTCGACGAGTTGATATGGGTTTTCGCGACTTTTCTGAAGGAACGAGGGGACTCGACGAGTTACATAGATGCACTCAACGAGTCGGGTCAACATGGACTGTTGACTCGAGTGTTGACTTCAGTTGACTTTAGGGTTTGGTCAAGACAAGGATTATGGAGACCATGGAGGGGTAGATGGTCTTTTACCCATTCCAAGAGTTAGAGAGAGAGAATAGCCTTTGGTTTATTTAGATTTGTGATTGGAGTGTTAATTAGAGATAATTATCATATGTGTTAGGTGGAGGCTAGATTGGTGATTCGTGTACGAGGTTTATTTGCTTGCTTAGGAGGTGGGTCTTCTCACTATACTTACCTTGAGTGGTAATTCCGTATGACCGGAGGTTCTTGTGTGCTTATATTGAGTATTATGATATCCTTCATTATGTCTTTGTGATTTATGTTGCGTATTATGTTGAGCTTTATTGAGTTAGGATCGGAGGGTCCACCCGAGTTGTGGGACCGGAGGGTTCCACTAAGACACATCAACCAGAGGGTCTTATTTGAGATATAGCCATGAGAGGCTAATGAGTTATGTGTGGTATTTTGGGGAACTCTGTGACAACCCGAACCTTTTTCCGTTACCGTTAGCTGTTTTTCGTTAATAAAATTTGAAATTTTATTGAGTTCCGTCAAATTCCCTTGGTTCACAAAATCATTTAGATATATAATTGGAATTTTTATATAAGAGTCTGAACCAAAATCACACGAAAAACCCGAGTTTCCTTGGAAAATCAATGGTTTTCGACCTAAGAGGTGTTCACGGCCGTAAACCCGTTTACGGCTAGTGCCAGGTGGCCCCCACCACCGACCATACCCCCAACCTATATATACGGGACCCCTCCTTTATTTGAACTTTCTTAGCCTAAAACTCTCTCATTCTCTCTCTCTACCTCTCAACCGTAAACATCAAAACACCCTCTTTTCTTCCGAAAATCATCAAAAATCACCCTTGGAGGTTGTTTCGGAGTAGCTAAAACACGTTTTTCATCGAATCCAACATCATTGTTCTTGAGTTTACGGCCGTACACCCTTCGAATCTTCAAATCTTCAAAGGCCGCAAACTGTTTACGGCCGTAAACCCTTCAAACCTTCATAGATTCCTCAAGAACACTGTTCACGACCGAGAACAGTTCGCGGCCGGAAACCCTTCACGCCCGCAAACTCCTTCACACCGTGAATCTTGGTTGCAAACCCGCTTTTCCGATTCAATCGAGTCTCGGTAACATTCCTAAGCTGAAAGCAATTATTTTTTCAACACTATAAATAATGGTTTCGCTAATTAAATGCATGTATGTATTAATTGTATTAGGATCTCGTTGAGTGTCGCGTACATCAACTCGAGGGTCTTCACTCCCAGTTTTCACTGTCCGACTATTCACACGACTAACAGTGAGTTCATACTCCTATGCTTTTATGATTTTAAATGTTTTCAAGGGGAGAGTACAAGCCTAAACCCAAATGATTTTGTGCATTTATACAAAAGGATTTCAACACATTTAAAACTGATGCCATTGACACAAACTTACAGTTTCCACATGATTATAAAATATTTAGATATTTTATCCCTTTTGTAACGTGCAGAGCATAAGAGGCCTTTTCAATCTACAGTCACAATTGCATAGTTTTCAGATGAATAGATAAACCAAGTACATATCATACATGCAAACTATAATAGGTATAGTTTGGGTTTTCAAAACACAGTTTTACAAATTCAGAGCTTTACATAGCAAAACATATAAACTATGACAGATTTAGTTTATGATATACATTACTACAAGAGTACAACATTTAATAATTATTTAAGTATAATTATTAACTTATAAAAGTATACACACAGGTTTAAATATAGTAGATCAATACAGAACTACACGTAAACTAGTTAATACAGGATTGTGAGACAACACTTCAGTTGTACCTTTCGGGGTACAGGTTAAATCCTATCATAGTATAACCAGAGTCTCCTGGTGGGAGAGCGTGAGATTTGTGAATAGATCTATTCGGGACTGACAATCCCACACCTGAACTGCTAGCTACAGTTAGGCAGGCATGTCTGGGGTGACAAATGTCATTTATCCGACACTTGAAGAATGTCGTAAAGGTCACTAGGTCATATCAAGCATGGTTATACGACTCATAATAGTATAAACTAACCTTATTGTTTACGGGATTTCATTCTTCTTTAGTTTTATTTTATTAATAAAACTAGTTCATAATACAAATGGAGGATTCCAGGGATATCAACTCATAGTTTTATTTTAATTAATAAAACCACTATACATATTGGTGGTAACAAGGGTTTTCAATCATAACATTCTATACATTACCGGTGATAGCCAGGGTTTTCATACAAAGGGGTTCTTCATTCAAAACAGCGATATACAATACAGCTGGTGGTAACTAGACATACAAACTGATACATTATACACTACTACAGAACACAGTAATAAACATTTATGTTAGAAAATATTAGATTTTCTTGGAAAGCATACAAACATTTTACAGATTCATTGATAGGTTTTCATTACAAAAACATGCTTATGAACTCACCAGCTTTATGCTGATACTCTTTCAAAACTGCTTGTATTCTCAGGAAATGAGTAGACAGGTACACCTCATCAGACTTTTGAGAAGACGGAGCATATAGAGTCACGTCTTTGTTTTGCTACTTTTGATGTATATAAATATGAACCAAACAGATGTAAATACCTTTTTATATATTCAATGTAATGGTTGTTTTTACTTGATTACTATGATGCAATTGTTGTGATACTACATATGACGTCATCCACCCCCAAACGTTTCCGTCGTTCCGGTTTGGGGGTGTGACAAACTCACTAAGCTTCGTGCTTACCGTGTTATGTGTTATGTGTTTCAGGTACTTCTCAGGATCATGGGAAGGCACCGGCTTAATTGTACACACGAGGGGAGTTATGTTGAGGATCTTGGATTGTGTTTAAACAATTTATGAACATGTGTTTTTGATAAATTGTCATTTTGGAGATTTGTGAACTATGTTTATGAGAATTATGTGATTTTTAAAAATAAAAAATTTGTTTGAAAAATTACGGTGTTACAAGTTGGTATCAGAGCCTTGGTTTGAGAGATTCAGATGTACCTTCGGGTGTGTATGGACTCAAACTGAGGATTTGAGAAAAAATTCAAAAGAAATGATTTTTCCAAAATGAGAAAGAGTTTAAGAGAAAAATGAGTTGGAGCACTGTGTACATCAGCCAGAGCCAAAACAGTGATTTCCCAAAATACCCTTACTTATTTGTGTTATGAGATATTTATGAGATGTTAAGGATGCATGCTAGAGGATAGGCTAGGTATTTCATATTTAGGGCTAGAGTTGCCTGATTTGTGATGCATTAGCCTAGGAGTTGTTGCTATCTGTTGTTTGCCTTGAGTATGTGCTGAGTAGGAGTATCTAGCAGGAATCACTTAGAAAGAGTTATGAGTCGAGGGATAATCTAGGAGAGATATCTAGATGAGTATATGAGGAGTCTAATGAGAGAGTAGTCTGATATCCGTGAGAGATAGAGTACTTGTGAATTGGAATCCTAGGAGCAGGACCTGGGGTGACTACAGGTTGGTGTGGAAGGTAGTATTGGGCCCGTACTAATGAAAACACCGGATATGTATGCAACCCAAGTAAGAATCCTTAGGGTACTAAGGAGCATATAAGGGAGGGAAATCGAGTGTGAGTATGCCCGAACGAGTTTCTGTTGATTTTTTGTGTTGTGTTTCAGAGATATCATGGTGGGTACGCGCCACAACCCCGATGGCGGTAGTGCCAGTGACGAGGAGATCCGCATGATCATTCATGAGGAGGTGGCCGCAGCTATCCGAGAGGCAATACCAGAGATGTTTGGATCTATAAAGACCACACTGATTGAGACATTTGATGAGCATAATGTTGTTACTGAGGCTGCTGCTGCTGCAGCCACCGCGGCCGTAGCCGCTGCTAGGCCACAGGGAGGTGACTCTTTGTTGTTCCGGGAGTTCAGCAACACGAAGCCACCAGAGTTTGATGAGACACAGGATCTGATTGCTGCTATGAGATGGATCTTCGACATCGAGGGGTGTTTTTACACGTGTTCATGCCCCGAGCACTTGAGAGTTCAGTTTGGGCTGAACCAGCTTCTCTTGGGAGCGAAGGACTGGTGGAAGTTTGTGACAGCCAGCTTTACTCCTGCAGATCATGTTGCAGTGACTTGGGAGAGGTTCACACAGTTGTTCCGAGACGAGTATGTTCCCCCGGTGGAGAGGGAACAGTTAGCCCATGAGTTTCTGTCTCTCAAGCAGAAGACAGAAACTGTGACTGAGATCTCGATGATGTTCCATGAGAGGGCGTTGTTTTGTCCTGAGCACGTGTCTACTAAGCAGGCACGTGTGAGTCGTTATCTGAGCATACTGAGGAGGGATATACGGGAGTTCATGGCGAACCCGTCTTACCGGACATTGGCCGAGTTGCAGACCAATGCCCAACGGAGGGAGATTGAGCTAGAGCTACAGGCCAGGGAGGAGGGAGAGTCCCAGGGGAGGGACCGGAGACCGATACAGTCGCAACTGATGACGAAGCGGGCAAATCCTGCTGATGCGAGAGCTGAGGACAGAAGGGCCGCACTTGTGGCAAGTGCGGCAAGAGTCGCGATGTGTAACGCCCACAGATTCAGGCTAGTCAATTTAGAGACAATAATCATCAAAAATGAGTTTTTGATGGAAGATTATTTAGAAGGAGTAATCTTAACCAAATGTTAGTATATGTTACAAGGGTTCCGTACATATAAAGAACGCCGAAATCCGAGTTATAACGAAGAAGTTATGGCCCATCGAAGTTTTACGACAAAACTGGCACGACACCGGAAGACGTAAATAGTGAATTTATGATAGATGACTTTTTGGCCTTAGTAATCTAAGCGAAAGTTGTAGAATATGTTAAACTGAGGGCGTCCACAAAAAGAACGCCCAAATCTGACTTCGTATGAGGAAGTTATGAATTTTCTAAGATTTGGCAAAGCAGTGCATGACCCGAAACTCGAATTTTAGATCGAGAGGTTTTTGACCTACGCGACCTAAATGATAGTTGAAGATCTCATTAATAGGAACTCAACGATAAAAATACAGACGAAAACGGAGTCCGTATGAAGGAGTTACGAATTTTTCGCGGTAATTTAACAGTATAATCTCCTCCTACTGTTAAATTTAAGATCGATCAAGAATTAGCCGACGGAGTAAAATGAAAGTTGTAGATCTTATTATTACCTACGCGTGGATATAAAGAACGTCAAAAACGGAGCTCGTATGCGAAAGTTACGGATTTTAGAAGTCGGAAGTGTGTTGTGCGAAAATGGGTGACGTGGCACAATCTTGGTCATTGTTTTCTCCCCAACTCTTGCCACCAGATGGTGACATGTGGCACCAAGTTCAACCATATTTCACCCTATAAATAGAACCTCTCACACCCTTATTTTCTTCACATTTTTCCCATTCTTTCTTCTCTCTACACTCTCTCTAAACCTCCCAAAACTCCCCTAGCGCTAGAAGAAAGCCCCGGAGCGCTCGACGGCTCCGAGAAGAAGAGCTTTCGGCTCAGAAGTTCTGCCCCTGCAGAGCCCGACTTCTAGCCAAACCCCCTCGTAGGTAAGATACGCCTACGCAATTTTAAATATAGTTTTTATTTAAATATAGTAATGTTATTAGAACCTTATAATAAATATTTGGGCTATTATTATGAGTTATATAAGTGTCGTTATAATATCTTTTTAACCACTCGCGGTACGGGGAATCTGGTTTGGAGGCCGCTTGGGTTGTTGGATTTCAGAAGTGCTTTATGCCAAAATGATCTTGCCCTCCGGTGTTCCATGTCTGGCCCCTGTCTGTACATAGTGGGTGAAGAGTATTGTTTAACGCTTATATAATAGTAATAATAGCTAGACTATTAATTAGTCTCGTCGAACCTTAGATTAAACTCTAGTGGTAATGATACTAGGTTTTGTCAAGGGAAAATTGTTGTAAGAGTAACGAAGCGTTGTCCGAGTACCGAGTCACCACCTTATCAGGTGAGTGCATAGTTACTTTTATCTTACACATAGATATGAAGTATTTTATATAAATTACGTGCTATATGTGCATATAACATGTAAACTTGCTATCTATGCTGGATGAATGATTTTATACATGTTTTAAATGATTTAAACTGTATACGTATTTTATATCTACAAATATGTTGGGTATAACATGGGTAGATGAAGGACGAGAGATAAAAGATGATATGAGTGAACATTGGCTGCTATGGACTTAGTGTCTATTGAATAAATGTTGGTAGCTATGGACTTAGTACCTGATGGATAAACGTTGGTAGCTATGGACTTAGTACCTGATAGATAAACGTTGGTAGCTATGGACTTAGTACCTATTATATAAACACTGGTAGCTATGGATTTAGTACCCGATGAATGAACTTTAGCAGCTATGGATTTAGTGCTTTACAAATGAGCATTGGCAGCTATGGACTTAGTGTCCGTCTTATAAACCCTGGAAGCAATGGACTTCGAAATGAACGAATGCAAGATAGATGACTCTAAGGGTAGACCCTTAAGAGTGAGGAAGATAATGGGGATGGGTAATTGGGTTGATTATTTGTTGTTTAAACATAAATAATTGTATTATTGTGGGTTGAAAACCATATGTACTCACCAGGTTTCCCAACCTGACCCACTCAAGCTTATTTGTATCACAGGTGTCGATACGAAGCTACTTTATACTGAGAGATTTAAAAGAGATGTAGATCACTAGTATAAATAAATGTACGTTCTGTTTATGCTTATGTTTCCGTATTGACGATGACATCCCAATGTTTTGAAAATGAATAAAAATACATTTCTTCGGAAATGCTTTAATAACCTAATTATCATGTTTTCTGGAAACAAATTCCGCAACATTTTTTATTAAAAGAAGTACTATGATTTTATAAAACATAAACAAAATCGGTATTTTCTGGCCGTGAAAATGGGGATGTCACAGTTGGTATCAGAGCATTAGTTTAAGCGAACTAGGAATATGGATTTATTTCTAGACTTAAACTTATAATGCTAAGCAATGATCGTGAGGAGTGTGTCTAATAAAATGTAGGTAATACACCTGAATAGACACAAGCACTAGCTTATTTAGGGAAAATGACTAACATTCTTTTATGTGCTAAGTGATTTATAATATACATTATATGATCGGAGCTATGGTCTGTTGCCGACCGGATCTGGAAACTTTATGTGTTCAAATTTCTAAACGTTTAATTACGGTATTAGAATTGGCATATAACTTTTTAGAGTGATAGGGAGATTTACACGTCGATCGTAAATAAAATATTTTCTATCTTAATTCTCGTCATTACACACCGAACGTCTATAGATCAAAATGGCAAGAACCCGAAGCGGAGTCGGGAACGCAAATGGGAATATGAATCAACAGCCCGCAGTGATTGAGCAAATACATGTTATGGTAGGCACACCGAGCCAATCACAATGGCTGGAGTACAAGCCATGATGCGGGCTATGTTGGCTGAGCAAAGAGAAGAGATGAGACAAATGTTGTAAGAAAATAGGGACGAACCTACCATGCCCATTGAGCAACCTGAGCTGATCCCCGAGCAATCGGAGGAAGGAAACTACACCCGTACTGTGAGTCAACCTAGAACCCAAGGGGCAAGGGTGAATGGCCCAGAGAGGGGAAATGACAAGGATGGGAGAATGTATAAGAACTTCTTGGGTGCCAAGCCCCCAAGTCTTTCCGCAAGCCCGAAGCCGGTTGAGATTATGGAGTGGATCTCCGAAATGGAGATGGTGTTTGAGAGCTGTGACTGTAGCGACAAGCAAAAGACCGTCTTTGCCGTCAGACAACTAAAGACCGGAGTGTTAAGTTGGTGGAAGTTTTTGGCAGATACAATTCCACGAGGAGAGGCCATACGGATGTCTTGGGAAGCATTCACGGAGCAGTTAAAAAGGCAGTACTGATCAGAGATAGATCTGATAGACCTAAAAAACGAGTTTCAGAACCTGAAGAAAGGGAAGATGAGTGTTGATGAGTATGCCACCGCATTCACCGAGAGGATGAAGCTATTTCCCTACTTGGTGCCTACTGAACTCTCCAAGATAGATAGGTTTGCTAACGGGCTGCCCACTGACTTTGGCCCAAAAGTAAAAATGGCAACTACTTATAAAACAGCCGTTAGAGCAACAAGAAATGTTGATACCCAAATAAAGGAAAAGGGTCTGGAGAAAGTTGAATTTGGCGAGAAGAAGAAGTTTGAAGGATCCTCAAGACTTGATAAGAGGGGAAAATTCTCGAAGTCTAACCTGGAAGACCAAAAGTATGGAGCCAAGTGGTGTGAAAAGTGTAAGAAGAAGCACTTCGGGAGATGTGATGGAGAAGTAACATGCTACAGGTGTGGAAGGATCGGACATTATTCCAATGATTGTACACAAAATGATAAGTTATGCTACGGATGCGGAGTCAATGGGCACATGTCTAGAAACTGCCCAAAGAAAAACGAGGCAGCGAGACCAAACACACCACCAAGGCCAAGAGCATTCCACATGATCCTCGACGAAGCAGAAGACAACGCGAGGAATCAAGGATGAGGACTTCATCAAGTTATGCAGTAGCCATATAGATAGTATCGCATGGTGTAGCCTATTAGAGGTATAGTCTAGGGTGATCTTGAACACCTATGTAATCGTTTCAAGGAATAATATAAATCCATCATTTTGCTATCTGATGTGTTAAGTTGTTGTGTGATTTTCTTGTATGGTGACTTGGAAAACTAAGAGACAATACTTGGGACGAGTATGAGTAGGCGTGAATGGTAGTGGAGGCCTATACTACCGGAAGCACAGGACTCGCACTTGGATCAGGGAAAGTCACAAGGTTACCAAGAATCTAGTAATTGATTTCGTTTTATTCAAGTATGTCGTTACCATTGTCTCGGTAATGACTAAGAAGATTGTTGTTATTCCGAGCCTAGTGGTCATATCAAATCGAGTCCGACTAAGACGAGTATGTTACGTGGATCAGAGAACCAAGTTCGATGTAGCATCTGACTTAAGCCAGAAGATTGAAGTGAAAAATAATCGAAGCGATCAATAGAGGTATTGTAACATCCAAAATTTTCAAGCAAATTTTCACATTTTAAAAACACCTTATTTCATAATATTATAAAACTCATTGTTTCATACATCCAAACATAAGTCAAAATCCCAAGATCATAACATATATAAAACCCCGCGTGTGTGTGTACTGATCATGCCGGCGCCTTCCCGTGATCTTCACTAGTACCTGAAACACATAACACAAAACACTGTAAGCACAAAGCTTAGTGAGTTCCCCAAAATACCACACATAACACATACTAGCCACTCGAGGCTATAACTCTGCGGGCCCTTGGACCCTAACTCTGTGGACCCTCTGGTCCTAGCTCTGTGAACCTTTCGGTTCCAACTCTGATATATACACGGCATAAATCACATAGAAATAATGCAGTGCAACACATCACATAACTAGCATACAACAACTCTGTCACATAACTCTAATTACCTACTCAAGGTAAAGTATAGTGAGAAGACTCACCTCGGATGTCTCAGATAATATCCCGCCCGTGTATATACTGATCTAGCCTCTGCCTATACACATAACATAATCATCTCAATCAATCACGACTCTCTAGGCTAGACTAGACTCTCACATGTCCTCTAAGAAGGCTAAAAGGCTATTTTACCCTTCAAACAGTCCACAAGTTCCATTGTTGACCAAACACTAAAAGTCAACAAAAGTCAATGGTCAACTCTTGACCATACTCGCCGAGTGCACAAATGTGACTCGGCGAGTTCAGTCGTGAACTCGAGTCCTCTATTCCCCCTCTGACTCACTGAGTCATTCCCCCAACTCGACAAGTCACTCACTGAGTGATTCACGGGAAACCCTAACCCTACTCGCCGAGTCTGCCCTTGGACTCGGCGAGTTCATGTCATGCACCAACTCAAATGACCTCATGAGGTCAGATTTGTTCCTCTAATCCATAGATCTGGCCTTCCCGACCACTATAATCACGTAAAGTCTCGATCTTGATGCACATGCAACATTTATATGACCATATATGATGATTTAGCCCCAAATACCTTAACCCAAGGCCATGACCTCTATTGTTCTTCATAAAGCTTGATGAATAAGGCTCTCTGGACCTCTATGGATCCAGATCCAAAGCCTTATCACCAGAAGGGGCTATTTGGACATCAAATCTAACCAACAAAGGGTCTAAGAAACCCTAAATCCATATGATCATCATAAGAACAGAAGGAGAGTCGAATTACTACCTCAAATGTGAAGATCTTAGCTCCAAATCCACAGAATAGCAACCTCCTATGCTTCCTCTTGGCTAGTACCTCCTTCTTCTTGCTAAACAACACTCCCAAGGTCAAGAATGGCTTCCTTTCTCTCTCAAAACGCTCAAGCACTCTAGGGTTTCTCTCTATGGTCTGGTAGCCGCCATTGAAGGCCATAAGGGCCTTTAAATAGGTCCCAAACCCAAGAAATTAGGGTTTCATTTAAACAGCGTGGACTCGCCGAGTCCACGTATGGACTCGCCGAGTCCAGTCAGTAATCCAGTCTAACAATGCGCGGCTCTACTCGGCGAGTCTAAGCGCCTACTCGCCGAGTCCCTCTCCAAAACTCAATATAAATTCATAAATTAAGATACCTGGAAATCCGGATGTTACAGGTATCGCGCTAATTGTTAAAGGAGTTGGTAGCTAGAAATGTTACATGCTAGAATGTGATCATATCACATTAGAACATGAAGGAAGGAATAGTCAGTTCTGTAATTTGACTCTAAAAGACCTGACTCTAAGCGTTGCAACATACGATGAGAGGTCAGTAGAACGTGACCCATCGGTCTATTGTGGAAGTCAAAATAACTTATCTTAAGTTTGTGAAGAATAAGAAGGAGTCTCCAGTAAGGATCGAGACCGTGACTTGAAGGTCATAATTTGGAGTCTAGCGTGAGATAGGGAACAGGTGCAAGATCAAGCATCGCCTGCAGTCAAGGAGTCCAAGAGTTAGATACTCGTTCGAAGCGACATAGAAGTTACGGTTATTACCTGAGATGAAGAGATAACGTATGGAGTCATTATACAAGCCTTGTTTCATTGATGATTCTGGGACGTAATCATCCTAAGGGGGAGATAATTGTAACGCCCGCAGATTCAGGCTAGTCAATTTAGAGACAATAAGCATCAAAAATGAGTTTTTGATGGAAGATTATTTAGAAGGAGTAATCTTAACCAAATGGTAGTATATGTTACAAGGGTTATGTACATATAAAGAACGCCGAAATCCAAGTTATAACGAAGAAGTTATGGCCCGTCGAAGTTTTACGGCAAAACCGACACGACACCGGGAGACGTAAATAGTGAATTCACGATAGATGACTTTTTGGACTTAGTAATCTAAACGAAAGTCGTATAATATGTTAAACCAAGAGCGTCCACAAAAAGAACGCCCAAATCTGACTTCGTATGACAAAGTTATGAATTTTCTAAGATTTGGCATAACAGTGCACGACCCGAAACTCGAATTTTAGATCGAGAGGTTTTTGGCCTACGCGACCTAAATGAGAGTTGAAGATCTCATTAATAGGAACTCAACGATACAAATACAGACGAAAACGGAGTCCGTATGAAGGAGTTATGAATTTTTCGCGGTCATTTAACAGTATAATCTCCTCCTACTGTTAAATTTAAGATCGGTTGAGAATTAGCCGACGGAGTTAAAATGAAAGTTGTAGATCTTATTTTTACCTACGCGTGGATATAAAGAAAGTCAAAAACGGAGCTCGTATGGGAAAGTTACGGATTTTAGATGTCGGAAGTGTGTTGTGCGAAAATGGGTGACGTGGCACAATCTTGGCCATTGCTTTCTCCCCAAGTCTTGCCACCAGATGGTGACATGTGGCACCAAGTTCAACCATATTTCACCCTATAAATAGAACCTCTCACACCCTCATTTTCTTCACACCTTTCCCATTCTTCCTTCTCTCTACACTCTCTCTAAACCTCCCAAAACTCCCCTAGCGCTAGAAGAAAGCCCCGGAGCGCTCGACGGCTCCGAGAAGAAGGGCTTTGAGCTCGGAAGTTCTGCCCCTGCAGAGCCCGACTTCTAGCCAAACCCCCTCGTAGGTAAAATACGCCTACTCTAATTTAAATATAGTTTTATTTAAATATAGTAATGTTATTAGAACCTTATAATAAATATTTTGGCTATTATTATGAGTTATATAAGTGTCGTTATAATATCTTTTTAACCACTCGCGGTACGGGGAATCTGGTTTTGAGGGCCGCTTGGGTTACTGGATTTCAGAAGTTCTTTATGCCAAAATGATCATGCCCTCTGGTGTTCCATGTCTGGCCCCTGTCTGTACATAGTGGGTGAAGAGTATTGTTTAACGCTTATATAATAGTAATAATAGCTAGACTATTAATTAGTCTCGTCGAACCTTAGACTAAACTCTAGTGGTAATGATACTAGGTTTTGTCAAGGGAAATTTTTTTTAAGAGTAACGAAGCGCTGTCCGAGTACCGAGTCACCACCTTATCAGGTGGGTGCATAGTTACTTTCATCTTATACATAGATATGAAGTATTTTATATAAATTACGTGCTATGTGTGCATCTAACATGTAAACTTGCTATCTATGTTGGATGAACGATTTTATACATGTTTTAAATGATTTAAACTGTATACGTATTTTATATCTACAAATATGTTGGGTATAACATGGGTAGATGAAGGACGAGAGATAAAAGATGATATGAGTGAACATTGGCAGCTATGGACTTAGTGTCTATTGAATAAATGTTGGTAGCTATGGACTTAGTACCTGATGGATAAACGTTGGTAGCTATGGACTTAGTACCTAATAGATAAACGTTGGTAGCTATGGACTTAGTACCTATTATATAAACACTAGTAGCTATGGATTTAGTACCCGATGAATGAACTTTAGCAGCTATGGATTTAGTGCTTTACAAATGAGCATTGACAGCTATGGACTTTGTGTCTGTCTTATAAACCCTAGAAGCAATGGACTTCGGAATGAACGAATGCAGGATAGATGACTCTAAGGGTAGACCCTTAAGAGTGAGGAAGATAATGGGGATGGGTAATTGGGTTGATTGTTTGTTTTTTAAAGATAAATAATTATATTATTGTGGGTTGAAAACCCTATGTACTCACCAGGTTTCCCAACCTGACCCACTCAAGCTTATTTGTATCACAGGTGTCGATACGATGCTACTTTACACTGAGAGATTTAAAAGAGATGTAGATCACTAGTGTAAATAAATGTAAGTTCTGTTTATGCTTATGTTTCTGTATTGACGATGACATCCCAATGTTTTGAAAATGAATAAAAATACATTTCTTCGGAAATGCTTTGATAACCTATTTATCATGTTTTCTGGAAACAAATTCCACAACATTTTTATTAAAAGAGGTACTCTGATTTTATAAAGCATAAACAAAATCGGTCTTTTTTGGCCGTGAAAATGGGGATGTCACACGATGGATCATGTCGGGCAGGGATTTGCTATAAATGTGGCAAAGAGGGGCACATGGCGAAGGATTTCCCCAAGGGGTTTGCAGTATGATTTCACTGCAACCAGACCGGCCATCGGAAGGCCGAGTGCCCTCAGCTCATTCAGGGATCAGCCCAGGTTTCCACTCCTGTTGCTTTGTGTGCTACTGATAGTCGGTCGGTGAAGGCTGAGGCTCCGAGGGCTCGCGGGAGAGCTTTTCAGCTGACAACGGAGGAGGTCCGTGCAGCACCTGATGTCGTGGCTGGTACGTATTTCCTTATTTATATTATTTTAAGATTTGTTGTGCTTATTATGTGATGTATATAGGTACTTTTCTTGTGAGTTATGTACCTGCTTTGGTATTATTTGACTAGGGTGCGAGTCGATCCTTCGTGTCTTTAGCTTTTAGTCGTCACATCAGTATCCGACGTGAGGCGTTGAGTCGACCTCTGAGGGTTTCTATAGTCGACGAGCATGTGGTATTCACTACTGATGTATTTCGGGGTTGTGTACTAGAGATTTTTGGTGTGGAGTTCCCGATAGACCTGGTACCGATCGCGATGTATCTTCACCTTCCTAAGTCTTTCATTTTTGAAACACTTTCCGAGTCAAGTTTAAAACGACATTCCTTAGTCATAATATGATTTCAAATGATTAAGTATGTCTCATTCATACAAGATTAGGAATTTCACTATGCTCCCACTAGTTCCTAGTAAACACATATGTTCTATTCATTTTGATATAAAAACATACATTGTGATTTTACATAAAATGATGATTGTAACATTGAGATGTTTGTTTTATATCCAAAAGTGGATCTCAAGTTCTACACATTTTGTTAGGATAACTTGGATTAAGAAAACCTCCAGGCTAATCTATATAGATATCTTCCAGTAGATGTCTACTAAGAAAAGTGGCCTTTCTTGAAATCTATTTACTATATCTCATATTAAGAATATGAATTTATAGCAAATAATATCCTTGTTGATCTAATCATAGCTACCTATGAAAAAGGTTTGATCACAGTCAATGTCATGAGTATGATGAGAACCATAGCTAATGACATGAGTATGAGAAAATCCTTTTACTACAAGTCTTGCTTTAAATGTGTATGGTTATCCATGTAATTTATTCTTTCTAGAAGAGTTATATATTCTCCTTCTAGCCTTGCTATAGGGGAAATTTTTTTAATCAAGCTCATACTTAATTCTCATACAGGGATTACATCTCATGTTCATGACTCAAAGTCATTTATCAGATTCGAGATCTAGTATAGCATCTTGGTATTTGATGGATTTTCTAGAGACCATCAATGAAATATCATCAATGAGAGATTCCACATTTCTCAAGTCATAGATGAATTCTACCATTAATGCGAACAATTTGTGTTTGTGAATAGCTATCATTCAATTTTAACAATCCTTGTTAAAACTAGTGCCAACTATTACTACATAAGGTTATGGTTCTTGAGTTGCTTCATGTTCCATGTACCTCCCACTCGCTTTGTCATTAGAAGCTTGCTTTCTATTAACTTAGCTTTCACAAGAATAAGAGGACTTATTCTTGGCGGGTTTGCATATAATAATCTAAGCCACATTTAGAGTATTATACAAATATGTGTTTAGTAGATTTTGGGTTTAGAAGCTTTAGTCCATCATAGGCTTCAAATCCACAAAACATTAAGTAAGATGATGATGGAGTCTTTCCATACTAAATCTTACAAGGTGTTTAATCTACTTATTAGTTGGTATTTGTATTCAAGATACAATTAATAGTGATCGAAGTATTATCACAAAAAGATTAAAGGAGGATATTTCTACTGATTAGAAAGTAAATCATATCAAGTAAGATTTAATTCATTATTTATTATCGTTAAGGCCTTAGATGGTTCTTACCGGTTTGTATCTCAATTTTTGAAACCTTCAACAAAGATTTCACAATTTTGATTTACCACGTAAAATATAATTAAAATTACTATAGTTGTTAAATAAACTACATTATTTGCCTTCAAAGATCCCTTTCTTGAAGTTGGAATATGTGAATGTCATTTATATAATATAGATAACAATGTCAAAGATGAGTTTGATTTAAAACAAGTTTAAGTCAAAAGTGTTTGCATATAGAACTTAATTTTATTTATAAAATGTTCATATTTACTTCACAACTCTATTAAGAGATCCAATCTCATAAATAGAAGTTAATCATTTCAGAATATGAATATTATCATTATGAAAAATGATTAAGTAAATGATCAAACATTTGAATAAAATAACTGAGACTTAAATTTAGACATGCTAAATTAAAAACATACATTGTTCCAAAACAAATATTGTTTTATATTACAAGTAATTTATGTTCTAAGCATAAATAATAAACTAAACTCCTAGAGTGTAGTTCCAACTTGATTGTGCTCAGCTTGGTTGCTCTTCTATAAATATTTGCAAGCTATTTACAAATATTAGATTAACATTTAAGTACCAAGTACCTAAGTGTTATATGAAAAGTATGAGTTCTATCTAGTAGATACAAGAAGTACTAGTCTCTTCCATATTTTCTTTCCAAATAAGATGAGTAAATCATCTTCCAGTGTCTAGTTTCTTCACAAAAGAAACAATATCCATCTATTTGGGCTTTAGTAGATTTCTTGGGCTTAAAGGCGTTCAGTCCATAAAACATGGGCCTCCTGGATCACATAAGGTGATTATTTTAGCTTTGCATTATTCCAATGTTTAAATTAGCTTTAAATAAAATATCACTGTATTTATTGGAATATTGCTTGACCTGATATATCATCAGATATATGTTTAAATTATCCAAGACTTCTAGAAGTCATGAATAACTATTCTTAACTTGATGTTGGAAACATCTTAAACATCACAGTGATGCCTTTACTAAGTATCATGTTCAGGTTTAATTGTTCAAAGCAAATAGTTTAATACTAGGACCCTTAAGTGTATACAATTTCATATCTCTCACGAGATTGTCTCTTAATACATGAACCCATTCATTAAAGTTGTATCTATTGAATGTTACTGTTTCATTTAGTCATTAAAGAAAATGACAATTCATGATAATAAGAACGGTTATTTAACTACAAAATTTTAACAAAATTTATTTATTATTTTCAATATTTAATCTTCAATAATTAATACCCTTTTAGTTTCCAAAAACATTAATTATCAAAGTTTAGGATCCAAGTTGCAAAACAAATAAATTGTTAGGTATCCTTTATCTCATTCATTTGAATTCAAACCGGTAGATATTGATTATCAATTATATCTCACTATATATTTCATAGATTTATGGGATCGCTAATAACAAATTTAATTAGACATGTTTGATCCCATCTATGCCTCGAAACTCTCTCGCTTAGGTATCCTTTATCACAAAAGATTTCCGATCAAATCGTCCAATTTGAAAAACTTGTGTAATCGGCCTATAACTTGGTTATAGAAATAGGGAAGACACCCCGACCATCAAAAGACAACACTAAGCGGTTAGGTATCCTTTATCCCACTAGTGCATACAAGAGACGTGCGGGTGTTTTTCAAAATGATTACATAGATTTGAGGTTTGTAAAAAGGGTCTTTATATGTTTTATAATTCTAGTTTAAAACATATGATATCATGGTTATTACATGCATATAATAAATAATGGTATCAATTTTCAAAATCACTTTTAAAGGTTCTATAAAAAAGCTAGTTTTTTTTATAGAATTTGACGTAATTCAATTTTAATAACCGATATTAAGTTTGAATGCATTTGAACATTTTATATCTTTAATAAAACTTCATTTTATTACTTATATATTTGGAGTTTGTATAAGTTACAAAAATCGCCATTTTAAAACTTATAATGGAGTATTTCAAAAGTTGTCGTTATTAACGATTTTATAAAAACGAGTTTTATTTTAAAATTAATAACTTGTTACATCTTATGTCTAATTTTGAAAACCCAAACTCCATGTGATGTTTATTTTGTCCAAAATTATTTTAGCATGTGAAAAACTAATTTATCAACTACTCAAAATAATGCATAAAATAAACAACACAAACATGCATAAACATAACAAACTAATGACATTTTATGAGCCAACAGAAAAGTGTCAAGTCCATTCTTAAAGGGACATTTACGGGGACCAAAATTTTCTTGTAATGTTGTTGAAGAAGCTCCCACTTGAGTAAACACTTATTGCTTGCAAAAGATTGGAAAACCGTCTTTAAGGCTAAAATTCAGCAATTGTCGCTAAAAGCCAACAACCCTTTGTGAACAACATTAGTGACACTTTTCAAAAAATGTCACTGAAAATCCTGCACACATTTTAGACTTGAAAATTGCTATTTTGTTTTCAAAAAATGGTTCCAACTTGATTTCTTGTTATATTTTTGTACAAAAAAATTAATTCTAAAAACTAATCTATTACTTTACAAAAATAACCAAGAAAAGCTAATATATTTAACTATTATATACCATATGAATAAATAAATTATTACAACCATTTTATAACAAAAATAACCAACATAACAACACATTGGTCCTTGGCTAGTTTATGCACATCATATACATCAATATACACATCAAACAACCTTTGTTTTCTAAGACAACTTTAAATGATAAAAGATACATGAAACTTTTGTCACATAAAATAACAAAAAAAAAAGCTGTCATAGAAAATATGTATGAACTTATTTTTATACAAAAACAAGTTATCCATATTCTCCAAAAACTAAGATTTCCAAAAATCTAACCAAGCTTGCAAGATGGCTCTGATACCAATTGTTGGGTTTTAGTTCAAAAATAGTTTCATAAACTTGAAAAATATGGCAACGGAAGACTTTAATTTTTGAAATAACATAAACATTTTATACCCACCAATGATCTTCTTGCAAGTTATAGAAAGATTAAACACCAACCAAAGGAAGGATGAAGAAATAACAACATTTGTAGTTCTTTGGGTCCTCTTGGGAGGCTTGGAAGTTGATGAAGAATGTGGAACCTTTGAGACACCAACAATGACTCAAATTGATATAGATACTAGTCCAAGACTCTTAAACCCTTAAGCTTTAAGTTCATAACCAATATGAACTTAAAGAAGGCTTGAAGATGCAAGTAACTTCAAGTGTTCTTAACTAATTTAGAGAGAATGAGAGGGGGAGAAGAAGTTTCGGTCACTTCTTCATGGAGTGAATGAGCAAAATGAGCCAAGTGCAAGCCTTCTTATTTATATGCATAAAGTGAAGTTAATAACCATTAGTTCCTTCAACTTTTGACAAACTTGTCTCCATGTCATAATAGTGTTCATCCATGCTTCTAAAGCATGATTTCTTTTCCTTTAAATAATAAAAAACCCATCACTAGCATGCTTGTAAGCATGCTCACGGTTTTATATAAAAAAGAGAAGTCAAACATGAAAATTTTTATAAACTCTTTAATAAAATATTAACCTTAACATTTTGGTAAAAGACAAAAAGTCCTTTTGGTCCAAAATGTTGTACGTGACTTGATAAATCATACTATATGATATATTATGTTACCTGCTAATGAAAATTAAATATTTCCTAGAAATAAATAATTTCCAATTTAATTATAAGAGTTTTATTGAATATTTATTAAAATCAATTTCTAATAATAATCAATTGTATCAAGTTGTTGTTAGTGTGACCCATTAGTATCATGTGTTATTTAGCAATATCACTTTAATATGACTCTTGAGCATACTAGACCTTACAATCCCATCCCTGAAAATCACATGACCACTCTTTCATTCTTCCGATCGAGGAAAGTCGGAAGCACACAACCCCTATCGATCGTCCTCCCTTCGAGATGTTATACGGGAGGAAGTGCAGGACTCCGATTTGTTGGGGTGAGGTTGGGCAGAGAGTCATGGGAAGTACCGAAGTGGTACTCAAGACTACAGAGAGGATCCAGCAGGTCGGGAGCAGGCTTCAGACTGCTCAGAGTCGGCAGAAAAGTTATGCCGACAAGCGTCGTTCGGACCTGGAGTTCCAGGTCGGGGATATGGTCCTCCTGAAGGCGTCACCTTGTAAAGGTGTCATCCGGTTCAGGAAGTGGGGCAAGTTGGGCCCCAGGTACATCGGTTCTTTCAGGGTTGCAGTCTGGGTGGGCAAGGTGGCGTATAGGTTGGATCTGCCAACCGAGCTTAGCCAGATTCATAGTACCTTTCACGTCTCCCAGCTGCGGAAGTGTCTGGTAGACGACTCTGGAATGGTACCTTTGGAGGATATTCATCTGGATGACCGCCTGAACTACATCGAGCGACCAGTATCTATCCTCGACAGGAAGTCGAAGGATCTGAGTAACAAGTGGGTCGAGCTAGTGAAGGTGCAATGGCAGCACCGTAAGGGCTCAGAATGAACGTTGGAGCCAGATGACGAAATGCGGGAGCACTACCCCGAGCTTTTTCCAGATGCAGCAGCAGACTTCGAGGGCGAAGTCTAAAATAAGTGGGGGAGATTGTAACACCCGGTTCCCGATACGTATTTTGAATTTAAAGCTTTTATGTTTTCACACTGGGACTCGGCGAGTTGGAGGCTTAACTCGTCGAGTAGACAAGACTTTGGATGCGGGCTTTAAGTAACCTACTCGACGAGTCAGGAGCCCGACTCGGCGAGTAGGACTGTCTGCATGAAACCCTAATATTTAGGGTTTGCACCATATTTAAACAACTTATCTTGTTCCAAACCAGCCTCTATCGTCCCTCCCAACTCAGAGAAACCTTAAATCAAGACCCTAACCTTGTTTGAGTGTTCTTGAGCCATTTTTGTGTGCTTGTGGTGATTGTGAAGCTTGAGAAGGAAGAAGGAGCTTGGAAGTTCGAGTGGAAGCTAGTAGATCCAGAGGTTGTGCCCCATTTCCAGCTCACTTGAGGTATAAAGTTGAAACCTTGACCATCTATCTATTAGATCTCTAGTTAGGGTTCATTTCTACCTTTTTTAAGCCTTTGAGGTGCCATGCTCGGAATTTTGTGGTTCATTGAGGGTATGGCTTCAGATCTGGAACCATTGGGGGTCCTTATGGCATAAAGGTGCCAACTTTATGGCCATAAGCACCCCCTGCATCTCGTACACTTCATTCTAGAGCCATTTGGGCCAAATACCTCATGCATGGACGTCAATATTGGAACTTTACGTATAATATGGACCCTAGGAGGTCAGATATATGGTTTGGATGCATTAAAACCGATTAAAATCGACTGTATAGTTTTGGACAGAGAAGGACTTGGCGAGTCGCTTAGGTGACTTGGCGAGTCGGGTCACAGTTTCCCCCAAACATCTTCTGGAATTGGTCTTTGGTTGAGTTGAAGGAAAACTCAGCCTGTTGGGTTTTGTTATGGACTTTAATATCGAAGGACTCGACGAGTCCAAGGAGGAACTCGGCGAGTTCAAGGCAATGTCCCAACCACATGAAGACGGACTCGACGAGTTCAAGGAGAACTCGGCGAGTCATAGGCTAAACACCTTCATACGGATGAAGACGAACTCGACGAGTTCAAGGATGAACTCGTCGAGTTCAAGGATGAACTCGGAGATTCAGTCGAAGAAGCTCCCGATATTTTATTGAAGGCGAGCTCGTCGAGCTCTTGCTAGACTCGGCGAGTAGGGACGGGGTTGTAACACTTCGTGGACGTGGGGACTCGACGAGTTGGTGGACCAACTCGGCGAATCTAGTCAACTAGATGTTGACTTTGACCAGGGTTTTGACCTTGGCTTTGACTTGGACTTGAGATGACCCTTGTAAGTGTTATGAGTATGAAATGGTAATTTAGAAAGGTTGTTGTGTAGGGATTGAGGAGTTGATAAGAGTTGATTTCCATACCGAGGACAGTGCAGACACTACACGACATCGAGGTGAGTTACCTTCCAGTAGGGGTGGGTCTACGGCCACAATGTCGGCCCACCAGCAGGAGTTGTTGATAGATGATTGTCTCTGTGATAATAATCTAGGATGCTACTACCTGATATGTTTATGTGCTAGCATGATATGTTGTATGTGATAGTAGGAGGGAAGTAATCCCCGAGTTCGGTCGTTAGGACCGAAGGGTAGGTCGGCACCCCAAATATGTCTGACGGTATGTTTATGCTATGTTTTGTATGGTAGTAGTAGTAGGGGGTGAAATAGTCCCCGTAGCCGATTGGGATAAACCGAAGGGTAGGTCAGCACCGCAGAACTGCTTGACATGGGTAGGTCAGCACCCCAAAACTGCTTAACATGGGTAGGTATGCACCCCAGATCTGCTTGACATGGGTAGGTCAGCGCCCCAGAACTGCCCGACAGTATGTATGTTGTATGGTATGTGGTATGATGGGGGAACCCACTAAGCTTTGTGCTTACGGTTTTCAGTTTTGGTTTCAGGTACCTCTTCGTCGAAGGGGAAGGAGCCGGCACGGTAGCAGCACATCGCACACACATGATTCCGCGTTTGAGATCCATGGGATTGTACTCTGATATTATTATTATTCCATGACATGTTTTTATGACATTTGACTTATGGGTTATGAGTTGATATGATATTGATGTTGCTTTTCAGTAAATGGTTTTAATAAACTACTTATTCAAAACGAAATTTTTGGTCATGATATTTGGGATGGTGCAAGTTGGTATCAGAGCCTTGGTTTGAGGGATTCAGACACACATTCGGGGGTGTCTGGACTCAAATTAAGGGTTTGAAATATTTTTATAAAGCGAAATAATTTTTCCAAGATTTAAAATAAAGAGTTTTGAGAAAGAACAAGGTGTGTGATGCGTGTGATCGGCCGAGCTCAAGTAAGTTTTTCCCAAGATACCCATACATGTTATGATAAGATGTGATATGATTATGAGAATCGCATGCTAGATTAGGGCTAAGGATCTTGGAATGATGCCTCATATGCTTGTTGCCCTTGTATGAGAACTGCATGCTAGATTAGGGCTAAGGATCTAGGAAGATGCCTTATGTGCCTACTATATGTGCCTATTGAATTATATGCTAGAGGTGATTAATCAGTAATATGATGGCCTGAATAATATATGTTTAGTATGGTTACTCAATGCTCGAATGCTGCTTGTTTCGTGCTTTTAGGAGTTCTAGTTATCTTTAGCTAACTACTAAACGAATACGTTAAGTTACATATTGCGAGGACGAAATAATTTCAGAAGGTTAGGTCTAGCCCTATTACGCAACTCTTGTTTGAGTCCAATCGTTGTAGGGTAGGACCTCTCATTAGTAGAATTATCTGGTCTTAGTAATACGTAATGGTATTCGCAAGCTAGCTAGGTAAAGGAGGCAGGAATTCCTTACGCAGCTGATGGCGGAGAGCAGGTCGGAGAGAGTTACCCTAGGGTAAGCCTAGGATGAGATTAGTGCATAGAGCAGTAGTAGTAGAAGGGACTTGGTAAAGTCAAGGCAATCCTTGAGGAAAGTACGGATATATGTGGAAGGTAGTATGGGCCCGTACTATTGAAAGCAGAGGATCACTACTTGAGTCAAGGAGGGCCAAGATCAAACCAGGAAACTTGTAGTATGTGAGACCTCTCGATGTTATATATGACCCTGATGATTATGTGTTTTGTTTCAGAATGGTGATGATTACGCGGCATGGAGGAGGAGGAGGTTCAGGGTCAGGATCGGGCTCAGGATCAGGTTCGGGATCAGGTGTCGAGCCAGTCAATGAGGGACTATGCGAGTTCATTGCTTCTGAGATCACTAGAGGCATCCTTGAGTCGACCCCGGTGATTTTCGGGTCGATCAAGGAAGAGATTATTGAGCTGATGGAGGATCGCCTTAGGGCGTTTAGGAGTGACTGGGCGGCTTGCCAGTCAGGGGCACGCACATTGTCCTTTAAGGACTTCAGGGGGAGTGGTGCACCGGATTTCCATGGGGCGAAGGACCCCATCATGGCCAGGAGATGGATCGCAGACATCGAGTTTGCACAATTGACGAGCTTCTGCCCTGAAGGGTCGAAGGTTCGATATGTTGCAGGTTGTTTGAGGGACAGGGCTAGGGATTGGTGGGAGTCAGTTGGTGATTCCTTGGGAGCCTCAGTCGTTGAGGCTATGACCTGGTCGGACTTTGTGACCAGGTTCAGGGCTGAGTTTGCGTTGGCTGTGGAGCTTCAGCAGTTGGCCAGGGAGTTTCTCGACATGAGACAGACTACAGAGACAGTGACGGAGATTACCGCCAAGTTCCGGGAGAGGGCCTTGTTGGTGCCTCGGTATACGGGGGATGAGGAGATGCGGAGGACCCGCTATCATGACATGTTGATAGAGGACATTCGGGAGCACGTCAGCTACTCAACATGCCTGACCCTGGATTCTATGATTGCCAGGGCGGGGGAGAGGGATATTGATTTGGAGCACCTCAGGAAGAGGAAGGCAGAGGAGGGACAGGTTACTGGGGCTTCGGGGAAGAATCCCAAGGGATTCGACTTTAGGTCGAAGGGCCAACCGGGCCAGAGCCGCTGCAGGAAATGCGGCAGGCCGCATGAGGGAGCTTGTAGACTGTGATCATTAGGCTGCTATAAGTGCGGAAAGACTGGGCACTTTGGTAGGGGTTGTACTGCCCCTACCCTCACCTTTCAGACATCATACTTGATTTGCTTTCATTGCAATCAGAAGGGCCATAAAAAGGCCAACTGCCTGAGATTGACAGCAGCAGCAGTGCCAGTAGTGGCACCAGCTCCAGTGACCCTGCGAATCACTGATGGCCGGTAGGGCAAGTCGGAGGCTCCAGTGGTGAGGAGCTGAGTCTTCCAGTTGACTACCGAGGAGGCACGCGCCGCACCCGATGTGGTGACGGGATGATTTCTTCTCCCTAGTTTTTATTATATGTTGTTTATGATATTTATGTGCTATGTTATGTGTTTGGTTTAGGATCGTTCCATGTGAACGATATTCCAGTTCAGGTGTTGTTCGATTCGGTTGCTACCGGATCATTTGTCTCTCTTGCACTTAGCAAGAGGTTCCCTGAGTCTTCAAGCATGTTGGATTACCGTCTAGAGGTCGAGATTGCTGACGACCGATCAGTTCGAGCATCAGAGGTTTTCTGAGATTGTGTTTTGAGGTTGTTCGAGGAGCGCTATCTGGTAGACTTGGTTCCCATACCATTGCGTGGGAACAAGGTCATAATCGGTATGGACTGGTTGAGCCCTAATGGGGCTGTGATTGACTGCGCGCAGCAGTTGGTACATGTCAGGACCCCAAGTGGGGGAGAGCTGGTGATTCAGGGCGAAAGGCCACATCGTGGACCAGCTTTATGCTCAGCAGCGAGGGCTAGGCGCTACCTTCAGCAGGGTTGCGTCGGATATGTCGCCTACGTCATGGATACCCGGGAGGAAGGTAAGGCGACTGTGAGTGATGTGTCGGTGGTGCGAGAGTACCTGGATATGTTTCCAAAGGAGTTGCTTGGGATACCTCCGGAGAGACAGGTGGAGTTTTGGATCGACCTCGTTCCCGGTGCAGCCCCGATATCCAATGCACCGTATCGGTTGGCTCCTCCCGAGATGCAGGAGTTGTTTACACAGCTGCATGAACTGTTAGACATGGGATTCATTAGACCGAGCAGTACACCCTGGGGAGCCCCGATTTTGTTCGTGAAGAAGAGGGACGGGTCGCATCGGATGTGTATAGATTACCGGGAGCTGAACAAGGTAACGGTGAAGAACCGTTACCCACTACCGAGGATTGATGATCTCTTTGACCAGTTACAGGGGGCATCTTGGTTTTCCAAGATAGATCTACGTTCAGGCTACCATTAGATGAGGGTCAGAGACGAGGATGTACAAAAGACTGCGTTCCGGACTTGCTATGGCCACCATGAGTTCGTGGTGATGCCCTTCGGGCTCACCAATGCTCCTGCCGCGTTCATGGACCTCATGAACCGCGTATGCAAACCGATGCTGGATCGGTCTCTGATAGTTTTCATCGATGACATCTTGGTTTACTCCAAGACGCAGGAGCAGCACGAGGAGCACTTGCGAGAGGTGTTGGATACCTTGAGGAGGGAGAGCTTGTACGCCAAGTTCTCCAAGTGTGAGTTCTGGTTACACAAGGTGCAGTTTCTTGGGCACCTTGTCAACCAAAATGGTATTCTGGTTGACCCTGCCAAAGTAGAGGCCGTGATGATATCGGAGGTTTCGAAGTCTCCATCTGAGATTCGGAATTTCCTGGGATTGGCAGGCTATTATCGAAGATTCATTCAGGATTTCTCCAAGATAGTCATACCCCTGACCCGGCTGACGAAGAAAGTCGTTGTTTTTCGTTGGGGGCCTGAGCAGCAGGCAACATTTGACACATTGAGACAGAGACTATGCGAGGCGACGATCCTCACCCTTCCAGAGGGCATGGAGGATTTTGTGGTATATTGCGATGCGTCCATCTCAGGGTTGGGCGCGGTATTGATGCAGAGAGGGCATGTTATCGCTTACGCTTCGAGGCAGCTGAAGCCTCACGAGGTGAACTACCTGACGCATGATTTGGAGGTGGGGGCGGTTGTCTTCGCCCTCAATATTTGGCGACACTACCTCTATGGGGGCCGTTGTACCATTTACACAGATCACAAGAGTCTGAGGTACCTCATGGACCAGCCGAATCTGAACATGAGGCAGCGTCGGTTGATAGATGTGGTGACAGATTACGATTGTGAGATCCTCTACCACCCGGGGAAGGCCAATGTGGTGGCCGATGCTCTTAGCCGCAAGGTTGCCCCGATCAGAGACGTTTGCTTGCGGATGACAATGGTGACTCCGCTTCTGGAGCATATCCGGGAGGCTCAGCAGGAGGCTATGAAGGAGGAACATCGGAAGAGCGAGCGTATTGTGGGACAAGTTTCCTCCTTCGACTACGATAGTCGTGGGTTGTTGACACTACATTGTAGGGTGTGGGTTCCCTATCATGGGGGTGTGCGTCAGGTTCTGATGGAGGAGGCGCACCAATCCAGGTTTTCTATTCATCCCGGGGCGACGAAGATGTATAGAGATCTTCGCCTGCATTACTGGTGGCCCTGCATGAAGCGGGATGTAGCATGGTATGTTGAGCGGTGCTTGACCTGCAGGAAGGTCAAGGTCGAGCACCAGAGGGCCACACGGAATGATGAAGCCGCTAGATATTCCCATGTGGAAATAGGAAGATATTACCATGGATTTCATCATCAAACTTCCCAGGACCGCGCGGGGTGTGGATTCCATATGGGTCATCGTGGATCGGTTGACCAAGAGTGCCCATTTCATACCGATCCAAGAGAGCATTTGGGCCAAGAAGCTGGCCGATATTTATATTCGAGAGGTTGTAGCTCGACACGGAGTGCCAGTCTCCGTGATTTCTAACAGAGATGTACGGTTCACTTCCAGATTCTGGAAGAAATATCACGACGAGTTGGGTACGCGTCTGCACTTTAGCACCACCTTTCACCCGCAGACGGATGGCCAGAGCGAGCGGACCATCCAGACTTTGGAGGATATGCTGCAGGCATGTGTCTTAGACTTCGGTGGTAGCTGGGATACCTATCTTCCATTAGCTGAGTTCTCCTGCAACAACAGCTACCATGCGAGTATCGATCGTCCTCCCTTCGAGATGTTATACGGGAGGAAGTGCAGGACCCCGATTTGCTGGGGTGAGGTTGGGCAGAGAGTCATGGGAAGTACCGAAGTGCTCAAGACTACAGAGAGGGTCCAACAGGTCAGGAGCAGGATTCAGACTGCTCAGAGTTGGCAGAAAAGTTATGCCGACAAGCGTCGTGCGAACCTGGAGTTCCAGGTCGGGGATATGGTCCTCCTGAAGGTGTCACCTTGAAAAGGTGTCATCCGGTTCAGGAAGTGGGGCAAGTTGGGCCCCAGGTACATCGGTCCTTTCAGGGTTGCAGCCCGGGTGGGCAAGGTGGCGTATAGGTTGGATCTGCCAACCGAGCTTAGTCAGATTCATAGTACCTTTCATGTCTCCCAGCTGCGGAAGTGTCTGGTAGACGACTCTGGAATGGTACCTTTGGAGTATATTCATCTGAATGACCGCCTGAACTACATCGAGCGACCAGTAGCTATCCTCGACAGGAAGTCGAAGGATCTGAGAAACAAGAGGGTCAAGTTGGTGAAGGTGCAATGGCAGCACCGTAAGGGCTCATAATGGACGTGGGAGCCAGATGACGAGATGCGGGAGCACTACCCCGAGCTTTTTCCAGATGCAACAGCAGACTTCGAGGGAGAAGTCTAAAATAAGTGGGGGAGATTGTAACGCCCGGTTCCCGATACGTATTTTGAATTTAAAGCTTTTATGTTTTTACACTGGGACTCTGCGAGTTGGAGGCTTAACTCGTCGAGTAGACAAGACTTTGGATGCGGGCTTTAAGTAACCTACTCGACGAGTCGGGAGCCCGACTCGGCGAGTAGGTCTGTCTGGATGAAACCCTAATATTTAGGTTTTGCACCCTATTTAAACAACTTATCTTGTTCCAACCCAGCCTCTATCGTCCCTCCTAACTCAGAGAAACCCTAAATCAAGACCCTAACCTTGTTTGAGTGTTCTTGAGCCATTTTTGTGTGATTGTGGTGATTGTGAAGCTTGAGAAGGAAGAAGGAGCTTGGAAGTTCGAGTGGAAGCTAGTAGATCCAGAGGTTGTGACCCATTTCCAGCTCACTTGAGGTATAAAGCTGAAACCTTGACCATCTATATCTTAGATCTCTAGTTAGGGTTCATTTCTACCTTTTCTAAGCCTTTAAGGTGCCATACTCATAATTTTGTGGTTCATTGAGGGTATAGCTTCAGATCTGGGACCATTGGGGGTCCTTATGGCATAAAGGTGCCAACTTTATGGCCATAAGCACCGCATGCATCTCGTAGACTTCATTCTAGAGCCATTTGGGCCAAATACCTCATGCATGGACGTCAAGATTGGAACTTTACGTATAATATGGACCCTAGGAGGTCAGATCTATGGTTTGGATGCATTAAGTCTGATTAAAATCAACTGCATAGTTTTGGACAAAGAGGGACTCGGCGAGTTGCTTAGGTGACTCGGCGAGTCGGGTCGCAGTTTCCCCCAAACGTCTTCTGGAATTGGTCTTTGGTTGAGTTGAAGGAAAACTGTTGGGGTTTGTTATGGATATGAAGATCGAAGGACTCGGCGAGTTCAAGGCAATGTCCCAACCACATGAAGACGGACTCGACGAGTTCAAGGAGAACTCGGCGAGTCATAGGCTAAACACCTTCATACGGATGAAGACGAACTCGACGAGTTCAAGGATGAACTCGGAGATTCAGTCAAAGAAGCTCCCGATATTTTATTGAAGGCGAGCTCGTCGAGCTCTTGCTAGACTCGGCGAGTAGGGACGGGGTTGTAACACTTCGTGGACGTGGGGACTCGACGAGTTGGTGGACCAACTCGGCGAATCTAGTCAACTAGATGTTGACTTTGACCAAAGTTGACTTTGACCAGGGTTTTGACCTTGGCTTTGACTTGGACTTGAGATGACCCTTGTAAGTGTTATGAGTATGAAATGGTAATTTAGAAAGGTTGTTGTTGTTGGATTAATGTCTAAGTCCATAACTATAATTGGTAAGACTTGACCCGACCCGGCATGGTCCATTTGGGTTGCATGGCATCATGCATTTGGATAGACTATAATGAGAGAAATAACACTTAATGTTGGTTAATATATTATAATTTCTAATATATTAATAAGGTTATTTAATTAGTATTGATCAATAATTAATTTGGAATTAATTAAGTGATCAAAAGGAGACTAATTAAATATATGGGTTGATTGTGTAAATCATTCATTCTTATATATGTGGGCTTGTGATCCACGATTCCTTATGTTGGACTAAGTCCATGGGGTGACCCATGGATACTCCATGGAGGTTAAAATCCATGGAGCATAAGGAATGGGTAAAGTTATGAGTTACATGGTGTAACCCTAATAGCCACCATATAAAAGAATCACATGGCTCAAGAAATCGTGCACTAATGTGTGAATATGAGGGCTAGACGATTTCAAGGAGTGTTCCATTTCTCTCAAGTCATTCCATGTGCATTTGGTGTTGTGTGAACCATTTGAGGTGTCACACTTGGGGCACTAGGCACTCAAGCTTCATGGAGACAAGCTACATCAAACAAAGGTATGTATTCTATCCATTTGATTACCCAAGTATCAAGTATTGTATGCTAGATAGGGTAATACCTTGGAAAGTTCATAATTGCATGTATAATAGAGAAAACATAGATCCAAGGTATTTAGGGTTGCATGTACACTTAGGAGTGTTAGAATGCGCAAAACCCATCAGTGGTATCAGAGCCAATGCTTGTTTTCTTGTTATACTTGCAAAATTAGCTGAAAAATCGAATTGTATTAGTTTAAAAGTTATGCTAATTACTTGAAAAAAAATTTGATGTGAATTATCTTTGTTCATATGAGTTTATTAGATTAATAGAAAAGTTAATTGATTATGTGTTTTCAATCCATTTTAATCTAAGAGTTGATTCTAAAATGTGTTTTTGTAACTTGTCCTCAAGTTATATGAAAAGTCACATTTAAGTTTCATAAAACTCATAAAAAGTTGGCAATGGTTACAAAAATGAAGAGTCTTGTCCTCATTAAATGGTTTTATGACTCCATAACTTGTCCTCAAGTTATGGAGGTTCAAGAGTCACTTCATTAAATGATAAAATGTGTAACCTTAATTAGTTCCATAAGTTACAAAAATAAAGAAAAGTTACATTCTTTTATTAGTTTAAAGTCTTCCATAACTTGTCCTCAAGTTATGGAACTTGAAGAGTTTTTTTTTTTTAATTAAAACTACTTTAAACACATAAGTTATGGAATTAATTAGTTTTGAATATTTTCAAAACTTGCCCTCAAGTTTTGGAATTTGTAAAGTTTTCCCCATGAATACTTTAATTCCAAGTTAGCCCTTAGAATTTTAAAAGTTAAAATTCAACCCTTATACTTTATAGTATTATAAGTTAATAATAAATATGTATAAGAGCAAGTCAGTCTTACCGTTAGTAGGCCTCATTCACGAAGCCGGTCTATAAGGGGGGTATAAGGTTAGTGCCTATAAAATGGCAGTTTAATGGTTGTCCACTCTCACCCACCGCTTCCTTGACTGGTGGAGGGTCGTTAGCCGAACGGGTAGGACAAGGACTATAATTCTCCCTTCATTAAAAGTATTAATGATAAATACTAAGTAACTAAACACTTATAAATTCCCAATCTTAGTTACTTAGGAAAATGTGAATAAGGTGCTAATCCATGAAATTACACTTTGCACTTTGTTTAAACCGTTAGTGGAGCGTGTGTGGTTAACCGGCACACTAACCTGGATTTAACAAAGTAGGCAAAGGGTAACTTAATATTTATTATAGTATCGGTGGAGCTCGTGTGGTTAACCGGCACATCGATTGAGGGGTAAATATTAAGGGTACCAAGTATATTTGCATGGTTACTTCACACCTTGTTTTGTGATCCTCGGCATCCCAGTCACAAAACCTGAAGGGCACACTCGAGATTGAAACATGCCATTGAAAAGTTCAATGAATCTCAAAAGATCTAGGAGTTTCAAATCCAATTAAAAACCTAATTACATTATTTCATTTTTCATGGTGGAAATTGGTAAATCGTCATTTACCTACCTTCAACTATTTTATAACTCGGATTACGGCATCCCTCTTCCAGTTATAAATAGGTTGTTGGATCCTAGCCTTAATATTTCATATTGGGTGTTATATTAAGGGCTTTAGATCAACTATCTTGAATATCTCCCAAAAGATGTCTAGTTCAGACATCTATGATCTTCCCAAATCTCTTGGAACTTTACTTCCTCCACCTCCTCCAATTATTCTCCCTAACCCACAAGTTCAAGGTCACTCAAGCCCTAATGGCAAGCAAGGTCTATGTGTGATCACATCTTAGAGATGAAGTCACATATTAACAAGCTGGGAGAGTTGGGTGTCAAAGTCTTGAGAAAGTTGGATGTTCAATCACTTTCTAAGTCACATAGTGAGTTCCTTTGGGACTACTATGAAACAGACTATGACATGAACCTTAATAATCATATCTATTTGCTTGGTGCTGCTGAATCAGCAATGATTTGGAACGATAGTAAAGCAAATTTGATTAGAAGATCAACTTCCCAAAAACTTTATGGACAGTGACAATGGTGACACTGGAAATCCAGAAAAAGCATTCTCTTCCCAATGGAAAGGGATTGGCCATAGTCAACCCGGTTGACCAAATGGTAAGGAGAAAGGCTAAGTCTGAGATAGTCCCATTACCAAAGGGCCCATATGTTTATTTTGCCAAAGGAAGGGGCGTTGATTGCAAAGCTGCCAAGTTTACCTAAGGATGTTAAAGTCAATAAGTCTGACTCTACTTCAGGTAGAGCCCATTATCTAACTCTGTTAAGTTTCTATTCTAAGATCCTCATTAAATGATGTGACTGGGTCACATGTTGATGTTTTAAGAATCAAAGAATAGAGAGAAAGCTTAAAGGAAGTATATGCTGATTCTGATCGCGTAGGTGGATTTCGATCGCATCAGAATTTTGAAGTTGTTACTTAGGAGTTATGATATATTGCTTAGGAATAGATAACAACAAGTTTTTCCGTATGCATTTGCACTATAAGGATAAGTTTTTTCCGTAAAGTTTTGAAATAAAATAAAAGTTCTTAATTTTATATTTATTTTAAATATCCTTACAAGTGGCATTTGTGAAAAATGGTTGTTTATATGATTCCATTGATAGCAATATTTGAAAAAAAAATGGACTTGATTCTTTCGTTTGTGGTAGTGTCATAATTTACCAAATAAGGAAAGATTCTCATTCCCAAGGCTTCAGTTGGATAGAAACTTGGAATCATGCAAGTTGAATAGTATGATGAATGAGAACTTTCAAGCATTGGAAAATTAAGACTTGTTCACATGGATGTGTGAGTCAAGTTAAGGACTAAAGGGATCGAGTACACATTCTTGTGCACTGGTCAAGTCCACCACAAAGCTCGTTAAGACTATTCGTCATGATTTACTAAATTTTAGTAAATATGGATATACTTACAAGTTTAAGTATAATTCTGAAACATTGGAAAAGTCTCAATGTATGGCAGAACGAATGGGAAGAATCAAATTAGGCAGACAGATAAAAGTTTCTCAAATCTGAAAAGATGGGAGAGTACTTTAGTATCATGTTTTGTGATCCTCTTAATGATTAAAGAACCACATCACAATTGGTCTTATAAGGACATCTTAGTGCATTCTTATGACTAAGAAGAGGAGTCATGAATTGTTGAAATGGTTAAATCAAGAAGATGAGTCATACTTCGTTTCAAAACAAGTCTTAGAGTCATACTCCAACACTATAAGTTGAGTGACATATCTTAAAGAAAGGTTTATAACACTTGTCAAATGTAAGAGTAAAAGTGTCCTACTCTTGTACATTTGAAGTTGGTAAGTTGTGATGTTTTGGATTAAACAAAGACCAACTAAGGCCAATTGTGTGAAGTGTTTGTCTTGATAAAGAATCTGCACTATCTCTTGAATATTTGGCAAGATAGTCATATATGTCAAGAGGACAGTGGGAGTCTTAAAGATCCTAAAAAGAATTTCAAGAACTAATCAAGAATAAAACCTGAGGTTCTTCACTAGCACACGACTTGAGGTTTATAACCTATCATGTTGACATATTCTATGCCCATTCCAGTTAAAGTTGGCTTTGCATAGGAGTTCTAAAAGTTCTCAATTGGTTGCATAACAACTTGGAAGCAATGGCAGGCCATGTACTGCCAGGTGGCAAGAAGTTAAGATTGCATAAGTTCAGTCCATATGAGTTTGGATTTGTCATTATCCTTGTCTTGTGACTATGGTTTTGACGATTCACATGGATAAGAACACATACACCATAAAATCTAAGGGTCATAAGTTTTCTCTCCGATTCATGAAAATGATGGTGAGGAAACACTTCCACCAAGTAGATTTGAAGCAGATGGCAAAAGGTCTAAACAATTGAGACTATGATTACGGAATCCCTTTTCATAGTTCTGAAATTGTTTAGACACACATGCATGCTATCTAAGGAAAGGTGTATGATTTTGATAAAGTTTTATCAAAGCATCTCGTATCAGAAATCTGAACTTTGGTAAGGAAGTCAATAAAGTATTGATTTCTAGAAGTCCAGCTGATTTCTGAGTACATGTCAAAGCTAGTGGGAGCATAAGTGTTATGCTAATAATCATCATGTTAGTGGGAGCATGATAATTATTGTTAGTGTTGCAAGTTAGCAATGTTAATTATAGAAAACAAAAGTTTCAATTCGTGAGGCTGTAGGGATTGAAAAAGTTGTTCTGCTATAATTAAGGGAGATGATATACTTCATTTCAGTTCTAAAGGCTTAGATTGAGACCTTAATCATCTTTAGTCAAGAATATATATATGAATTTCATGTTGGATTGGTTCAACTTAAGGAAATTCTATATATTGCGTTCTCAAAATTCGATTATGATTACGGCATCCCTCTTCATAGTCAAATTTTGAAAACATGGAAAATAAAAATATTGTAGCAAAAGACTGGTCTAGAATCATGTCTTTATGTGAGACATCATGAATCGTGTACCATTTGCTTTGGGTACAGGATCGATTGCATGTGCTATAATAGTTGTCATTTCAAAATTTTTCCAAATGCCCAGAGGCATTAAGAAGGGAAAAGGTCTAGAATTGGATATGACTAAAATGATTAAGCAATTGTCGAGGACAATCTGAGGTTTACCAAAGATTGGTTGCTCAGGGACAGTTGGAAGTATAGTGCTAATTTTGGAAGGACCATATTGACATATTCTGAAAAGAGGCATCTCTTATTCAGAAGTGATAGTCAAAATAAGAATATGGAGTTGTCTCCATAGGTGGAAGTTATCTGTGTAAGATTAGAAAACTTAATGCAAGAAACATGTCCAAAGCAATGTACTTTGAATATGAGACTTAGTTTCCATGGAGTTGATCTCCATTGGAATACCTTATAATGATTGTTGACAAGTCTTTGTGACTTTGTACATATTCATTACAGGAGGGTCAGTGCATATAAGTTTAAAATCTAAACAGATTTCGATAAATGATAGGAATTTGAAATTCTCACATTTTTTCGATAAGAATTTGGGAGTGTGAAATTAGAATCATTGAAATTATGTTCAATTGGTTTATTTCACAAAGTAAGGATCATAGACAAACATAGAGTGCATACTTGGTGTATGGCAAAGCTATTGTTTAAGAAAAACATAGTGTACATGCTTGGAGCATGGGACAACTAGTGTTTTTAATTCAAGTATAAAGTTGATAAAACCGAAACAATGAATAATGAGTAATCAGTATGGTGATAAATAAAAGTGTGTATTTATATTCATAGGATTTGATACCATATTTGATTCATTTATTCTTGTGTTTCACTTTGCATGTTTTGACTTCCAGAATAACTAAGTCGCTCTTCCTGAATGATTAAGTTATTCAAACCATCCACAGTCGGTCATATGTTGGAAGTAGATATGAATCAAGACTGTCATGGGTTGGTTTGTAGAGGTCCAAGTTGGTGGACAAAGTGGTGCTACAACACTCATGAGTGCTCATAAGTTCTGAGTATTGGATTCAACCCGCGCTCATTTGAATCACTTCATGGATTTTATCACGAGTGATCATGAGACGATAATATCTTATATTCTTCAAACCTAGAGATATGAGTTGTTACTATGAGTTGGTTGTACATTGATTGCACGAAAACGCATTCGGTAACTCGATGTTATAAAACATGCCTTTGTGTATGATTCAACAAGTAGTAGAACAAGCCATATGAGTCGAAGTTTATCCATTCCTTTTACCTTCGGGATAAAAGCGATATCTGTGGGCCCCTCGATGATTTAAAGATGATACATGTGAGTTCTTGGCCAAGCCAGGACTGATTTGATTTGTTCAATCAGTCAGTCATCATGAATCGGAAATCGGGAAACAACAAATGGACAGAGAGAATGATTGATAATCCATGTCTCAGTCCATATGATATCTAGAATGGAGGAATATATGATCCCTTATCTAATGGACAAGTCATTGACAAAGGTCAGAGTTCATCGACAAGGTCAGAGTTCGACAGAAGCTTTTGAGAGCTACGATTGCTGGTCGGTTCCTGAAGTCATACGCAATAATAGTTTTAGACTTATCCAAGTGGGAGACTGTTGGATTAATGTCTAAATCCATAACTATAATTGGTAAGACTTGACCCGACCCGGCATGGTCCATTTGGGTTGCATGGCATCATGCATTTAGATAGACTATAATGAGAGAAATAACACTTAATGTTGGTTAATATATTATAAGTTCTAATATATTAATAAGGTTATTTAATTAGTATTGATCAATAATTAATTTGGAATTAATTAAGTGATCAAAAGGAGACTAATTAAATATATGGGTTGATTGTGTAAATCATTCATTCTTATATATGTGGGCTTGTGATCCAAGATTCCTTATGTTGGACTAAGTCCATGGGGTGACCCATGGATACTCCATGGAGGTTAAAATCCATGGAGCATAAGGAATGGGTAAAGTTATGAGTTACATGGTGTAACCCTAATAGCCACCATATAAAAGAATCACATGGCTCAAGAAATCGTGCACTAATGTGTGAATATGAGGGCTAGACGATTTCAAGGAGTGTTCCATTTCTCTCAAGTCATTCCATGTGCATTTGGTGTTGTGTGAACCATTTGAGGTGTCACACTTGGGGCACTAGGCACTCAAGCTTCATGGAGACAAGCTACATCAAACAAAGGTATGTATTCTATCCATTTGATTACCCAAGTATCAAGTATTGTATGCTAGATAGGGTAATACCTTGGAAAGTTCATAATTGCATGTATAATAGAGAAAACATAGATCCAAGGTATTTAGGGTTGCATGTACACTTAGGAGTGTTAGAATGTGCAAAACCCATCAGTTGTGTAGGGATTGAGGAGTTGATAAGAGTTTATTTCCATACCGAGGACAGTGCAGACACTATACGACATCGAGGTGAGTTACCTTCCAGTAGGGTTGGGTCTACGACCACAATGTCGGCCCACCAGCAGGAGTCGTTGATAGATGATTGTCTCTGTGATAATAATCTAGGCTGCTACTACCTTATATGTTTATGTGCTAGCATGATATGTAGTATGTGATAGTAGAAGGGAAGTAATCCCCGAGTTCAGTCGTTAGGACCGAAGGGTAGGTCGGCATCCCAGATATGTCTGACAGTATGTTTATGCTATGTTTTTTTGTGGTAGTAGTAGTAGGGGGTGAAATAGCCCCCGTAGCAGGTTGGGATAAACCGAAGGGTAGGTCGACACCCCAAATATGTCTGACGGTATGTTTATGCTATGTTTTGTATGGTAGTAGTAGTAGGGGGTGAAATAGTCCCCGTAGCTGATTGGGATAAACCGAAGGGTAGGTCAGCACCACAGAACTGCTTTACATGGGTAGGTCAGCACCCCAGAAATGCTTGACATGTGTAGGTCAGCACCCCAGAACTGCTTGACATGGGTAGGTCAGCGCCCCAGAACTGCTTGACATGGGTAGGTCAGCACCCCATAACTGCTTGACATGGGTAGGTCGGGCACCCCAGAATTGCCCGACAGTATGTATGTTGTATGGTATGTGGTATGATGGGGGAACTCACTAAGCTTTGTGCTTACGGTTTTCAGTTTTGGTTTCAGGTACCTCTTCGTCGAAGGAGAAGGAGCCGACATGGTAGTAGCGCATCGCACACACATGATTCCGCGTTTGAGATCCATGGGATTGTACTCTGATATTATTATTATTCCATGACATGTTTTTATGACATTTGACTTATGGTTTATGAGTTGATATGATATTGATGTTGCTTTTCAGTAAATGGTTTTAATAAACTACTTATTCAAAACGAAATTTTTGGTCATGATTTTTGGGATGTTACATGTCACACACGACTTAACATATTCACTTAATAGTCAACTCACATCATCATGAGTCCTAAAAAAGCACAAAGCAAGCAACATGCGTGCAGTAACACTCCAAGTCATATCCAAACAGAGGACATCTCAATCTCACTTCCTACCAAGAAAGGTCTCAAATCTATCATAACATCGAATTCCTCTTAGGCTACAAGGCATCACATATCAGGCCGATCCCTCCACCATACATTTTCGCCACTGAGAGACGTGAAACACGCTTTGGATCTAAATAAACAACTCGGTAAGATCCACGCGATAAACAACCCGACCTACCCCATGCCAAAACCCCAAAAAGGACCGATGTACCTGGGGCAACCACCATATTACTCCCCGCCATCAACTGCATAAGGAACTCCCCCTAACGTCCTCTAACTAGCTTACGAATACAATTACATATCACCAAAACCAGATAATTCTTCAAATGAAATGTATCACACTACAACGGTTGGATTCAAACAAGAGCTGTGCAATATAGTTAAAACCTAAACTTGTAAAATTATCTAGTCTCAACAATATGTAACTTAATATACCCGCTTACTAGTTAGTTGAGGTTAATGGAAATTCCTAGAAGCGCAAAGCAAGCAACATTCGGGCATCGAGTAATCGAACCAAGCATAACCTAAACAGGACATCCAATCACTGACTGATCAATACTAGCATGCGAGTCTACAAGCTCATACAATAGGCATATAAATGTATCTCTCGTAGCATTCTATCATGCAAACTCTGAGCAGATCCTTAGCCCTAACTAGCATATGATTCACAGATTCATAAATCAAATCATATCATAAAACATGTATGGGTATTTTGGGAAAACTTACTTGAGCTCGGTCGATTGCATGCACCACACCCTTTTTCTTTTATTAGAAAACTCCCTTTTATAAAACATTTCTTTTTGAAAAAAAAATCTACCAAACCCTTAGTTTGAGTTTAGACACACCCGAGGTTATGCCCGAATCCCTCAAACTAAGGCTCTGATACAAAATTGTAACGTCCCAAATATTAAGACCAAAAATTTCAATTTTTATATTAAATAAACCATTATCTTAAACAATATCATAAAAACCATAGTGAACTCAAAGTATGTCAATAAACATCCAAATACATCAGAGTTATATAAAATGCGGAATAATGTGGTGTGTGCAATGCAGTCATCCCGAGCTCTTCATTTCTTTTAAATCGAGGTATCTAAAACATAAACTAAAAACCGTAAGCAAAAAAGCATAGTGAGTTCCCCAAAATACCACATACCATACATATAAAACATATAATGGGCACCGCTCGGTATACAGATCTGTCAGTCATCGGGCCCCGCCCGGTATATAGATAAACATATAAACATATAAACACATAACACATGTAATAATCACAAAGGTAAACAACATACAGAATAGTCACCGGGCCCCGCCCGGTAAACATATAAACACATAACATATGCAAGGGTCACACAAACATATAGAATTCTAAACATAACAACCATGGGGCCTGCATTGGTGCCTTCGACCCTCTAAACGTTGTAAGAAAACTCACCTCTAGTTGCTGAAACACTC